>NC_069501.1:73507020-74134520 GCF_027579735.1 Bombina bombina | reverse complement strand
CCTTCTCCGTCGGACTTCAGGAAGGGTGAGTACCTATTTGGGGGTTAGAGTTAGGATTTTTTTTTTTGAAGGGGTTAGATTTGGGATTTATTGGGCAGTAAAAGAGCTGAATTCCCTTTTAAGGGCAATGCCTATACAAATGCCCCATTAGGGGCAATGGGTAGTTTAGGATTTTTTTAGTGTTAGGTTTTTTATTTTGGGTGGATTGGTGGGTGGGGGGTTTTACTGTTAGTGTCATGTTCCGGTGTACATGCATTCAGGACACAGACCCTCAGGGCAGTGGTAGGGATTTGAAGACACCTGACCCGGGGAAGAGTATCCTGGAAGTGGATAGATGATATTCTGTGATTCATAGTTGCTAGAAGTTATTGTAGAATTCATGGAGAGTGCAACATTTGTATACAATATATTCTGGCTTCACTGTGACTTATAGTTAGTTAATAGGAGTAGCTGCAGGATTCAATGAGAGAAAAATATAGCAATGTGGAATATTCAGGCTTCAGAGTAAACTGGTAGAAGATTGACACTTAGATGCAAACTAAGGTTTGTTGCAGGTTCACAGTACATAATATTATATAGAGTTGTATGTCAGAATTAAGCAGAGCAGCACAGGTGATAGACAAGTTGCAAGTTTTAGGCATTAATTACTGTTTGTGCATATATATGCAAACTAAGGTTTGTTGCAGGTTCACAGTACATAATATTATATATAGCTGTATGTCAGTAATAAGCAGAGCAGCACATGTGATAGTCAAGTTGCAAGTTTTAGGCATCAATTACTGTTTGTGCATATATTGGAGAATCACATGAAAGCTTTTAACTGAACACATAGATGCAGAGTTCTGAATATGTTAACATATTTGTAGAATGATATTTCAGCTATGACAACTTGTAGCAGAGAATAGTTATAAAGTTCTTAGTAAGATGCTGTTGTAATAATTAGAGAGTGTTGATAACCAAAAGTAGACTTGATTTATAATAAAGTTCAGAGTTTGTTAAGTAGCAGTGTCCAGGTAACAAAATGGAATTATTTGGATACTTGCGATTTGATTATTTTAAGCATAGGAAAGGCTGTAGCTTGAATAAATTGGTAGAATTCATGCAGGAAACAGTCCCAGACCTCTGTTGTTCAGGATCACAACTTCAAAGTTAATGCAAAGCACATTAGACCTGAGAAGGCTTAAAAAGAGGCTGAGGGAATCAGGTGCATGAATGATCAGGCAGGCAAGCTGAATGTAAATACTGCCCAAAACAGCATGAGTGTCAGAATCAGGAAAGGCAGTCTTAAAGGGATAGTGACATTAGGTTGAGATATGTTACAGTTAGAGGGGGACAAAAGGCCCTTTTAAGGGCTATTGGTAGTTTAGTATTAGATTGGGGGGGGGGGGGGGTTATTTTCATAGGGATTAGGTTCATTTTTTTTATTTTTGATCATTTTGTTTATTATTTTATGTAATGTTAGACTTTTTTATTTTTGGAATTTTAGATTAATTCAATTTTTTTTTTTTTTTTAAGTAATGTTAGCTTTTTTTATTTTAATTGTTTATAATTTTTAATTTAGGTAATTGGCGTTAGGTTAGGGGGCTTAGAAATTTAATTTGTTATTTGCGTTGTGGGGGTTTGGCGGATTAGGGGTTAATAGTTTTATTAGGATTATTGCATTGTGTGGGTTTGGCGTATTAGGAGTTAATAGATTTATAAGGTTTTTTGCGATGTGGGTTAATGGCGGATTAGGGGTTAATAGTTTTAATAGGGACTTTGCTCTGTGGGTAAATGGCGGATTAGGGGTTACAATATTTATTATTAGGGGTTAATAGTTTTAATAGGGACTTTGCGATGTGGGTGAATGGCGGAGTAGGGGTTAATAGTTTTATTAGGATTATTGTGTTGTGTGTGTTTGATTAGGGGTTAATAGTTTTTATAGGGACTTTGCACTGTGGGTGAATGGCGGATTAGGGATTAAAACATTTACTATTAGGGGTTAATAGTTTTAATAGGGACATTGCGATAAGGGTGAATGGCAGAGTAGGGGTTAATACATTTATTAGGTAGTTTGCGATGTTGGGGTTGGCAGATTTAGGGGTTAATACTTTTATTAGGTAGATTGCGATGTGTGTGAATGGCAGATTAGGGGTAAATAGTTTAATTAGGCATATTGTGTTGTGTGGGGTTGTCGGTTTCGGGGTTAATACTTTTATTATTAGTTCCGATGTGGATATGATGGCAGATATAGTTTTTTTTTTATTTACTTAGGCGCCGGTAGTTTCTTAAGTGCTGTAAGTCGCTGGCGACTCCAGAAATTTTTATTTACGCTCATTTCTGGACATCTCTAGTTTATCCGGCTTACAGCAGTTTATGAACTGACAGCGGGCTTTATTGGATTCCCCGATGTTTGAAATTATGGGCGGCGCGGGTTTCAACAGTTACGCTGGAGCTTGCGCCACATATGTAATCTCGCTCATAGGTTTTCAAATAAGATAAGTCCAAAAGTCATGAGGAAAACATTTTTCATGATGTAAAGGAGACACATTGGTGATGGGTATCAAAACGTGACATTTGGCTGCAAACATTTTTTAAAGCATAAAACGTACATTTAAAAATATACTTAAGCATGGAAAAACTTGTCCCTATTCAACATTTATTTAACAAAGCATAATTCAAAGTATAACCTATACTTAACCCCTGAAAAATGAATTAAAAGGACACTTAAGTCAAAATTAAACTTTCGGGATTCAGATAGAGCAGGACATTTTAATCAACTTTCTAATTTACTTCCATTAACAAAACGTGCACAGTCTTTTTATATTTCCACTTTTTGTGTCATGAGCTCCTACTGAGCATGTGCAAGAATTCGCAGAATATATGTATATGCATTTGTGATTGGCTGATTGCTGTCACATGATGCAGTGGGAGTGTAAATAGACAACTGAAATTTGTCAGAACAAAATCTACTACTCATATGAAGTTCAGACTAAGTGCTATTGCATTGTCTTGTTATATATACATTTGTTTATTATGCAAATCTACTGCATTTACTAGCAGACTTTTAAAGAAACATATTTTTAAGCAATAAACATGATTTACTTAAACTAAAACAACTTCGTGGCCTCTAGTTATCAACGTGTCTACTTTACCTGCCTTCGCCGGCCCAATACGCCCGCCTAAGCTCGCCTACCATCGCCACCGCGGACCTGAAAAATCTCGCCAAAGTTATCAATAAATCTGTCAAAAAGCCGTGCACCAAGTACGGGGCGATGAGCAGCGGACTGTGATAGTTATCACTCATCCGATCTCGCTGCTCTTCGGCTTTTTGACAGCTTTATTGACAAGCTGTCACTAAGCACCCACACTAACTATACTGTTATACCCCCTATACCGGCGCCCCCGGAGCCCCCCGCAACTAAATAAAGTTATTAACCCCTAAACCGCCGCTCCTAGATCCCGCCGCAACTCTTATAAATGTATTAACCCCTAAACCGCCGCTCCCGGACACCGCCACCACCTACATTATACCTAGTAACCCCTATCCTGTCCCCCCTATACCGCCGCCACCTATAATAAAGTTATTAGCCCCTATCTAGCGGATCCCGGACCTCGCCGCCACCTATATTAAACTTATTAACCCCTAATCTGCCCCCCCTACACCGTCGCCACCTATAATAAATTTATTAACCCCTATCCTGCCCCCCCCCTACACCGCCGCCACATTAATAAAATTATTAACCCCTAAACCTAAGTCTAACACTAACCCTAACACCCCCCTAACTTAAATATTAATTAAATAAATCTAAATAATATTTCTATTATTAACTAAATTAATCCTATTTAAAACTAAATACTTACCTTTAAAATAAACCCTAATATAGCTACAATATAAATAATAATTATATTGTAGCTATCTTAGGATTTATTTTTATTTTACAGGCAACTTTCAATTTATTTTAACTAGGTACAATAGCTATTAAATAGTTATTAACTATTTAATAGCTGCCTAGTTAAAATAAAGAGAAATTAACCTGTAAAATAAAAACTAACCTAAGTTCCGATCAGCCAATAAAATGCAAGCTCAATCTGATTGGCTGATTGGATCAGCCAATCGGATTGAACTTCAATCTGATTGGCTGATTCAATCAGCCAATCAGATTTTTCCTACCTTAATTCCAATTGGCTGATATAATCCTATCAGCCAATCGGAATTGAAGGGACGCCATCTTGGATGACGTCCCTTAAAGGAACCTTCATTCGTCATTAGTCGTCGGGAAGAAGAGGATGGCTCCGCGTTGGCTCGTCTGAAGATGGCTCTGCTCCGCTCCGGATGGATGAAGATTGAAGACGCCGCTTGGATGAAGACTTCAATCGGATGGAAGACTTCTTCAGCACCGCCTGGATGTTGACTTCAATAGGATTGAAGACTTCTTCAGCACCCCTTGGATGATGACTTCTGCCACTCCGGATCTCCTCTTCGGTTCCATCGGTGGTCGGCTGGCTGAAGACGGCTCAAGGTAGGATGATCTTCAGGGGGGTAGTGTTAGGTTTATTTAAGGGGGGTTTGGGTTAGTTTAGGGGTATGTGGGTGGTGGGTTTTAATGTTGGGGGGGTTGTATTTTTTTTTACAGGCAAAAGAGCTGAATTATTTTTTGCATGCCCCGCAAAAGGCCCTTTTAAGGGCTGGTAAGGTAATAGAGCTGGTAACTTTTTAATGTAGAATAGGGTAGGGAATTTTTTTATTTTGGGGGGCTTTGTTATTTTATTAGGGGGCTTAGATTAGGTATAAGTAGCTTAAAATTGTTGTAATATTTTTGAAATGTTTGTAACTTATTTTTTTATTTTTTGTAACTTAGCTTTTTTTATTTTTTGTAGTTTAGTTAGTTTATTTAATTGAATTTAATTGTAGTTATTTGTAGCTAATTTATTTAACTAATTAATGATAGTGTAGTGTTAGGTTTAATTGTAACAGGTTAGGATTTATTTTACAGGTAATTTTGTATTTCCTTTAGCTAGGTAGTTATTAAATAGTTAATAACTATTTAATAACTATTCTAACTAGCTAAAATAAATACAAAGTTACCTGTAAAATAAATATAAATCCTACAATAGCTACAATGTAATTATTAATTACATTGTAGCTATCTTAGGGTTTATTTTACAGGTAAGTATTTAGTTTTAAATAGGAATAATTTATTAAAGTATAGTGTAGTGTTAGGTGTAATTGTAACTTAGGTTAGTTTTTATTTTACAGGTTAATTTCTCTTTATTTTAACTAGGTAGCTATTAAAAATTAGTTTATTTAATTGAATTTAATTGTAGTTATTTGTAGCTAATTTATTTAACTAATTTAATGATAGTGTAGTGTTAGGTTTAATTGTAACTTAGGTTAGGATTTATTTTACAGGTAATTTTGTATTTCTTTTAGCTAGGTAGTTATTAAATAGTTAATAACTATTTAATAGCTATTGTACCTAGTTAAAATAAATTGAAAGTTGCCTGTAAAATAAAAATAAATCCTAAGATAGCTACAATATAATTATTATTTATATTGTAGCTATATTAGGGTTTATTTTAAAGGTAAGTATTTCGTTTTAAATAGGATTAATTTAGTTAATAAGAGAAATATTATTTAGATTTATTTAATTAATATTTAAGTTAGGGGGGTGTTAGGGTTAGTGTTAGACTTAGGTTTAGGGGTTAATAATTTTATTACAGTGGCAGCGGTGTAGGGGGGGCAGGATAGGGGTTAATAAATGTATTATAGGTGGCGATGGTGTAGGGGGGGCAGATTAGGGGTTAATACGTTTTATATAGGTGGCGGTGGGGTCCGGGAGCGGCGGTTTGGGGGTTAAACAATTTATTTAGTTGCGGCGGGGTCCAGGATCAGCAGGATAGGGGTTAATAACTTTATTATAGGTGGCGACGGTATAGGGGGGGCAGAATAGGGGTTACTAGGTATAATGTAGGTGGCGGCTGGGTCCGGGAGCGGCGGTTTAGGGGTTAATACATTTATTATAGTTGCGGTGGGCTCCGGGAGCGGCTTTTTAGGGGGTAATACATTTATTTAGTTGCGGAGGTGTAGGGGGGCAGATTAGGGGTGTTTAGACTCGGGGTACATGTTAGGGTGTTAGGTGCAGACAGCTCCCATAGGAATCAATGGGATGTCGGGCAGCAGCGAACATGAACTTTCGCTATGGTCAGACTCCCATTGATTCCTATGGGATCCGCCACCTCCAGGGCGGCGGTTTGAAAACCAGGTACGCTGGGCAGGAAAAGTGCCGAGCGTACCTGCTAGTTTTTTGATAACTAGCAAAAGTAGTCAGATTGTGCCGAACTTGTGTGCAGAACATCTGGAGTGACGTAAGAATCGATCTGTGTCGGACTGAGTCCGGCGGATCGAAGCTTACGTCACAAAATTCAACTTTTGCCGGTGTCTAGGGCTTGATAACTAAGGCGAATCAGCCTCGCCACAAATACGCTGCAGAATTCCAGCGTATTTGAGGTTGACGGCTTGATAACTAGGGGTCCTTTTCTTTGTGTGTATGCACTGAATGGGCAGTGGCCTCCAGAGCTTTGTTGTGTTCCTCCAAAAGTGAGCTCCCCCAATTACTTCCTGGCTACAATGGGAGTACATGAATGGATGTCATATTAATGGTGTATAAGACGTAGGCTGTTTTCAGCAAGGTAAGTAATATATATAATTTTTTAAGGTTTTCTTTATTAGAAAAAGTATAGAAATAAACAAACAGTACAAATTACATTCCGCAGTAAGTAATATATTTTGGTTAAAAAAAATGTTGTTTGTTTTTTTTCTAGTTGTCTGCATGCACTGTTTGGGCAGGAAATGCTAAGTTTACATTTTGAATTTCTAAGCTGTAAACATATTAACAGGAATTTTTTGCTCTTCTATCTTTGAGTGAGAACTTAAAGGGACACTGAACCCAATTTTTTTTCTTTCACAATTCAGATAGAGCATGCAATTTTAAGCAACTTTCTAATTTACTCCTATTATCAATTTTTCTTTGTTCTCTTGCCATCTTTATTTGAAAAAGCAGGAATTTAAAGGGACACTGAACCCAAATTTTTTCTTTTGTGATTCAGATAGAGCATGAAATTTTAAGCAACTTTCTAATTTACTCCTATTATCAAATTTGCTTCATTCTCTTGGTATGTTTATTTTAAAAGCAAGAATGTAAGTTTAGATGCCGGCCCATTTTTGGTGAACAACCTGGGTTGTCCTTGCTGATTGGACAGCACCAATAAACAAGTGCAGTCCATGGTCCTTAACCAACAATTTGCTGACTCCTTAGCATAGCTTCCTTCTTTTGTAAATAAAGATATCAAGAGAACGAAGAACAATTGATAATAGGAGTAAATTAGAAAGTTGCTTAAAATTGCATGCTCTATCTGAATCATGAAAGAAACAATTTGGGTTCAGTGTCCCTTTAAGCATACATGCCAGTCCATCTTTGGTTCAGCACCTGGGAACAGCTTGCTGATTTTTTGGCTAAATTTACCCACCAATCAGCAAGCACTATCCAGGGTGCTGAACCAAAAATGGGCTGGCTCGTAAGCTTAAATTTCTGCTTTTTCAAATAAAGATAGCAAGAGAACGAAGAAAAATTGATAATTAGAAAGTTGCTTAAAATTGCAAGCTCTGAATCATGAAAGAAAAAAATTGAGTTGTGTCCCTTTAAACCGTGACATTAAAAAAGTGTTTTGCCTCTGAAAATCATTTCAATAAATGATGGCACTTCACTCATTTATCCTATCACCTTAATATGACTGTTCTTAATGCTTTTAACATGTTTATTTTGCATACAGATGTTCTGCAATGCAGCCATTCATTTCTGATGCATATTTTAAATGTGTTTTAGTCCCCTTTTTTGCTTTGTTACTGGTGGCACCCAAACATTTTTATACACCCGTATAGGATTTGTGGCACATGATTATCTTGTTTTTGTTAGCCTAACTATACAGGACATAGAAAAATAAGTAATCACTATCAATAGTCTTTTTGCTTTTGGTCCGATACACCAATAAGACGTTAATATATCTGAATTCTACAAACCAGAAGACAAGAAGAGCAGAAGAACTGATGTGACAAGGAAGATCATCCGCATGATTGTACCAAAGCTGACACCTATGATATAAAAACCCAGAACAAAAGTTATTTGCTTGGTATTAACATGTTAGCACATTTACATGTTAAAATATCTTCAAAATACTCTTCAGATGTCAATACTTGAAAAAATGGGAATTTAGGGTTCTAAGTTCAGCAATATAAATTCCCTGAGAGTATAAGGGCTATGTTTGTCAATGATTTAGACCAGCTTTATCCAGTGGGTTGCAAAGAAATATAGGTATAACAAGGGGAGAATAATTCAGTCATGCTATAGACAGGGATGATTTTCTCAAAATCATCTGAGCCTGACCTATCTTCTTATGATGCCAGGACTTGGGAGAAAACTGCGCCCTATTCCTCTGCTTCACTACTCAGTTACATTTAAATGTCTAGCTGCCATTTGGAGTGGTAGCCAGGCCCATTGCTTGTTCCTCTGTTCCCTCCCCTTTATGTAAACATAAGTTGTGCTGTCACATAAAGCAACAAGCACCAATGTCATAAGGTAAAGGACTATAGGTGCATTTGCTCTAGACCTCCATGAGGTATTGCTGGAATACAAAGTAAACACGGATACATGTCAATTGTGCCGAACTGGGGCATAACTTTCATAACATTGACCATGTAGGTGAATCAGATCTGAACCTCACTGGCATAAAAGGGGTCCTACCAGTGCATCTGATCCTCACTGAGACCTAGTTGGCTTAAAAGGAGCTTCACAAGAGCAATTTACCTATTTCTGCATGGTGCATCTCACGTGTGATTCACTGGGGCATAGCTGGAGTACAACAAGCACATGTGTGCATATCACTGTTTACCTTGACCTCACTGAAGCATACTTGGCACAAAAGTGCATATGATCTGGGATTTATTTGACATATGTGCCATAAAAAAAGACTGGAAGGGGCATTATTATTATTATCAGGTATTTGTAGAGCGCCAACAGATTCCGCAGCGCTGTAAACATAGTCGGTGTACAGGATAGCTTTTGTAGGGGTCAAGTGGGTAGAGGGCCCTGCCAAGAGTTTCACTGTTGTAGTCGGCTCTTATGAAGCGATCTGTAAACAGCTGGGCCCATAGGCTTACAATCTAAGGGGTTCAAGGGGAAAGCAATGGCATTAGGAAAGGTTAGTGTTGGTTGTATGCATCCCTGAATAGTAGAGTTTTTAGGGAGTGCTTGAAGCTGTTAAAACTAGGGGAGAGTCTTATGGAGTGAGGCAGGGAATTCCACAAGATGGGGGCCAATCTGGAGAAGTCCTGTAAACGTGAATGTGAGGAAGTAACAAGAGAGGAGGAGAGGAGGAGATCCTGAGCTGATCGATGGGGACGGGAGGGAGAGTATCTAGAGACAAGTTCTGAGATGTAGGGGGGAGCAGTGCAGTTGAGAGCTTTATATGTCAGGGTGAGGATTTTATGTTTAATCCTAGAGGCAAGAGGAAGCCAGTGAAGGGATTGGCAGATAGGTGCAGCAGATGAAGAGCGACGAGTAAGGAAGATGAGCCTGGCAGAGGCATTCATAATGGATTGTAAAGGAGCTATGCGGCAGCTAGGTAGACCAGAGAGGACGGAATTGCAGTAGTCGAGGCGGGAAAGGATGAGAGAGTGGATTAAAATCTTGGTTGTATCTTGTGTAAGGAAATGTCTAATTTTAGCAATGTTTTTAAGGTGGAAGCGGCAGGCTTTAGCCAAGGACTGGATGTGAGGAGTGAAGGAAAGATCTGAGTCAAGTGTGACCCCAAGACATCGGGCGAGCGGGGTAGGGGTAATGATGGAATTATCAACAGTTATAGAGATTTTGGGGGTGGAGACATTGGAAGAAGGGGGAAAAATAAGGAGTTCAGTTTTGGAGAGATTTAGCTTACGGTAGTGAGAGGACATCCAAGATGAGATGTGAGAAAGACAGTTAGTGACACGGGTTAGTAAAGAAGGAGGTAGGTCTGGTGCAGAGAGGTAGATTTGGGTGTCATCGGCATACAAATGGTATTGAAACCTATGGGACTTTATTAAGGAACCCAGTGACGACGTGTAGATTGAGAAGAGAAGGGGACCAAGGACAGAGCCTTGAGGTACCCCAACAGAAAGTGGTAACGGGGCAGAGGATGCTCCGGAGAAGGCTACACTAAATGTACGGTTAGTCAGATAGGAAGAGAACCATGAGAGAGCTGTGTCACAGATGCTGAAGGATTGGAGGGTTTGGAGCAGAAGAGGGTGGTCAACAGTGTCAAAGGCTGCAGACAGATCAAGGAGGATAAGCAGAGAGAAGTGGCCTTTGGATTTTGCTGTAAGTAGGTCATTGGTAACCTTGACAATTGCTGTCTCTGTAGAGTGATGGGAACGAAATCCAGATTGCAGTGGGTCAAGAAGAGAGTTTAGTGTAAGGAAATGGGATAGACGTGCGTAAACTAGTTTTTCAAGGAGCTTTGAGGCAAGAGGGAGTAGGTAAATAGGGCGGTAATTGGAAGTGGAGGTTGGATCAAGGGAAGATTTTTTGAGGATAGGTGTGACCAGTGCATGTTTTAGTGATGAGGGAAATGTACCAGTGCTGAGGGAGAGGTTGAAAATGTGTGCATGCTTCCAATTTGAGGTCACACAGGCACATAGCTGACCTATTGTGGTTTCAAAGCACAAAACTAGCTAATTCATATACAGGTATACCTCACTTTACAGCGCTTCACTTTACAGCGATTCGCTAATACAGCGCTTTGTGGAGCTGAGGTTCAACCTCCAAGAATTTTGAAACAGTGCTATAATCATCGTGAGATTGTTAGAAAAGTGAATGGCACCATTTTGTTATGCTTAGTTCACTCTGTTTATAGCATTGCAGTGCAATCTGTGTCTTAGTGCTATAGTCTGGCAAATTTTACTACAGTAATTGTCACAATTTTACAGGTACAGTATTTATTGAATACTTGCTGTGCTAGTGTTAAACTAAACATAGCACTATTGCACCCCTAATATATGTTAGTTCAAACATGTTTTCAGGATTTTAAACACTGAAAAGAAAGCTAAAACTGCCTTGTTTCACTTTAAGGCGGTTTTCACTTTACAGCGGGACTCCGGTCCCTAACCCGCTGTATGAGCGGGGTATACCTGTACACAAATAAACCTGCAAATGCAATTTCTCATACATTATATACCCTGCAGGTGGTATAACAAGTCATTAGAAATACATTCAACTAAAAACAATTTTACAGTGTACTGTTCTTTTACTTCAACACAGGGTTTAACACAACTTTCTTTGTATGTCTATTTACAATTAATTATTAACTATATTTATGGACCAGTAAGTTTTTAGTGCTTACATTTCAAAGACACTTTAACACTGGTCCTTTGTTTTTGCTGTGATTTATTTGCCTAGTGCAAACATTTGATTTGTTATTATAGTTTTCCTCAATCAATGTTACTACCTCATAAACTGTAACTTCCTTTTATTATCTTTTAAATCATATTTTTCAGTTAGATGGATAGAGAGAGATAGAGAGAGAGAGAGAGATAGTTAGATAGATAGAGAGAGAGATAGTTAGATCAGTGTTTTTCAACCAGTGTGCCGTGGCACACTAGTGTGCCGTGAGAGATCCTCAGGTGTGCCACGGCAGACTGACAACAGTGTGACATATTTTTTAAACTTTGCTTGTTTTTTACTCCCAGTGCAGGGGTAGTTTGTAGGAGGCATGGCATAACAGCACAATACATACAGTATGTGTGTGTTTGTGTGTATGTGTATATATATATATGCTGTATTAGGCTCCAATGTGTGAATTTTTTTACATTTTGGGATGGTGGTGTGCCACAGGATTTTTTAATGTAAAAAAGTGTGCCACAGCAAAAAAAAGGTTAAAAATCACTGAGTTAGATAAATAGAGAGAGAGAGATAGTTAGATAGATAGAGAGAGAGAGAGAGAGAGAGAGAGATAGTTAGATAGAGAGAGAGAGAGAGAGAGAGAGATAGTTAGATAGATAGAGAGAGAGAAAGATAGTTAGATAGAGAGAGAGAGAGAGAGAGAGAGAGAGATAGTTAGACCCACAGAGAGAGAGAGAGATAGATAGAGAGAGAGAGAGATAGTTAGAGAGAGAGAGAGAGAGAGAGAGAGATAGTTAGATAGAGAGAGAGAGAGAGAGATAGTTAGATAGATAGAGAGAGAGAGATAGAGAGAGAGAGAGATAGTTAGATAGATAGATAGAGAGAGAGAGATAGTTAGATAGAGAGAGAGAGAGAGAGAGATAGTTAGATAGAGAGAGAGAGAGAGAGAGAGATAGTTAGATAGATAGATAGAGAGAGAGAGAGAGTTAGATAGATAGAGAGAGAGATAGAGAGAGAGAGAGAGAGAGAGAGATAGTTAGATAGAGAGAGAGAGAGAGAGATAGTTAGATAGATGGATAGAGATAGATAGATAGTTAGATAGATAGTTAGATAGATGTATAGAAAGAGAGAGATTGATAGATATAACAGAAGAGGATTGCTGACAGCGCCTAAGATACACTCATACAAGCTCACTATTAAAGGTTACCTAACAAACCTAGGATAATTAGGACAGATACAAATGGAGATATAATAGGAGCGCTAACAGGCTAAAGTATGATATCAGGCAACAGACAACATTAAAGATAAAATATAAATTATTACATTTATTATAAATGACTAAAAACTAATTCGAACAGATTAAAATTAAAATTGTCTAAAAAGATGGTAGGATAAAAACAAATCTCGGCTAGATTACGAGTTTTGCGCCAAACAGGGTACAAAATGAATGCAACAAAAGTTGCGTTATTTCACCCCCCATAGCGCTGCCATTACGAGTTTCTGAAAAGCCTCCTTGTGCGTTCGGTATGGTGGCGTTAAGCTCCATACCGCATAAAAGCCAAGGGCTACTTTGACGTGCTCGTGCACACTTTCCCCCATAGGCATCAATGGGGAGAGAGTGTTAGAAAAAAAAACTAACACCTGAAGTGCGGAATGAAAATTCCCCGTAACACAGCCCCATTAATGTCTATGGGGAAAAAAAAGTTACGTTTAAACGGAACATAAACCCCAAGTCTAAACACCCCTAATCTGCTGCCCCTGACATCGCTGACACTTAAATAAAGTTATTAACCCCTAATCTGCCGCTCCCAACATCGCCGCCACTAATAAAAGTTATTAACCCCTATTCAGCCGCTCCATGACATTGCCACCACTATAAAAAAGTTATTAACCCTTATTCCCACGCACCCCGACATCGCCACCACTAAATAAAGTTATTAACCCCTAAACCTCTGGCATCCGACATCTCCACCACTAAATAAACCTATTAACCCCTAAAACGCTGCCCCCCCACATTTCAAAACACTAACGGCTAGATTTAGAGTTTTGCGGCCAAAGGGGTGCGTTAGCTACGCGTGTTTTTTTCCCCCCGCACCTTTTAAATACCACTGGTATTGAGAGTTCTCTGAAGGGCTGCGTTAGGCTCCAAAAAGGGAGCGTACAGGCATACTTACCGCCACTTCAACTCTCAATACCAGCGGTGCTTACGGACGCGGCCAGCTTCAAAAACATGCTTGTGCACGATTCCCCCATAGGAAACAATGGGGCAGTTTGATCTGAAAGAAAACCTAACACCTTCAAAAAAGCAGCGTTCAGCTCCTAACGCAGCCCCATTTTTTCCTATGGGGAAACACTTCCTAAGTCTGCACCTAACACTCTAACATGAACCCCGAGTCTAAAGACCCCTAACCTTATACTTATTAACCCCTAATCTGCCGCCCCCGCTATCGCTGACCCCTGCATATTATTATTAACCCCTAATCTGCCGCTCTGTGCACTGCCGCAACCTACATTATAGCTATGTACCCCTAATCTGCTGCCCCTAACATCGCCGACCCCTATATATTATATTTATTAACCCCTAATCTGCCCCCCCCAACGTCGCCGCTACCTACCTACACTTATTAACCCCAAATCTGCCGACCGGACCTCGCCGCCACTCTAATAAATGTATTAACCCCTAAACCGCCGCACTCCCGCCTCGCAAACCCTATAATAAATAGTATTAACACCTAATCTGCCCTCCCTAACATCGCCGCCACCTAACTTCAAGTATTAACTCACTGCTACTATAATAAATGTATTAACCCCTAAAGCTAAGTCTAACCCTAACCCTAACACCCCCCTAAGTTAAATATAATTTAAATCTAACGAAATAAAATTAATCTTATTAAATAAATTAATCCTATTTAAAGCTAAATACTTACCTGTAAAATAAACCCTAATATAGCTACAATATAACAAATAATTATATTGTAGCTATTTTAGGATTTATATTTATTTTACAGGCAACTTTGTATTTATTTTAACCAGGTACAATAGCTATTAAATAGTTATTTACTATTTAATAGCTACCTAGTTAAAATAATTAGAAAATTACCTGTAAAATAAATCCTAACCTACGTTACAATTAAACCTAACACTACACTATCAATAAATTAATTAAATAAACTACCTACAATTATCTACAATTAAATCAACTAAACTAAATTACAAAAAAAAAACACTAAATTACAAAATTTAAAAAAAGATTACAAGAATTTTAAACTAATTACACCTACTCTAAGCCCCCCAAAAAATAACAAAGCACCCCAAAATAAAAAAGCCCTACCCTATTCTAAAATAAAAAGTAAACAGCTCTTTTGCCTTACCAGCCCTTAAAAGGGCCTTTTGCGGGGCATGCCCCAAATTAAACAGCTCTTTTGCCTGTAAAAAAAAACATACAATACCCCCCCAACATTACAACCCACCACCCACATACCCCTAATCTAACCCAAACCCCCCTTAAATAAACCTAACACTAAGCCCCTGAAGATCTCCCTACCTTATCTTCACCACGCCGGGTATCACCGATCCGTCCAGAAGAGGGTCCGAAGTCTTCATCCTATCCGGCAAGAAGAGGTCCAGAAGAGGCTCCAAAGTCTTCATCCTATCCGGCAAGGAGAGGACATCCGGACCAGTAGACATCTTCATCCAGGCGGCGTCTTCTATCTTCATCCATCCGGCGTGGAGCGGGACCATCTTGAAGCAGCCGACGCGGATCCATTCTCTTCTTCCGGTGACTCCCGACGAATGAAGGTTCCTTTAAGGGACGTCATCCAAGATGGCGTCCCTCGAATTCCGATTGGCTGATAGGATTCTATCAGCCAATCGGAATTAAGGTAGGAAAAATCTGATTGGCTGATTGAATCAGCCAATCAGATTCAAGTTCAATCCGATTGGCTGATCCAATCAGCCAATCAGATTGAGCTCGCATTCTATTGGCTGTTCCGATCAGCCAATAGAATGCAAGCTCAATCTGATTGGCTGATTGGATCAGCCAATCGGATTGAACTTGAATCTGATTGGCTGATACCCGGCGTGGTGAAGATAAGGTAGGGAGATCTTCAGTGGCTTAGTGTTAGGTTTATTTAAGGGGGGTTTGGGTTAGATTAGGGGTATGTGGGTGGTGGGTTGTAATGTTGGGGGGGTATTGTATGTTTTTTTTTACAGGCAAAAGAGCTGTTTACTTTGGGGCATGCCCCGCAAAAGGCCCTTTTAAGGGCTGGTAAGGCAAAAGAGCTGTTTACTTTTTATTTTAGAATAGGGTAGGTCTTTTTTTATTTTGGGGGGCTTTGTTATTTTTTAGGGGGCTTAGAGTAGGTGTAATTAGTTTAAAATTCTTGTAATCTTTTTTTTTTTTGTAATTTAGTTTTTTTTTTTTTTTGTAATTTAGTTTAGTTGATTTAATTGTAGATAATTGTAGGTAGTTTATTTAATTAATTTATTGATAGTGTAGTGTTAGGTTTAATTGTAACTTAGGTTAGGATTTATTTTACAGGTAATTGTGTAATTATTTTAACTGTGTAGCTATTAAATAGTTAATAACTATTTAATAGCTATTGTACCTGGTTAAAATAAATACAAAGTTGCCTGTAAAATAAATATAAATCCTAAAATAGCTACAATATAATTATTCGTTATATTGTAGCTATATTAGGGTTTATTTTACAGGTAAGTATTTAGCTTTAAATAGGATTAATTTATTTAATAAGATTAATTTTATTTTGTTAGATTTAAATTATATTTAATTTAGGGGGGTGTTAGGGTTAGACTTAGCTTTAGGGGTTAATACATTTATTAGAGAAGCAGTGAGGTCCGGTCGGCAGATTAGGGGTTAATACTTGAAGTTAGGTGGCAGCGATGTTAGGGAGGGCAGATTAGGGGTTAATAATATTTATTATAGGGTTTTTGAGGCGGGAGTGAGGCGGTTTAGGGGTTAATACATTTATTAGAGTAGCGGAGAGGTCCGGTCAGCAGATTAGGGGTTAATAAGTGTAGGTAGGTAGCGGCGACGTTGGGGAGGGGGCAGATTAGGGGTTAATAAATATTATGTAGGTGTCGGCGATGTTAGGGGCAGCAGATTAGGGGTACATAGGGATAATGTAGGTTGCGGCGGTGTGCGGTCGGCAGATTAGGGGTTAAAAAATGTAAATATAGTGGCGGTGATGTGGGGGGCCTCGGTTTAGGGGTACATAGGTAGTTTATGGGTGTTAGTGTACTTTAGATCACAGTAGTTAAGAGCTTTATGAACCGGCGTTAGCCCATAAAGCTCTTAACTCCTGACTTTTTTTGCTGCGGCTGGAGTTTGGTCGTTAGAGTTCTAACGCTCACTTCAGCCAAGACTCTAAATACCGGCGTTAGAAAGATCCCATTGAAAAGATAGGATACGCAATTGGCGTAAGGGGATCTGCGGTATGGAAAAGTCGCGGCTGGAAAGTGAGCGTTAGACCCTTTCCTGACTGACTCAAAATACCAGCAGGCAGCCAAAACCAGCGTTAGGACCCCTTAACTCTGGTTTGGACGGCTAACGCAGAACTCTAAATCTAGGCGTAAATTAAACTATTAAGCTCTAAACCTAACACTCCTTAACTTTAAATTAATATTACAATATTACTCTATTTAAATAAAGAAAAACTTACCTGTGAAATAAAAATAAACCTAACCTTAAACTATAAAGTAACCTAACATAACTAATCTAATAAAATAAAAAATACTACCAATTAAATATCTAAATTACAAATTAAAAAAAACCCTAACCCAACGAAAAAAAATAAAAAATCTAAATTGCAACTAAAAAGAAAAACAAATCCTAAAAACCTGGTGCTCCTGATTTCTCTCCCCTTAAAAGGGCCTTTTGTAGAGCATTGCCCTAAAAAAAATCAGCTCTTTTACCTGTAAAAAAATACAAAGTCCCCCCAACAATAAAACCCACCACCCAACCAACCCCCCAAAATAAAAACCTAACTCTAAAAAAAAAACTAAGCTACCCATTGCCCCTAAAGGGGCATTTGTATGGACATTGCCCTTAAAAGGGCATTCAGCTCTTTTGCATTGCCCTTAAAAGGGCATTTAGCTCTTTTTCAAGTGCCCATCCCTAATCTAAAAAAAACACCACCCAAAAAAAACTAAAAAAAAAACTAACAGTAACCCCAGAAGCTCTGCTCACGGTTATTTCAGTAGCTCTCATCCTGTTGGCTATTTTGAACAGCCAATAGGATTTTAGAAGCTCTCATCCTATTGGCTTATTTGAATTTGAAGAATCAAATCAGCCAATAGGAATGAATGCAAGGTACGCCATTAACAGCTACCTTGCATTGAAGCTTTAGTGTACGTCGGGGACCATATGAAGAGGACTCTCCGCGCTGGATGTCTTCATCGCTCCGCTCCCCCGGGATGAAGATATAAGACGCCCCCACAATGAATAAAAATGTCGCCGCCTGGATGAAGACTTCTCGCCGCCTGGATGTCTGGGCTTCAGCAACCGTGACTAGATATTCTGGTGTTAGTTTTTGGGATTTGTTTTTTTATTTTTTGGGGTGTTTTTTTTTCAGATTAGGGTTTGGGCTTTTGAAAAAGAGCTAAATGCCCTTTTAAGGGCAATGAAAAAGAGCTGAATGCCCTTTTAAGGGCAATGCCCATACAAATGCCCCTTTAGGGGCAATGGGTAGCTTAGTTTAATTTATTATTTTTTGTAAGCTTAGTGTTTTTTATTTTTCGTAATTTAGTGTTTATTATTTTTTGCAATTTTAGATTTTTTAATTTTTCTCGTAGTGTTAGGTTTTTTTAAATTTGTAATTAGATTTTTTTAATTGGTAGTATTTTTTATTTTATTGGAATAGTAAGATTTGGTTAATTTATAGTTTAAACTTAGGTTTATTTTTATTTTACAGTTAAGTTTTTATTTATTTAAATATAGTTATATTGTAATTTTAATTTAAAGTTAGAGGGCTGTTAGGTTTAGGGGTTAATAGGTTTATTTAGTTGCGGAGATCTGGGAGGCCGGAGGTTTAGGTGTTAATAACTATTATAGTGTCGACGATGTCGGGGAGCAGCGGAAAAAGGGGTTAATAGCTTTGTTATAGTGTCGGCCATGCCGGGGAGCGGTGGAAAAGGGGTTAATAACTTTATTATAGTGGCGGTGTGGCGGTGATGTCGGAGAGCGGCGGAATAGGGGTTAATAATTTTTATTAGTGCCGGCGATGTCTGGAGTGTAGGTAGGTAGCGGCGACGTTGGGGAGGGGGCAGATTAGGGGTTAATAAATATTATGTAGGTGTCGGCGATGTTAGGGGCAGCAGATTAGGGGTACATAGGGATAATGTAGGTTGCGGCGGTGTGCGGTCGGCAGATTAGGGGTTAAAAAATGTAAATATAGTGGCGGTGATGTGGGGGGCCTCGGTTTAGGGGTACATAGGTAGTTTATGGGTGTTAGTGTACTTTAGATCACAGTAGTTAAGAGCTTTATGAACCGGCGTTAGCCCATAAAGCTCTTAACTCCTGACTTTTTTTGCTGCGGCTGGAGTTTGGTCGTTAGAGTTCTAACGCTCACTTCAGCCAAGACTCTAAATACCGGCGTTAGAAAGATCCCATTGAAAAGATAGGATACGCAATTGGCGTAAGGGGATCTGCGGTATGGAAAAGTCGCGGCTGGAAAGTGAGCGTTAGACCCTTTCCTGACTGACTCAAAATACCAGCAGGCAGCCAAAACCAGCGTTAGGACCCCTTAACTCTGGTTTGGACGGCTAACGCAGAACTCTAAATCTAGGCGTAAATTAAACTATTAAGCTCTAAACCTAACACTCCTTAACTTTAAATTAATATTACAATATTACTCTATTTAAATAAAGAAAAACTTACCTGTGAAATAAAAATAAACCTAACCTTAAACTATAAAGTAACCTAACATAACTAATCTAATAAAATAAAAAATACTACCAATTAAATATCTAAATTACAAATTAAAAAACCCCTAACCCAACGAAAAAAAATAAAAAATCTAAATTGCAACTAAAAAGAAAAACAAATCCTAAAAACCTGGTGCTCCTGATTTCTCTCCCCTTAAAAGGGCCTTTTGTAGAGCATTGCCCTAAAAAAAATCAGCTCTTTTACCTGTAAAAAAATACAAAGTCCCCCCAACAATAAAACCCACCACCCAACCAACCCCCCAAAATAAAAACCTAACTCTAAAAAAAAAACTAAGCTACCCATTGCCCCTAAAGGGGCATTTGTATGGACATTGCCCTTAAAAGGGCATTCAGCTCTTTTGCATTGCCCTTAAAAGGGCATTTAGCTCTTTTTCAAGTGCCCATCCCTAATCTAAAAAAAACACCACCCAAAAAAAACTAAAAAAAAAACTAACAGTAACCCCAGAAGCTCTGCTCACGGTTATTTCAGTAGCTCTCATCCTGTTGGCTATTTTGAACAGCCAATAGGATTTTAGAAGCTCTCATCCTATTGGCTTATTTGAATTTGAAGAATCAAATCAGCCAATAGGAATGAATGCAAGGTACGCCATTAACAGCTACCTTGCATTGAAGCTTTAGTGTACGTCGGGGACCATATGAAGAGGACTCTCCGCGCTGGATGTCTTCATCGCTCCGCTCCCCCGGGATGAAGATATAAGACGCCCCCACAATGAATAAAAATGTCGCCGCCTGGATGAAGACTTCTCGCCGCCTGGATGTCTGGGCTTCAGCAACCGTGACTAGATATTCTGGTGTTAGTTTTTGGGATTTGTTTTTTTATTTTTTGGGGTGTTTTTTTTTCAGATTAGGGTTTGGGCTTTTGAAAAAGAGCTAAATGCCCTTTTAAGGGCAATGAAAAAGAGCTGAATGCCCTTTTAAGGGCAATGCCCATACAAATGCCCCTTTAGGGGCAATGGGTAGCTTAGTTTAATTTATTATTTTTTGTAAGCTTAGTGTTTTTTATTTTTCGTAATTTAGTGTTTATTATTTTTTGCAATTTTAGATTTTTTAATTTTTCTCGTAGTGTTAGGTTTTTTTAAATTTGTAATTAGATTTTTTTAATTGGTAGTATTTTTTATTTTATTGGAATAGTAAGATTTGGTTAATTTATAGTTTAAACTTAGGTTTATTTTTATTTTACAGTTAAGTTTTTATTTATTTAAATATAGTTATATTGTAATTTTAATTTAAAGTTAGAGGGCTGTTAGGTTTAGGGGTTAATAGGTTTATTTAGTTGCGGAGATCTGGGAGGCCGGAGGTTTAGGTGTTAATAACTATTATAGTGTCGACGATGTCGGGGAGCAGCGGAAAAAGGGGTTAATAGCTTTGTTATAGTGTCGGCCATGCCGGGGAGCGGTGGAAAAGGGGTTAATAACTTTATTATAGTGGCGGTGTGGCGGTGATGTCGGAGAGCGGCGGAATAGGGGTTAATAATTTTTATTAGTGCCGGCGATGTCGGGAGCGGCAGATTAGGGGTTAATACATTTCTTTAAAAGTCGCAATGTGGGTGGGCGGCAGATTAGGGGTTAATAGCTTTAATATAGAGTTTGCCATGCGGGAGGGTGGCGGTTTAGAGGTTAATAGGTAGTTTATGGGTGTTAGTGTACTTTGTAACACTTTAGTTATGAGTTTTGTGAAACATTTTTGTGGTGCAAAACTCATAACTACTGCTTTCAGATGGCGGTATGGATCGTGTCGGTAAAGGCTGTAACGCAAGCTTTTTAGCCTCACCGCACAACCTGTAATAATGGAGCTATGAAAATCCCACACAAAAACGTAATTTTTTTGAGTGCAGAATGGATGTTGTGTTACAGGCTAAAATGCTTGTGGTATAGCTATACCAACACAACTCGCAATAGCTGTGTTACTGCTTTTACACTGAAATTGCCATTTTTTCAGCGTTAAAAGTCGCAATGTAAAACTCGTAATCTAGGTGATAGAGATTTGTTTTTAATCCTACCATCATTTTAGACAATTTTAATTTTAATCTGTTCGAATTGGTTTTTAGTTGTTTATAATAAATGTAATAATTTACATTTTATCTTTAATGTTGTCTGTTGCCTGATATCATACTTTAGCCTGTTGGCGCTCCTATTATATCTCCATTTGTACCAGAGATTAATAGATAGATAGAGAGATACATTTATAGATGAATAGATAGATAGATAGATAGATAGATAGATAGATAGATAGATAGATAGATAGATAGATGATAGATAGATACAACAGGGCATTTTAAAATAAGAAACACTTTTTTTTGTAAAACAGATGTTCCTGTACTGATAAAAACATTTTTTCTGTTATTATATGTGTGAGGGGTCTTTTTGAAATGAACAGCTTTAACATAACTTTTTCATGAAAAAAAATATATATAAAAATAGAGCTTTTTCATATGCACGAAAGCAATCTTTAGAGTTTAATTTCCCCTTAACTGACCAGATTTAGTTAAAGGGAAAATACAATTAAAAGGAAAATGACATAAAGCAGAATAAACTGTGACAGTGTATGAATTAAAGTTTATAATTAATAATACAATAACAGTTTCAAGCCTTACCTTCTTGTAGTCTGTACGCAAAAATGAACAAATCTCTTCTCTGTTAAATAAACAAACTGTGATTAACAAAAAAAGAATCAAAACAAAATTTGTTTGAGGGTCTAAAGTCTTTATTTAAAATCATCTATTGTGGTAAATTTTTCATTTCCTCTGATGCAAAATGGTCAGCTGAGTAAAATGAAGACTTCCTGAAAAAAAGAAAACATAGGTCTAGATTACATACGGAGCGCAAATATGCGCTTCCGCAAGCAACATATTTGTGCTGTTTTTTTGTTTCTGTTTGTGATTATTAGTGTGAGATTTAAGATGGCAAGTAGAATTTCGGTGACCTCGAGGCAGCAATTTAAGGCCCCTCAAGGAGATGCTATCACAGGATCACATTTCCCCATAGACATCAATGGCCGAGCCTTGTTTTCATGCCGACACTTGCCATAGCCACAGCTTGCGGAACCCGGAAGGCTGATACACATTAATATATATGTATATAAATATATTTATATATAGTTATGTTTTTTTATATATGTATTTATGTCTGAATATACAAATACACATATAAATACTAAAATATAGGGGGCAGAGCTTGGCCGCGCTGGAAGTTGGCCATAGTTGCTTATAGCTCCTGCAACCTGTAAAGGCCCATGATCTCCAAACAACCACCAAGGGCAAATGAGCATCTAAAAACAGCTGGGACACCAAGGGTAACACCCTGACACCATCTGGGGCAAATCCGGAGTCGTTCGGACAACAATAGCAGGCAGAATATAACAAGTGTGCGTAACAGGGATCACAACTGCAGGCCGCAAATCCAAGCCAGTCACAGTGCACTGCACGATCTACAACATCCGCACATCGATCGGCACCAGACAACAAGAGGACGCCTCAGAAGCCTGCTACACAAGCGATATTAGTGACAAAACACTATGCAGGAGGCGGATGAGTAAGTCAATAGCCCGCCAACACTCTTCATAGCCAGACACAACTCTTACAAGGGGCTAGGAAAACATCTAAACTCACGTAGTGCCTAAAGGCTAACACCTGGGTAAGAAAAAGCACTTCTGGCTGGGGGCGGAGCGAACAGGTAGCATACAGATAGCTGCCGTTGGCTTCATCTCTCTCTTTATGGGAACTTAACTATCTCCAGCCTACTGAAGCATACCTTGACCGGAGCTGTGTGCTAGGTCCGGTATAAGGATCCATGGATCACAGTTAGGAAGTCCTAAAAAAAAAAGTAGTAACTAGCTTGGTTGCTAAAGGAAAGACTGTTATAATACTCCTGGAAAAGGGCTGATTGTTTGATATTGACCGTGTCTAAATAGCAGGGGTCTGAACCTCTCTAGTCGCTATAGCCCGTAGCTGTGGTGTTATGTGAGCCCTGACTGGAGACCTAAGAGAAACCGGAAAGCATAAGGGGAACTCGGGCTGGCTAACAAGTTTGACAGAACTCGGCATGCAAGAGGCTGCACTACTTCCATATTGGATAGCGGAGGGATGGGCAAATCCCACGGCCCTTCATGATCTGAAATCGCCTCTGGTGCCTATGTTGGGAGGAATACCTAGAATGACCCAGAAGTTCCAAATTGGCTTTGGGCAGAGAACTTGTCTGTACCCGGCATAGGAGGCTGGAGCCAATCAATTCGCTCGTTGAGCACACGCCCCTGGTTCCCTGCAACGCTGTCTGTGCGGTGGATTTCTAGACCCGTGGTTCCTGACAGGAGTTCCCGGTGAATCATACAAGTACCTTGGAGGGTTGAACCCGGTGTGCCCTTAAGATTCCTAGATCAGAAACGTGGAGTTTTGTCTGGAAGCTGATGAAGACGAGATTTGTATCGGCAGGAGTATTCCTGGCATTGAAGGTTGGATACAACTATTGCTCAGGTTGCTATACATCCACCGCTGCCGACATCGCGGATTGCAAGATAGTCGACGGACTCGACAGATTATTCCTGCTGTTGCTTCAGGCTGTCTCAGTCCGGGTTGCTGCAATCCTGCCGTCCAGCCAAAAAAGTGGAAGGTGTCCGGTTCTGTAAGTTACACGGTCTGGAGACCAGTATACTTGGTTGACCTTTGGGTATTAACTGCTCTCTTGCCCTTTGGGATTTAAAGTATAAATACTTGCAATTTGTTGAAATCCCCCTGACAAGCCTAGTAAGAACAGGTATTGGACGGCAAGGGAGATTGTTTTGCTGGCCCCAGAAGCTTGAGTAGTTAAATACGCTACAACTTTGTACACTGTATCATTTTGGCTGTTTTCTTTTTACCTTTTTACCGTATACTGTGGAGGTGTTACATTGTTCCAAATCAATATCCAGTTTAGGCCACATTGGAAGTTTTTAGTTTCTACTACTCAGTGTCTTGTACCCAGCATTTAAAATTTGTATACCACCGTTACAAAGGTGTATAGTAGCAGTTAAATATAAGGTTGTAACTGGAATAACATAGACCCATTTTAAAGTTTGTTGGTTATAATAGTTTGACATTATGTTATATTAAAAGGGGTAGTATTACCATATGTAAAGGGCCCACTATTGAAATAAGAATCGCCCTTTTTTTTCCTATCAATTAGACCTGCATTGGCAATATTTGAAGCCGCTACACCCAGTTCGCTAGAATTATATAAGCAGTATCACTATCTGAGTTATTATATGTGATTGATTCACCCTTTAGTAAATGCTTTTTCTGTGGGGGATTTAGATACCCTGTAAAATTGTTTGGTACTGAAATTGGTGGCCTGCTCTAACTAAATAATACAGGAGGAGACCCAATTTCACTGTACATCACTGATAATATTGTCACTGAAACCTGAGTATCTGGTTTAAATTATAATTAGCACTGTTTGAAGATATTTAAATAACCCATTCACACTTAGCGCACTAAATTCAAGGCCTAGCTGGCCGCACACTTGTGTTCACGCCCATTCGGGCTGGATGTATGTTTGATAGTATTAGTCACTGGAAGATTCATTTTTTTGATTGTTGTTTTTTTAATTGGGGTGTTTTTGTTTTTTATCTTTTCTTTTGTATTCTCTTTCACATTAATTTGCACATTCCATTCACAGGTATGAATTGTGAATGGATAGTTTTATCTCACACCAGAAAGGTCCCTCCCTCAATATGCCTCCTAAAAGTAAGGACAAGAAAGGGAGCACTAAAAATGTAGAATCTGCCCTTGACATCTCCCATGAGAGAAATGTCTCATATACAAATTTTAATGACATGTCAGAAATGGCCGCAGAAGTGGCCAAATTGATTACACCACACCTAGACACGGTGAAACAAGAAATACCATTTGAGATTTCTTCTCTAACGAATGAAATCAGACAGTTTAATGCTAGAATGGAGGAGGTGGAGTCAAGAGTGTCTGACCTTGAGGATAGAGTAAATACGTATGCTCCAACAATAACTACGCAAGGCAAAGCAATTACTCTGTTACAAGCCTGTATCAAAGATCTGGAAGATCGATCTAGGCGAAATAACTTGAGAGTAATAGGTCTTCTTGAATCTATTGAATTTCAGGATCTACTATCCTTTGTTGCAGTTACTCTTCCCCAGGCACTCTTGATTCCACCCCCCAACCCCCTTTCTAATAGAAAGGGCCCATAGGATTGGGCATTTAAGAGTGAATAATGCTGAGGCTAAACCAAGACCAGTTATTTTCAAATTTGTAAATTACCAAGACAAATTACTATTTCTTAAAGTGAAGGTAAAGTTAGAGCCTTCTTATTTCAGTATTATATTTATAGGCATATGAAATGTAGAGTCGCTAAATTATTTTTTATAATTATTTGTTATTTATATAATATTCCGCTTTTATTTTTCCCTACCGTTCCGTTTGAATCTCCTTCCATTAGTGATTTCCTGTTTTTTGATATTGTGACGTATAGAGAGGTCCCACCCGCTCTATACGTGTCTACAAGGCTCGTGCACGGCGAATATAAAAAACTGTGCATGCGCATCACTCGCTGACTCTCAACAATGCGCATGCGGTAATCCCGTCCATTGTCTATTATAGCACATGCATCATTCGTCTCGGCAACATAGTATTGAATGAGTAGCAATATTCATTCAATACTATATTGTACAAGACAGATAGTAGCTGCTTTTTTTGCTATCCTTCGTTACCGTTACGTGTTACAGAGAGTTATTTGGACAATCACTGTAAGTATGCATATGCACCTCAATATCGGCTACATTATGAGTTTTTTGCGTTAGAGGCTATGCGGTGCTAACAAGCAGTTTTGTCTCACTGCTCACTTTCCTACATCGCTAATATTTCGGGTTTTTACAAACCCGTCGTTAAAAGACAAGAAGTGAGCGCTGAGCAAAATTTTGCTCCTTAACGCACTCCAATACCAGCGATGCTTAAGTCAGCGGTGAGCTGGTCGTACATGCTCGTGTATGATTTCCCCATAGGAATCAATGGGGAGAGCCGGCTGAGAAAAAGTCTAACACCTGCAAAAAAGCAGCGTAAAACTCAGTAAGGCAGCCCCATTGATTCCTATGGGGAAATCAAATTTATGTCTACACCGAACACCCTATCATGAACCCCTAAACACCCCTAATCTTACATTTATTAACCCCTAATCTGCCACCCCCAACACCTGCATTATATTTATTAACCCCTAATCTACTGCTCCAGACACCGCCGCAACCTACATTATACTTATGAACCCCTAATCTGCTGCCCCCAACATCGCCGCCACCTACATTATATTTATTAACCACTAATCTGCCACCCCCAATGTCGCCGCAACCTACCTACACTTATTAACCCCTAATCTGCCACCCCCAACGTCGCTACCACTATAATAAACATATTAACCCCTAAACCACCGCACTCCCGCCTCGCAAACATTAGGTAAATATTATTAACCCCTAATCTGCCGTCCCTAACATTGCCACCACCTACCTACATTTATTAATCCCTAATCTGCCACCCCCAACGTAGCCACCACTATACTAAATGTATTAACCCCTAAACCTAAGTCTAAACCTAACCCTAACAACCCCTAACTTAAATATAATTTAAATAAGTCTAAATAAAATTACTATAATTAACTAAATTATTCCTATTTAAAACTAAATACTGACCTGTAAAATAAACCCTAAGCTAGCTACAATATAACTAATAGTTACATTGTAGCTAGCTTAGGGTTTATTTTTATTTTACAGGCAAGTTTGTATTTATTTTAACTAGGTACAATAGTTATTAAATAGTTATTAACTATTTAATAACTACCTAGCTAAAATAAATACAAAAGTACCTGTAAAATAAAACCTAACCTAAGTTACACTAACACCTAACACTACACTATAATTAAATAAATGTACTAAATTAAATACAATTAAATAAATTAAATTAAATTAGCTAAAGTACAAAAAAAAAAAAAACTAAATTACAGAAAATAAAAAACAAATTACAGATATTTAAACTAATTACACCTAATCTAATAGCCCTATCAAAATAAAAAAGCCCCCCAAAATAAAAAAAAAAACTCTAGCCTAAACTAAACTACCAATAGCCCTTAAAAGGGCCTTTTGCGGGGCAACGCCCCCAACAGTAAAACCCACCACCCACATAAACAACCCCCCAATAAAATACTATCTAAAAAAAACTAAGCTCCCCATTGCCCTGAAAAGGTCATTTGGATGGGCATTGCCCTTAAAAGGGCAGTTAGCTTTTTTGCAGGCCCAAAGTCCCTAACCTAAAAATAAAACCCACCCAATACACCCTTAAAAAAACCTAACACTAACCCCCCGAAGATCGACTTACAGTTCTGAAGATCCGACATCCATCCTCAAGGAAGCGGCAGAAGTCTTCATCCAACCGGGCCGAAGTCCTCAACGAAGCCGGGAGAAGTCTTCATCCAAGCTGGGCGAAGTGGTCCTCCAGACGGGCAGAAGTCTTCATACAGACGGCATCTTCTATCTTTATCCATCCGACACGGAGCGGCTCCATCTTCAAGACATCTGACGCAGAGCATCCTTTTCTTCCAACGACTAAAGATGAATGAAGGTACCTTTAAGTGATGTCATCCAATATGACGTCCCTTAGATTCCGATTGGCTGATAGAATTCTATCAGCCAATAGGAATTAAGGTGTAAAAAATCCTAATGGCTGATGCAATCAGCCAATAGGATTGAGCTTGCATTCTATTGGCTGTTCCAATCAGCCAATAGAATGCGAGCTCAATCCTATTGGCTGATTGCATCAGCCAATAGGATTATTTCTACCTTAATTCCGATTGGCTGATAAAATTCTATCAGACAATTGGAATCTAAGAGACGCCATATTTTTAGTTTAGTTTAGGCTAGGGTTTTTTTTTTATTTTGGGGGGGCTCTTTTTTATTTTGATAGGGCTATTAGATTAGGTGTAATTAGTTTAAATATATGTAATTTGTTTATTATTTTCTGTAATTTAGTGGGGTTTTTTGTACTTTAGCTAATTTAATTTATTTAATTGTATTTAATTTTGTTAATTTATTTAATTATAGTGTAGTGTTAGGTGTTAGTGTAACTTAGGTTAGGTTTTATTTTACAGGTACTTTTGTATTTATTTTAGCTAGGTAGTTATTAAATAGTTAATAACTATTTAATAACAATTGTACCTAGTTAAAATAAATACAAACTTGCCTGTAAAATAAAAATAAACCCTAAGCTAGCTACAATGTAACTATTAGTTATATTGTAGCTATCTTAGGGTTTATTTTATAGGTAAGTATTTAGTTTTAAATAGGAATAATGTAGTTAATGATAGTAATTTTATTTAGATTTATTTAAATTATATTTGTTAGGGGGTGTTAGGGTTAGGGTTAGATTTAGGCTTAGGGGTTAATACATTTAGTATAGTGGCAGCTACATTGGGGACGGCAGATTAGGGGTTAATAAATGTAGGTAGGTGTCGGCGATGTTAGGGACGGCAGATTAGGGGTTAATAATATTTAACTAATGTTTGCGAGGCGGGAGTGCAGCAGTTTAGGGGTTAATATGTTTATTATAGTGTAGGCGACGTTGGGGGCAGCAGATTAGGGGTTAATAAGTATAGGTAGGTTGCGGTGACATTGGAGGCGGCAGATTAGGGGTTAATAAATATAATGTAGGTGTCAGCGATGTTGGGGGCAGCAGATTAGGGTTTCATAAATATAATGTATGTGGCGGCAGGGTCCGGAGCGGCAGATTAGGGTTTAAAAAATTAATTTTAGTGTTTGCGTTGCGGCAGGGCCTTGGTTTAGGGGTTAATAGGTAGTTTATGGGTGTTAGTGTACTTTTTAGCACTTTAGTTATGAGTTTTATGCTACAGCGTTGTACCATAAAACTACTGACTTTTAAATGCGTTAGGACTCTTGACAGGGTAGGGTATACCGCTCACTTTTTGGCCTCCCAAGACAGACTCGTAATATCAGCACTATGGAAGTCCCATAGAAAAAAGACTTAACGAAGTTTACGTAAGTCGTTTTGTGGTAAGGCCAAAGAAGTGTGTGGTGACCCTAAACCTTCAAGACTCATAATAGCAGTGGGCGTAAAAAAGCAGTGTTAGGACCTCTTAACGCTGATTTTTTACCTTAACGCACAACTCCTAATCTAGCCGTATATTTGGTAATGTAATTATATGATAATACAAGTTGAACAATTGTACTATTGATAAGGTTTTAATCACATACTAAATTACATTTATACCTTTTCTCCGTCAAGATTACATTCTGCAATGGAAATATTATATTTTTTTCACTTGTTAAGTATTCTTACAACCCTTTGCTATGATGGTATAGAGCGCAAAATTAATAGCAGCCTCTAAAGTTTTGAATTCAATTTTAGACTGCATTAATATTTATTTTAATTTCTTTTGCAAAGATTGAAATTATTTATTGATTATGTTATATAGCTGTAATACGCTAATGAATCAACACTGACAGAAGACACGTTTGTTGATTTATCAATACATTATTTTAATAACAATTATATTTCTCAATCAATATTATGTATTTTGTAGTAATTTATATTTAAATATTCTATAGAAAATCAGAAGATCAATAGCTATGTTTCTGAAACGTTACACAGAGACATTTTAGAAGTTTTATAGCGATGTGTTAAAAAACATGAATTTCATTATATACTATAAAGAGATTTATAACCTAATTTTTATTGGCTTACCGTTATCTATTATATCTCATAGTATTATAGTTCTTTTTGCAAATAATAAGCAATACGTTTTTACATATGTTTTGGATTATAATATGGAATTGAATTTAAAAAAAATAGCTATATATTTATGCATACAGTGTATTGTAAGTACTGTGAAAGCATATCCAATTAGTTGAGTACTGCAATGCAATCTATTCTAAACTTATGTATTTATAAATCATCAATATTTGATTTGTAACATACTTTTTTTTTCATACTATACTTTAACAATTTTTTTAATAGTTGATAAATTACATATATTTTTCAGGGTTATTGTATATTGATGTTTAATTGTGTGTTTATCGATCTCTATCTCTATATATATATTTTTTTTCTTCTTAAAGTTAATATATATATATATATATATATTTATTTATTTTTTTAAGACATGTATATATAGATTCATATATCTTCTTTTAAAGTTTTTTGATAATGTTATTATAAATGTACAATTTGCTCTGGATGGAACTGCAAAGAGTTGGATTATAAAAGGAAATGCCTGTCAAAACAACTTGGGGCGCGATCCAATATACGGCGCAGGTTTCAGCGCAAGCGCGGAAACCTGCGCCGCCCGTAGTTTCAGCTCGCAACTCAAGCTATCACATATACGGCGCCGTCAGATGCTAAAGTGTCGTAAGTCTGACAAACTAGCGATGTCCAGAAATCTGCGTAAGTACAAATTTCTGGAGTCGCCAGTGACTTACGGCACTTTAGAAACTAACGCCGCTTAAAAAAACTGACTAAATTATAAAATCTCCCGTAACTGTCTAACACGCCTCCCAAACATAGCCCGACACGTATACCCCTCTATCCGCAATCCCCCCTCTCACTCCTAACAATAAATGTATAAACCCCTAAACCGCCACTCCCGGACCCCGCCGCCAGCTACATTAACTATATTACCCCCTAATATGATCCCCCTACACCGCCGCCACCTAATTTAACTATATTACACCCTAATGTGAGCCCTCTACCCCGCCGCCACCTAATTTAACTATATTACCCCCTAATGTGATCCCCCTACACCGCCCCCACCTACATTAAAATTATTAACTCCTAATGTAATCCCCCTACACCGCCGCCATCTATATTAAAATTATTACCCCCTAATGTGAGCCCCCTACCCCGCCGCCACCTATTTTAACTACATTACCCCCTAATCTAATCCTCCTACAACGCCGTCACCTATAATAAATGTATTACCCCCTAAAATACTAAAATGTCCCTACCCTAAACTAAATTACAAATAGCCCTGAAAAGGGCCTTTTGTGGGGCATTGCCCCAAAGTAACCAGCTCTATTACCAGCCCTTAAAAGGGCCTTTTGCGGGGCATTGCCCCAAAGTAACCAGCTCTATTACCAGCCCTTAAAAGGGCCTTTTGCGGGGCATTGTCCCAAAGTAATTAGCTCTTTTACCTGTAATCTGACCCCCCCTACACCGCTGCCACCTATATTAAATATATTAACCCCTAATCTAATCCCCCTACACCGCCGCCACCTATATTAAATATATTAACCCCTAATCTGACCCCCCTACACCACCGCCACCTATATTAACTACATTAACCCTAATTATATTATATATATTAACTATATTAACCCTATCTAACTCTAACACCCCTAACGTAATTATTATTGCAATAAATCTAAATCTAAATAATATTAATCTTATTAACTAAAATATTCCTATTTAAAACTAAATACTTACCTATAAAATAAACCCTAAGATAGCTACAATATAATTAATAATTACATTGTAGCTATTTTAGGGTTTATATTTATTTTACAGGTAACTTGGTATTTATTTTAACTAGGTACAATAGCTATTAAATAGTTAATAACTATTTAATAGCTACATAGTTAAGATAATGACCAATTTACCTGTAAAATAAATCCTAACCTAAGTTACAAATACACCTACACTATCAATAAATTAAATAAACTACAATTATCTAAACTAAAATATAATTAAATACACTAAACTAAATTATAAAAAATAAAAAAAGATTACAAGAATTTTAAGCTAATTACACCTACTCTAAGCCCCCTAATAAAATAACAAAGCCCCCCAAAATAAAAAAATGTCCCTACCCTAAACTAAATTACAAAAAGTAATCAGCTCTATTACCAGTCCTTAAAAGGGCCTTTTGTGGGGAATTGCGCAAAAGTAATCAGCTCTTTTACCTGTGAAAAAAAAGAACAATCCTCCCCCCATTACAACCCACCACCCACACACCCCTACTCTAAAACACACCCTATCCCCCCTTAAAAAAACCTAAGTCTAACCACCAAGTGCTCCTTACCTGTCCTGAAGACCGGCGGAGAAGGTCCTGTTCCAGGTGGAGAAGTCTTTTTCCAGGCGGCGACTTCTTCTTCCAGGAACCAGCCGGCGAGGAGCGGAGGAGTTGAAGACCGATGACCGTGGATCTGAAGACCGTCCTCCCTCGAACTGAAGACCGGCGATGCAGGAACTGAAGATCGGCGACGCTGGAACTGAAGACCGGAGCCATGGAGCGTGGAGGAGCCTCTTCATACGATCGCCGCCGTACACTGAATCGGAATTCAAGGTACGCGATTAAAAATGGCGTCCCTTGAATTCCTATTGGCTGATTTGAGCCTTCAAATTCAAATCAGCCAATCGGATGAAAGCTACTTTAATTCTATTAGCTGATTTGAATAGCCAATAGAATAAGAGCTACTGTAATTCTATTGGCTATTCTAATCAATACCAAGTTACCTGTAAAATAAATATAAACCCTAAAATAGCTACAATGTAATTCTATCAGACAATTGGAATCTAAGAGACGCCATATTTTTAGTTTAGTTTAGGCTAGGGTTTTTTTTTATTTTGGGGGGGCTCTTTTTTATTTTGATAGGGCTATTAGATTAGGTGTAATTAGTTTAAATATATGTAATTTGTTTATTATTTTCTGTAATTTAGTGTTAGTTTTTTTTGTACTTTAGCTAATTTAATTTATTTAATTGTATTTAATTTTGTTAATTTATTTAATTATAGTGTAGTGTTAGGTGTTAGTGTAACTTAGGTTAGGTTTTATTTTACAGGTACTTTTGTATTTATTTTAGCTAGTTAGTTATTAAATAGTTAATAACTATTTAATAACAATTGTACCTAGTTAAAATAAATACAAACTTGCCTGTAAAATAAAAATAAACCCTAAGCTAGCTACAATGTAACTATTAGTTATATTGTAGCTATCTTAGGGTTTATTTTATAGGTAAGTATTTAGTTTTAAATAGGAATATTTTAGTTAATACGATTAATATTATTTAGATTTATTGCAATAATAATTAAGTTAGGGGTGTTAGAGTTAGATAGGGTTAATATAGTTAATATATATAATATAATAACTATATTAACTATATTAACCCTAATATAATTAGGGTTAATGTAGTTAATATAGGTGGCGGCGGTGTAGGGAGGTCAGATTAGAGGTTAATATATTTAATATAGGTGGCAGCGGTGTAGGGGGATTAGATTAGTAGTTAATATATTTAATATAGGTGGCGGCGGTGTAGGGGGGTCAGATTACAGGTAAAAGAGCTGATTACTTTGGGACAATGCCCCGCAAAAGGTCCTTTTAAGGGCTGGTAATAGAGCTGGTTACTTTGGGGCAAAGCTCCGCAAAAAGCCCTTTTAAGGGCTGGTAATAGAGCTGGTTACTTTGGGGCAATGCCCCGCAAAAAGCCCTTTTAAGGGCTGGTAATAGAGCTGGTTACTTTGGGGCAAAGCTCCGCAAAAAGCCCTTTTAAGGGCTGGTAATAGAGCTGGTTACTTTGGGGCAAAGCTCCGCAAAAAGCCCTTTTAAGGGCTGGTAATAGAGCTGGTTACTTTGGGGCAAAGCTCCGCAAAAAGCCCTTTTAAGGGCTGGTAATAGAGCTGGTTACTTTGGGGCAATGCCCCGCAAAAGGCCCTTTTCAGGTCTATTGGTAATTTAGTTTAGGGTAGGGACATTTTAGTATTTTAGGGGGTAATACATTTATTATAGGTGGCGCCGGTGTAGGGGGATTATATTAGGGGTTAATCATTTTAATATAGGTGGCGGCGGGGTAGTGGGATTAGATTAGGGGGTAATGTAGTTAAAATAGGTGGCGGCGGTGTAGGGGGATCATATTAGGGGGTAATATAGTTAATGTAGGTGGCGGCGGTGTAGGGGGCTCACATTAGGGGGTAATATAGTTAAAATAGGTCACGGCGGTGTAGGGGGATTAGATTAGGGGGTAATGTAGTTAAAATAGGTGGCGGCGGGGTAGGGGGATTAGATTAGGGGGTAATGTAGTTAAAATAGGTGGCGGCGGGGTAGGGGGCTCACATTAGGAGGTAATAATTTTAATATAGATGGCGGCGGTGTAGGGGGATTAGATTAGGGGGTAATGTAGTTAAAATAGGTGGCGGCGGGGTAGGGGGATTAGATTAGGGGGTAATGTAGTTAAAATAGGTGGCGGCGGGGTAGGGGGCTCACATTAGGAGGTAATAATTTTAATATAGATGGCGGCGGTGTAGGGGGATTACATTAGGGGTTAATAATTTTAATGTAGGTGGCGGCGGTGTACGGGGATCACATTAGGGGGTTAGACATTATGTAATGTAGGTGGCGGTGGTGGAGCGGCGCTTTAAGGATTAAAGACTTTATTAGGGATTGCAGCGGGGGATTGCGGCTGACAGGTTGATAGACATTGCGCATGCGTTAGGTGTTAGGTTTTATTTTGCAGGTAGTTTAGGGAGTTACAGGGCTCCAATACTCAGCGTAAGGCTTACTACGCCTGCAATTTGTGGTGAGGTGAAAATGGAGTAAGATTTCTCCATTTTCGTCACGTAAGTCCTTACGCTGTATATTGGATACCAAACTGCGCGGGTTTGGTATACCTGTCTATGGGCCAAAAAACTACGGCCGAAGGCAGAAATATATGAGCGTAACTTCTAGGTTACGCCGTATATAGGATACCAAACCAGCGCACAATTTGGCGTCACCGGCTTTTGCGGGCGACGCCGTATATCGGATCGGGCCCATGATTTATAGACTTGTTTTGAACTAAGTGACTCAGCAACAGGATACTATTTTACTCACATTATCCTTCTATCTAGAATTATGTGTTTTTAGAAATTGGTTTTATTTATTATTTTCTATATAAACCTATATATGATGTCAATAAAAAACTAATATATATTAGAAAAATTATTTATTTTTTAATAATCACATAATTATATAAACATATATTTTGATCAATTTATTTATAATTAAAAAAATTTAATTCACATTACCAACCATGGGCCCCATCCGATATGCAGCGTCGCCCGCAAAAGCCGGCGACGCCAGATTTTGTGCAATTTTGGTATCACATATACGTGCGTATATTTCACCCTTCGCCCGTATTTTTTTTACCCATAGACTAACATAGAACTACGCACAATTTGGTATCCAATATACAGCGTAAGGACTTACGTGTGCAGATTTCAGAAAATCTACTCCATTCTCATCTCGCCACAAATTGCAGGCGCAAGAACCCTTGCACTGACTAAAAAAGCAACGTAACTCCCTGGAAGCCTTAACAAACACATACATGTAAGCAGCATCTCAAGGTTAAAGGGACAGTATACTGTGATATTGCTTTTGTAAGGTTTATTTGTGTATTTGAAAGCCACAACATAATCAAATGGATTGAGCTTGTAGGTACTTTATCACATTGTGGACATATACTTGCTTATTTACTTTAAATTGTATTACCTTCATCTCTTTAGAACTAGTGATGTCGCAAACTGAAAATTTTCCGTTCGCAAACGGCGGACTCGAACTTCCGCAACTGTTCGCGAACGGGCGAACCGGGTAAACCGCCATTGACTTCAATAGGCAGGCAAATTTTAAAACCCACAGGGACTCTTTCTGGCCACAATAGTGATGGAAAAGTTGTTTCAAGGGGACTAACACCTGGACTGTGGCATGCCGGAGGGGGATCCATGGCAAAACTGCCACGGAAAATTACATAGTTGATGCAGAGTCTGGTTTTAATCCATAAAGGGCATAAATCACCTAACATTCCTAAATTGTTTGGAATAACGTGCTTTCAAACATCAGGTATGATGTTGTATCGATCAGGTAGTGTAAGGGTTACGCCCGCTTCACAGTGACAGACCAAACTCCCCGTTTAACGCACTGAAAACAACCGCAAACAGTCCATTTGCACAACCACGAGATAGATAGATTTGATAGATACATAGATAAATAGATTAGATAGATAGATCAATAGATACAATATACATTTGATAGATACGATAGATAGATAGATTTGATAGATAAATAGATAGATTTGATAGATATATAATTTCCCAGACAGAGAATTACAAGACGTGCGGTCTAGGACCCATGGTAAGGTTCCCAGAGGCAGATGCGGCGCCAGGGGACGTGTATATGGCATCGATTTTAGGAACCAGGAGATGGAAAAAGATGCTTGGTCGGTCCTCCTACTTCAAATTTGGGGCACTGCGCGTGCAATCTACTGTGCCACCAGATATGAGTGGTGTGTTAAGTAGTACTATTCTGATCAGTTTAATACCTGTTACTCCCCCTATCGGGGGAGGTGTATATGGCATGGATTTTAGGAACCGGGAGATGGAAAAAGATGATTGGTCGGTCCTCCTGCTTCAAATTTGGGGCACTATGCGTGCAATCATGGCCGGACTTTTAGCCGACGGACATTTGGCCGACGGACATTTGGCCGAAACACAAGTGGCTGTCACAAAACAGTCCGGCCACGAGATAGATAGATTTGATAGATAGATAGATACATAAATTAGATAGATCAATAGATGCAATATACATTTGATAGATACGATAGATAGTTAGATAGATTTGATAGATAAATAGATAGATTTGATAGATATATAATTTCCCAGACAGAGAATTACAAGACGTGCGGTCTGGGACTCATGGTAAGGTTCCCAGAGGCAGTTGCGGCACCAGAGGACGTGTATATGGCATGGAATTTAGGAACCGGGAGATGGGAAAAGATGCTTGGTCGGTCCTCCTACTTCAAATTTGGGGCACTGCACGTGTAATCTACTGTGCCACCAGATATAAGTGGTGTGTTAAAGGGACAGTTTACTCAAAAAATTTCTCCCCTTTAATTTGTTCCCAATGATCCACTTTACCTGCTGGAGTGTATTACATTGTTTACAAGTATTTCCATTTCCCTTATATTGGCATTTGAAATTGTATATTTAGCCTGTGGTATCCCCACCTATTCTGAAAGTTTTTGGCCTCCAGGCCAAGCTGTGTTAACACAGCCAGTAGAAGAAATTACACTCCCAGTGGGTTATAGAAGAGATAAGGTAATAAAATGGCAATTTTCCATTGTTCTCTCCAAGTATTGGTGATTGGTTTATGGACAGATATAAGATAAAGAAGCACGTATATGTACACAATGTGATAAAGTAATGAGATCTGATTATACCTACAAGCTCAACCCATTTTATTAGGTTGTGGCTTGAGAACACAAAATTAGCTGATTCATATACACAAATAAGCCTTAAAAAAGCAAATCTCATACATTTTTTACTCAGCAGCTGGTAAAAAAGTAATTGGAAACACATTAAGGAAAAAACAATTGTATAGTATACTGTCCCTTTAAGTAGTACTATTCTGATCAGTTTAATACCTGTTACTCCCCCTATCGGGGGAGGTGTATATGGCATGGATTTTAGGAACCGGGAGATGGAAAAAGATGCTTGGTCGGTCCTCCTACTTCAAATTTGGCGCACTGCGCGTGCAATCGTGGCCGGACATTTAGCCGACGGACATTTGTCCGACGGACATTTGGCCGAAACACAAGTGGCTGTCACAAAACAGTCCATCCACGAGATAGATAGATTTGATAGATAGATAGATAGATACATAGATTAGATAGATCAGTGATTTTTAACCTTTTTTTTGCCGTGGCACACTTTTTTACATTAAAAAATCCTGTGGCACACCACCATCCCAAAATTTAAAAAAAATCACACATTGTAGCCTAATACAGCATATATATATATACACATACACACAAACACACACATACTGTATGTATTGTGCTGTTATGCCGTGCCTCCTACAAACTACCCCTGCACTGGGAGTAAAAAACAAGCAAAGTTTAAAAAATATGTCACACTGTTGTCAGTCTGCCGTGGCACACCTGAGGATCTCTCACGGCACACTAGTGTGCCACGGCACACTGGTTGAAAAACACTGAGATAGATCAATAGATGCAATATACATTTGATAGATACGATAGATAGATAGATTTGATAGATAAATAGATAGATTTGATAGATATATAATTTCCCAGACAGAGAATTACAAGACGTGCGGTCTGAGACCCATGGTAAGGTTCCCAGAGGCAGTTGTGGCGCCAGTGGACGTGTATATGGCATGGATTTTAGGAACCGGGAGATGGAAAAAGATGCTTGGTCGGTCTTCCTACTTCAAATTTGGGGCACTGCGCGTGCAATCTACTGTGCCACCAGATATGAGTGGTGTGTTAAGTAGTACTATTCTGATCAGTTTAATACCTATTACTCCACCTATCAGGGGAGGTGTATATGGCATGGATTTTAGGAACCGGGAGATGGAAAAAGATGCGTGGTCGGTCCTCCTACTTCAAATTTGGGGCATGCGCGTGCAATCTACTGTGCCACCAGATATGAGTTGTGTGTTAAGTATTACTATTCTGATCAGTTTAATACCTGTTACTCCCCCTATCGGGGGAGGTGTATATGGCATGGATTTTAGGAACCGGGAGATGGAAAAAGATGCTTGTTCGGTCCTCCTACTTCAAATTTGGGGCACTGCGCGTGCAATCGTGGCCGGACTTTTAGCCGACGGACTTTTGGCCGACGGACATTTGGCCGAAACACAAGTGGCTGTCACAAAACAGTCCGGCCATGAGATAGATAGATTTGATATATAGATAGATACATAGATTAGATAGATCAATAGATGCAATATACATTTGATAGATACGATAGATAGTTAGATAGATTTGCTAGATAAATAGATAGATTTGATAGATATATAATTTCCCAGACAGAGAATTATAAGACGTGCCGTCTGGGACCCATGGTAAGGTTCCCAGAGGCAGTTGCGGCGCCAGGGGACGAGTATATGGCATGGATTTTAGGAACCGGGAGATGGAAAAAGATGCTTGGTCGGTCCTCCTACTTCAAATTTGGGGCACTGCGCATGCAATCTACTGTGCCACCAGATATAAGTGGTGTGTTAAGTAGTACTATTCTGATCAGTTTAATACCTGTTACTCCCCCTATCGGGGGAGGTGTATATGGCATGGATTTTAGGAACCGGGAGATGGAAAAAGATGCTTGGTCGGTCCTCCTACTTCAAATTTGGGGCACTGCGTGTGCAATCTACTGTGCCACCAAATATGAGTGGTGTGTTAAGTAGTACTATTCTGATCAGTTTAATACCTGTTACTCCCCCTATCGGGGGAGGTGTATATGGCATGGATTTTAGGAACCGGGAGATGGAAAAAGATGCTTGGTCGGTCCTCCTACTTCAAATTTGGGGCACTGCGCCTGCAATCTACTGTGCCACCAGATATGAGTGGTGTGTTAAGTAGTACTATTCTGATCAGGTTAATATCTGTTACTCCCCCTATCGGGGGAGGTGTATATGGCATGGATTTTAGAAACCGGGAGATGGAAAAAGATGCTTGGTCGGTCCTCCTACTTCAAATTTGGCGCACTGCGCGTGCAATCGTGGCCGGACATTTAGCCGACGGACATTTGGCCGACGGACATTTGTCCAACGGACATTTGGCTGAAACACAAGTGGCTGTCACAAAACAGTCCATCCACGAGATAGATAGATTTGATAGATAGATAGATACATAGATTAGATAGATCAGTGATTTTTAACCTTTTTTTTGCCGTGGCACACTTTTTTACATTAAAAAATCCTGTGGCACACCACCATCCCAAAATTTTAAAAAAATCACACATTGTAGCCTAATACAGCATATATATATACACATACACACAAACACACACATACTGTATGTATTGTGCTGTTATGCCGTGCCTCCTACAAACTACCCCTGCACTGGGAGTAAAAAACAAGCAAAGTTTAAAAAATATGTCACACTGTTGTCAGTCTGCCGTGGCACACCTGAGGATCTCTCACGGCACACTAGTGTGCCACGGCACACTGGTTGAAAAACACTGAGATAGATCAATAGATGCAATATACATTTGATAGATACGATAGATAGTTAGATAGATTTGATAGATAAATAGATAGATTTGATAGATATATAATTTCCCAAACAGAGAATTACAAGACGTGCGGTCTGAGACCCATGGTAAGGTTCCCAGAGGCAGTTGTGGCGCCAGTGGACGTGTATATGGCATGGATTTTAGGAACCGGGAGATGGAAAAAGATGCTTGGTCGGTCTTCCTACTTCAAATTTGGGGCACTGCGCGTGCAATCTACTGTGGCACCAGATATGAGTGGTGTGTTAAGTAGTACTATTCTGATCAGTTTAATACCTGTTACTCCTCCTATCGGGGGAGGTGTATATGGCATGGATTTTAGGAACCGGGAGATGGAAAAAGATGCTTGGTCGGTCCTCCTACTTCAAATTTGGGGCATGCGCGTGCAATCTACTGTGCCACCAGATATGAGTTGTGTGTTAAGTATTACTATTCTGATCAGTTTAATACCTGTTACTCCCCCTATCGGGGGAGGTGTATATGGCATGGATTTTAGGAACCGGGAGATGGAAAAAGATGCTTGTTCGGTCCTCCTACTTCAAATTTGGGGCAGTGCGCGTGCAATCGTGGCTGGACTTTTAGCCGTCGGACATTTGGCCGACGGACATTTGGCCGAAACACAAGTGGCTGTCACAAAACAGTCCGGCCATGAGATAGATAGATTTGATAGATAGATAGATAGATAGATAGATAGATAGATAGATAGATACATAGATTTGATAGATCAATAGATACAATATACATATGATAGATACGATAGATAGTTAGATAGATTTGCTAGATAAATAGATAGATTTGATAGATATATAATTTCCCAGACAGAGAATTACAAGATGTGCGGTCTGGGACCCATGGTAAGGTTCCCAGAGGCAGTTGCGGCGCCAGGGGACGTGTATATGGCATGGATTTTAGGAACCGGGAGATGGAAAAAGATGCTTGGTCGGTCCTCCTACTTCAAATTTGGGGCACTGCGCGTGCAATCTACTGTGCCACCAGATATGAGTGATGTGTTAAGTAGTACTATTCTGATCAGTTTAATACCTGTTACTCCCCCTATCGGGGGAGGTGTATATGGCATGGATTTTAGGAACCGGGAGATGGAAAAAGATGCTTGGTCGGTCCTCCTACTTCAAATTTGGGGCACTGCGTGTGCAATCTGATGTGCCACCAGATATGAGTGGTGTGTTAAGTAGTACTATTCTGATCAGTTTAATACCTGTTACTCCCCTTATCGGGGGAGGTGTATATGGCATGGATTTTAGGAACCGGTAGATGGAAAAAGATGCTTGGTCGGTCCTCCTACTTCAAATTTGGGGCACTGCGCGTGCAATCGTGGCCGGACTTTTAGCCGACGGACATTTGGCCGAAACACAAGTGGCTGTCACAAAACAGACCGGCCACGAGATAGATAGATTTGATAGATAGATACATAGATTAGATAGATCAATAGATGCAATATACATTTGATAGATACGATAGATAGTTAGATAGATTTGATAGAGAAATAGATAGATTTGATAGATATATAATTTCCCAGACAGAGAATTACAAGACGTGCGGTCTGGGACCCATGGTAAGGTTCCCAGAGGCAGTTGCGGCGCCTGGGGAATTGTATATGGCATGTATTTTAGGAACCGGGAGATGGAAAAAGATGCTTTTTCTTTTTTGGGGGAGGTGTTTATGGCATGGATTTTAGGAACCGGGAGATGGAAAAAGATGCTTGGTCGGTCCTCCTACTTCAAATTTGGGGCACTGAGCGTGCAATCTACTGTGCCACCAGATATGAGTGGTGTGTTAAGTAGTACTATTCTGATCAGTTTAATACCTGTTACTCCCCCTATCGGGGGAGGTGTATATGGCATGGATTTTAGGAACCGGGAGATGGAAAAAGATGCTTGGTCGGTCCTCCTACTTCAAATTTGGGGCACTGCGTGTGCAATCTACTGTGCCACCAGATATGAGTGGTGTGTTAAGTTGTACTATTGTGATCAGTTTAATACCTGTTACTCCCCCTATCGGGGGAGGTGTATATGGCATGGATTTTAGGAACCGGGAGATGGAAAAAGATGCTTGGTCGGTCCTCCTACTTCAAATTTGGGGCACTGCGCGTGCAATCGTGGCCGGACTTTTAGCCGACGGACATTTGGCCGACAGACATTTGTCCGACGGACATTTTGCCGAAACACAAGTGGCTGTCACAAAACAGTCCGGCCACGAGATAGATAGATTTGATAGATAGATACATAGATTAGATAGATCAATAGATGCAATATACATTTGATAGATACAATAGACAGATAGATAGATTTGATAGATAAATAGATAGATTTGATAGATAGATAATTTCCCAGACAGAGAATTACAAGACGTGCGGTCTGGGACCCATGGTAAGGTTACTTCCTTTTGTACAATCGAGTACAGGTTGGGGATTGCCTTTTGTGCAAAGAAATTTCGGCCAGGTACCTTCCACTGCGGTGTCCCCTATCAGGGGATGTGTATATGGCATGGATTTTAGGAACCGGGAGATGGAAAAAGATGCTTGGTCGGTCCTCCTACTTCAAATTTGGGGCACTGCGCGTGCAATCTAATGTGCCACCAGATAGGAGTGGTGTGTTAAGTAGTACTATTCCTATCAGTTTAATCCTGTTAAGTGTCTTTTTTTTGTTTTGTTTTTGAAGCCACAGTGCAGCACCAGAGGCCAGAAAAATTTGGCATGTACACATGCCTGAAAAATTAGTTATTGTTGCAGCCCCTGCTGTAGCAGCGGCCAGAAAAATTTATGTTTATTTCCCAGGCAGAAAGTGCCCTAAAACATTGCGGCTTGAACCCTAGTTGGTGGCGGATAAGTCACGCAAGTCATCCGGCATTTGAAGATAAAATACAGCAGCGTGTGGACCATTTTTAGCCCAAGGCAGCTCATCTCATCAGGCCTTTCTTACTCGAATGTATCGCCCAATGTCAGTCCCTTCGGGATCCATCCCTCATTCATCTTAATAAAGGTGAGGTAATCTAGACTTTTTTGACCTAGGCGACTTCTCTTCTCAGTGACAATACCTCCTGCTGCACTGAAGGTCCTTTCTGACAGGACACTTGAAGCGGGGCAGGCCAGAAGTTCTATTGCAAATTGGGATAGCTCAGGCCACAGGTCAAGCCTGCACACCCAGTAGTCAAGGGGTTCATCGCTCCTCAGAGTGTCGAGATCTGCAGTTAAGGAGAGGTAGTCTGCTACCTGTCGGTCGAGTCGTTCTCTGAGGGTGGACCCCGAAGGGCTGTGGCGATGCAAAGGAGTTAAAAAGCTCTGCATGTCCTCCATCAACAACACGTCTGTAAAGCATCCTGACCTTGCCGGCGTGGTCGTGGGAGTCAGAGGATTACTTTCAGCTCTTCCCCTGTTAGATTCACGTTGTGCTGTGACATCACCCTTATACGCTGTGTAAAGCATACTTTTTCATTTATTTTGGAAATGCTGCATCCTTTCCGACTTGTTGTAATTCGGTAACATTTCTGGCACTTTTTTGCTTATACCGGGGGTCTAGTAGCGTGGACACCCAGTACAGGTCGTTCTCCTTCAGCTTTTTTATACGAGGGTCCCTCAACAGGCACGACAGCATGAAAGACACCATTTGCACAAGGTTGGATGCCGAGCTACTCATGTCCCGTTCCTCGTCCTCAGTGATGTCACTGAAGGTATCTTCTTCCCCCCAGCCATGTACAACACCACGGGTACCAGATAGGTGACAACGAGCACCCTGGGATGCCTGTTGTGGTTGGTCTTCCTCCTCCTCCTCAAAGCCACATTCCTCCTCTGACTCCTCTTCCTCACAATCCTCTTCCAGCGTTGCCGCAGGTCCAGCAAGCAATGCTGATAAGGCTGTTTCTAGTGGTGATGGTGACCACACCCCTCTTCCTCTTCCTCTTCACGCTCATCTACGGCTTGATCCAGCACTCTTCGCAGGGCACACTCGAGGAAGAAAACAAATGGTATGATGTCGCTGATCGTGCCTTCGGTGCGACTGACTAGGTTTGTCACCTCCTCAAAAGGATGCATGAGCCTACAGGCATTGCGCATGAGCGCCCAGTAAAGTGGCAAAAAAATTCCCAGCTCCACAGAGGTTGTCCTAGCACCCCGGTCATACAAATACTCATTAACGGCTTTTTCTTGTTGGAGCAGGCGGTCGAACATTAGGAGTGTTGAATTCCAACATGTCGGGCTGTCGCAAATCAAGCTCCTCACTGGCATGTTATTTCGCCGCTGGATATCGGAAAAGTGCGCCATGGCCGTGTAGGAATGCCTCAAATGGCCACACACCTTCCTGGCCTGCTTCAGGACGTCCTGTAAGCCTGGGTACTTATGCACAAAGCGTTGTACGATCAGATTACACACATGTGCCATGCACGGCACATGTGTCAACTTGCCCAATTTCAATGCCGCCACCAAATTTCTTCCGTTGTCAGAAACCACTTTGCCGATCTCCAGTTGGTACGGAGTCAGCCACTGATCCACCTGTGCGTTCAGGGCGGACAGGAGTGCTGGTCCGGTGTGACTCTCTGCTTTCAGGCAAGTCAACCCCAAGACGGCGTGACACTGCGGTATCCGGGATGTGGAATAGTACCTGCGGAGCTGGGGGGGTGCCGTTGATGTGGAGTAAGACGCAGCAGCAGAAGAGGACTCAGCCAAGGAGGTTATGGAAGAGGATTGAGTAGGAGTAGAGGAGGTGGCAGCAGGCCTGCCTGCAAGTCGTGGTGGTGTCACCAACTCCTCCTCTGCAGAGCCACGCATTCCATGCTTGGCAGCTGTCAGCAGGTTTACCCAATGCGCAGTGTAGGTGATATACCTGCCCTGACCATGCTTTGCAGACCAGCTATCAGTGGTCATATGGGCCCTTGCCCCAACACTGTGTGCCAGACATGCCATTACTTCCTTTCGCACAATTGAGTACAGGTTGGGGATTGCCTTTTGTGAAAAGAAATTTCGGCTGGGTACCTTCCACTGCGGTGTCCCAATAGCTACAAATTTTTTGAACGCCTCAGACTCCACCAGCTTGTATGGTAAAAGCTGGCGGGCTAAGAGTTCCGACAAGCCAGCTGTCAGACGCCGGGCAAGGGGGTGACATTGGCTTCTTACGCTCAAACATGTCCTTGACAGACACCTGACTGTGGGCAGATGAGCAGGAACTGCTCCGGAAGAGAGACGGAGTGGCGGATGGTTGAGAGGGGGCAAGGAGGACAGCAGTGGTTGATGTGGCTGAAGATGCTGGACCAGGAGGAGGATGGCGGCTTTGAGTTTGTGTGCTGCTTCTACTCATGTGTTGATCCCATAGGCGTTTGTGATGTGCGATCATGTGCCTTCGCAAAGCAGTTGTACCTAGGTGGGTGTTGCACTTCCCACGACTCAGTTTCTTTTGGCACAGGTTGCAAATGGCATCGCTGTTGTCAGAGGCAGACACACAAAAAAAATGCCACACTGCTGAGCTCTGCGATGACGGCATTCTGGTGGTGGCAACAGCATGCGTTGATTGGCGTGCTGTCTAGCTGACCCTGGGTGCCGATGCATGCTGTCTAACTGTGCCACTAGCTCCTTGCAACGACCTCCCCCTGCTTCCAACTTGTCTCCTCCTCCTCTCTGTCTCCCCATCTGAACTTTCCCCCTGTTCTTCTTCTCTTCTAGCGGTCACCCACGTGACATCCACGGACTCATCGTCTTCATCAACCGCTTCACTTGTATCTGACAAATCAACAAAGGAAGCAGCAGCGGGTACAACATCATCATCATGCGGGTAGTGGTGGTTACTTGAGAGGTGCCCGAAGATAAGCTGGAGGAGGAAGGTGCGTCAAGGTTCGGAGCGGAAGCTATAGAAGATTGGGTGTCCTGTGTTAAAAAGTCAACTATGTCCTCCTCAGAACTTTTCGAGTTCATGGGACGTTGCCTCTGAACACTGGGCATTATTCTATGGCCAAAGGGAATCACAGCACCACGACCACGATGGCACCTGCGGGGTGGCCTGCCTCTGCCTGTCATTTTTTTTTTAAATGTACACTTACACTACTATTAAACAAGATATGAGTGGTGCCACTGGGCAAGTGGGCACAGTATACGCTGTGAGCCTGACACAAAAAAGCAGACTGATGTTTCACAGTACAAAAAGGTTTTTTTGTTTTTAAATGTACACTTACACTACTATTAAACAAGATATGAGTGGTGGCACTGGGCAAGTGGGCACAGTATACGCTGTGAGCCTGACACAAAAAAGCAGACTGATGTTTGACAGTCCAAAAAGTTTTTATTTTTTTAAATGTACACTTACACTACTATTAAACAAAATATGAGTTGTGCCACTGGGCAAGTGGGCACAGTATACGCTGTGAGCCTGGCACACACGCTAGCAGGCAGGCAACTGCAATTAGATTACACTAGCAGACTGATGTTTCACAGTCAAAAAAGTTTTTTTTTTAAATTATTTACACTACTGTTACACCAGATATGAGTGGTGGCACTGGGCAAGTGGGCCGGGCACACACGTTGGCAGGCAGGCAACTGCAATTAGATTACACTAGCAGACTGATGTTTCACAGTCAAAAAAGTTTTTTTTTTTTAAATTATTTACACTACTGTTACACCAGATATGAGTGGTGGCACTGGGCAAGTGGGCCTGGCTGGCACACACGCTAGCAGTCAGGCAACTGCAATTAGATTACACTAGCAGACTGATGTTTCACTGTCAAAAAAGTTTTTTTTTTTAAATTATTTACACTACTGTTACACCAGATATGAGTGGTGGCACTGGGCAAGTGGGCCTGGCACACACGCTGGCAGGCGGGCAACTGCAATTAGATTACACTAGCAGACTGATGTTTCACAGTCAAAAAAGTTTTTTTTTTTTTTTATTATTATTTACACCACTGTTACACCAGATATGAGTGGTGGCACTGGGCAAGTGAGCCTGGCTGGCACACACGCTAGCAGGCAGGCAACTGCAATTAGATTACACTAGCAGACTGATGTTTCACAGTCAAAAAAGTTTTTTTTAAAAAATTATTTACACTACTGTTACACCAGATATGAGTGGTGGCACTGGGCAAGTGGGCCTGGCACACACGCTGGCAGGCAGGCAACTGCAATTAGATTACACTAGCAGACTGATGTTTCACAGTCAAAAAAGTTTTTTTTTTTAAAATTATTTACACTACTGTTACACCAGATATGAGTGGTGGCACTGGGCAAGTGGGCACAGTATACGCTGTGAGCCTGACACACACGCTGGCAGGCAGGCAACTGTAATTAGATTAGACAGGAAAAAAAAAAAGCAGCCCTAAAAAGGGCTTTTTGGGGTGCTGTCCTTACAGCAGAGATCAGATGAGTCCTTCAGGACTGTAGTGGACACTGAATACACTAGCCTAGCTATCAATTTCCCTAATAAATCAGCAGCAGCTACACTGTCCCTCCTCTCACTAAAAAAGCAGCTTCCGAATGAATCTAAAATGGCTGCTGTCCAGGAGCTGGGAGGGTCTGGGAGGGAGTGTCTGCTGCTGATTGGCTGGAATGTGTCTGCAGACTTTGAGATACAGGGTCAAAGTTTTCTCAATGATGACGAATAGGGGGCGGATCAAACATCGCATATGTTCGCCCACCGCGGCGAACGTGAACAAGCTATGTTCACCGGGAACTATTTGCCGGCGAACAATTCGCGACATCACTATTTAGAACCCACTGGAGTGTAATTTATTCTAATGCTAACACAGCTTGGCACTGATGCCAAAATATATAAAGGGACAGTCAAGTCCAAAGAAAACCTTCTTCTTTTAAATAGGGCATGTTATTTCAAACTACTTTCAGATTTAATTAGAACACTTGCTTTGTTCTTTTGGTATTCTTAGTTGAAAGCAAAACCTAGGATGGTTCATATGATCGTTTCTAACACCTTCTTGAAGGCTGCCTCTTTGCAATTGTGTCAAACCAATCACAGACACCACAACCTCTCACCTGCAGACTTAAAACACCTGATAATGCCCACCCTATCAGTAACATCACTACTATATATACCAATGTGTCAATTTATATTGGATGTGAGATACATTGATTTACATCTTAGAAGTGAATATTACTATATGTACCCTTCAGAAACAACTATTGTGGATGTGAGTTATAGTACAAGAATATGTCATAAACAGGATAATATTACCTTTTTTGGGCCATTTTCCACACAGGCCTTATTATATGTTTTAACAATATTAGTGTACTAAAACACACCTCACATGGATGTGGATGACAATTATATGGTAAATAACAGAGGACAAGATTTATGGTGAACTATAAGAATATTTATTTATTTTTTGGCTTCTTGTATGAGGGAGCTGAGGTGGCTGTAGTGGATTTCCTTGTTCTCCTGGTTTGAGAAGATTCTTCTGTTTCTGCTGGTGTGCTGGCCACAGATGATAGGCTGGAGGCAGTGTCCTGCTGGTGTGTAAAATGCTCAACCAACACACCCAAGAGTTGATTTTGTTCCCGCCATCTATTGTCCATCTGCATCTGCATATCAGACAGAATTCTCATCATCTGCAACTGGTTTTGAACAATTCCATTTAATAATGCTGCCATGTCCCTCTGCAGCTCTATGCTACACTTGAGTAACCTCTCTTGTCTCCTGTGAAACCTCTGTTGGCCTCTTTGTCTGCTCTCGCAGCTTGTTATGAGCCTCCTCTGGAGTGAAATGTATTCCTCACCCAGGGGAGAATACAGTATATCCACAGGCTCTTCAGCAGCAGGGCTTCTAGGTGCTTGAGGTGCAGGTTCAGCTGCATCTGCTGGTGCTTGTGGGACATCTTCAGCTGCATCTGTTGCTTCTTGAGGTGCAGGTTCAGCTGCATCTGCTGCTGCTTGTGGGACATCTTCAGCTGCATCTGCTGGTGCTCGTGGGACATCCTCAGCTGCATCTGCTGGTGCTTTTGGGACATCCTCAGCTGCATCTGCTGGTGCTTGAGTAATTCCAGCTATATGCTCATCTGCAGATGGTGGAGCTCTCCCAAGGGAAGAGGATGGTGGAGTTCTCCCAAGGGAAGAGGATGGTGGAGCTCTACCAAGTGAAGAGGATGGTGGAGCTCTCCCAAGGGAAGAGGATGGTGGAGCTGCACAGTATACAGGTATGTGTTTCATACAATAGTTATGTGTACATGTCAATGATGGAAAAAATGTGTTCTTTAAGTGACACTATGGTCACACAATTTACTTTAGCCTGATGTAGGCACAGAACCTGCTTTCTGAGCTATAAGTATTGTGATGGCTATAGTGTCCATTTACTGAAAACTCTACATGTGGCGTGTGGTCTGTGTTACTCTGAGACATGTTAGTATTGCACTATTCCACCTCATATCATGAATTCCATTGTGTTAAGTAGCATTAATGTTAAATATAATTGTAGATGTTTTTGTTAGTAGGCCAAATACTATGCTCCTCATTGTGTACATGAATGTGTGACATTAAAGGATGTTATATCTCAAATACATATAATACTGGTGTGTGGGATGTTACTCACCAGCATGATGTGCTGTGGTTGCAGCCCCTGAGTCACGAGCCCTTGGAAGTCCACGGACTGCTGTGATACTCAGGGACCTGCGTATCATCTCCTTCCAGGTGTTGTATTCTGTCTCCAGGGGTGGACCACCGCCTGTTCCCCTCTGGTGCATGGCTTCCTGCCCCATCTTCTCTTTCACCTGCCTCTTACAGTCATTCCACCTTTTTTTAAGGCCCTTAAAAGTCCTCCTCTGCGGGGCCACACTGTTGACGGCATCCTCTACGACCAACCATGCTGTTTTACGCCTTCTGGCAACACTTTTGCCCTTCTCCTGGCCAAAGAGGGCACTGTGGTTGTCCATGATGGCCTGGACTAGGGCAACATTCTCATCGAATGAGAAGTTTGGACATCTCATCCTCTCATCCTCTGTGGACACCTGGCTTGCTCCCTGCGATGGCCCTGGTGTGGGTTCCTCCCTATCCTCTCCCTCCTCCCCCCTTCTGTCCCCATGTGCACCCTCTGCCCCTCTCCTTGATGTGCCTGGTCTCTGGGGCTCTCAGGCATCTCCCCTCCCATCATCCCTTCTAGCTCTCCCTCTCCCCACTCCACTTACTCCCTGACGGGGACCCCGCTGCTCCTCCTGTCCTCTACAACAGTGTTTCTCAACAGCCGGGCCGCGGCCCACTACCGGGCCGCGACGGCCCTGCTGGTGGGCCGCGACCCGACATTTCCTCCAGACACTCACTCTGACAGGCCCGCCTTTACACATCTCCTAAATTTTGGACGGGCCTGTCAGAGTGCCACGGCGCATGTCAGTTTGCGCACTGTGAGCATGTAGCAGCGGGCGGGCGCACTGTGACCGGGTAGATGCGGCATGCAGAGCGTGAAGCATCGGCTCACAGGTAAGTAAGCCCACTGACACCAATGACATAATTACGGCCACTGACACCAATGTAAATATTTAGGGCGGTCACTGGACACCAATGTGTAAACTGTGTATATATATATATATATATAGATCCCACTGACACCAATGAATTATCATAAAATATTAACCCACTGTAAACTCTATATATATATATAAATATATATATATATATATATATATCCCACTGACACCAATGAATTATCATATAATTAACCCACTGTAATATATATATATATATATATATATATATATATATATATATATTATAATTATATGATAATTCAGTGGTGTGGGATCCATATATAATATATATAGATGGTTTATAGTGGGTTAATTTTATAATTCATTGGTGTCAGTGGGATATTAATATGGATCCCACTGACACAAATTAATTATTACATAATTAAACCACTGTAAAAGAGGGAGAAGAGAGAGAGAGAGAAAGAGAGAGAGAGAGAGAAAGAGAGGGAGGAGAGAGAGAGAGAAAGAGAGGGAGGAGAGAGAGAGAAAGAGAGGGAGGAGAGAGAGAGAAAGAGAGGGAGGAGAGAGAGAAAGAGGGAGGAGAGAGAGAGAGAAAGAGAGGGAGGAGAGAGAGAGAGAGAGAGAGAGAGAGAGAGAGAGAGAGAGAGAGAGAGAGAGAAAGAGAGGGAGGAGAGAGAGAGAAAGAGAGGGAGGAGAGAGAGAGAGAAAGAGAGGGAGGGAGGAGAAAGAGAAAGAGAGGGAGGAGAGAGAGAGAGAGAGAGAGAGAGAGAGAGAGAGAGAGAGAGAGGGGAGAGAGAGGGGAGAGAGAGAGAGAGAAAGAGAGGGGGGAGGAGAGAGAGAAAGAGAGGGGGGAGGAGAGAGAGAAAGAGAGAGGGAAGGAGAGAGAGAGAGAGGGAAGGAGAGAGAGGGAGAGAGAGAGAGAGAGAGAGAGAGGGGAGGAGAGAGAAAGAGAGAGGGGGGAGAGAGAGAGAGAGAGAGAGAGAGAGAGAGAGAGAGAGAGAAGGAGAGAGACTGTGTATATATATATATATTTTTTTTTTCTTCCAAACCTACTGCAACCCACTCCCGATGCTTACCAGCCCTGGACCGGTCCGGCTAAAACTTACCGGGGCTTGGGGTCACTTAGGTTGAGAACCACTGCTCTACAATACTCCTCTCCCTGCCACTCCTCTCCCCTCCGCCCTACCTCTCCCTGCCATCCTCACACTACACACACTCACACTCATTCCCAGTTCAATCACACACAATCACTACCAAACACTCAGCCTATCACACTGTAAAATTGAAATAAAATGTGTGAGGAGTTAGAAAAAAAAAGTGTTGTGTATTTTGTATATGTATGTTTGCAAAATGTGTGCAATATGTAAAAATATGTGTAAGTGTACAAGCTTTACCAACCAACAATGCGACCTAACTAACTCCTCTGTTTGCGCCTCTCTCTCTCTACTCTGACTAATCCTCCGCTCCGCTGTAGTGTGCTGTAGCTCAAGGAACCATCCAAACACACTGACGAAAATGCCGGCTGCACATGGGTTTATATACGACTTTTGAATAGCGTAATTACGTGGCGCATTTTTAGATGTAGTCGCGGGTGATTTTTATGAGTATTAGCCTATTTTGCATAAAACTACTCTTTAATGAGACTTTACGTGGACAAAATACAGGCGTAAGTTACTTGCGACGAGTAAAATGTTTCAGAAGAACGCCAATTTGTCCTACTTACGCCACTTTAGCATCTGACGGCACCGTATATGTAATACCCCGATGTGCAAGGTAAAACTACGGGCGGCGTGGGTTCCCTTGCTTGCACCAAAAACTACGCCGTATATCGGATCGCGCCCCATGAATCATTCAATGGTTGATTTTATAATCATATTATTTTGATTTTAATGGCTATACTTAAAGGGACATGAAACCACAATTATTTATTTCATGATTTCGTTAGATAATACAATTTTAAAAAAACTTTATAATTTAGTTCTATTATCTAATCATTTTCATTCTCTTGTTTTTATTTGATGAAGGAGCAGCAATGCATTAATGTTTTTTAAGTGAACACATGGGTGAGCCAATCACAATCTATATATATATGCAGCCACCAATAAACAGCTCTTCTGCCCCAGAGCTTGCCTAGATAAACCTTTCAGCAAAAGATAACAAGGGAGTGAAGGAAAATAAATAATATAATTAAATTTTAAAGTTGATTCAAACAGTGTTCTCTATTTGAATCATGAAACAAAATGTTATGGTTTAATGTCCCTTTAATTTACTACAAAATTGTTTCCACTCACAAACAATATGTAATAAACACCATACATTAGCAAAGTACTAACACTCATAATTTGTATACCCATACACAGATACACTATACACCATACACCAAAAATAAATAAATATAAACATACACACCAAGATCTATACAATCATATACTATCAACAAGTAATAAAAAAGAAGAATACACTCACACACAGATATAACACACTAACACATTATAAAAAAAAAATACAGACAAACATTATTTTTTATGTTACATTTAAGAAGCAAACACAAAGTCATAGGCATACTGTCTGAAACAATATGTAAGAATAGATAATATAGGCATACAGACATAAAAAATAAAAAAACACCTCCACACACATACTCAAAACAATAAAGAAAAAAAATATATAGTGGAAACAACTAAAGAAATTATCCTTATTAAAATCACAGCGACATAAAAGGGACACTAAACACAATTTTTTTATTCAAAATTTTTTAGAGAGCATGCAATTTTAAACTTTTTTCAAATTGTGTAATATTAACAATTTATCTTCTTCCTTCTTTTGCTATCTGTATTTTAAAAGCATATATGTGATTAATAGGAGTCTGACATTGTTTAAACATAGAAACATAGATATTTACAGCAGATAAGAGCCATAGGCCGATCAAGGCCTCGCTTCCATTGAGTCGTAATTCAGTTTGCGTGCACTCGCAAACCGTTAAATATGCTGTCGAAAGCAATATCGTTTATCGACTGTTTCCAATGGCGCGTTATACCTCAATATCGGCAGCTGGACTCCGGCTGCCGAAAAAATCTTCGCGTCCCATAGAAAGTAATAGAAGCCGTTAATCGATAAATTATACCAGGTTTCCAATGAAAGCGCAAACCGTTAATATACTGTCGGAGGCTGTCGATACATTGAGAAATATTACACCCAGCTCAACTAGGTGTAAAAGAGGAAAATTGTGTTTTTGAGACCTATTTTCTATTGAAATTATAAAACTTGCAAATAATGCAAGTGTTTTAATGTAGAAATATATTGTTATAAGTAATATTTATTGTTGTCTCATGTATAGAAATAGTTGAACTTATATTCTAATAGAAATATCAGTATATATTTAAATATAATAATATATGCAAGAACATATCTACAGAATGCAAACTAGACCTAAGCCTAGGGCAGCAATACATATTACTTATATTTATGAAGTGGTAAATATAATTATATTAAAAAAATAGTATTTGATTATTAAAAATATGGATAAGTATATCTTTATTTTTCTTGAGAGGTGATCACCGGTAAGGAGCACGGACGTTAAACGTAAATTCTATAGCGTAAGGTCGGGTTACCTTAGCAACTAATTGATTTTCAAGAAATCCAATATCAGATGTAAGTGTTAACACAACGTTAACTTACAGCTACACGAAAAGAGCGACTGCACGCTATCCGCAAAATATTTCAATGGAAACCTGGTACTAAAATGGAGCCGTAAATTACTTTTAGTTGTCGGCCGCTTCGGTAGCTTACGGCTCCATTTTTAACGACTCAATGGAAGCGAGGCCCAAGTCTGCACTGATATTACCTAACAGTATAAACTTATCTAGTTTGTAGGATAGCCTTATGCTTATCCCATGCATTTTTAAAGTCCCACACAGTGTTTGTCGCTACTACCTCTTGAGGAAGTTTATTCCATAAATCAATCACTATTTCTGTAAAGAAGCTTCCTCAAATTACTCCTGAATCTACTACCCTTTAGCTTGAGATCATGACCCCTTGTTCTTGAGTTTTCCATTTTATGTAAAATACCCACAGCCTCAGTTTTACTAAGCTCTTTAATGTACTTGAAAGTTGCTATCATATCACCTCTTTCCCTTCTCTCCTCTAAGCTATACATATTTAGGTCATTGATCTTATCCTGGTAAGTTTTATTTTTTAGACCATGTACCATTTTGGTAGACCTCCTTTGCACAGATTCAAGTTTGTTATTATCCTTCTGAAGATATGGCCTCCAGAACTGCACACAATACTCAAGATGAGGCCTAACTAATGATCTATAAAGTGGCATAAGAACCTAAATATTTCTGCTGAAAATACCTCTAGCAATACATCCAAGCATTCTGCTAGCCTTACTCGCTGCATTACTACATTGTTTACTACGTTTTAAATCATCGGAAATAATAATTCCCAAGTCCTGTTCCTCATCTGTAACAGTCAGTAAAGTGTCATTGAGTCTGTAATTAACATTTGGATTTTTCTTCCCTTTTACACTTTGCTGTGTTAAAGTTTAGATCCCAGTAGTTTGTCCAATCCTCCAATTGTTGTATGTCACTTCTAATTTTGTCTACCCCCCGGAACATCCACTCTGTTACAAATGTTTGTATCATCTGCAAACAGACATACTTTCCCCCGTAGCCCTTTGCTGATATCACAGATAAATATGTTAAACAAAACAGGCCCCAGAACTGACCCCTGAGGAACACCACTAGTAACAGCCCTCTCTGCTGAATGAACTCCATTTACTAAGACACTTTCGCCTAAATTTGGAGTTTTGTCGGTAAAGACCTGCGGTGCTAACAAGCCTTTTTTTTCCAGCGCACCCTTGAAACATCGCTGGTATTACGAGTTGTCTGAATGGCTGTGTTAGCCTCAGAAAAGTGAGAGTTGAGCAAAATTTAGCTCCACTTCAACCCTCAATACCAGCGTTGCTTACGGTAGCGGTAAGCTGGAAAAACGTGCTCATGCATATAATAAAGTTATTAACCCCTAAACCTAAGTCTAACACTAACACCCCCCTAAGTTAAATATAATTTAAATAAAACAAACTAAAATTATTATCATTAAATAAATTAATACTATTTAAAACTAAATACTTACCTATAAAATAAACCATAAGATAGCTACAATATAAATAATAGTTACATTGTAGCTATTTTAGGATTAATATTTTACAGGCAACTTTGTATTTATTTTAACTAGGTACAATAGCTATTAAATAGTTCATAACTATTTAATAGCTACCTAGTTAAAATAATTACAACATTACCTGTAAAATAAATCCTAACCTAAGTTACAAATACACCTAACACTACACTATAAATAAATTAATTAAATAAATTACCTACAATTATCGAAATAAAAATACAATTCAATAAACTAAACTATAGTCCAAAAACCCCCCCCACTAAATTACAAAAAATAAAAAAATATTACAAGAATTTTAATCTAATTACACCTAATCTAAGCCCCCTAATAAAATAAAAAAGCCCCCCAAAATAATAAAATTCCCTACCCTAAACTAAATTACAAAGTAATCAGCTCTTTTACCAGCCCTTAAAAGGGCTTTTTGCGGGGCATTGCCCCAAAGTAATCAGCTCTTTTACCTGTAAAAAAAACAAATACAATCCCCCCCAACATTATAACCCACCACCCACCCCTACTCTAAAACCCACCCGATCCCCCCTTAAAAAAAACCTAACACTACCCCCCCTGAAAATCACCCTACCTTGAGTCGTCTTCAGCCAGCCGGCCACCGATGGGACAGAAGAGGACATCCGGAGCGGCCGAAGTCTTCATCCGATCGGGGCAGAAGAGGTCCTCCAAGCGGCAGATGTCTTCATCCAAGCAGCATCTTCTATCTTCAATCAACCGGAGCAGAGCGGAGCCATCTTGAATCCAGCCGACGCAGAGCCATCTTCTTCTTCTGATGTCCTAAGGCTGAATGAAGGTTCCTTTAAATGACGTCATCCAAGATGGCGTCCCTCAGCCAATCGGAATTAAGGTAGGAAAAATACGATTGGTTGATTTAATTGACTGATATTGGCTGATTGGATGAGCCAATAGAATGCGAGGTCAATTCTATTGGCTCATCCAATCAGCAAATTGGATTGAACTTCAATCCGATTGGCTGATTAAATCAACCAATTGGATTTTTCCTACCTTAATTCCGATTGGCTGATAGAATCCTATCAGCCAATCGGAATTCGAGGGATGCCATCTTAGATGACGTCATTTAAAGGAACCTTCATTCGGCCTTAGGACATCGGAAGAAGAGGATGGCTCCGCTTCGGCTGGATTCAAGATGGCTCCACTCCGGTTGATTGAAGATAGAAGATGCCGCTTGGATGAAGACATCTGCCGCTTGGAGGACCTCTTCTGCCCCGATCGGATGAAGACTTCTGCCGGTCCGGATTTCCTCTTCTGTACCATCGATGGCCGGCTGGCTGAAGACGGCTCAAGGTAGGGTGATTTTCAGGGGGGTAGTGTTAGGTTTTTTTAAGGGGGGATCGGGTGGGTTTTAGAGTAGGGGTGTGTGGGTGGTGGGTTGTAATGTTGGGGGAGGGATTGTATTTGTTTTTTTTACAGGTAAAAGAGCTGATTACTTTGGGGCAATGCCCCGCAAAAAGCCCTTTTAAAGGCTGGTAAAAGAGCCGATTACTTTGTAATTTAGTATAGGGTAGGGCATTTTATTATTTTGGGGGGGCTTTTTCATTTTATTAGGGGGTTTAGATTAGGTGTAATTAGATTAAAATTCTTTTAAGATTTTTTTTTTTGTAATTTAGTGGGGGTTTTTTTGTATTATAGTTTAGTTTATTGAATTGTATTTTAGTTTAGATAATTGTAGGTAATTTATTTAATTAATTTATTGCTAGTGTAGTGTTAGGTGTATTTGTAACTTAGGTTAGGATTTTTTTTTACAGGTAATTTTGTAATTATTTTAACTAGGTAGCTATTAAATAGTTATTAACTATTTAATAGCTATTGTACCTAGTTAAAATAAATACAAAGTTGCCTGTAAAATAAATATAAATCCTAAAATAGCTACAATGTAACTATTAGTTATATTGTAGCTATATTAGGGTTTATTTTATAGGTAAGTATTTAGTTTTAAATAGGATTAATTTATTTAATTATAGTCATTTTAGTTTGTTTTATTTAAATTATATTTAATTTAGGGGGGTGTTAGGGTTAGGGTTAGACTTAGGTTTAGGGGTTAATAACTTTATTATAGTAGCGGCGACGTTGGGGGCGGGAGATTAGGGGTTAATAATTGTAGGTAGGTGGCGGCGATGTTAGGGAGGGCAGATTAGGGGTTAATAAATTTTATTATAGTGTTTGCGAGGCAGGAGTGCGGCGGTTTAGGGGTTAATACATTTATTATAGTTGCGGCGATGTCCGGTCGGCAGATTAGGGGTTAAATAATTTTTAATATAGTGTTTGGGATGTGGGGGGGGGGCCTCGGTTTAGGGGTTCATAGGTAGTTTATGGGTGTTAGTGTACTTTATAGCACTGTAGTTAAGAGCTTTATGTTCCTGCGTTAGCCCATAAAACTCTTAACTACTGACTTTTTTTTGCGGTTGGAGTCTTGGCGGTAGAGGCTGTACCGCTCACTTCTTCCAAGACTCGTAATACCGGCGTTAGGCAAATCCCATAGAAAAGATAGGATACGCAATTGACGTAAGGGGATTTGCGGTAGCCTCGAGTAGCGGAAAAAAAGTGAGCGGTAGACCCTTTCCTGTCTGACTCTAAATACCAGCGGGCGTTAAAAAGCAGCGTTAGGACCCCTTAACGCTGCTTTTTAAGGCTAACGCAGAACTCTAAATCTAGGCGTTTGTTTTCTGTCCTTAAGCCAGCATTCCACCCAGTTTACTATTTTTTAATCTAGACCAAGGAGATACAGATTGTGAATTAGTTTATTGTGTGGGACAGTGTCAAATGCTTTGCTGAAATCTAGATATGCTACATCAACTGCTCCACCCTTGTGTAATACTTTTGTTACATAATCAAATAAGTCAATTCTATTAGTCTGACATGATCTCCATGAAGTAAAACCATGTTGATTTTGGTCCTCTAAATTGTTTGTCTTTATGTAAGTCATAATTCTTTCTTTTAAGAGGCTTTCCATTAATTTCCCTACTACTGAAGTTAAACTAACTGGCCTGTAGTTACCAGATTCTTCTCTACTGCTGTTTGGTTGAGAACATGGGTTGTGCTTGCTTATTGGTGGGTACATGTAAATTCTGTATTTGTTATTAGAATAGTGGAAAGATAAGAACACAAAGCGCATCCCAGGTTCAAGGTAAAACGTTTTCAACTTTATTTGTGCACACAATCTATTGCACTTACAAGAGATCCATTTGAAAATGCCTTATGAAATATCTTATACGAGAGTCTCTCCACTCCACACGATTCTGCAGGTAGCGACCTCTGCTCTTCTTGTGACTCTGTGCATTCACAGACTCAGTCCAATAAAATTAAATATATAAAAAATTCAGTTTAAAAGTTCAGCTTAAAAGATGTCTCTTCTTAAGTGCAGAGTCTTGTAGTTAAATATCGACCATCCTGTATACGTGTTTCATTTGTCCTATGCAAACTTTCTTAAGACAATAGATATATTATATCCATTGTCTTGAGAAAGTTTGCAGAGGACAAACGAAATGCGTAGACAGGATGGACGATTTACAATGATCAAAACCAAAAACAAATCAACCTACACAAAAGATTTGATAAAAATGAGTGATAAGTACACATGGACTATGGGTGATGTGTCAGCAGACACTAGTCTGTCACAATTTTCAACATCGCAAAACTTAGGTCAACGTCGAAGTGAAGTAACTACACAATTGATTACAGAAATGGAGACTACCAATGTATTAAATGTAGCGATTCAAGATACACCAACAACGACATCAACCTATACACAGACCGATAGAATCAGAATAAACAACAAAGACAAAATAATAGAGCTCACTGGGATAGATCCAACTGTTTTGAGTGTTGACCTATCTCAAATAGAAAACATGGATGAAGATCCGAAGGATCGTATTTACAATCCGGAAACTACCGAAGAGACAGAGGACAAATTTTCAATGATTGTGGAACCAACTAATGAAGATTATGTGTATGAAAGGAAATTTATTGTATTTGAAAAAAGTTTAGATGAACTTTTAAAATTAATTCCTTGTCGATACAACAGTAGTTGCAATGCTCCGATGATGTCCATTAACAAAAGATTGGTGGGTACTATGGTAATTGTGGTTGGTGAGTACGAAGACAATCATAACAGCACTTTATGGGTTAGCCAACCTACTATTGGGAACAAATCGATTGGAAATATCCTTGGATGTTCATCTATTCTTTTTACTGGAAACCAGTTTGACAAGATTGCTGAGATGTTTGAGTTCTTTGGTGTTTGTTTTTAAGCAAGCCCACTTATTACAATTACCAAAAATACTTTATTTTTCCAATAATCGACAAATACTGGAAAGAGGAAGTTGAAAAAAATGTCAGTGCAATAAATGGCAAACCAATAACTGTAACAGGTGACGGTCAATGTGACAGGCCAGGATTTTCGGCCAAATATTGCACCTATACCATGATGGAGGACAAGTAAAAAAAAAATTGATTTGCAAATCATACAAGTATCTGAAGCAACCTCTTCTGTGGCAATGGAGGCCAAAGCATTTAGAAGATCAGTGAATAAACTCATGGCTTCAGGAGTTTTGTAGGTCGTAGTTGCAACAGACAGGCATGTCAGCATCAAAAAAATCTTAAGAGGAATACCCAAATATAAACTATCAGTACGATGTCTGGCACTATGCCAAAAGCCTAAAGAAAAAGATGCATACAATTTCTAAGAAAAAAACTTGTTCACAACTTTCTCCATGGGTTTCAGCAATTACTAATCACCTGTGGACGGCTAATATGTTATGCAAGGGAGATGTGGTTGTAATGTCAAAGCAATGGAAATCTTGCTTATATCATGTCCTAAACATTCACACATGGATGGAGGACAGTCAAGAAAAGAAATGCAATCATCAAACCATGAGAGATGAAGAAGAACGTGAAAGAAAATGGCTAAGTCAACAGTCTGAAGCTTTCCATGAAGTAAAACAAATTGTATGTAGCGATCAGATGGACAAAGATATGCCATACCTGACTCTCTTTTGTCATACAGGAAGTCTGGAGGTCTTCCATAGTTTTGTCCTAAAATACAGGCCGAAAAGGATACACTTCCGTATGGACGCTATGGAGGCCAGGACCAAATTGGCTGCACTTGCAAACAACTACAATTCAAACAGAGTGCAAGCCAAAATTAAATGTCCCACGGAAAAAGTAAATTTATGCTTACCTGATAAATTAATTTCTTTTACGATATGACGAGTCCACGGATTTCATCCTTACTTGTGGGATATTAACCTCCTGCTAACAGGAAGTGGCAAAGAGCACCACAGCAGAGCTGTATATATAGCCCCTCCCTTCCCCTCCACCTCCAGTCATTCGGCCGAAGGTTATAGGAAGAGAAAAGGAAAGGCTAAAAAGGTGCAGAGGTGACTGAAGTTTTCAAAAAATAAAATAAATCTGTCTTAAAATAACAGGTGGGCCGTGGACTCATCATATCGTAAAAGAAATTAATTTATCAGATAAGCATAAATTTACTTTTCTTTTACAAAGATATGACGAGTCCACGGATTTCATCCTTAGTTGTGGGAAACCAATACCAAAGCAACAGGACACGGATGAAAGGGAGGGACAAGACAGGAACCTAAACAAAAGGCACCACTGCTTGAAGAACCTTTCTCCCAAAGATAGCCTCAGAAGAAGCCAAAGTATCAAATTTGTAAAATTTGGAAAAAGTGTGACGTGACAACCAAGTCGCAGCCTTACAGATCTATTCAACAGATGCATCGTTTTTAAAAGCCCATGTGGAAACCACAGCCCTAGTAGAATGAACCGTAATTCTTTCAGGAGGCTGCTGTCCAGCAGTCTCATATGCCAGGCGGATGATACTTCTCAGCCAAAAAGAAAGAGAGGTAGCCGTAGCTTTCTGACACCTACGCTTTCCAGAATAAACAATGAATAATGAAGATGATTGACGGAAATCCTTAGTTGCCTGTAAGTAAAACTTTAAGGCACGGACCACGTCCAAGTTATGTAACAGACACTCCTTCTTAGAAGAAGGATTAGGACACAAGGAAGGAACAACAATTTCCTGATTAATATTCTTATTCGAAACAACCTTAGGAAGAAAACCAGGTTTGGTACGTAAAACCACCTTATCAGAATGAAATATGAGATAAGGCGAATCACACTGTAACGCTGAAAGCTCAGAAACTCTTCGAGCAGAAGAAATAGCAACCAGAAACAGAACTTTCCAAGATAACAGTTTAATATCTATGGAATGCATAGGTTCAAACGGAACCCCTTGAAGAACTCGAAGAACTAAATTCAAATTCCAAGGAGGAGTAATAGGTCTAAATAAAGGCTTAATTCTAGATAGAGCCTGACAAAAAGACTGAACATCTGGTACATTTGCCAAAGCTGAAATTTGTCCCTTTAAGGAACTCGCTGATAACCCTTTCTCCAATCCTTCTTGGAGAAAAGACAGAATCCTAGGAATCCTAACTTTACTCCATGAGTAACTCTTGGATTCACACCAATAAAGATATTTACGCCATATCTTATGATAGATTTTTCTAGTGACAGGCTTTCTAGCCTGTATCAAAGTATTAATAACCGAATCAGAGAATCCTCGCTTCAATAAAATCAAGCGTTCAATCTCCACACAGTCAGCTGCAGAGAAATTAGATTTGGATGTTGGAAAGGCCCTTGAATGAGAAGGTCCTGTCTCAATGGAAGTTTCCACGGTGGCAGACAGGACATGTCCACTAGATCCGCATACCAAGTCCTGCGTGGCCACGCAGGCGCTATCAGGATCACTGAAGCTCTCTCCTGTTTGAATCAAGCAATCACGCGTGGGAGGAGAGGAAACAGCGGAAACACATAAGCTAGGCTGAACAAACAAGGCACTGCCAAGGCATCTATCAGTTCGGCCTGAGGATCCCTTGACCAGGATCCGTATCTTGGAAGCTTGGCATTCTGTCGAGATGCCATCAAATCCAATTCCGGTCTGCCCCATCTGAGAATCAATGAGGCAAATACCTCCGGGTGAAGTTCCCACTCTCCCCAGATGAAAAGTCTGTCGACTTAGAAAATCTGCTTCCCAGTTCTCTACTCCTGGGATGTAGATCGCTGACAGATGACAAGAGTGGGCCTCTGTCCAACTGATTATCTTGGATACCTCTATCATCGCTAAGGAACTCCTTGTTCCCCCCTGATGATTGACATATGCCACAGTCGTGATGTTGTCCGACTGGAATCTGATGAATTTAGCTGAAGCCAACTGAGGCCATGCCTGAAGCGCATTGAATATTGCTCTCAGTTCCAGAATATTGATTGGAAGTAGAGACTCCACTTGAGTCCAAACACCCTGAGCCTTCAGGGAGTTCCAAACTGCACCCCAACCCAGAAGGCTGGCATCTGTTGTTACTATCACCCATGAGGGTCTGCGGAAACAAGTCCCCTGGGACAGATGATCCGGTGACAACCACCAAAGAAGAGAGTTTCTGGTCTCTTGATCCAGATTTATCTGAGGAGATAAATCCGCATAATCCCCATTCCACTGTCCGAGCATGCACAGTTGCAGTGGTCTGAGATGAAAGCGAGCAAACAGAACAATGTCCATTGCCACTACCATTAATCCAATTACCTCCATACACTGAGCCACTGATGGCCGAGGAATGGACTGAAGTGCTCGGCAAGTATTCAGAATCTTTGATTTTCTGACCTCCGTCAGAAATATTTTCATGGCTACCGAGTCTATCAGAGTTCCCAAGAAAGGAACCCTTGTCTGTGGAACAAGTGAACTCTTCTCTATGTTCACCTTCCAGCCGTGAGTTCTCAGAAAAGACAACACTGTGTCCGTGTGAGATTTTGTCAGATGATATGTTGACGCCTGAATCAGAATATCGCCCAGATAAGGTGCCACCGCTAACCCTCGCGGTCTGAGAACTGCCAAAAGAGACCCTAGAACCTTTGTGAAGATTCTGGGTGCTGTGGCCAACCCGAAAGGAAGAGCCACGAACTGATAATATTTGTCCAAGAAGGCAAACCTTAGAAACCGATGATGATCTTTGTGGATTGGAATATGAAGGTAAGCATCCTTCAAATCCACGGTAGTCATATATTGACCCTCCTGGATCATTGGTAAAATTGTTTGAATTGTCTCCATCTTGAATGATGGAACTCTTGGAAATTTGTTTAGACGCTTGAGGTCTAAAATGGGTCTGAACGTTCCCTCTTTATTGGGGACCACAAATAGATTTGAGTAAAACCCCTGTCCCTGTTCCAATTTTGGAACTGGACAAATTACTCCCATAGTCGAAAGGTCTTTTACACAACGTAAGAACGCCTCTCTTTTTATCTGGTTTGCAAATAATTTTGAAAGATGAAATCTCCCTCTTGGGAGAAAATCCTTGAATTCCAATTGATAACCGTGGGTCACTATTTCTATTGCCCAGGAATACTGAACATCTCTTGCCCAAGCCTGAGCAAAGAAAGAGAGAGTCTGCCCCCTACTAGATCCAGTCCTGGATCGGGGGCCACCCCTTCATGCTGTCTTAGGACCAGCAGTGGGCTTTTTGGATTGTTTACCCTTATTCCAGTTCTGATTGGGTCTCCAGACTGACTTAGATTGGGAAAAATTCCCTTCCTGCTTTGTGGAAGAAGAAGAAGCGGGGGGTCCTCCTTTAAAGTTCTGAAAGGAACGAAAATTATTCTGTTTACCCCTCATTTTAACCAACTTATCCTGAGGTAGGGCATGGCCTTTACCTCCTGTAATATCAGAAATGATTTCCTTCAATTCTGGCCCGAAAAGTGTCTTACCTTTAACGGGAATAGCTAAAAGCTTATGTTTTGATGACACATCAGCAGACCAAGATTTGAGCCACAATGCTCTACGTGCTAAAATAGCAAATCCTGCATTTTTTGCCGCTAATTTAGCAATTTGAAAAGCGGCATCAGTAATAAAAGAATTAGCTATCTTGAGAGCCTTAATTCTATCTAAGATGTCATCTAATGGAGTCTCAACCTTAAGAGACTCTTCTAGAGCCTCAAACCAAAAAGCTGCTGCAGTAGTTACTGGAACAAATAATTTCTTTAGTAGACCATCTAATTTCTTATCCATAGGGTCCTTGAAAGCACAACTATCCTCAATGGGTATAGTAGTACGCTTAGCTAGGGTAAATATAGCTCCCTCTACCTTAGGGACCGTTTGCCATGAGTCCCGAATGGTATCTGATATGGGAAAAATTTTCTTAAAATTAGGAGGGGGAGAAAACGGTATACCTGGTCTATCACATTCCTTTCTAATAATTTCTGAAATTCTCTTAGGAACCGGAAAAACATCAGTGTAAGTAGGTACTTCCAAATATTTATCCATTTTACACAATTTCTCTGGAGGAATCACAATAGGGTCACAATCATCCAGAGTCGCTAAAACCTCCCTAAGTAACAGGCGGAGGTGTTGAAGCTTAAATTTAAATGACATAGCATCCGAATCTGTCTGAGGTAAAACATTCCCTGAATCAGAAATTTCACCCTCAGACAGTAATTCCCTGATCCTCAACTCAGAGCACTGTGAGGGAACATCGGAAATAGCTAATAAAGCATCAGAGGATTCAGTATTTACATTAATACCTGACCTACTGCGTTTCCCCTGCAACACTGGTAATTTAGACAATACCTCTGTAAGGGTAGTTGACATAACTGCAGCCATCTCCTGCAGAGTAAAGGAATTAAACGCACTAGAAGTACTTGGTGTCGCTTGTGTGGGCGTTAAAGGTTGTGACACTTGGGGAGGATTGGATGGCATATCCTGATTCTCTTCAGACTGAGAATCATCCTTAGGCACACTTTCTTTATTTAAAATATGCTTTACACAATATTAGAGGGGGTTGCACAATAGCTTCTAAACACATAGAACAATGAGAAACCTCAATGTCAGACATGTTGAACAGACTAGTAATACCACAAAAGTCGTTTAAACACTTATTTATTGCATAAAATAAACATTTGAAAAAATGTGTACTGTGCCTTTAAGAAAAGAAAAAGTGAACAATTTTTCCAAAATGCTCAATTAACGTTAAATTATCTCCAAATTTAACTTAATATCGTTGGTTAATCCAAAAATTACTGCACCCAGAAGCAAGGGCAGAAATAAGGCTTTAGAAGTACTTATATCAACAACTAGTCAAAAGATAGATAAAAATACCCTCTGCACCTCGCCACAACTCGCCCTGCCCCCGGGGTACTTCGAAACAAGTTTCCAACCCTTCAGACTAGCTACACAGTCCAGGAGCCACCGGAGTTACTGCTTGCTGCTGCTTAGCCTGAAGGAAGTGCGCATCTGAGCTCGCGAAAATAAGCCCCGTCCCTTAAGGTCAAAGTCGGAGTAGGCCCAAACAAAACCGCATGGGAATGCGGTTTTGCACCAAAGTTAATGTACACACAGTATACAACCCCTCAAACATAAAACAAACAAGTCTGAATGCCAAGAATAAAAAAACGTAATACATCGTTTTTTCATTGTCTCCCATGTCACATAATGCCCAAATAAAGTCAACTAATGATAAATATAAGATAGGGACTCCAGTAATACCCCTCTTATAAAATAGAATTTACTGCTTACCCTATTCCCATACAGGGAAATAATGCCAGCCAGTTTTGATACACCAAGTCTCCTCAGAATAAAAAAGGCTGCACATACCTTAATGCTGCTTGTAGCATGAAACCGGTCTCCATACTGAAGATGTCTCATGGTTACCTTCAGAAGTCTTGTGGGAACCAGCGTGGATCTTAGTTACAACTGCTAACATCATCAACCTCAGGGCAGAAAACTTCTTCCATATCCCCCTGAGGAAAATAGTACACACCGGTACCATTTAAAATAAAAAACTTCTTGATTGAAGAAACTAAAACTAACACCTCACTTTACCATGTCTTCCTAGTATAACACAGGCAAAGAGAATGACTTGAGGTGGAGGGGAAGGGAGGGGCTATATATACAGCTCTGCTGTGGTGCTCTTTGCCACTTCCTGTTAGCAGGAGGTTAATATCCCACAAGGATGAAATCCGTGGACTCTTCATATCTTTGTAAAAGAAAAAGCAGTGCTTTTGGTGAACCAATGTTTACCACTTACTTCCCCAAAAGCAAGAAACAGTGGATGTTAAGACCTGTTTATGAAGAGATGAACATGTCTCACATTTACAAAATGAACACTGATGTGTTGAATCTTGTTGAAGGGAAAATATCACATACGTGGCAATCAAAGAATCTTACTTCAAAAAGCAAAGTACATAAAATATATATTTTGTGGACATTGAAAGTAATTTGAGAAGTTAACAGTACTCTTGATTTTGGTTTCAATATATATTAAAAAAAATTGGGGTTCAATTTGAGTAATTAATATATTTTCATCAAATTATGTTTAAAACAAATATTCTACTTTTGTCCCAATCAGCCAATAGGAACAACCAATAGAATGCGAGCTCAATCCTATTGGCTGATTGCATTAGCTAATTTAATTTATTTAATTATATTTAATTTAGTAAATGTATTTAATTATAGTGTAGTGTTAGGTGTTATTGTAACTTAGGTCAGGTTTTATTTTACAGGTACTTTTGTATTTATTTTAGCTAGGTAGTTATTAAATAGTTAATAACTATTTAATAACTATTGTACCTAGTTAAAATAAATACAAACTTACCTGTAAAATAAAAATAAACCCTAAGCTAGCTACAATGTAACTATTAGTTATATTGTAGCTAGCTTAGGGTTTATTTTACAGGTAAGTATTTAGTTTTAAATAGCAATAATTTAGTTAATTATAGTAATTTTATTTAGACTTATTTAAATTATATTTAAGTTAGGGGGTGTTAGGGTTAGGTTTAGACTTAGGTTTAGGGGTTAATACATTTAGTATAGTGGCGACGTTGGGGGTGGCAGATTAGGGGCTAATAAATGTAGGAAGGTGGCTGTGATGTGAGGGACGGCAGATTAGGGGTTAATAATATTTAACTAATGTTTGCGAGGCGGGAGTACGGCGGTTTAGGGGTTAATATGTTTATTATAGTGGCGGCGGCGATGTTGGGGGCGGCAGATTAGGGGTTAATAAGTGTAAGATTAGGGGTGTTTAGACTCGGGGTTCATGTTAGGGTGTTAGGTGTAGACATAAATTCAAAAACATAATTTATGTAGGAACTTACCTGATAAATTCATTTCTTTCATATTAGCAAGAGTCCATGAGCTAGTGACGTATGGGATATACATTCCTACCAGGAGGGGCAAAGTTTCCCAAACCTCAAAATGCCTATAAATACACCCCTCACCACACCCACAATTCAGTTTAACGAATAGCCAAGAAGTGGGGTGATAAGAAAGGAGCGAAAGCATCAAAAATAAGGAATTGGAATAATTGTGCTTTATACAAAAAAATCATAACCACCACAAAAAGGGTGGGTCTCATGGACTCTTGCTAATATGAAAGAAATGAATTTATCAGGTAAGTTCCTACATAAATTATGTTTTCTTTCATGTAATTAGCAAGAGTCCATGAGCTAGTGACGTATGGGATAGTAGATACCCAAGATGTGGAACTTCCACGCAAGAGTCACTAGAGAGGGAGGGATAAAATAAAGACAGCCAATTCCGCTGAAAAAATAATCCACAACCCAAATCAAAAGTTTTAATCAAAATAAAGAAAAAAACTGAAATCATAAGCAGAAGAATCAAACTGAAACAGCTGCCTGAAGTACTTTTCTACCAAAAACTGCTTCAGAAGAAGAGAAAACATCAAAATGGTAGAATTTAGTAAAAGTATGCAAAGAAGACCAAGTTGCTGCTTTGCAAATCTGATCAACAGAAGCTTCATTCCTAAAAGCCCAGGAAGTAGAAACTGACCTAGTAGAATGAGCTGTAATCCTTTGAGGCGGGGACTTACCCGACTCTACATAAGCATGATGAATCAAAGATTTTAACCAAGACGCCAAAGAAATGGCAGAAGCTTTCTGACCTTTCCTGGAACCAGAAAAGATAACAAATAGACTAGAAGTTTTTCTAATATCTTTAGTAGCTTCAACATAATATTTCAAAGCTCTTACTACATCCAAAGAATGTAAAGATCTCTGCTTTGAATTCTTAGGATTAGGGCACAATGAAGGGACAACAATTTCTCTACTAATGTTGTTAGAATTCACAACCTTAGGTAAAAATTTAAATGAAGTGCGCAACACCGCCTTATCCTGATGAAAAATCAGAAAAGGAGATTCACAAGAAAGAGCAGATAACTCAGAAACTCTTCTAGCAGAAGAGATGGCCAAAAGGAACAAAACTTTCCAAGAAAGTAATTTAATATCCAGAGAATGCATAGGTTCAAACGGAGGAGCCTGTAAAGCCCTCAGAACCAAATTAAGACTCCAAGGAGGAGAGATTGACTTAATGACAGGCTTGATACGAACCAAAGCCTGCACAAAACAATGAATATCAGGAAGATTAGCAATCTTTCTGTGAAAAAGAACAGAAAGAGCAGAGATTTGTCCTTTCAAAGAACTTGCAGATAAACCTTTATCCAAACCATCCTGAAGAAACTGTAAAATTCTAGGAATTCTAAAAGAATGCCAGGAGAACTTATGAGAAGAACACCAAGAAATGTAAGTCTTCCAGACTCGATAATAAATCTTCCTAGACACAGGTTTACAAGCCTGTAACATAGTATTAATTACTGAGTCAGAGAAACCTCTATGACTAAGAATCAAGCGTTCAATTTCCATACCTTCAAATTTACTGATTTGAGATCCTGATGGAAAAATGGGCCTTGAGATAGAAGGTCTGGTCTTAACGGAAGTGTCCAAGGTTGGCAACTGGCCATCCGTATGAGATCCGCATACCAAAACCTGTGAGGCCATGCTGGAGCTACCAGCAGTACAAACGAACGTTCCATTAGAATTTTGGAAATCACTCTTGGAAGAAGAACTAGAAGCGGAAAGATATAGGCAGGATGATAATTCCAAGGAAGCGACAACATGTCTACTGCTTCCACCTGAGGATCCCTGGATCTGGACAGATACCTGGGAAGTTTCTTGTTTAGATGAGAGGCCATCAGATCTATTTCTGGAAGTCCCCAGATTTGAACAATCTGAAGAAATACCTCTGGGTGAAGAGACCATTCGCCCGGATGTAACGTCTGGCGACTGAGATAATCCGCTTCCCAATTGTCTACACCTGGGATGTGAAACGCAGAAATTAGACAGGAGCTGGATTCCGCCCATACAAGTATCCGAGATACTTCTTTCATAGCTTGAGGACTGTGAGTCCCACCTTGATGATTGACATACGCCACGGTTGTGACATTGTCCGTTTGAAAACAAATAAACAACTCTCTCTTCAGAAGAGGCCAAAACTGAAGAGCTCTGAAAATCGCACGGAGTTCCAAAATGTTGATTGGTAATCTCGCCTCCTGAGATTCCCAAACCCCCTGCGCTGTCAGAGATCCATACAGCTCCCCAACCTGAAAGACTCGCATCTGTTGAGATCACAGTCCAGGTTGGGCGAACAAAAGAGGCCCCTTGAATTAAACGATGGTGGTCCAACCACCAAGTCAGAGAAGACCGAACATTGGGATTTAAGGATATTAGTTGTGATATCCTTGTATAATCCCTGCACCACTGGTTCAGCATACAAAGCTGAAGAGGTCTCATGTGAAAACGAGCAAAGGGGATTGCGTCCGATGCAGCAGTCATGAGACTAGAATTTCCATGCAAAAAGCTATAGAAGGACTGAAGGGTTTGAAAAGCTGAAACCAACTTCAGACATCTCTTTTCTGTTAGAGACAAAGTCATGGACACTGAATCTATTTGAAAACCCAAAAAGGTTACCTTCGTCTGAGGAATCAAAGAACTCTTTGGTAAATTGATCCTCCAACCATGTTTTTGAAGAAACAACACAAGTTGATTTGTATGAGATTCTGCAAAATGTAAAGACTGAGCAAGTACCAAGATATCGTCCAAATAAGGAAATACCGCAATACCCTGTTCTCTGATTACAGAGAGAAGGGCACCGAGAACCTTTGAAAAGATCCTTGGAGCTGTTGCTAGGCCAAACGGAAGGGCAACAAACTGGTAATGCTTGTCTAGAAAAGAGAATCTCAGAAACTGATAGTGATCTGGATGAATCGGAATATGAAGATATGCATCCTGTAAATCTATTGTGGACATATAATGCCCTTGCTGAACAAAAGGCAGAATAGTCCTTATAGTCACCATTTTGAATGTTGGAATTCTTACATAACGATTCAATATTTTTAGATCCAGAACTGGTCTGAAGGAATTCTCCTTCTTTGGTACAATGAATAGATTTGAGTAAAACCCCAGACCCTGTTCCAGAACTGGAACTGGTACAATTACCCCAGCCAACTCTAGATCTGAAACACATTTCAGAAATGCCTGAGCCTTCACTGGGTTTACTGGAATGCGAGAGAGAAAAAATCTTCTCACAGGAGGTCTTATCTTGAAACCTATTCTGTATCCTTGAGAAACAATGTTCTGAATCCAAAGACTGTGAATCGAATTGATCCAAATATCTTTGAAAAATCGTAACCTGCCCCCTACCAGCTGTGCTGGAATGAGGGCCGCACCTTCATGCAGATTTAGGAGCTGGTTTTGACTTTCTGAAAGGCTTGGATTTATTCCAGACTGGAGAAGGTTTCCAAACGGAAACCGTTCCTTTAGGGGAAGGGTCAGGCTTCTGTTCTTTATTCTGACGAAAGGAACGAAAACGATTAGCAGCCCTGTATTTACCTTTAGATTTTTTGTCCTGAGGCAAAAAGGTTCTTTTCCCCCCAGTAACAGTTGAAATAATAGAGTCCAACTGTGAACCAAATAATTTATTACCTTGGAAAGAAAGAGAAAGCAAAGTTGACTTAGAGGTCATATCTGCATTCCAAGATTTAAGCCATAAAGCTCTTCTAGCTAAGATAGCTAAAGACATATACCTGACATCAATTCTAATGATATAAAAAATGGCGTCACAAATAAAATTATTAGCATGTTGAAGAAGTTTAACAATGCTATAAGCATTATGATCTGACACTTGTTGCGCTAAAGCCTCCAACCAGAAAGTTGAAGCTGCAGCAACATCAGCCAAAGAAATAGCAGGTCTAAGAAGATTACCTGAACATAAATAAGCTCTCCTTAGAAAGGATTCAATCTTCCTGTCTAAAGGATCCTTAAAGGAAGTACTATCTGCCGTAGGAATAGTAGTACGTTTAGCAAGAGTAGAGATAGCCCCATCAACTTTAGGGATTTTGTCCCAAAACTCTAATCTATCAGATGGCACAGGGTACAATTTCTTAAACCTTTGAGAAGGAGTAAACCCAGACTATTCCATTCCCTAGAAATTACTTCTGAAATAGCATCAGGAACTGGAAAAACTTCTGGAATAACTACATGAGGTTTGAAAAACGAATTTAAACGCTTAGTAGATTTAGTATCAAGAGGACTAGACTCCTCCATATCTAATGCAATTAATACTTCTTTAAGTAAAGAACGAATAAACTCCATCTTAAATAAATATGAAGATTTATCAGTGTTAATATCTGAGGCAGAATCTTCTAAACCAGATAGATCCTCATCAGAAACAGATAAGTCAGAATGATGACGGTCACTTAAAAATTCATCTGAAATATGAGAAGTTTTAAAAGACCTTTTACGCTTACTGGAAGGAGGAATAACATACAGAGCCTTCCTAATAGACTTAGAAACAAATTCTTTGACATTAACAGGGACATCCTGAACATTAGATGTTGAAGGAACAACAACAGGTAATGGATTATTACTAATGGAAATACAATCTGCATTAGAAAGTTTATCATGACAGTTATCACAAACAACAGCTGGAGGAACAGTTACCAAATGTTTACAACAGATGCACTTAACTTTGGTAGAACCAGCATCAGGCAGCGTCTTTCCAGAAGTAGATTCTGATCCAGGGTCATGTTGAGACATCTTGCAATATGTAATAGAAAAAACAACATATAAAGCAAAATGATCAAATTCCTTAAATGACAGTTTCAGGAATGGGAAAAAATACCAAATGAACAAGCCTCTAGCAACCAGCAGCAATGAAAAATGAGACTGGAATAATGTGAAAAAAAGGTGGAGACAAGAATGACGCCCACATTTTTTGGCGCCAAGAATGACGCCCACATTATTGGCGCCAAGTACAACGCCTATATTTTTTGGCGCCAAGTATGACGCCACATCCTGTGACGCTGAAAAAAACGACGCCCACAATTTTGGCACAAAAAAACGTCTGAACGTCAAATATGACGCAACCATACGCAAACTTCCAGCGTCAATTAGGGCGCCGGAAATGACAAAATTATTGCGCCAAAAAAGTCAGCGCCAAGAATGACGCAATAAATTGAAGCATTTTCAGCCCCTGCAAGCCTAACAGCCCACAGGGAAAAATAGTCAATTGAAAAAAATTCTTTAAGGTAAGAAAAAAATATTTCATATGCATTATCCCAAATAATGAAACTGACTGTCTGAAATAAGGAATACTGATTATCCTGAATCAAGGCAAATATAAGTTTAAACACATATATTTAGAACTTTACATATAAAGTGCCCAACCATAGCTTAGAGTGTCATAAAAAATAAGACTTACTTACCCTAAGACACTCATCTACATATAGTAGACAGCCAAGTGTTAGCAGGTGTTAGACTTTTTCTCAGCTGGCTCTCCCCATTGATTCCTACGACCAGCTCACCGCTGACTTAAGCAAGTATTGGAGTGCGTTAAGAAGCAAAATTTTGCTCAACGCTCACTTCTTGTCTTTTAACGATGGGTTTGTAAAAACCCGTAATACCAGCGCTGTAGGAAAGTGAGCATTGAGACAAAACTGCTCGTTAGCACTGCATAGCCTCTAACGCAAAACTTGTGATCTAGCCGAATGTTTTTATTTTAAAAATTCTGATAGAACATGTGATTTGCATTAATTTACAATTTTAAAAATAGAAAATTTAATGTGTTTTGTTCTTTTTAAAATCGTTGTTGAGAGTAGATATGTGCATGATCGAAAAATTTGTTTCGGCTCGGTTCGGATCGATTCAGAGTTTTTCGAATTTCGTTTCGGATCGATTCGAATTCGGAAAACTTCGAATGAATTTGTTTCGGATTCATTTGGATTCGAAAAAATTTGGCTGGATTCGGTTCGGAAATTCGGAATTTCGGTATGTGTGCTGTGTATTAGACTAGTATTATGTACTGTATATTAGGTGTAACCCATAGCAGAGTGATATAACCTAATATACTGTAAAATACTAGTGTAATACATGGCCATCCAAATTTACCGAATAAATCCAAACTAATTCGGATTTATTTGGTAAATTCGGCAGTATTTTAATTCGGAAATTCGGTTCTATCCGAATCTCCGAATTAGCCGAATTTGCCGAATTTCCGAATCGATCCGAACCGAATTGCACATGTCTAGTTGAGAGTCAAACTAAAGTTTAAAGGGACAGTCTAGGCAAAAATAAACTTTCATGATTCAGATAGAGCATGTAATTTTAAACAATTTTACAATTTACTTTTATCACCAATTTTGCTTTGTACTCTTGGTATTCTTAGTTGAAAGCTTAACCTAGGAGGTTCATATGCTAATTTCTTAGACCTTGAAGGCCACCTCTTTTCAGAATGCATTTTAACAGTTTTTCACCACTAGAGGGTGTTAGTTCCTGTATTTCATATAGATAACACTGTGCTCGTGCACGTGAAGTTATCTGGGAGCAGGCACTGATTGGCTAAACTGCAAGTCTGTCAAAAGAACTGAAATAAAGGGGCAGTTTGCAGAGGCTTAGATACAAGATAATCACAAAGGTTAAAAGTATATTAATATAACTGTGTTGGTTATGCAAAACTGGGGAATGGTTAATAAAGGGATTATCTATCTTTTAAAACAATAAAAATTCTGGTGTAGACTGTCCCTTTAATCAAGAGGTGCTGATTGGTGGTAACAACAATGTGTATATATATATATATATATATTTTAAAATCTGTTAATCAAGATTATTAACACCTAGATTACGAGTTTTGCGTTAGAGGCTATGCGGTGCTAACGAGCAGTTTATGCTCACCGCTCACTTACAGAAAGCGCTGGTATTACGGGTTTTTACAAACCCGGCGTTAACAGACAAATAGTGAGCGTTGAGCAAAATTTTGCTCATTACCGCACTCCAATACCAGCGCTGCTTACGTTAGCGGTGAGCTGGTTGTGCGTGCTCGTGCACGATTTCCCCATAGGAATCAACGGGGAGAGCCGGCTAAAAAAAAAGCCTAACACCTGCGAAAAAGCAGCGTTTAGCTCCTAACGCAGCCCCATTGATTTCTATGGGGAAATAAAATTTATGTCTACACCTAACACCCTAACATGAACCCCAAGTCTAAACATCACTAATATTACACTTATTAACTCCTAATCTGCCGTCCCCAACATCGCCGACACCTACATTATACTTATTAACCCCTAATCTGCCACCCCTGACATCGCCAGCACCTACATTATACTTATTAACCCCTAATATGCCGCCCCCGACATCGCTGACACCTGCATTATACTTATTAACCCCTAATCTGCTGCCCCCAACATCGCCGACATCTACATTATATTTATTACCCCTAATCTGCCGCCCCCAACGTCACCGACACCTACATTATATTTATTAACCCCTAATCTGCCGCCCCCAACGTCGCCGCCACTATTCTAAATGTATTAACCCCTAAACCTAAGTCTAACGCTAACCCCTCCTAACTTAAATATAATTTAAATAAATCTAAATAAAACCTACTATTAATAACTAAATTATTCCTATTTAAAACTAAATACCTATAAAATAAACCCTAATCTAGCTACAATATAACTAATAGTTACATTGTAGCCAGCTTAGGTTTTATTTTTATTTTACAGGCAAGTTTGTATTTATGTTAACTAGGTAGAATAGTTACTAAATCGTTATTAACTATTTAATAAACTACCTAACTAAAATAAAGACAAATTGACCTGTAAAATAAAACCTAACCTAAGTTACACTAACACCTAACACTACACTATAATTAAATTAAATTATCTAAAGTACAAAAAACCCCCACTAAATTACAGAAAATAATAAACAAATTACAAGATTTTTAAACTAATTACACCTAATCTAATCCCCCTAACAAAATAAAAAAGCCCCCCCAAAATAAAAAAAAGCCCTACCCTACACTAAATTACAAAGTAATCAGCTCTTTTACCTGTGAAAAAAATTACAAATCCCCCGCAACATTAAAACCCACCACCCACACATCCAACCCTACTCTAAAACCCACCCAATACCCCCTTAAAAAAACCTAACACTAACCCCTTGAAGATCACCTTACCGGGAGAAGTCTTCATTCAACCGGGCCGAAGTCCTCAACGAAGCCGGGAGAAGTCTTCATCCAACCGGGCGAAGTGGTCTTCCAGACAGGCAGAAGTCTTCATCCAGACGGCATCTTCTATCTTCATCCATCCTGCGCGGAGCAGGTCCATCTTCAAGACATCTGACGTGGAGCATCCTCTTCATCCGACGGCTAACACTGAATGAAGGTTCCTTTAAATGACGTCATCCAAGATGGCGTCCCTTCAATTCCGATTGGCTGATAGAATTCTATCAGCCAATCGGAATTAAGAGGGAAAAATCCTATTGGCTGATGCAGCCAATAGGATTGAGCTGGCATTCTATTGGCTGATTGGAACAGCCAATAGAATGCCAGCTCAATCCTATTGGCTGATTGGATCAGCCAATAGGATTGAACTTCAATCCTATTGGCTGATTGCATCAGCCAATAGAATTTTTCTACCTTAATTCGGATTGGCTGATAGAATTCTATCAGCCAATCGGAATTGAAGGGACGCCATCTTGGATGATGTCATTTAAAGGAACCTTCATTCAGTGTTAGCCGTCGGATGAAGAGGATGCTCCACGTCGGATGTCTTGAAGATGGACCTGCTCCGCGCCGGATGGATGAAGATAGAAGATGCCGTCTGGATGAAGACTTCTGCCTGTCTGGAAGACCACTTCGCCCGGCTTGGATGAAGACTTCTCCCGGCTTCGTTGAGGACTTTGGCCCGGTTGGATGAAGACTTCTCCCGGCATGGTGATCTTCAAGGGGTTAGTGTTAGGTTTTTTTAAGGGGGTATTGGGTGGGTTTTAGAGTAGGGTTCGTTGTGTGGGTGGTCGGTTTTAATGTTGGGGGGGATTTGTAATTTTTTTTACAGGTAAAAGAGCTGATTACTTTTGGGCAATGCCCCGCAAAAGGCCCTTTTAAGGGCTATTTGTAATTTAGTGTAGGGTAGGGCTTTTTTTATTTTGGGGGCTTTTTTATTTTGTTAGGGTGATTAGATTAGGTGTAATTAGTTTAAAAATCTTGTAATTTGTTTATTATTTTCTGTAATTTAGTGGGGGTTTTTGTACTTTAGATAATTTAATTTAATTGTATTTAATTTAGGGAAATAATTTAATTATAGTGTAGTGTTAGGTGTTAGTGTATCTTAGGTTAGGTTTTATTTTACAGGTACTTTTGTATGTATTTTAGCTAGGTAGTTTATTAAATAGTTTATAACTATTTAGTAACTATTCTACCTAGTTAAAATAAATACAAACTTGCCTGTAAAATAAAAATAAACCCTAAGCTAGCTACAATGTAACTATTAGTTATATTGTAGCTATTTTAGGGTTTATTTTACAAGTAAGTATTTAGTTTTAAATAGGAATAATTTAGTAAATGATAGTAATTTTTATTTAGATTTCTTTTAATTATATTTAAGTTGGGGTGGTTAGGGTTAGACTTAGATTTAGGGGTTAATAACTTTAGTATAGTGGCGGCAACGTTGGGGGCAGCAGATTAGGGGTTAATAAATGTAGGTAGGTGTCGGCGATGTTAGGGACGGCAGATTAGGGGTTAATAATATTTAACTAATGTTTGCGAGGCGGGAGTGCGGCGGTTTAGGGGTTAATATATTTATTATAGTGGCGGCGATGTCCGGTTCAGCAGATTAGGTTTTAAAATGTTTCTTTTAGTGTTTGCGATGTGGGAGGATCTTGGTTTAGGGGTTAATAGGTAGTTTATGGGTGTTAGTGTACTTTTTAGCACTTTAGTTAAGAGTTTTATGCTACAGATTGTAAAACTCTTAACTACTGACTTTAAAATGCGGTACCAGTCTTAACAGGAGAGGGTCTACCGCTCACTTTTTGGCAGACTCGTAATACGGGCGCTATGCAAGTCCCATTGAAAAAAGAGGATACACAATTTACGTAAGTGGATTTGCGGTATTGCCAAGTCTGGCCAAAAAAGTGAGCAGTTCACCTGTATTTTCAAGACTCGTAATGCCAGCGGGCGTTAAAAAGCAAAACTCGTAATCTAGGTGTAAGATAGTTAACAGTAGTGCATTTTTTTTCATCAAAGAATGCCAAGAGGATGAAGCAAATTAGATCATCAAAATTAGAAAATAAGGTACTAATGTTTTTTTTGGTTCATGTTACTTTATTTATCGATAATTTATATATAGGTAGCTATAACACAATCAAAATCTAATATTTAAATTAAAATAGTAAAGCTAAATTAAATATATATTACATCCCATCTTTCAATATGTATAATTTTGAAAAAATTAAAGCAGATAATATCTTAGTCTGCAAAGTAATTTGAAATGTTCAATCTTTTACTTTTTAGACTTGATACTAGGAGGCCGATTTACCAAATGTCTGTCGGACCTGATCCAACAGTGCTCATCAGGTCCGAAAGACATCGCTGAATGCGGAGAGCAATACGCTCTCCGCATGTAACATTGCACCAGCAGCTCACAAGAGCTGCTGGTGCAACGCCGCCCCCTGACTTGTGTTTCTGGCGAGTCTGAAGACTCGCCAGAAACACAGGCCCTCACGCTCCATCCGGAGCTTGATAAATGGGCCTCTAGGACACAATGATTAATTTACTTTCCAAATAATTATTAATATAATGTTAAAATTAATATTAATAGATAACCGTTTTTTTATAAAATTTAGCTAATATTTTAATCTTAAACTTACCTTTCGGTCATAACTTGACCGATAGCAAAACGCATTGGTCCATAACTATTATTAAATTTTGCCATTCTGGTGAGATGTTCATTATTAACTATCGCCTAGATTTAGAGTTTTGCGTTAGCCGTCCAAACCAGCATTAAGGGGTCCTAACGCTGGTTTTGGCCGCCCGCTGGTATTTGGAGTCAGTCAGGAAAGGGTCTAACGCTCACTTTCCAGCCGCAACTTTTCCATACCGCAGATCCCCTTACGCCAATTGCGTATCCTATCTTTTCAATGGGATCTTCCTAACGCCGGTATTTAGAGTCTTGGCTGAAGTGAGCGTTAGAACTCTAACGACCAGACTCCAGCCGCAGCAAAAAGTCAGGAGTTAAGAGCTTTATGGGCTAACGCCGGTTCATAAAGCTCTTAACTACTGTGCTCTAAAGTACACTAACACCCATAAACTACCTATGTACCCCTAAACCGAGGTCCCCCACATCGCCGCCACTATAATAAAATTTTTAACCCCTAATCTGGCGACCGTACACCGCCGCCGCCACCTACATTATCCCTATGTACCCCTAATCTGCTTCCCCTAACACCGCCGGCACCTATATAATATTTATTAACCCCTAATCTGCCCCCCCCAACGTCGCCGCTACCTTACCTACACTTATTAACCCCTAATCTGCCGACCGGACCTCACCGCTACTCTAATAAATGTATTAACCCCTAAAGCTAAGTCTAACCCTAACCCTAACACCCCCCTAAGTTAAATATAATTTTTATCCTATTTAAAGCTAAATACTTAACTGTAAAATAAACCCTAATATAGCTACAATATAACGAATAATTATATTGTATCTATTTTAGGATTATATTTATTTTACAGGCAACTTTGTATTTATTTTAACTAGGTACAATAGCTATTAAATAGTTATTTACTATTTAATAGCTATCTAGTTAAAATAATTACAAAATTACCTGTAAAATAAATCCTAACCTAAGTTACAATTAAACCTAACACTACACTATCAATAAATTAATTAAATAAACTACCTACAATTATCTACAATTAAATCAACTAAACTAAATTACAAAAAAAAAAACACTAAATTACAAAAAACCCCCACTAAATTACAAAAAATAAAAAAAGATTACAAGAATTTTAAACTAATTACACCTACTCTAAGCCCCCTAAAAAAAATAACAAAGCCCTCAAAATAAAAAAAATGCCCTACCCTATTCTACAATACAAATTAAACAGCTATTTTGCCTTACCAGCCCTTAAAAGGGCCTTTTGCGGGGCATGCCCCAAAGTAAACAGCTCTTTTGCCTGTAAAAAAAAAACATACAATACCCCCCCCCAACATTACAACCCACCACCCACATACCCCTAATCTAACCCAAACCCCCCTTAAATAAACCTAACACTAAGCCCCTGAAGATCTCCCTACCTAGTCTTCACCACGCCAGGTATCACCGATCCGTCCAGAAGAGGGTCCGAAGTCTTCATCCTATCCGGCAAGAAGAGGTCCAGAAGATTGAGCTTGCATTCTATTGGCTGTTCCGATCAGCCAATAGAATGCAAGCTCAATCTGATTGGCTGATCCAATCAGCCAATCGGATTGAACTTGAATCTGATTGGCTGATTCAATCAGCCAATCAGATTTTTGCTACCTTAATTCCGATTGGCTGATAGAATCCTATCCTATTTTTTTAGGGGGCTTAGAGTAGGTGTAATTAGTTTAAAATTCTTGTAATCTTTTTTTATTTTTTGTAATTTAGTGTTATTAACTATTTAATAGCTATTGTACCTATTTAAAATAAATACAAAGTTGCCTGTAAAATAAATATAAATCCTAAAATAGCTACAATATAATTATTCGTTATATTGTAGCTATATTAGGGTTTATTTTACAGGTAAGCATTTAGCTTTAAATAGGATTATTTTATTTAATAAGATTAATTTTATTTCGTTAGATTTAAATTATATTTAATTTAGGGGTGTGTTAGTGTTAGGGTTAGACTTAGCTTTAGGGGTTAATACATTTATTAGAGTAGCGGTGAGGTCCGGTCGGCAGATTAGGGGTTAATACTTGAAGTTAGGTGGCGGCGATGTAAGGGAGGGCAGATTAGGGGTTAATAATATTTATTATAGGGTTTTTGAGGCGGGAGTGAGGCGGTTTAGGGGTTAATACATTTATTATAGTGGCGGTGAGGTCCGGTCGGCAGATTAGGGGTTAATAAGTGTAGTTAGGTAGCGGCGACGTTGGGGGGGGGGAGATTAGGGGTTAATAAATATAATATAGGGGTCGGCGATGTTAGGGGCAGCAGATTAGGGGTACATAGCTATAATGTAGGTTGCGGCGGTGTACGGAGCGGCAGATTAGGGGTTAAAAATAATATGCAGGGGTCGGCGATAGCGGGGGCGGCAGATTAGGGGTTAATAAGTGTAAGGTTAGGGGTGTTTAGACTCGGGGTACATGTTAGGGTGTTAGGTGCAGAAGAGTTTCCCCATAGGAAACAATGGGGCTACGTTAGGAGCTGAACGCTGCTTTTTTGCAGGTGTAAGGTTTTTTTTCAGCTCAAACTGCCCCATTGTTTCCTATGGGGGAATCGTGCACGAGCACGTTTTTGAAGCTGGCCGCGTCCATAAGCACCGCTGGTATTGAGAGTTGAAGTGGCGGAAAATATGTCTGAACGATCCCTTTTTGGAGCCTAACGCAGCCCTTCATAAAACTCTAAATACCAGCGGTATTTAAAAGGTGCGGGGGAAAAAATACACGCGTAGCTAACGCACCCCTTTGGCTGCAAAACTCTAAATCTAGCCAAATGTCTCTACTATATTCATTTTCACATATACACGCACCACCCTCTGGTATATGGAACATAACCTTCCTGCTTTCACGGCAACAAATGCTCTCTACTATAGTAGGCATCAAGACACAATTCCCGCAGGAACACCAAGACAAGTTCTCTAGCCTTTCCAAATCCACACTATCTTCATATGTAATTTGAGAATTGGTATCAGATCTTTGACTTGCTTGGCTTTGTTCTTCATGATTGCGTATGGGATCCCACAAGTGTGTTTGTGAAACATCGAATAATAAAGGTTCGGAATTAAGCTCTTCCATCAATTGTTTCATCTATTAAACAAAGATAGCATAAAGTTAATACATACATAAATAAATAAAATGTATATATTTAATAAGTTGACACATAATAGTTACATTCATCCTACTTTCTCAACAGATATCGATATACATGTCATATACTAATAGGTTATTGGTATTTTAAAAAAAATATATTTGTATTTCATACGATAACATACATCCTGTAATTTTTTAAAATCGTTTAATATGACCATTAATAATATTGTTATTATTTTTTAAATTTAAATTTCATATTACAATACTATCATAATTTGATGCGTTATTAAAATATGTTTGTATTGGAAATACAAACAATATTATAGATTGTTTATAGGGTCTTGACTATAGTAACACTATTCAATTATAGTTTTATGGATATGATTTGAATAAAGCTAGCGGTCATATTCTTTCTTACATGCAATTTTGTTTCAGGTGGATCAAAGAGGATACAGTAAAGTTACTATATATATTTTTTACGCAAATGAATATTAAAATCTGCATTATATAGTGCTTTGTGTTATTATACTGATGCAGATAACACTAAAACCATATACAGCACTCCGCTGGCTATAGCCATGTTCCAGCGTACCCAATCTGTTATTATATTGTGCTTGATGTTATTATTCGTATGTGGATAATAATGATCCTATAACAAGCCCTCCTCTGGCTATACCCATGTGCTAGTGTCACTAATGTGTCATTATATAGTGACTTGTGTTATTTTAATTATGAAAATAACACTTATCCATTAAATAACACTACTCTGACTATACCCATGACCCAGTGTCACTACTATATCTTTGGATATTGTTTGTTGATATTACACTGAATCAGGTAACACTGATCGTATAACCAGCCATCCTATGGCTAGACCAATGAGCCAGTGTCACAAGTTTTTCATTATATATTACTGATTGTTATTATACTGATGCATATACCACAGAGACAACAAATAGTCCCCCTCTGGATATATGCATGTGCCAGTGTCACTACAGTGTCTTTGTATACAGGGAGTGCAGAATTATTAGGCAAGTTGTATTTTTGAGGATTAATTTTATTATTGAACAACAACCATGTTCTCAATGAACCCAAAAAACTCATTAATATCAAAGCTGAATATTTTTGGAAGTAGTTTTTAGTTTGTTTTTAGTTTTAGCTATTTTAGGGGGATATCTGTGTGTGCAGGTGACTATTACTGTGCATAATTATTAGGCAACTTAACAAAAAACAAATATATACCCATTTCAATTATTTATTTTTACCAGTGAAACCAATATAACATCTCAACATTCACAAATATACATTTCTGACATTCAAAAACAAAACAAAAACAAATCAGTGACCAAAATAGCCACCTTTCTTCGCAAGGACACTCAAAAGCCTGCCATCCATGGATTCTGTCAGTGTTTTGATCTGTTCACCATCAACATTGCGTGCAGCAGCAACCACAGCCTCCCAGACACTGTTCAGAGAGGTGTACTGTTTTCCCTCCTTGTAAATCTCACATTTGATGATGGACCACAGGTTCTCAATGGGGTTCAGATCAGGTGAACAAGGAGGCCATGTCATTAGATTTTCTTCTTTTATACCCTTTCTTGCCAGCCACGCTGTGGAGTACTTGGACGCGTATGATGGAGCATTGTCCTGCATGAAAATCATGTTTTTCTTGAAGGATGCAGACTTCTTCCTGTACCACTGCTTGAAGAAGGTGTCTTCCAGAAACTGGCAGTAGGACTGGGAGTTGAGCTTGACTCCATCCTCAACCCGAAAAGGCCCCACAAGCTCATCTTTGATGATACCAGCCCAAACCAGTACTCCACCTTGCTGGCGTCTGAGTCAGACTGGAGCTCTCTGCCCTTTACCAATCCAGCCACGGGCCCATCCATCTGGCCCATCAAGACTCACTCTCATTTCATCAGTCCATAAAACCTTAGAAAAATCAGTCTTGAGATATTTCTTGGCCCAGTCTTGACGTTTCAGCTTGTGTGTCTTGTTCAGTGGTGGTCGTCTTTCAGACTTTCTTACCTTGGCCATGTCTCTGAGTATTGCACACCTTGTGCTTTTGGGCACTCCAGTGATGTTGCAGCTCTGAAATATGGCCAAACTGGTGGCAAGTGGCATCTTGGCAGCTGCACGCTTGACTTTTCTCAGTTCATGGGCAGTTATTTTGCGCCTTGGTTTTTCCACATGCTTCTTGCGACCCTGTTGACTATTTTGAATGAAACGCTTGATTGTTCGATGATCACGCTTCAGAAGCTTTGCAATTTTAAGAGTGCTGCATCCCTCTGCAAGATATCTCACTATTTTTTACTTTTCTGAGTCTGTCAAGTCCTTCTTTTGACCCATTTTGCCAAAGGAAAGGAAGTTGCCTAATAATTATGCACACCTGATATAGGGTGTTGATGTCATTAGACCACACCCCTTCTCATTACAGAGATGCACATCACCTAATATGCTTAATTGGTAGTAGGCTTTCGAGCCTATACAGCTTGGAGTAAGACAACATGCATAAAGAGGATGATGTGGTCAAAATACTAATTTGCCTAATAATTCTGCACTCACTGTAGTGCTGGGTTTTAGTATACTTATACAGGAAACATTGATCCTATAACCAGCCATCCTATGGCTATTCCCCTGATCCAGTGTCAATAGTTTCACCTTATATAGGGCTGAGTGTTATTATACTGATGCAGATACCAAAGAGACACTAACCAGTCCTCCCCTGGCTATATGCATGTGCCAGTTTCACTACTGTGTCTTTGTATAGTGCTGGGTTTTCGTATACTTATACAGGAAACATTGATCCTATGGCTGTACCCCTGATGCAGTGTCAATAGTTTCACCTTAGATAGGGCTGAGTGTTATTATACTAATGCAGATACAACCGAGACAATAACCAGTCCTCCTCTGGCTATATGCATGTGCCAGTGTCACTACTGTGTCTTTGTATAGTGCTGGGTTTTAGTATACTTATACAGGAAACATTGATCCAATAACCAGCCATCCTATGGCTGTACCCCTGATCCAGTGTCAATAGTTTCACCTTATATAGGGCTGAGTGTTATTATACTGATGCAGATACCAAAGAGACACTAACCAGTCCTCCTTTGGCTGAATGCATGTGCCAGTGTCACTGCTGTGTCTTTGTATAGTGCTGAGTTTTAGTATACTTATTGTCAGGGTGCCAGGAATCAAACTGAGACAAGAAGTGCAAAAATAATCACACCTTTATTAATAGCAAAAAATAATAAAAAGTCCACGAGTTACAGAATCAAAACCAGAACTGGTAGTCAGGCGAGCCGAGTCAGGAGCCAAAGCGAATAGTCAGACGAGCCAGGAATCAGGAACAAGGAGAACAGCAGAGTCAGGAACAAGCCAGGGATCAGGAACCAGGAGGGACGTCAGACAGTCAGGTAATACATAGGAGCTCTCACAAACAGGTCAGAGACAATGCAAGGGCAAAGCATACTGAACAGAGGCCCTTTAAATAATAAGTGTAAGAGCAAGTAGGCGAACCCCCCTAAAGGTTAGAGAATAGGATCGCACTTGCAGACGTAAATATGTATAGGAATGTATCACCAGAATACACAGGCTATTATCAGCATAGACTGTTTGTATTAGGTGAAATAGAGTTAATCTTATTTAACACTAGAAGGTAGAATATAAATCTCCTTCTATGTACTTCAGCAAAACAATGCAAAAAGAATCATCAGACTTTATCTTCAATCAAGTGGTTTGATATGTGGAAGTCAGTTGCCATGAAATTAGAAGGATATATCACAGTAAAGGTTCCCTGAGAGGCTATAACAGAAACAGTACAACCTGGAGCCTCAGAGTTATTCTAACATCACAGCGGCGATTCAACTATCACACAGTGAGAGCACAGAGGATTGTCTAACTTTACCGCATTTATCCTGGAGAGCTGTCAGTTGGAAGGAGCAGCTGAAAATCCGTGACCGCTATAGAGCGGAGCTGCGTACAGGAGTGGGAGGAACAGAGAAACTGATTGACAGCGGCTTGCACAGTGTATCTCCGAGGTTCCGATGAAGTGGGAGGAATAGAGGATGTGAGTGACAGCGGCTTGCTGTTTGAAACTCCGGTGCGGTTTAAAGAGGTGGTCACTTTGCTTGGCGTGAAATCAGTTAGTCCCTGTAAGTGGTCTTGGTGTAAAACAGGAGACTAGAATTCACTGGTATTGTAGACGCTCAAAACTAGATCTGTAGTTCAGTTTGGGGAGAGCTGCGGGTAAACTGCTGATGAGAAAAGATGGCTTGTTGGATTGTAAGCTTAACTCCTTTAGTGAAATGGAACTTGTTCCAGTAATGTAATCCAGTGCTTAGAATGATGATAAACACAGATGAAAGGAAGGTGTTATTTGTAATCCAAAGATAGGCTTAAAGGTAATCACAGAAGCGAGGTTGCAGTGTTGCTGCTAGCTGCTTGCAAGTTTAATTACTAAGCACCTGTTTGCAGTCAGGTGAGGACTTAAAAGCAGGTAGGAAGCACAGTTACAAGGAGAGAAGGAAAAGGTGGCCTGGAATCCTTACAATAAGTGATGACATCACAATTCTGAGACTGCATCCTGTCTCACATGGATGATGTACACCAGTCTGGCCAAAAAAGGAAGTGCAGGAAATGAGCAGCATCACACAGTATGCACCAGAGTCAGGAAGAGAGGTGAGTAAAATGGCTGCCAGCAGCACATGGCAAACAGATCAGGGGAAAAACCCTAACAGTACCCTTCCCTCAATGACCCCTCCCCTGTGGGAGGACAAAAGGCTTATTGGGGAAATGGGCATGGAAGGCATGGAGGAGGGCGGGAGCATGAACATCAGAGGAGGGAACCCATAAACGCTCCTCCAGACCGTAGCCCCTCCAGTGAACCAAATACTGTACGCGGCCCCTGGACATACGAGAGTCAATAATGCTGCTGACCTCATACTCCACATAGTTGTCAAAAAAGATAGGGTGGGGACGAGGCAACACAGTGGTAAACCGATTACAAACCAATGGTTTCAAGAGGGAGACATGAAAAACATTGGAGATGCGCATTGCAGGAGGAAGGTCAAGAGCGTAGGCCACAGGATTGACCCGTCGGAGTATTCGAAAAGGACCAACATAACGAGGAGCCAGTTTATTGGAAGGCACACGAAGGTTCAAGTTGCGGGAGGACAGCCAAACTCTCTCACCAACCTAGTAGGAGGACGCGGGCAGATGGCGACGATCAGCCTGGAACTTTTGTCGCTGCATAGAACGATGAAGGCAATCCTGAATCTGCACCCACGTGGAACGGAGTTGCCGGAGATGCTCCTTCAAAGCTGGAATACCCTGAGACATGAATGAATTGGGCAACAAGGATGGGTGAAACCCATAATTCGCCATGAACGGGGATAACTTGGAGGAAGCATTAATAGCACTATTACGATCAAACTCTGCCCAAGATAACAGTTCAGACCAATTATTGTGGTGATCTGAGACATAGCAATGGAGGAACTGTTCCAGAGCTTGATTAGACCATTCCGCAGCCCCACTGGATTGAGGGTGATATGCTGAGGAGAAGTAAAGCTGGATCCCCATTTGAGCGCCAAAATCTGGGGACAAACTGGCTACCCCGGTCCGACACTATCCCCTTGGGTAACCCATGTAAACGGAAGACCTCCCGGGCAAAAATTGAAGCAAGCTCCTGAGCGGTAGGCAACTTCTTCAAGGGAATGCAATGTGACATTTTAGAAAAATGGTCAACCACCATAAGGATAACAGTATTGCCATTGGAAACAGGGAGCTTGACAATAAAGTCCATGATAAATAAGATGTTTCCAAGGACGCTCACCATTAGCAATAGGTTGAAGAAGACCCACAGAAAGACGTTGAGGAGTCTTATTCTGTGCACAAACTGAGCAGGAGGCAACACATGCAGCAACATCAGAATGAAGAGCTGGCATCCAGAATTGTCGAGTGACAGACCAAATCATTTGGTTCTTGCCTGGGTGACCTGCGGCTTTAGGATAGTGGTAAGTGTGCAAAAGTTTAGTTTGAAGATTCTCAGAAACAAAACACTTACCACTAGGTTTCGCAGGAGGTGCATTGGTTTGTGTAGCCAGGATCTCCTCCCCCAAGGGAGAAGTAAAATTAGTATGTATGGTAGCAAAAATATGGTCAGGAGGTATAACTGGAGTAGGTACAGACTCCTCCTTGGACAGAGGAAATAAATTGTCAAGAGAGGGCATCAGCCCTAACATTCTTACTACCAGGCAGGTAGGAGACCACATAATTAAACCGAGACAAAAATACCGCCCATCTGGCCTGTCGGGGCGACAAACATTTTGCTTCAGATAGATAAGTTAAATTCTTGTGGTCAGTAAGAATGAGTGCCAAAATTATGGCCAGTAATTCCCTGTTGCCAATTTCATAATTGCACTCCGCTGGAGACAATTTCTTAGAGAAGAAACCACACGGATGCAAGGAACCATCAGGCATAGGGCGATGAGACAAGAGGGCACCTACTCCAGTCTCAGACGCATCAATCTCAAGAACGAAAGGCAAGACAGGGTTAGGATGACCCAGAACTGGAGCGGCAGCAAAAGGCAGTCTTAAGACTATCAAAGGCCTTAATGGCAGTAGGTGACCAATGGAGTGGATCATTCTCTTTACGGGTCATGTGTGTGATAGGTTTGACCAAGGAAGAAAAGTTTTTAATAAACTTTCTATAGTAATTGGCGAACCCCAAAAAACGTTGAATAGACCGAAGACCAACTGGGCGAGACCACTGCAGATAACTTGTCAGGATCCATGGAGAACCCTGCAATGGAGATAACATAACCTAGGAAGGTTACTTGAGTCTGATGGAACTCACATTTCTCGAGTTTACAAAACAGGCCGTTCTCACGTAGTCTCTGAAGAACCCGTGTAACATCAGAACGATGAGTCTCAAGTGTGGGTGAGTGTATGAGGATGTCGTCTAAGTACACCACAACTCACTGTTGCAACATATCTTGTAGGACATCATTAATAAATTCCTGGAAAACAGCAGGAGCATTACATAGGCCAAAGGGTACTACAAGATACTCATAATGCCCGCTCCTGGTGTTAAATGCTGTTTTCCATTCGTTGCCTTTCTTGATCCTAACGAGAGGGTACGCTCATCTCGAATCAAGTTTAGTAAAGACCGTAGCTCCCTTGAGGTGGTCAAAGAGTTCCGTAATGAGCGGAATAGGGTAAGCATTCTTAATGGTAAGACGATTAAGACCCCTATAATCGATGCATGGTCTTAACTCGCCACCCTTTTTCTTCACAAAGTAGAAGTCAGCCCCTGCAGGAGAGCAGGATTTGCGGATGATCCCTCGCAACAGAGAATCGGCAACATACTCCTCCATAGAACAACTCTCCGCAACAGACAGAGGGTAAACTCGGCCCCGAGGAGGAATGGCTCTGGGTTGCAGGTCTATGGCACAATCGTAAGACCGGTGAGGAGGCAACGTACCGGCACACACCTTGTCAAAAATGTCTAGGAACTCTTGGTACTCCTCTGGCAATTGAGATACCATAGACGTGCACAAGAATTTAACTGGTTTCCGAAGACAAGTGGAAATACATTGTGGAGACCACGACAAAATTTCGGACCTGCGCCAGTCGAGACTGGGATTGTGCTTTTGGAGCCAGGGATAACCCAAAATAACTGGAAAATGCAGAGAGTTTATCACCTGGAACTGGAGAGTTTCAAAAGGGAGAGCCCCAACAGACATGGATAACGGAGCAGTTTCGTGAGTAACGAGTGCGGGCTGAAGGGGCCTGCCATCAATGGCCTCAATAGCAAGTGGAACGGACCGAGGCAAAACAGGAATGGAGTGCTTTGATACTAAAGCACTGTCAATTAAATAGCCTGCAGCACTGGAGTCAACAAGAGCCTGGGCGACTATGGAAGAATCCACCCAGGAAAGGACAACCGTGACCAAAGGTTTCTCCTTTAGCGGTTCCAGGGACGAGGATAAACCACCCAAGGTCTGCCCCCAACAGGACCTTAGGTGTGAGCGTTTCCCAGCCATGTAGGACAAGACTTCAAAAGGTGGCCCTGAAACCCACAATAGAGGCAGAGCCCCTCCCTCCTCCTAAAGGCCCTCTCCACCGCAGAGAGATGCATGAATCCCAACTGCATCGGCTCAGCAGTACCTAGTGACTCGGGACCAGGAGGCATGGGAGGAGAGGGAGGCATGGGTGGGAACAAACAAGTAGGAGACAATGGAACAGGAGGCTTCCGCAAGCGCTCCTTGAAAGAGGGCCTCTCACTTATTCTGATGTCAATTAGGATCAAAAAAGACACCAATGCCTCGAGATCTTCTGGTAAATCTCTGGCAGCAACTTCGTCCTTAATGGCATCAGAGAGCCCATGAAAGAAAGCGGCAACAAGGGCTTCATTGTTCCAGCCTACCTCTGCGGCAAGCGTACGGAACTCAATGGCATACGGAGCAACAGATCTTGTACCTTGCTGAATGAACATGAGTCATTTAGCAGCAGAGGAGGAGATAGCCGGAACATCAAATACCCTTTGAACGGAGGCCACAAATTCAGGGTAATTTGATATCAGGTTTATTAGTCTCCGACAAGGGATTAGCCCAGGCAAGAGCTTTGTCAGAGTAACGAGATGAGAAATCCCACCTTAGCTCTATCAGAGGGAAACGCCTGAGGTAAAATCTCAAAGTGATTTGCCCACCTGGTTCAAAAACCCTCTGCACTGTTTAGGATCGCCTCCATATCGCTGAGGTAGAGGTGCAGAACCGGACATGCTCCTGGTAGGACTAGTTGCAGCAGCAGAAACAGGAGCAGCCATAACTTGCGGGACACTTTGGTCCAAATGTGCAGTGCAAGTCAGCAGGGTTTGCAGGGATAGTGCAAATTGATCCAAACGGTGATCCTGTTCATCCATCCTGGAAATTATGGCAGGTAAAGGTGGATTATTAGCACCATCAGGATTCATGGCTCTTGCGTAATGTCAGGGTGCCAGGAATCAAACTGAGACGAGAAGTGCAAAAATAATCACACCTTTATTAATAGCAAAAAATAATAAAAAGTCCACAAGTCACATAACAAGCCAGGAATCAAAACTAGAACTGATAGTCAGACGAGCCAAGTCAGGAGCCAAAGCGAATAGTCAGACGAGCCGGAATCAGGAACAAGGAGAACAGCAAGAGTCAGGAACAAGCCAGGAATCAGGAACCAGGAGGGACGTCAGACAGCCAGGTAATACTGAGACTGTCCTCACCAAGGTTACTAACGTTCTCCTTTCTGCTAAAAACAAAGGCTACTACTCTATACTCATCTTACTTGACCTATCTGCTGCCTTTGACACTGTTGACCATCCCCTTCTCCTACGGTCTCTCAGTTCTCTTGGTCTCTGTGACACTGCCCTCTCCTGGATTCACCCTTATCTCTCTAACAGATCCTACTCTCTCACTTTTCTGGTGACTTCTCCTCTCTATTGCCCCTGTCTGTTGGAGTACCTCAAGGCTCTGTCCTGGGTCCTCTACTCTTCTCTATTTACACTTCTTCACTGGGTAAACTTATCTACAGCTATGGCTTCAGCTATCACCTCTATGCTGATGTTACCCAGATCTACCTTTCCACCCCTGCACTCTCTCCTTCTGTCAACTCTCACATCAGCGACTGCTTATCTGGCATTTCCTCCTGGATGGCCTCTCACCACCTAAAAATAAATATGTCCAAGACCGAACTACTTCTAATTCCCCCCTCTAGCTCCACTCCAGTCTCTAATTTTTCTATCACTGTTGGCGGCACCACTATCTCCCCATCACCCCAAGTCAGCTGCCTCAGAGTCACGCTTGACTCAAATCTGTCCTTTATTCCCCACATCCAACTGCTCTCTTCATCCTGCCGCAACCACCTATGCAATATCTACAAAATTCATTTCTGAGTGCTGAAACTACCAAACAGCTCATCCACTCCCTGGTAATTTCCCAACTTGACTACTGTAACAACTTACTAACTGGCCTCCCTCTCTCCCGCCTCTTTCCCCTCCAATCCATCCTAAATGCATCTGCCAGGCTAATTCACCTCTCTTGATGCTCTGTTTCTGCTGCACCTCTCTGTGAGTCCCTTCACTGGCTCCCCATTCACAACAGAGTTAAATTCAAAATTCTCACCCTGACCTACAAAGCCCTCACCAATGCTGCCCCACCCTACCTGTCCTCAGTCATCAACAAATATACTCCTGCCCGTCCCCTAAGATCCAACAACAACCTGCTTCTTGCATCCTCTACCATAACCTCCTCTCATTCTAGACTACAGGACTTCTCTCGTGCGGCACCAACCCTCTGGAACGCACTTCCTCGAGATGTCAGACTTTCCCATAACCTCTCCTCCTTTAAACATTCCCTAAAGACCTTTCTGTTCAGGGAAGCTTATCACCCAACTTATCAACAAACTAACTTCACTTAACTAACAGTTGCCCTCTATCTCCTCACTAATATAATTCCCACCTCTGCAGTCCTCACCTCCTGTTTCCCATCCTCCTACCCATCTAGATTGTAAGTTCCCACGGGAATAGGGCCCTCAATTCCCCCTGTATTTGTCTGTAAAAATTTTTGTCTTATCGTATTGTTTCTCCACTGTTCTGTTATCCTTGTACCCATGGGCAGCGCTGCGGAATCTGTCGGCGCTTTATAAATAAAGAATAATAATAATAATACACAGGAGCTCTCACAAACAGGTCTGAGACAATGCAAGGGCAAAGCATACTGAACCCTAATAGAGGCCCTTTAAATAATAAGTGATGACTTCACAATTCTGAGACTGCATCCTGTCTCACACGGATGATGTACACCAGTCTGGCCATAAAAGGAAGTGCAGGAAATGAGCAGCATCACACAGTATGCACCAGAGTCAGGAAGAGAGGTGAGTAAAATGGCTGCCAGCAGCACATGACAAACAGATCAGGGGGAAAAACCCTGACACTTATACAGGAAACATGGATCCTATAACCAGCCATCCTATGGCTATTCCCCTGATCCAGTGTCAATAGTTTCACCTTATATAGGGCTGAGTGTTATTATACTGATGCAGATACCAAAGAGACAATAACCAGTCCTCCTCTGGCTGGATGCATGTGCCAGTGTCACTACTGCATCTTTGTATAGTGCTGGGTGTTATTATAAAAATAAAAGGGTACTTACTAATAGTGATGTTGCGAATAGTTCGCCGGTGAATAGTTCCCGGCGAACATAGCTTGTTCGCGTTTGCCGCGGCGGGCGAACATATGCGATGTTCGATCCGCCCCCTATTCATCATCATTGAGTAAATTTTGACCCTGTATCTCACAGTCTGCAGACACATTTTAGCCAATCAGCAGCAGACACTCCCTCCCAGACCCTCCCAGCTCCTGGACAGCAGCCATTTTAGATTCATTCTGATCCTGCATTCTTAGTGAGAGGAGGGATAGTGTAGCTGCTACTGATTTTATATGGAAATTGATAGCTAGGCTAGTGTATTCAGTGTCCACTACAGTCCTGAAGGACTCATCTGATCTCTGCTGTAAGGACAGCACCCCAAAAAGCCCTTTTTAGGGCTAGAACAACTTTTTTTTTTTTGCCTGTGTAATTTTGACTGTGAAACATCAGTCTGCTAGTGTAATCTAATTGCAGTTGCCTGCCTGCAGTGCCGCCACTCATATCTGTTGTAACAGTTGTGTAAATTTTGTAAAAAATATCTTTTTTGACTGTGAAACATCAGTCTGCTAGTGTAATCTAATAGCAGTTGCCTGCCTGCCTGCCAGCGTGTGTGCCAGGCCCACTTGCCAACTAGTGCCACCACTCATATCTGTTGTAACAGTAGTGTAAATTTAAAAAAAAAAAACTTTTTTGACTGTGAAACATCAGTCTGCTAGTGTAATCTAATTGCAGTTGCCTGCCTGCCAGAGTGTGTGCCAGGCCCACTTGCAAAGTGCCACCACTCATATCTGTTGTAACAGTAGTGTAAATTTTGTAAAAAAAAACTTTTTTGACTGTGAAACATCAGTCTGCTAGTGTAATCTAATTGCAGAGTAAAAAGAAATGCCAAGATACAGCGCTACACTACCCTCAGATGAGGGTTGGGTTGCTAAAGATGGTGTCCACGACTAGGAATGTGTATACATCAAGGTTAATATATAATATTGTGTTACACAAAGAATATATATAAAACCATGTGAAAAAGTACTTAAAAGGTAAAAGATTAAAAACAATATATATATATATATAGGATGTGATATTAAAATGTATTAAACAAACATTTTATTAACATAAACTGACAGTTAAAAATACAGTTAAAAATAGATTCAACAATCTAATGGATTGCCCCATACAATGTCCAAGAAGTTATGTCCTATGTAACATACAAGTGTTTAAGTCCCATACCAAAATGTCCAAAGCAAATGTTCAAGGTTAATATCCAAAAAAAATAAAAATAAAAATGATAATATGTCCAAAGTTGGTGTAAAAATCAAAAAGGTGAAGAAATGTAAAAAATATAAAAAACATCAGTCTGCTAGTGTAATCTAATTGCAGTTGCCTGCCTGCCAGCGTGTGTGCCAGGCCCACTTGCTAAGTGCCACCACTCATATCTGTTGTAACAGTAGTGTAAATTTTGTAAAAAAAAAACTTTTTTGACTGTGAAACATCAGTCTGCTAGTGTAATCTAATTGCAGATGCCTGCTTGCCAGCGTGTGTGCCAGGCCCACTTGCCAACTAGTGCCACCACTCATATCTGTTGTAACAGTAGTGTAAATTTAAAAAAAACAAACTTTTTTGACTGTGAAACATCAGTCTGCTAGTGTAATCTAATTGCAGTTGCCTGCCTGCCAGCGTGTGTGCCAGGCCTACTTGCCAACTAGTGCCACCACTTATATCTGTTGTAACAGTAGTGTAAATTTTTTTTAAAAAAACTTTTTTGACTTTGAAACATCAGTCTGCTAGTGTAATCTAATTGCAGTTGCCTGCCTGCCAGCATGTGTGCCAGGCCCACTTGCCAACTAGTGCCACCACTCATATCTGTTGTAACAGTAGTGTAAATTTTAAAAAAAAAACTTTTTTGACTGTGAAACATCAGTCTGCTAGTGTAATCTAATAGCAGTTGCCTGCCTGCCAGCGTGTGTGCCAGGCCCACTTGCCAACTAGTGCCACCGCTCATATCTGTTGTAACAGTAGTGTAAATTTTTAAAAACAAAAAATTTTTGACTGTGAAACATCAGTCTGCTAGTGTAATCTAATAGCAGTTGCCTGCCTGCCAGCGTGTGTGCCAGGCCCACTTGCCAACTAGTGCCACCGCACGTCTTGTAATTCTCTGTCTGGGAAATTATATATCTATCAAATCTATCTATTTATCTATCATATCTATCTATCTATCGTATCTATCAAATGTATATTGCATCTATTGATCTATCTATCTAATCTATGTATCTATGTGTCTATCAAATCTATCTATCTCGTGGTTGTGCAAATGGACTGTTTGCGGTTGTTTGCGGTGCGTTAAATGGGGAGTTTGGTCTGTCACTGTGAAGCGAGCGTATCCCTTACACTACCTGATCGATACAACATCATACCTGATGTTTGAAAGCATGTTATTCCAAACAATTTAGGAATATTAGGTGATTTATGCCCTTTATGGCTTAAAACCAGACTCTGCATCAACTATGTAATTTTCCATGGGAGTTTTGCCATGGATTCCCCTCCGGCATGCCACAGTCCAGGTGTTAGTCCCCTTGAAACAACTTTTCCATCACTATTGTGGCCAGAAAGAGTCCCTGTGGGTTTTAAAATAAACATTGGACCTCTGTGATTACATAATATTTAAATTCTTAATATGGATCATGCAAGTTTATTTTATATTGAAAATAACTTTCAAATCATTCAAAAGTGAAATAGATATATACATATATTTCATAAGAGTTTTACATAGATACATTTTGGAATCTAAGCAGCTAAAATAATATTAGACTATGCAAGAGCAAGATGTAAAAAAAAAAAAAAAAAACATTTCTTCATATTTCTATCTATATCTTTGTATAGATAGAGATCAAAAGACACTAAAAGTAACTAAAAGTTTGTGAAACAAATAAATATAAATAGTTTAACACATACCAAAAAAAAATAAAGATATATAAAAGAATTTAAATATGAGGATAGATAATGTAAAAAATAAAGAGACCCATACGGCTAGATTACGAGTTGTGCATTAGGGTAAAAAAGCAGCGTTAAGAGGTCCTAACGCTGCTTTTTTAAGCCCGCTGGTATTACGAGTCTTGAAGGTTTAGGGTCACCGCACACTTCTTTGGCCTTACGGCAAAACGTCTTACGTAAACTTCGTAAAGTCTTTTTTCTATGGGACTTCCATAGCGCCAGTATTACGAGTCTGTCCTGGGAGGCCAAAAAGTGAGAGGTACACCCTACCCCGTCAAGAGTCCTAACGCATTTAAAAATCAGTAGTTATGAGTTTTATGGTACAACGCCGTAACATAAAACTCATAACTAAAGTGCTAAAAAGTACACTAACACCCATAAACTACCTATTAACCCCTAAACCGAGGCCCTCCCGCATTGCAAATACTATAATAAAATTATTAACCCCTAATCTGCCGCATCGGACACCACCGCCACCTACATTATATTTATGAACCCCTAATCTGCTGCCCCCAACTTTGCCGACACCTACATTATATTTATTAACCCCTAATCTGCTGCCCCCCCAATGTCGCCTCACCTACCTACACTTTTTAACTCCTAATCTGCCGCCCCCAATGTCGCCGCCACTATAATAAACATATTAACCCCTAAACTGCCGCATTCCCGCCTCGCAAACATTAGTTAAATATTATTAACCCTTAATCTGCCGTCCCTTGCATCGACGCCACCTACCTACATTTATTAACCCCTAATCTGCCGCCCCCAATGTCACCGACACTATATTAAAGTTATTAACCCCTAAATCTAAGTCTAACCCTAAACCTAACACCCACTAACTTAAATATAATTTAAATAAATCTAAATAAATATTCCTATCATTAACTAAATAATTCCTATTTAAAGCTAAATACGTACCTATAAAATAAACCCTAAGCTAGCTACAATATAACTAATAGTTACATTGTAGCTAGCTTAGGGTTTATTTTTATTTTACAGGCAAGTTTGTATTTATTTTAACTAGGTAGAATAGTTATTAAATAGTTATTAACTATTTAATAACTACCTAGCTAAAATAAATACAAAAGTACCTGTAAAATAAAACCTAACCTAAGTTACAATAACACCTAACACTACACTATAATTAAATAAATTACCTAAGTGAAATACAATTAAATAAATTAAATAAAATTAGCTAAAGTACAAAAAAAACACACTAAATTACAGAAAATAATAATTACAAAATTACATATATTTAAACTAATTACACCTAATCTAATAGCCCTATTAAAATTAAAAAGCCCCCCCAAAATAAAAAAATCCTAGCCTATACTAAACTACCAATAGCCCTTAAAAGGGCCTTTTGCGGTATATTGCCCCAAAGCAATCAGATTCTTTTACCTGTAAAAAAAATACAAACAACCCCCCCAACAGTAAAACCCACCACCCACACAACCAACCCCCCAAATAAGAGCCTAATTAAAAAAACTTAAGCTACCCATTGCCCTGAAAAGTGCATTTGGATGGGCATTGCCCTTAAAAGAGCAGTTAGCTCCTTTGCATGCCCAAAGTCCTTAACCTAAAAGTAAAACCCAGCTAATACACCCTTAAAAAACCTAACACTAACCCCCTGAAGATCGACTTACTGTGAGAAGTCTTCATCCAAGCCGGGCCGAATTACTCAACAAAGCTGGGAGAAGTCTTCATCCAAGCAGGGCGAAGTGGTCCTCCAGACGGGCAGAAGTCTTCATCCAGACGGCATCTTCTATCTTCATCCATCCGGCGCGGAGCGGGTCCATCTTCAAGACATCTGACGTGGAGCATCCTCTTCATCCAACGACTAAAGCTGAATGAAGGTACCTTTAAGTGACGTCATCCAAGGTGGCGTCCCTTAGATTCCGATTGGTTGATTGGAACAGCCAATAGAATGCGAGCTCAATCCTATTGGCTGATTGGATCAGCTAATAGGATTGAACTTCTATCAGCCAATAGAATTCTATCAGCCAATCGGAATCTAAGGGACGCAATCTTGGATGATGTCACTTAAAGGTACCTTAATTCAGCTTTAGTCATCGGATGAAGAGGATGCTCCACGTCGGATGTCTTGAAGATGGACCCGCTCCGCGCCAGATGGATGAAGATAGAAGATGCCGTCTGGATGAAGACTTCTGCCCGTCTGGAGGACCACTTCGCCCAGCTTGGATGAAGACTTCTCCTGGCTTCGCTAAGGACTTCGGCCCGGCTTGGATGAAGACTTCTCCTGGTAAGTCGATCTTCAGGGGGTTAGTGGTTTTTTAAAGGTGTATTGGGTGGGTTTAATTTTTAGGTTAGGGACTTTGGGCATGCAAGAGAGCTAACTGCCATTTTAAGGGCAATGCCCATCCAAATGCCCTTTTCAGGGCAATGGGGAGCTTAGGTTTTTTAGTTAGGCTTTTATTTGGGGGGTTGGTTATGTGGGTGGTGAGTTTAACTGTTGGGGGGGTTGTTTGTAATTTTTTTTACAGGTAAAAGAGCTGATTACTTTGGGGCAATGCCCCGCAAAAGGCCCTTTTAAGGGCTATTGGTAGTTTAGTTTAGGCTAGGGGTTTTTTTTATTTGGGGGGGGGGAATTTTTTAATTTTAATAGGGCTATTAGATTAGGTGTAATTAGTTTAAATATCTGTAATTTGTTTATTATTTTCTGTAATTAGGTGGGGTGTTTTGGTACTTTAGCTAATTTAATTTAATTTAGGTAATTTATTCAATTATAGTGTAGTGTTAGGCGTTAGTGTAACTTAGGTTAGGTTTTATTTTACAGGTACTTTTGTATTTATTTTAGCTAGGTAGTTATTAAATAGTTAATTATTTAATAACTATTCTACCTAGTTAAAATAAATACAAACTGGCCTTTAAAATAAAAATATACCCTAAGATAGCTACAATGTAACTATTAGTATAAATATACTAATAATATAACTATTAGGTAAATATTTAGTTTTTAATAGGAATAATTTAGTTAATGATATTTATTTAGATTTATTTAAATTATATTTAAGTTAGTGGGTGTTAGGTTTAGGGTTAGACTTAGGTTTAGGGGTTAATACATTTAGTATAGTGGCGGCGATGTTGGGGGCGACAGATTAGTGGTTAATAAATGTAGGTAGGTGGCGGCGATGTTAGGGATGGCAGATTAGGGTTTAATAATATTTAACTAATGTTTGCGAGGCGGGAGTTTGGCGGTTTAGGGGTTAATATGTTTATTAGGTTTAGGGGTTAATATGTTTATTATAGTGGTGGCGACGTTGGGGGCGGCAGAGTAGGGGTTAATAAATGTAGGTAGGTTGCGGCGACATTGGGGGAGGCAGATTAGGAGTTAGTAAATATAATGTAGGTGTTGACAATGTTGGGGGCAGCAAATTAGGGGTTCATAAGTATAATGTAGGTGGCGGCGGTGTCCGGAGTGGCAGATTAGGGGTTAATAATATAATGCAGGTGTCGGAGATGTCGGGGGCGGCAGATTAGGGGTTAATAAGTATAAGATTAGGGGTGTTTAAACTCGGGGTTCATGTTAGGGTGTTAGGTGTAGACATAAATTTTATTTCCCCATAGGAATCAATGGGGCTGCGTTACTGAGTTTTACGCTGCTTTTTTGCAGGTGTTAGACTTTTTCTCAGCCGGCTCTCCCCGTTGATTCCTATGGGGAAATCGTGCACGGACACGTACGACCAGCTCACCGCTGACTTAAGCAGCGCTGGTATTGGAGTGCGGTAATGAGCAAAATTTTGCTCAACGCTCACTTCTTGTCTTTTAACGACGGGTTTCTGAAAACTCGTAATACCAGCGCTGCAGGTAAGTGAGCGATGAGGGAAACTGCTCGTTAGCACTGCACAGCCTCTAACACAAACCTCGGAATCTGGGCCATAGATTGCAAAAGAAATAGAGATAAAAGGATCAAAATATATATTAATATAATGTTATAGATATGAAGATATTGAAAATGTTATATATACAGATGTTACTGCTACACAAATTATCATTTAAAGAATAAAGTAAGATTGAGAAAATAAGGAATGATAAACAAAAGAAAAGTTAGAGATGGTTTCATTTTAGATATTAGTTTAATATTTAATTGATATTTAGCGGTAAAAAATGTGATATACAGTAAAAAAACATAATTTATGCTTACCTGATAAATTTATTTCTCTTGTGATGTATCGAGTCCACGGATTCATCCATACTTGTGGGATATTCTCATTCGCTATAGGAAGTAGCAAAGAGAGCACCCACAGCAGAGCTGTCTATATAGCTCCTCCCTTAGCTCCACCCCCCAGTCATTCGACCGAAGGCTAGGAAGAAAAAGGAGAAACTATAGGGTGCAGTGGTGACTGAAGTTTTTTTAAATAAACATATATTGCCTGTCTTAATAAACAGGGCGGGCCGTGGACTCGATACATCACAAGAGAAATAAATTTATCAGGTAAGCATAAATTATGTTTTCTCTTGTAAGATGTATCGAGTCCACGGATTCATCCATACTTGTGGGATACCAATACCAAAGCTTTAGGACACGGATGAAGGGAGGGACAAGACAGGGACCCTAAATGGAAGGCACCACTGCTTGTAGAACCTTTCTCCCAAAAATAGCCTCCGAAGAAGCAAAAGTATCGAATTTGGAAAATTTGGAAAAAGTATGAAGCGAAGACCAAGTCGCTGCCTTACAAATCTGTTCAACAGAAGACTCATTTTTAAAAGCCCATGTGGAAGCCACTGCTCTAATAGAATGAGCAGTAATTCTTTCAGGAGGCTGCTGGCCAGCAGTCTCATAAGCCAAACGGATGATGCTTTTCAGCCAAAAGGAAAGAGAGGTAGCCGTAGCCTTTTGACCTCTCCGTTTACCAGAATAAACAACAAACAATGAAGATGTTTGACGGAAATCTTTAGTTGCTTGTAAGTAGAACTTTAAAGCACGAACCACATCAAGATTGTGCAACAGACGTTCCTTCTTTGATGAAGGATTAGGACACAGTGAAGGAACAACAATCTCCTGATTGATATTCCTATTAGAAACAACATTAGGAAGAAACCCAGGTTTGGTATGCAAAACCACCTTATCTGCATGGAAAACAAGGTAAGGTGAGTCACACTGTAAAGCAGATAACTCAGAAACTCTTCGAGCCGAAGAGATAGCTACCAAAAACAAAACTTTCCAAGATAGAAGCTTAATATCTATGGAATGCATAGGTTCAAACGGAACCCCTTGAAAAACTTTAAGAACTAAGTTTAGGCTCCATGGTGGAGCAACAGGTTTAAATACAGGCTTGATCCTGACCAAGACCTGACTAAATGCTTGAACGTCTGGGACATCTGCCAGACGTTTGTGTAAAAGAATAGACAAAGCAGATATTTGTCCTTTTAACGAACTAGCTGATAATCCCTTCTCCAATCCTTCTTGGAGAAAAGACAAGATTCTAGGAATCCTAATCTTACTCCATGAGTAACCCTTGGATTCACACCAATAAAAATATTTGCGCCAAATCTTAGGATAAATCTTCCTGGTGACAGGCTTTCTAGCTTGAATCAGGGTATCAATGACCGATTCAGAGAAACCACGCTTTGATAGAATCAGGCGTTCAATCTCCAAGCAGTCAGACGCAGAGAAACTAGATTTGGATGCGTGAATGGACCTTGGATTAGAAGGTCCTGCCTCATTGGCAGAGACGACGGTGGAAACGATGACATGTCCACTAGGTCTGCATACCAAGTCCTGCGTGGCCACGCAGGTGCTATCAGAATCACCAAAGCTCTCTCCTGCTTGATTCTGGCAACCAGACGTGGGAGGAGAGGAAACGGTGGAAATACATAGGCCAGATTGAAGGACCAGGGCACTGCTAGAGCATCTATCAGTACCGCCTGGGGATCCCGGGACCTGGACCCGTAACAAGAAAGTTTGGCATTCTGTCGGGACGCCATCAGATCCAATTCTGGTGTGCCCCATAGCTGAGTCAGCTGGGCAAATACCTCCGGATGGAGCTCCCACTCCCCCGGATGAAAAGTCTGACGACTTAGGAAATCCGCCTCCCAGTTCTCTACTCCTGGGATATGGATTGCTGAGAGATGGCAAGAGTGATTCTCCGCCCATTGGATTATTTTGGTTACCTCCATCATCGCTAGAGAACTCCGTGTTCCTCCTTGATGATTGATATAAGCTACAGTCATGATGTTGTCCGACTGAAATCTGATGAATTTGGCCGCAGCAAGCTGAGGCCACGCCTGAAGCGCATTGAATATCGCTCTCAGTTCTAGAATGTTTATCGTGAGGAGAGTTTCCTCCTGAGACCATAAGCCCTGTGCTTTCAGGGAGTTCCAGACTGCACCCCAGCCTAGCAGGCATCTGTCGTTACAATGAGCCACTCTGGCCTGCGGAAACACATTCCCTGAGACAGGTGGTCCTGAGACAACCACCAGAGAAGAGAATCTCTGGTCTCCTGGTCCAGATTTATTTGAGGAGATAAATCTGCATAATCCCCTTTCCACTGTTTGAGCATGCATAGTTGCAGTGGTCTGAGGTGTAGGCGGGTAAAAGGAACTATGTCCATAGCCGCTACCATGAACCCGATTACCTCCATGCACTGAGCTACTGATGGCCGAGGAATGGAATGAAGAGCTCAGCAAGTGGTTAAGAGTTTTGATTTTCTGACCTCTGTCAGAAATATTTTCATTTCTACCGAGTCTATCAGAGTCCCTAGGAAGGAAACTCTTGTGAGAGGGAAGAGAGAACTTTTTTTTATGTTCACCTTCCACCCGTGAGATCTCAGAAAAGCCAACACGATGTCCGTGTGAGACTTGGCTAGTTGGAAAGTCGACGCCTGAATTAAGATGTCGTCTAGATAAGGTGCCACTGCTATGCCCCGTGGCCTTAGCACCGCCAAAAGGGACCCTAGCACTTTTGTGAAAATTCTGGGAGCCGTGGCCAACCCGAAGGGAAGGGCCACGAACTGGAAATGCCTGTCTAGAAAGGCAAATCTGAGGAATTGATGATGATCTCTGTGAATAGGGATGTGTAGATACGCATCCTGTAAGTCCATGGTAGTCATATATTGACCCTCCTGGATCATTGGTAGAATGGTCCGAATAGTCTCCATCTTGAATGTTTAGAATTTTGAGATCCAAGATTGGTCTGAAAGTTCCCTCTTTTTTGGGAACCACAAACAGGTTTGAGTAAAATCCTAGCCCTTGTTCCTCTTTTGGAACTGGGCGGATCACTCCCATAGTATGTAGGTCTTCTACACAGCGTAAGAACGCCTCTCTCTTTGTCTGGTTTGCAGACAATTGAGAAATGTGAAATCTCCCCCTTGGGGGGGGGGGAGTCTTTGAAATCCAGAAGATATCCCTGGGACACAATTTCTAAAGCCCAGGAATCGTGAACATCTCTTGCCCAAGCCTGAGCGAAGAGAGAGAGTCTGCCCCCTACTAGATCCGGTCCCGGATCGGTGGCTACCCCTTCATGCTGTCTTAGAGGCAGCTGCAGGCTTCTTGGCCTGTTTACCCTTGTTCCAAGCCTGGTTAGGTCTCCAGACTGACTTGGATTGGGCAAAATTTCCCTCTTGCTTTGCAGCAGAGGAAGCTGAAGCGGGACCACCCTTGAAGTTCCGAAAGGAACGAAAAAAATTTTGTTTGGTCCTCATTTTATTTGTTTTATCCTGAGGGAGGGCATGGCCTTTCCCTCCAGTGATGTCTGAAATAATCTCTTTCTGTTCAGGCCCGAATAGGGTCTTTTCTTTGAAAGGGATGTTCATAAGTTTAGATTTTGATGACACATCAGCAGACAAGGACTTAAGCCATAACGCCCTGCGTGCTAAAATGGCAAAACCTGAATTCTTTGCCGCTAATTTAGCCAGTTGGAAAGCGGCATCTGTAATGAAAGAATTAGCCAACTTAAGGGCCTTAATTCTACCCATAATATCCTCTAATGGAGTCTCCATCTGAAGAGCCTCTTCTAGAGCCTCGAACCAGAAAGCAGCTGCAGTAGTTACAGGAACAATGCACGCAATAGGTTGGAGAAGAAAACCTTGATGAACAAAAAATTTCTTTAGGAGACCCTCTAATTTTTTATCCATATGATCTTTGAAAGCACAACTGTCTTCGATAGGTATAGTTGTACGCTTAGCAAGAGTAGAAATAGCTCCCTCCACCTTAGGGACCGTCTGCCACGAGTCCCGCATGGTGTCAGATATGGGAAACATTTTCTTAAAAACAGGAGGGGGAGCGAACGGAATACCTGGTCTATCCCACTCCTTAGTAATAATATTCACAATCCTCTTAGGGACTGGAAAAACATCAGTGTAAACAGGAACCTCTAAGTATTTGTCCATTTTACACAATTTCTCTGGGACCACTATAGGGTCACAATCATCTAGAGTCGCTAATACCTCCCTGAGCAACAAGCGGAGGTGTTCAAGCTTAAATTTAAAGGCCGTCATATCAGAATCTGTCTGTGGGAGCGTCTTTCCTGAATCAGAAATTTCTCCCTCAGATAACAAATCCCTTACCCCTACTTCAGAACATTGTGAGGGTATATCGGAAAACGCTTCTAAAGCGTCAGACGGCTCAGCATTTGTTCTTAACCCAGAGCTGTCACGCTTTCCTTGTAAACCAGGCAGTTTAGATAAAACCTTTGTGAGGGTTGTATTCATAACTGTGGCCATATCTTGTAAAGTAAATGAATTCGACGCACTAGAGGTACTTGGCGTCACTTGTGCGGGCGTTACTGGTTGTGACACTTGGGGAGAGCTAGATGGCAAACCCTCATTCTCTTCTCTCTGAGAATCATCTATTGCAATATTTTTAAGTGCTAAAATATGCTCTTTATAATTTATAGACATATCAGTGCAAGTGGGACACATTCTAAGAGGGGGTTACAATGGCTTTTAAACACATTGAATAAGGATTTTCCTTGGTGTCAGACATGTTAAACAGGCTAGTAATGTAACAAGCAAGCTTGGAAAACACTTTAATCAAAGCAAATAACACTTAGAAAAAAATGGTACTGTGCCTTTAAGAGAAAAAAAAGCTGCACAAACTCTGCAAAACAGTGTAAAAAAGCAGTAAACTCAACGAAATTTTTACAGTAGCATCATAAAGCCTTAGTAACTTTGCACAGCTATGCAAATAAACAATTAACCCCTTAATGTAAAAACCGGATTGACAAAACGTCAAAAACCAGTAAAAAACGTTCAGTACCTTGCCACAGCTCTGCTGTGGCGCCTACCTGCCCTTTAGGAATGATTTGTGGGGGAAAAAACTTCTTTACAGCCCTCAAACACAGTAGGAACCTCTGGAGAAGCAGTTGGATGTCTCTGAGGAAAAGTAACTGCGCAATTGAGGTGCGAAAATAGGCCCCTCCCACCTCACTCAATGTTATGGGGCCTAAAAGAAACACAACAGAGTGTTTCTTAAACTAGCCATGTGGTTAAAAACCCTTAAACAAGCCACAATGACCCCTTAAAGTCCCTCAAAAAACGTTATATTTGCCTTTTTTATAAATAAACCAAAACGTTTTTTCCTATCAGTGTCACCAGTAACTAATGAGCCCTTTATGCAAGCTGGGATTCCTACTAAGTGCCTGAATACAGCTTACCCTTCCCTCATGGGGATATTGCCAGCCTTTTCTAGAATTATCACAGTCTGTCTAGAAAAAAATACACTGAACATACCTCAATGCATTTAGCATGCAAACCGTTCCCCCAACTGAAGTTTTACTGTACTCTTCAGCCCTTGTGAGAACAGCAGTGGATCTTAGTTATAAAGTGCTAAGATCATCATCTTCCTTGCAGAAATCTTCATCCTTTTCTGCCAGGGAGTAAATAGTACACACCGGTACCATTTAAAATAACAAACTTTTGTTTGAGAAAATAAAAACTAACATTTTTGTCACCACACTCACTTTACCCTTCCTAGTTACTTAGAATAGGCAAAGAGAATGACTGGGGGGTGGAGCTAAGGGAGGAGCTATATAGACAGCTCTGCTGTGGGTGCTCTCTTTGCCACTTCCTGTAGGGAATGAGAATATCCCACAAGTATGGATGAATCCATGGACTCGATACATCTTACAAGAGAAAAATGTTTACCATGTTAATTTGTTTGCATTGCAAGTTTATGAATAATAATTATTAGAAACAATTAGCATAATTGATAGAACATATTAAAAAAATGAGTTCATATCATATTAGAAAACCATGAGAACAAGTGTAATATTAACTTATCATTTAAAACCAGTCGTCTAGATTAAGAGTTTTTGTCGGTAATGGCGTGCGTGACTAACGCACAGTTTTCCCTCACCGCTCACCTAAAGTAACGCTGGTAGTACAGGTTTTTTTAAACCCGGCGTTAGCCACAAAAAGGTGAGCATAGAGCAGAATTTAGCTCCACATCTCACCTCAATACCAGGGCTGCTTACGGTAGCAGTGAGCTGGCTAAACGTGCTCGTGCACGATTTCCCCATAGGAATCAATGGGGCAGAGCCGTTTGAAAAAAAAACTAACACCTGCAAAAAAACAGCGTTCAGCTCCTAACGCAGCCCCATTGATTCCTATGGGAAAATACTTTTATGTCTACATCTAACACCCTAACATGAACCCTGAGTCTAAACACCCCTAATATTACACTCATTAACCACTAATCTGCCGTCCCCGACATCGCCAACACCTACATTATATTATTAACCCCTAATCTGCCGCTCCGTAAACCGCCGCCACCTACATTATACTTATGAACCCCTAATCTGCTGCCCCCAACATCGCCGACACCTACATTTTATTTATTAACCCCTAATCTGCCACCCCCAATGTCGCCGCCACCTAACTACACTCATTAACCCCTAATCAACCGCCGCCAACGTCGCCGCCGCCACTATAATAAAGTTATTAACCCCTAAATCTAAAATCTAAAGTCTAACCCTAACACCCCCTAACTTAAATATAATTTAAATAAATCTAAATAAAATACTATAATTAACTAAATAATTCCTATTTAAAACTAAATACTTACCTATAAAATAAACCCTAACTAATAGTTACATTGTAGCCATTTTAGGATTTATTTTTATTTTACAGGCAAGTTTGTATTTATTTTAACTAGGTACAATAGTTATTAAATAGTTATTAACTATTTAATAACTTCCTAGTTAAAATAAATACAAATTTACCTGTAAAATAAACCCTAACCTAAGTTACAATTACACCTAACACTACACTATAATTAAATTAACTAACTACAATTAATTATAATTAAATTAAATAAAGTACAAAAACAACAAACACTAAATTACAGAAAATAATAAAAAAAAAACTACCCTATACTAAATTACAAATAGCCCTTTAAAGGGCCTTTTGCGGGGCATTGCCCCAAAGTAATCAGCTCTTTTACCTGTAAAAAAAAAAAGACAATACCCCCCCAACATTACAACCCACCACCCACACACCCAATCCTACTCTAAAACCCACCCAATCCCTACCTTGAGACATCTTCACCCAACCAGGCAGAAATGGTCCTCCAGACGGCCAGAAGTCTTCATCCGATCCGGGCAGAAGAGGACCTCCAGACGGCCAGAAGTCTTCATCCAGGCGGCATCTTCTATCTTCATCCCATCCAGCCAATAGGATTTTTTCTACCTTAATTCCGATTGGCTGATAGAATTCTATCAGCCAATTGGAATTGAAGGGACGCCCTCTTGGATGACGTCACTTAAAGGTACCGTCATTTAGTGTTAGCAATCGGATAGAAGAGGATGCTCCGCGTCGGATGGCTTGAAGATGGACCCGCTCCGCTCCGGATGGATGAAGATAGAAGATGCCACCTGGGTGAAGACTTCTGCACATCTGGAGGTCCTCTTCTGCCCGGATCGGATGAAGACTTCTGGCCGTCTGGAGGACCACTTCTGCCCGGTTGGGTGAAGATGTCTCAAGGTAGGGTGATCTTCAAGGGGTTAGTGTTAGGTTTTATTAAGGGGGTATTGGGTGGGTTTTAGAATAGGGTTGGGTGTGTGGGTGGTGGGTTGTAATGTTGGGGGGGTATTGTCTTTTTTTTTACAGGTAAAAGAGCTGATTACTTTGGGGCAATGCCCCGCAAAGGCCCTTTTAAGGGCTATTTGTAATTTAGTATAGGGTAGGGGTTTTTTTTATTTTGGGGGGCTTTTTTATTTTATTAGGGGGATTAGATTAGGTGTAATTAGTTTAAATTTTTTTAATTATTTTATTATTTTCTGTAATTTAGTGTTTTTTTTTCTCGTACTTTAGATAATTTGATTTAATTGTAGTTAGTTTAGGCAATTAATTTAATTATAGTGTAGTGTTAGGTGTAATTGTAACTTAGGTTAGGGTTTATTTTACAGGTAAATTTGTACTTATTTTAACTAGGAAGTTATTAAATAGTTAATAACTATTTAATAACTATTGTACCTAGTTAAAATAAATACAAAGTTACCTGTAAAATAAAAATAAATCCTAAAATGGCTACAATGTAACTATTAGTTATATTGTAGCTAGCTTAGGTTTTATTTTATAGGTAAGAATTTAGTTTTAAATAGGAATTATTTAGTTAATTGTAGTAATTTTTTTCCGATTATTTTAAATTATATTTACGTTAGGGGGGGTTAGGGGTTAATACATTTAGTATAGTGGCGGCAACGTTGGGGGCAGCAGATTAGGGGTTAATAAATGTAGGTAGGTGTCGGCAATGTTAGGGACGGCAGATTAGGGGTTAATAAAATTAAACTAGTGTTTGTGATGTGGGAGTGCGGCAGTTTAGGGGTTAATATATTTATTACAGTGGCTGCGATGTCCGGTCGGCAGATTAGGGGTTAAAAATTTTATTTAACTGTTTGCGATGTGCAGGGGGTGCCTCGGTTTAGGGATTAATAGGTAGTTTATGGGTGTTAGTGTACTTTTTAGCACTTTAGTTAAGAGTTTTATGTTACGGCGTTAGCCCATAAAACTCTTAACTACTGACTTTTAAATGCGGTAGGAGTCTTGACAGGAGAGGGTCTACCGCTCACTTTTTCCAAGACTCGTAATACCGGCGCGTTAGGCAAATCCCATGGAAAAGATAGGATACGCAATTGACGTAAGGGGATTTGCGGTATGCTCGAGTAGCGGAAAAAAAGTGAGCGGTACACCTGTACCTGCCAGACTCGTAATACCAGCGGACATTAAAAAGCAGCGTTGGGACCTCTCAACGCTGCTTTTTAAGGCTAACGTAAGACTCGTAATTTAGCCGTATATTTTTAAAATAAAATCAATTATGTTCATTCTACAATGTAATCTTAAAAACAAATTCAGTTCACATTTAACAATCGTTTCATGCTGTCCTGCTAAGTGATTTATCTAAAGATTGTCTTTGTCTCTATCTAACTTCAAGGATATTACTATGGAAACCTTATCTATCTAACTCCAAGGAAGTTACTATGGAAAACATATCTAGTACATAGCAAACTAATATTCCAATTACATAGAGTTTGAGTATACCCAGGTCAGAGTATAAACAGATATATAAATAAAATCACTTGATTTGATGTATCTTTCAATCAATATATTAAAAATACATGTTTATAAAGTATGCTATATATTGCCTTTTCATTAAAATACTGAAATTCAGTAATTTTAGCATTTAAAATTAAAAAAATAAAATGTATTACATGAAATCAATCAATTTATTGATTTATTATAAATCAATTACATTAAAAGTTTATAAATAGTTCTTAATACAGATCGATTGATTCTATCATAGATTTCAATTTTTTTAATGGTGTGTACTATGTCATTTCAATTTAGAACATTACAGACATCCCAACTCTCCCTGAAGTTCAGGGAGTCTCCCTGATTGTAATAGCGGCTCCCTGATGCCAGCAAATGGAATGCAATCTCCCTGAAATTCCAAGTACCATGATCCAATGTGGCCCAAATCCAGAAAAGTGTTTCTTTAAGGAATGCCTTTAGTTGCTGGGACGTTATAGAACTCTCAAAGCATCAGTAACCAAAAAGCCCCCACTGATTTTAATAAAATAAAACACAAATACTATCTTATTTACTGCATGTAATTAAACTTTGTATTCTTAAACAATTCAACAAGCGTACAATCACTGGAAAAAAGGTTTGTTGTATGTGGTTGTGCAATAAAGCTCCTTTTTGTAATGTGACTTTAGTGGGAAGCTACTTTAATGATAAGTCTCTATCTTATTTAGGGTTTTAAGGTGTCCAATATATAACGGAGGGGGGGGGGGGTTGCGGCAGAATAGCGGGTAAAGCCACCTCCCTGAAATGAGTTTTTGCAGGTTGGGATGTCTGACATTACTATTCTTTTTTACAATAGTACTATATATGTTATGTTGTTATATCGTTTAACACACAATATGATAAATAATTCAATGCAAAGAATAATCAATTAATATTGGTACTTATTCAAATATTGAATATAAATTTGCTATTATAATAATTTCAATGCATTAAATGATGTCTATTTAGATTTATATAGAATATCGGCTTACTTTTCCAATGCTTAGCTACTTACTTTTAAAAGTGAATTCCAGACAGAGATGCGCTTATTAGAATTGAAGATACAAATGTTGCAGACTTCGATACTGTTGCTGCTTCTAGTTGTAATGCTGTTACGTAACACTGCCCGAAACAAAAAATTGGTAATGAGCATGCGCGAAATGTGGCTGCGATCGCCTTTCCAGTGTGAGCCGAAACCACTAACGCCCAAGACCATGCTGACGTCAAATGACAGCCACCTAACGGCCAGAAATTCAATTGGCTGGATAAACAACATGACCAGCATGTAGAAAAAAATAAAATAATGGGTTGATATCGATATAGCGAGCTGCAAAATAAAAATGGAGATATCAAAAGATCCAAGTAAAAATATAAATTTTCATGAATGAAAGTGCCATTAATTTATATGTATAGGATTTCATTATAAACGATCGAACTTTACCTTCACTTTAAGTTTGCATAGCGGCAGATGTCTCAGTTGTGCTCCACCCCACCAGCAGCCAAGGACACCACCAGTAACCTATTAACCACTAACTTAGCCCACCTCTCTAATGTATAGATAATGCATTTAATCAGCCAGTAGTTCACCTGCTTATTTCAGTTGGAGCAACACTGCACAAAATAAATCAAGAACTATAAGATAGAAAAAGTATGTCTGAGCATAGTAATGTATCTATGGTGCCTTACACAGAGGTAAGAATAATGGGGAAATGAGGAGACAATTCATGAACAAGTAATGTGTTATTATTATGGTAAGTGTGTAAATTTTGTGTAAGAGATATGTGTTTGAATATATATATAATTGGCCTTTCCAATTGTCTTTGATTAGCAATCAACTACATTTAGTGGACTCAGCTGACTTCCCTGCCTGCATATATTTCACACTAGTATGGAATGCGCATTGCACTGGGCTGTGCATTGCTATAACAACATATGTTCACATTTTCAAAGTGAACATTTTATAAGTGAGGCATTAGCAATAGAATTATACAAGAACTGAACAAGGATTGGACAAGGGGCAAGACACAAGGCAAATACTTTTGTAATTTTATGTTTTATATACCTTATTGTTTTCTAATGCAGTTGCTACTGTAATACTGTGTCTTATGTGTTTAACTGGTTCCCTCTTTTGTAAAAATGCCTAATATCTTCAAATTCCTTTTTGCTGTCTCTTGTCTCTATAACAAACTACATTATTCAATGACTCCTTCTCCCTCTCCACCTGCACTTTTCATTAGCCCATCTCTCTTAAACTCACCTTACTTTTGTACTCATGAACTTTACCTATTCCAAAACACTCTCTCTCCCCCCTGCACCTATTCTCAAAAGCAGTCTTATTACTGCAAATCTGTATCTAATCTCATGTCACTCTCCCTCTTGCTTTTACTAACTGCTGGTGACATCTCCCCTAATCCTGGTCCCCAACAACTGCCTAGCCATGCACATCCATGTGTACCGTCCCACAGACTCAGAAAACAAAACTCTGACAACCTTACTCACATTCCTTTTGCATCAAAAGCCACTACCCCTTTCACTTGCGCACTCTGGAACTCTCACTCTGTTTGCAACAAGCTCACTCCTATACATGACCTCTTTATCTCCCACTCCCTCAACCTTCTGGCCCTAACAGAAACCTGGCTCTCTCCCCTAGACACAGCATCCACTGCTGCTCTGTCACATGGGGGTCTCCACTTCAGCCACACTCCTAGGTCTGGTAATAGACAAGGAGGTGGTGTAGGAATTTTTACTTTCCTCTGCACCAGACCTATCTCCTTCCTTGCTAACCCGTGTCACTAACTGTCTTTCTCACATTTTTAACTGGATGTCCTCTCACTACCTCAAGCTAAATCCCTCCAAAACTGAGCTCCTTATTTTCCCCCCTTCTTCAAAAATCTCCACCCCCAATCTCTCTATAACTGTCGACAACTCCATCATTACCCCTACCCCGCATGTCCGATGTCTCAGGGTCACATTTGACTCAGATCTTTCTTTCAATCCTCACATTCAGTCCTTGGCTAAAGCCTGCTGCTTCCACATTAAAACATCTCTAAAATTAGACACTTCCTTACACAAGACACAACTAAGATTTTAAATCCACTCTCTCATTCTTTCCCGCCTCGATTACTGCAACTCTGTCCTCTCTGGTCTCCCCACCTGCCGCCTAGCTCCTTTCAGTGGAGGCTTCTCTATAGGAGCACTTGAGCACGTGAACCCCCTGACCCCTGATGCCCCCTGACCCCTGATGAACAAAAAAATAATTAAATTTTTAAACCTTTTTTGCTGATTAAATTAAAAATACATGTAAATAGTCTTCCTGCGCTAAAGGCCAGATTATGTGGACCTAAAGCTAAAACATTTGAGGTGACACTGAATAGATGGAAATGATCACTCAGGACATAAAATATGTTAAATATGAGCTAATATTTATTATTAATAAAAGAGATGATTAAAATATTTTCTTTGAAAATTTATTAGTAAAATAATTTTTTAAAATTTTTTTAAATTTTTTTATTAAAAATAGAATTTAATTGAATTTTGTATTAAAAAGCTGATATAATAATGTTTTTCAGCAAAAATAACAGAGGCAAAAAAGATGAAAAGAAAAGATATAAGTGAGGTGAGTGTACTGAGCAGAGGATATAGTTAGTATACACAGCACATTTAGTTAGTATGTTAGTATAGTTAGTGAGGTTATTCAAACAACAGATGCGGTTAATATACAGCAAGTGTAATGAGTGCAGTGGATTTGATTGAGGTTAAAGTGTAAACTAAAAATGGGTCAGCTAAAGGTGTATAAGCTCAAGTGGTGTGTGCTAAAAGTGGTGTGTGCTAAAAATGTATTATAAATTAAAATTATGTCAACTAAACAGCTATAAAATAAATATACCTAAATTCATCAAGTGGACAGTTGTGCAAAAAAGCAATGTAAATGAAACTTAGCTAAAAAATAAAGTTAAATATTAAAGTTAAATAGAGCTAGGTTAATAAGGCAAAGTTAGTACAACTAAAACAGCTCCGCCCCTCTTACTCTGGCTGTAGTGCTGCTTGTCCATCTCACATTACTCGCATCTCTCTGTCAGTGAGTACTGTTACACTGACATTGTAATCCCTGTATCCCGGGTTTACTGACCAGATACAGCTGACTTTCTCTTCGGTTCTTCCCGGACCCCAGCAGTTTTGTGCATGCTGCCTGCTCGGTCTCTGTCTATTACTCACTATCCAGTGCCGCCTGGGACTTGCTGCTGCTCCCCTGGAGGGGGAGGGATCCTGTGACTTTGGGATTAAAAGGACATTAGCACAGGGATATCAGCCTGGGATTAGGGTCCCCATCCTGTGAGCCTGCAGTGAGGAGGACGCGGAAGCACCACATTAACGTCACACCAGCCCTGTATGCGGCTTGAAATTCATAGTGGTAACCTGGCTTTACCACAAAGGACAAGGAAAGAAACAAGGTACTATATTAACAACCTGACAGATGCTTCCTTGAATAAAAGCAGCTTAAGGTAACCTGGTATTACCTGAACTTTGGATTACTTCATTTGATTTTACCATAGGATTGAATTACAAAAAAGACTGTGAGTCTGATCTTACAAGGTACTTTTAACATAAAAAGGAGACGGCACTGAAAATTTCACTTGCCCAACATTTTGCATATGCCAACACTCTTTATCTGTGCACAGAAAAGAACTTTCATTTTACAGTTCTATCACAATTGTGTTTGAAATGGCAATTTTTAATACCAAATTTTAGTTACGCTGTTTTAGTTGTACTAACTTTGCCTTATTAACCTAGCTCTATTTAACTTTAATATTTAACTTTATTTTTTAGCTAAGTTTCATTTACATTGCTTTTTTGCACAACTGTCCACTTGATGAATTTAGGTATATTTATTTTATAGCTGTTTAGTTGACATAATTTTAATTTATAATACATTTTTAGCACACACCACTTTTAGCACACACCACTTGAGCTTATACACCTTTAGCTGACCCATTTTTAGTTTACACTTTAACCTCAATCAAATCCACTGCACTCATTACACTTGCTGTATATTAACCGCATCTGTTGTTTGAATAACCTCACTAACTATACTAACATACTAACTAAATGTGCTGTGTATACTAACTATATCCTCTGCTCAGTACACTCACCTCACTTATATCTTTTCTTTTCATCTTTTTTGCCTCTGTTATTTTTGCTGAAAAACATTATTATATCAGCTTTTTAATACAAAATTCAATTAAATTCTATTTTTAATCAATTTTTTTTAAAAAAATTTAAAAAATTATTTTACTAATAAATTTTCAAAGAAAATATTTTAATCATCTCTTTTATTAATAATAAATATTAGCTCATATTTAACATATTTTATGTCCTGAGTGATCATTTCCATCTATTCAGTGTCACCTCAAATGTTTTAGCTTTAGGTCCACATAATCTGGCCTTTAGCGCAGGAAGACTATTTACATAGATTTCAATCATCAATTTTATCTGGGGATTTTTTGATATCAACCTGTATACTTTGAGGTGAATTGTTTCAGCGCTCTCTCTCTCCCTAGATATATTTAAATTAAAAATACTCCAGGCTCCACTGCAGTTTTAAGTAAAAACATTAAAATTGCCTTATTTAGGCTGTAAGTGGAATGGGCATTTGCCTAATATTTCTATCTATCGCACATGATGTGCAGTGTGATAGATAGAAGTATAGGCAAAAGCACTATCCACTTTCAGCCTGCATTGACAGCAGCGCCACCTACAGGCCAGCCCATAGGTCTCCTAACCGCACAGCTCTTAGTGTGCGAGAGCCAGCTGTCACGTGACACTCGCACACTAAGAGCTGTGTGTGTGGAGGCAGTGGCGTCACTAGGGCAGTGTGGCCCGCACCGGGTGACACTTTCAGGAGGGGTGGCCTCTTAGATCAGAGTCAGACATGTTTAATGAGAAACCATAAAAGCGTGGTGCATCAAGCATCAGCAGACACTGGTCCCTCCCTCCTCTCCTCCCTGCAGACATCAAGGAAGCACGGCAACATGGAGCAGAAGGTATGGGGGCTGGCTACTGTCTCGATGTTAGTGAGTGATGTATACAAGAGAAAAATCTGTAGATACAGAAAGGGGGATGGAACGCAGCCAAAGGGAAAAACACCAATCTAAGTGCAGATTTTTAAAAACACTTAGCACTTTATTCACATAAAAAACAACACATCAAAATGCGCACTTACAGACTGAACCCTCAAACATATGAGGTATGAAGTTTCAAATTCATACAGATGTCCACCATAAAACGATACTTCACATCCAGAAATGTAATATGACTCCAATGACCCCTTATCAAACAATGTGTTTACAGTTCACTATATTGTAACACTGACCGGGGCTCTTTCCTTAATGTTATTGTGTGTTGAAATCGCCTATAGCATTAAATGCCCACAGTCACAATGTCAAAGTAGTTCACAAGGCTGTGCAGGGTTCAGGGGACATGGTCAATTACGTATCAAACACAGGAGGAGGTAAAAAATACTGTGGCAGCAAGTATCCTATATAAGCCGGCTTGGATCCGTCGCTGCGCACAGCTTACCACTATCCTCCGTATATGAGATGGGCGTGGCCTTACGCGTTTCGCTGGGCTCCTCCCAGCTTCGTCAGAAGCAATGACGAAGCTGGGAGGAGCGTGTTAAAATCTCTATGGTACATTTTTACCAGTACCATATTTAACTTTGGGCCTTTTTTCTCCCCTTGAGATTTGGCATTACTTATACATATATATATATATTTTTTTTTTTGTGGCGCTACCTAAGTTTTGTATTCCTATACAATACTTTGTCTCTTTAGTGAGTGATGTGCTATGATAAGTCTTGTGGCTCCTATCTGTGGCAGAATTCTAGTGTACATACCCAGGTCCTTTTTACTGGAATATAGAAAAATTGATAGGCTTTGCCCCTGGTGCACCCTGGACTCTGGTTTAGCGCGCTTCTCCTTTAAAACATAATGGTGGCGTGCTACAGTGCTGTTATCCTACTAGCGCAGGCTTCCCTACAGACACACAGTACAGGAGGAAGAATTGTATAGTGAGTACTGGAGTTCTGGTAGACAGGGTTGGCTTTAGACAACATCGCTCTGGACTGGTACAAATATTTATTTATTTCTTAGTTAAGGAGGTTTTAGAACATCGCTTGTTCTTTTCTCTCTGCTATCCAGAAATGCAGCGATTATGTGAAGCTGCGTTATCTATCTCCTCTCTTGCTTCATTTCATTTCAACAGAGACAGACTGCTGAAATGAAATAAAGCAGAGCTGCAGAAATCCCGGTGGGTTGAACAAACACAGAGCAACTAGTGGAAGCAGAAAGGCATCCTGCTGTATGTTGTCAGAGATGAGTGTAGGCTTGTCATGGATATTCAGAGTGGCTAAGCAAGAACTTTGTTTTCATGTGCCAGACTGCCAGGTCATGGATTTATTTTATTGGGGTCAATGAACTCTCAGGAGATGCAGGGTCTCAGCAGCTGTTAGTGCCCTTTCTCATGGTTTTGTGATTTCAAGTTGTATAACACCCATCTTTATTTAAAAGTGCATTGTCTTTCTGTAATATTTTTGTCTTATTTTCCAGTGTCTCTGTTAATGTGTTAGTGTCTATGTGTGTGTCTCTTTGTTTGTATGTGTGCTGTGTATCTCTATGCTTATATCTTTGTGTGTCTGTGAGTGTGTGTATGTGTCAGTCTGTGTATCTGTTCAGAGATATAAGTAATAATTTCTGAAGGGAGTGAAAGCCAAAGAACAGAGGTAAGGGAACCAGGGGTTTATTTAACCCTTTTGCTCCTACATGTTATGAGCAAACTTAAATTTTCTCATAACTTGTAGGAGCAAATGTCAGGTAACATTTGTGTGTAAAAATATGTGTCATACAGCTTCCTAATCACACACACACACACACACACATATATATATATATATATATATATATATATATATATATATATATATATATATATATATATATATATATATATATATATATATATATATATCATACTTGGATGATGACTTCGGCTGCTGCGGATGTCCTCTTCTGTTCCATCAGTGGTCGGCTGGCTGAAGACGACTCAAGGTAAGGAAATCTTCAGGGGGTTAGTGTTAGGTTTTTGTAATGGGGGATTTGGGTGGGTAAGAGTAGGGGTATGTGGGTGGTGGGTTTTAATGTTGGGGGCTTGTATTTTTTTTAACATGCAAAAGAGCTGATTACTTTGGGGCATGCCCCGCAAAAGGCCCTTTTAAGGGCTGGTAATAGAGCTGTTAACTTTTGTAATTTAGAACAGGGTAGGGCATTTTTTTATTTTGGGGGGCTTTGTTATTTTATTAGGGGACTTAGATTAGGTGTAATTAGCTTAAAAACCTTGTATTTTTTTATTTTTTGTAACAGTTTTTTTTATTTTTTGTAATTTTTATTTTTTATTTTTTGTACTTTAGTTAGTTTATTTAATTGTATTTAATTGTATGTATTTGTAGTTAATTAATTTAATTTATTTAATGATTGTGTAGTGTTTAATTGTAACTTAGGTTAGGATTTATTTTACAGGTAAATTTGTATTTCTTTTAGCTAGGTAGTTATTAAATAGTTAATAACTATTAAATAACTATTGTACCTAGTTAAAATAAATACAAAGTTACCTGTAAAATAAATATAAATCCTAAAATAGCTACAGTGTAATTATTAATTACATTGTAGCTATATTAGGGTTTATTTTACAGGTAAGTATTTAGTTTTAAATAGGAATAATTTATTTAATGATAGTGTAGTGTTAGGTGTAATTGTAACTTAGGTTAGTTTTTATTTTACAGGTAAATTTGTCTTTATTTTAACTAGGTAGCTATTAAATAGTTAATAACTATTTAATAGCTTTTGTACCTAGTTAAAATAAATTGAAATTTGCCTGTAAAATAAAAATAAATCCTAAAATAGCTACAATATAATTATTAGTTAGATTGTAGCTATATTTGGGTTTATTTTAAAGGTAAGTATTTAGTTTTAAATAGGATTAATTTAGTTAATAAGAATAATATTTATTTAGATGTATTTAATTAATATTTAAGTTAGGGGGGTGTTAGGGTTAGACTTAGGTTTAGGGGTTAATAATCTTATTATAGTGGCGGCGGTGTGGGGGGGCGGATAGGGGTTAATAGGTATTATGTAGGTGGCGGCGGGGTCCTGGAGCAGCGGTTTAGGGGTTAACATATTTATTATAGTTGTGGCGGGGTCCGGGAGCAGCGGTTTAGGGGTTAATATATTTAGTATAGTTGCGGCGGGATCTGGGAGCGGCGGTTTAGGGGTTAATATATTTATTATAGTTGTGGCGGGGTCGGTGGCGGTTTAGGGGTTAATATATTTATCATAGTTGCGGCGGGGTCCGGGAGCGGCGGTTTAGGGGTTAGCATGTTTAATATAGGTGGCGGCGGTGTAGGGGGGCAGATTAGGGGTGTTTAGACTCTGGGTACATGTTAGGGTGTTAGGTGTACACACTTCCCATAGGAATCAATGGGAAGTCGGGCAGCAGCGAACATGAACTTTCGCTATGGTCAGACTCCCATTGATTCCTAGGGGATCCGCCGCCTCCAGGGCCAGAAAAGTGCAGAGCGTACCTGGTAGTCATTTGATAACTTCCAAAAGTATTCAGATTGTGCCGAACTTGCGTTTGGAATCGATCTGTGTTGGACTTAGTCCGGCGGATCGAAGCTTACGTCACTATATTTTACTTTTGCCGGTGTGTAGGGCTTGATAACTTAGGCGAATCAGCCTCGCCACAAATACGCTACGGAATTCCAGCGTATTTGAGGTTGACGGCTTGATAACTAGAGGCCACTGTCTAGATACACTATGTTTCAATGAGCCATTCTTTAAGTTCCTCTTGTGCTCGCTCCATCTGGTTCTTATCTTTCTACAAGTGCGCCCTAAATATTGCAATCCACACTCACATGTGAGAACATATATAACATAATCAGAACCACAGTCTATGCGACTTTTAATTTCAAAAGTCTCGCCTGTGGTGTGACTGGTGATTGAATTAATACCATGAGTTACAGATTGGCACATCAAACATCTCCTTTTGTTGCATTTTAATGCTCCTGGATTTTTACAATTTGTAGTTTTTAAGGGTAATATATTACGCGTGTTTCTTTTAGAAACCACTATTTTGCTAGGGGCCAATTTTTGCTTCAAAGTAGGTGCTCGCCTAAATACCTTTTTGGGATTACGTTCAAGGTTTCCCTTTAAATAAGGGTCCTTTAATACAATGGACCAATGCTATACTGAGTTATAAAAGCTGAATTAGATGCCATATTTAGCTGTTTATCAGACTTAACTCTAGGGGCTTGCTGCAATATAAACCCTCTATCTACATTTCTTGCTTTAATATATCCATCCATGATTAGGTTTGTGGGATAACCTTTTTCTTTAAATTTATTTATCAAGGTTTTTTTATTGAATATCATATAATTCTATATTTCTACAATTTCTTCTAATACGTCTAAACTGACTATAGGTTATATTTGTTTTCCACCCATTTAGATGGTTACTTGAAAAATGTAGAAAATTATTGCTATCAACACTTTTAAAAAATGTTGACGGCAACAGTCTCCCATCTGAACCCCATTCCAGATATATATCGAGAAATTCAATTTTTTTCTTTTTGAAAATTTGATGTAAAAGTTAAACCCATATCGTTTAAGTTTAGGTTATCTACAAAGGCTTGGGCCATTGATATCGGTCCTTTCCATATGAATATCAAATCATCTATGTAGCGGCCATAGAACACCAGGTTCGCCCTCCAGTTTGAGTGATAGATGTATTTATCTTCAAATATGCCCATAAATAAGTTGGCAAAACTGGGGGCGGACCTGGTGCCCATGGCCGTCCCTTTAATCTGTAAATAAAAATCATCCAAAAATTGGAAATAATTGTGTGATAATATAAATGATATTATATTTAATATGAAATTTTGTTTTATAGATGGGAGATAAATGTCATTCTCTAAAAAAGTACTCACAGCTTCCAAACCCAATTTGTGATCTATATTTGAGTACAAAGCCCCAACATCACAAGAAAGCCAAATATAATCATCCTTTCTATGGTATTCAGATAGCTTATTTAATAGATCAGTTGTATCACATATGTAAGAAGGGAGGTTGACTACATATTTTTGCAAATAGAAATCTATGTATTCTGACAGACGATCTGTCAGGCTGTTAATTACTGCTATAATCGGGCGTCCAGGGGGTTTAAAACGATCCTTATGGATCTTAGGTAGATGGTAGTAAAAAGGAATATTCGGGTGGTCGGGCAATAAAAAAGCTCTCTTATTTTATTCAGTACCCCATTTTCAAACCCTTTCAGAATAATTGTTCTAAGTATCTTGCTGAAGACTATGGTAGGGTCTCCAGTCAGCTTTTTGTAGTATTCATGATATAATACAATTCGTTTAGCCTCCAATATATAATCATTGTAATCTTTTAGCACTATACCACCGCCTTTATCGGCTTGGCGAATAACTAGGTTTTTATCATCCATAAGAGTTTTCAAAGCTTTTTGTTCATTGGGCCATAGTTTATTTTTATTATGTTTACCATTTCTTACTGCCCTTTCGAGATCCTCCATGACTAACTGTTGGAATAAATCTACATAAGAACAATCCTCTTTTGGGGGATTAAATGAAGATGGTGGAGCAAGTGAAGTATGTAGTATTTGTTCAAATAATTCATTCAATAGATTATTTGTTTGAGTATATGGTATGTAATCTAACCTTTTTGGATCCATATTATCTACTAGAATAGGAGTGCCCTTTTAATTTGTTTTTCTTTAGTTGTTTTGATGCAAAATATCTTTGAAGATTAAGTTTTCTAGTAAAAGCATTTAAATCTACAAATAAGTTAAACAAATTGGGTTCATTAGGAGGACAAAATGATAAGCCCCTCCCAATAATTCTAATTTCGTCATTTGTTAGATTATGTGTAGAAAGGTTAAATATTCCCTCTTTTAGTTTTAATAATTCTGTTTTTTTTAGGGTTTTCCCTCTGCCTCTTCTCCCTCGTTTGTGAAAGATCTTTTTTTGCTGTTTGATGGGGGAGGGGGAGGCCTGGTTCTGTTCCATAAGGGGGCTAGGGGTCTGTCCCCTAAAAAATTATTGTTAGTACTGGCATTACCCGTTTATCCTCTCTATAATTAGTTTGTTCTTGATATTGAACATGCGGAGAGCAACTCTGATTGTGTTCAATAAGTGGCTCATATCTATTGTGTGTAGGAATATTATAGTCATTACTCTCTATTTGACGATGTGTCCCATTATTTCCATAATTGTCATTAATCGGCTTAAGTTTATTGTGCAGGGGTCTCCCTTGATTCCCATTGTCATAATGATAGTTGTTATAGTGTCTAGCTGTGTGCTGTTCTCTATTGGACCCCCAATGTGTTTGTTGTTGTGCACTATTTTTCCATCGCCAATTGTTATTAGATGTATTATGTGATTTGTAATTATTATTTGCATTCTGTTTCCAATTGGAATGGTTGTTGTTTCTATATTGTGCTCCATACCTGGCATTTGTATTCATTTGCCTATTGTTATTGGGGATTGACCTTCTATTATGTGGTGATACTGTTACCCATTTGTTTTCAGATGTATCTTTAGATTCATTGGTGAGTTTCTTGTTGTAAGTGTATACCTTACCATTTGTATAGTCTTCCTCATCCCTAACCATTTTTGATTTTTTTCCTCTCTATAATTTCTTTTTGAAAGCTATCAGTGGCTTTAATCGTAGCACTATTAAGCCTATGATAATCTTCATGCTCCTTAAAACTGCCTAATTCATTCTGCATTAGTTCAATTTCAACAGCTAGAGAGTATCAACTAAATGCTACCTATGTGTAATTAGAATATCTATCAATTTCAAGGAGCAATCTTCTAAAATAGAAAACAATTTTTCCAGGAGTTTATCATCATTCTTAAATTAACAGTTTTTAAATATTCTTAAACCTCTTGCTATCTGTTTATTATCCCTATATTTTTTAAGGGTGTCTAAATCCCACCAGTGTCTGGTTTCAGATTTAATCAGATCCTCTAGGTTAGAAAACAGGCTTCCAATAAATTTAACCATAATACATTGTGACGTTGTACTGACACGCCCCTTGCCCTATTTTTGGTTGAATAGAGGGTGTGTTAGTTACTTGCAATACGACAATTGGCTCAACATCGTTAAACAAGAGTTACCCACATTTGGGAAGTTTCAATCGGTAGTGTTCATGCTAATGCACGAGTTTAGCTCTGTGTAAATGATTCTATATAATCGGCAATTCTATAACTATTTAATACCATCTATAATCACCACTATCTACATATATCAAGTGTATAAGTGAAATTTGATACAATCGATGTATAGAAAATAAGATATTGTAATAGAGGTTTCATAAGGGAATGATAAAAAATTCCTATTAACATTCCTCCATTAGAACATCGATTATTGTATTATGAGAATTATGGAGAGAAGTTATGAGAGATGTGATGCACCCCTACATAATATCGCTAATTCATCCAAACGACACAGTGACCCACTATAGGGTAAGAAATGGTGCTGGTGAAAATTAATATTTATGTACCAATATGGTTATGTGTAAATCTTAATATGAAGTGAAATATCACCATTGTGATTGCCACATGAAATGTAGGTTTATATTATATTATATATATATATGGCTACTGCTGTTATTGTTTTTATTGTCATTTTTATCAAATATTGGATCTGTTTAATTTATATGCAGACTATAATATGAAGTGGAAAATCATCATTTGGATTGTTGCATGAAATGTAGGTTTTTATGTATGCTGCTGTTGTTTTTACAGTTTTTATAAACATTAGATTTGTTTATTTTATATGTATTTTATATAACACGTCCTGTATTATCTTTTAATTGATTAATTTGAATGGATATGTTCTTATACGCCCATTGTGGGAGTATTCTAGTTTATGATTGGATAGGCCTTAGTTTAAATATATGGTCAGTTGGAAGGTGTATTATGCCTGATGAAACAGCCCACGTTGAGGCTGAGAAACGCGTTGCAAAGTTTGTAACCATTGATTGTTACTATTTTATACTTTGTTCTTAATAAACTAGCTTGATATACAAGCTCTGGTTTTCACCTTCTTGAGCAGTGAATATCACTGTCACTGATCTACTTACCTCATTGCACGTGACAGGAGCCCCCTGCATCCATCATCCTGTGCCTGGAAAGGGTTAGCTGGTATACCCTGAATTATCAGCCTGCACCTACTAGTACATAAGTGTACTCAAATGTGAGTACCCATTTGGCTTACTTAATCTGATTAATATTATACAAATATACTGATATACACATGAGGCGCCCCTCTATCTTCCTGTTTTCTTAATGTTAAATATCTGCTCAGCCCTCTAGCTTACCAGAGCAAAATACTTCTTATATTTCTCCACAAGGATCCCATTAGCCCACATCTATTTCTTTCTGCTGGACTAAAAAGAGTGAGGAGAGGAGTGGGTTAATTTAAATCTTACTGTGAACTAAGGCTGCACTTAGAGAGCTCTTATTTATTTACCGGATCCTTTATATTCTAGCAGTTTATCTGTGACCTATTTTTGGAACTGAACAGTTGTTGAAAAGGCATTTGTTAATTGTTATCTAAATATATGGTTCCTTTAATGCGTTTACCTTGTTTGAAGTTTAGATTAGTTCCTGAGCTAGTGCTTTGAAACAATCTTACTTATCTGTGTAACAAAGTTCAAAGGAGTTATACAATCTAGTCCGTTTTTTCACAGTTGTTTGATTGTGAGCCTGCATTGTGTGGCTGTTTAGGGACCCAGGTTTTTTTGGAAGAGACCTTGACGAGGTACCTGAGCTTTTCCCATTTGGCCAGATGCTGTAACTAACTCTTCTATTGCTGCTTTTTATCTAAGTTGAGAACTTGTGAGTGAGTGCTGGACTCTTTCTGTGTGTTATATGAATGTATTTTTTTGTAATTTTCCCTGTTTGGGCCTTGGGGTTAACTGCCTGTGGCTCTGGTGACAGTGCAGCTCCCTGAGAGTGCTGGTTTGCACCCAGGGCTGTGCATGTTGCAGGGTCATAGGATGTTTACCCGGTCCGGCCTGAGAGTGCTGACCCCACCCGTGTTTTGTATATATATATATATATATATATATATATATATATATATATATATATTGCTCTACTGAGCATAAAATATATTCGGCTAGATTACGAGTTTTGTGGTAAGGTGAAAAAGCTGCGTTAACAGGTCCTAACGCTGCTTTTTTACACCCGCTGCTATTACGAGTCTTGCAGGTATAGGGGCACCGCACACGTTTTTGGCCTTACCACAAACCCACTTATGTAAATTTCGTAAAGGCTTTTTTCTATTGGACTTTCATAGCGCCCGTATTACGAGTTTGTCCTGGGAGGCCAGAAAGTGAGCGGTACACCCTATCCCGTCAAGATTTGTACCGCATTTTAAAGTCAGTAGTTATGAGTTTTACGCTACAACGCTGTAGCATAAAACTCATAACTAAAGTGCTAAAAAGTACACTAACACCCATAAACTACCTCTTAACCCCTAAACCGAGGCCCTCCCGCATTGCAAACATTATAATAAAATTATTAACCCCTAATCTGCCGCTCCCGACATCGCCACCACTAGAATAAACATATTAACCCCTAAACTGCCGTACTCCCGCCTTGTAAACACTAGTTAAATATTATTAACCCCTAATCTGCCGCCCCTAACATCGCCGCCACCTACATTATACTTATTAACCCCTAATCTGCCGTCCCTAACGTCGCTGCCACTATTCTAAATGTATTAACCCTTTAAACCAAAGTCTAACCCTAACCTTAACACCCCCTAACTTAAATATAATTCAAATAAATCTAAATAAAATTCCTATCATTACCTAAATTATTCCCATTTAAAACTAAATACTTACCTGTAAAATAAACCATAAGCTAGCTACAATATAACTAATAGTTACATTGTATCTAGCTTAGGGTTTATTTTTATTTTACAGGCAAGTTTGTATTTATTTTAACTAGGTAGAATAGTTACTAAATAGTTATTAACTATTTACTAACTACCTAGCTAAAATAAATACAAATGTACCTGTAAAATAAAATCTAACCTAAGTTACACTAATACCTAACCTTACACTACAATTAAATAACTTACATAAATTAAATACAATAAAATAAATGAAATACAATTAGCTAAATTACAAAAAAAAACCAAATACTAAATTACTGAAAATAAAAAACAAATTACAAGATCTTTAAACTAATTACACCTAATCTAATAGCCATATCAAAATAACCCCCCCCCCCCAAATAAAAAAAACAAACCTAGCCTAAACTAAACTATCAATAGCCCTTAAAAGGGCCTTTTGCGGGGCATTGCCCCAAAGAAATCAGCTCTTTTACCTGAAAAAGAAATACAAACAACCTCCCCAACAGTAAAACCCACCACCCACATAACAAATCCCCCAAATAAAACCCTAACTAAAAAAACCTAAGCTCCCCATTGCCCTGAAAAGGGCATTTGGATGGGCATTGCCCTTAAAAGGGCATTTTGCTCTATTGCTGCCCAAAGCCATAACCTAAAAATAAAACCCACCCAATACACCCTTAAAAATTCCTAACACTAACCCCCGAAGATTCACTTACCGGGAGAAGTCTTCATCCAAGCGGCAAGATGTCCTCAACGAAGCCAGCAGAAGTGGTCCTCCAGACGGGCAGAAGTCTTCACACAGACGGCATCTTCTATATTCATCCTTCCGACGCGGAGCGGCTCCATCTTCAAGATATCGAGCGCGGAGCATCCTATTCTTCCGACGTCTTCTTGCTGAATGCAGGTACCTTTTAATGACATCATCATCATCCAAGATGGCGACCCTTAGATTCCGATTGGCTGATAGAATTCTATCAGCCAATCGGAATTAAGGTTGAAAAATTCCTATTGGCTGATCCAATCAGCCAATAGGATTGAGCTTGCATTCTATTGGCTGATTGAATTTTTCAACCTTAATTCCGATTGGCTGATAGAATTCTATCAGCCAATCGAAATCTAAGGGACGCCATCTTGGATGATGTCACTTAAAGGTACCTTCATTCAGCAAGAAGACGTCGGAAGAAGAGGATGCTCCGCGCCGGATGTCTTGAAGATGGAGCCGCTCCACGTCGGAAGGATGAAGATAGAAGATGCCGTCTGGGTGAAGACTTCTGCCCATCTGGAGAACCACTTCTACCGGCTTCGTTGAGGACATCTTGCCTCTTGGATAAAGACTTCTCCCGGTAAGTAAATCTTCGGGTGTTAGTGTTAGGGTTTTTTAAGGGTGTATTGGGTGGGTTTTATTTTTAGGTTACGGCTTTGGGCAGCAATAGAGCTAAATGCCCTTTTAAGGGCAATGCCCATCCAAATGCCCTTTTCAGGGCAATGGGGATCTTAGGTTTTTTTAGTTAGAGTTTTATTTGGGGGGTTGGTTGTGTGGGTGGTGGGTTTTACTGTTGGGGGGGATTGTTTGTATTTTTTTTTACAGGTAAAAGAGCCGATTTCTTTGGGGCAATGCCCCGCAAAAGGCCCTTTTAAGGGCTATTGATAGTTTAGTTTAAGCTAGGGTTTTTTTTTTTTTATTTGGGGGGGGGGGGGGCTTTATTATTTTGATAGGGCTATTAGATTAGGTGTAATTAGTTTAAAGATCTTGTAATTTGTTTTTTATTTTCAGTAATTTAGTATTTTATTTTTTTTGTAATTTAGCTAATTGTATTTCATTTATTTTTAATTGTATTTAATTTATGTAAGTTATTTAATTGTAGTGTAGTTTTAGGTGTTTGTGTAACTTAGGTTAGGTTTTATTTTACAGGTAAATTTGTATTTATTTTAGCTAGGTAGTTATTAAATAGTTAATAACTATTTAGTAACTATTCTACCTAGTTAAAATAAATACAAACATGCCTGTAAAATAAAAAATAAACCCTAAGCTAGATACAATGTAACTATTAGTTATATTGTAGCTAGCTTAGGGTATATTTTATAGGTAAGTATTTAGTTTTAAATAGGAATAATTTAGGTAATAGGAATTTTATTTAGATTTATTTTAATTATATTTAAGTTAGTGGGTTGTAGGGTTAGGGTTAGACTTAGGTTTAGGGGTTAATAAATTTAGAATAGTGGTGGCAACATTGGGGATGGCAGATTAGGGGTTAATAAATGTAGGTAGGTGGCGGCGATGTTAGGGGCGGCAGATATGGGGTTAATAATATTTAACTAGTGTTTGCGATGCAGGAGCGCGGCGGTTTAGGGATTAATATGTTTATTATAGTGGCGACGACGTTGGGGGTGGCAGATTAGGAGTTAATAAATGTAGGTAGGTGGCGGCGACATTGGGGGCTGGAGATTAGGGGTTAATAAATATAATGTAGGTGTCGGCGATGTTGGGGTAGCAGATTAGGGGTTAATAAGTATAATGTAGGTGTCGGCGATGTCCGGAGCGGCAGATTAGAGGTTAATAAGTATAATTCAGGTGTCAGCGATGTGGGGGGCAGCAGATTAGGGGTTAATAAGTGTAAGATTAGGGGTGTTTAGACTCAGGGTTCATGTTAGGGTGTTAGGTGTAGACATAAATTTAGTTTCCCCATAGGAATCAATGTGGCTGCGTTACGGAGCTTTACGCTGCTTTTTTGAAGGTGTTAGACTTTTTCTCAGCCGCGTCTCCCCATTGATGTCTATGGGGAAATCGTGCACAAGCACGTATAACCAGCTCACCGCTCACTTAAGCAGCGCTGGTATTGGAGTGAAGTGTGGAGCTCAATTTTGCTTTACGCTCACTTCTTGCCTTTTGACGCCGGGTTTGTAAAAACCTGTAATACCAGCGCTGCAGGGAAGTGAGCGGTGAGAATAACGTGCAAGTTAGCACCGCACCCCTGTTACCGCAAAACTCGTAATCTAGGCGATTGCAATCAATGCATCTATAAATTGGCAATAATATACCAGCAGCTTTTTTTTTATTAGTTTATTTCTGATATAACAGTATATATATTGATTATTGCTTCCAGATTTATACATGTATTATTTGTCACCTATACATTTACTGTCTGCTGTCTTTTCTTTAAATTCTTTGCTGACCAGTGGGAATCCTGCTGATGCTGACATTTCCTGTTATCGGCCAGTAATTGGGTGACCCCCTAATAGAAGCAAAAAATAATAAATAAATAAAAAAGTTTTGTAAATTTTTAACTTTTATTTTGTAAAATATTTTTAGTTCTTAGTGGAATTATTTTAGGGAGAGAGAGCACAGAAATTATCTGTACTATATTATACTACCAGATTTTGGGGGAGTTTTTGCAGCAAGTTATATACCTTAGATTTGGCAAAATAACAAAAAAGATTGTACAGGTAGCCCTCAGTTTACGCCGGGGTTAGGTTCCAGAAGGAATGGTTGTAAATCGAAACCGTTGCAAATTAAAACCCAGTTTATAATGTAAGTCAATGGGAAGTGAGGGAGATAGGTTCCAGGCCCCTCTCAAAATTGTCATAAGTAACACCTAATACATTATATTTAAAGCTTTGAAATGAAGACTTTAAATGCTAAACAGCATTATAAACCTAATGAAAAAATCACACAACACAGAATATATAATAAACTAAGTTAAATGAACAAAAACATTTGCTAAACAGCATTATAAACCTAATAAAATAATCACACAACACAGACTTAACTTGCATTTTTCTGCAAACAGTTGTTTCTATGTATTCCAATCTGGACTGATTTATAGACAGGAAGATCTTGTTCCTTTGAAATCTGCTCGATAGCTCAGGTCTGGTTAAACTGATTAATTTCAGCTTGCTTGGCTTTGCTGCAACACAAGCGGACAGCTCCACCTACTGGCTATTTTAATAAATGCACTGCTTCCCAATGCTTTTTAATAGCAGTCACATGACTGGGGAAAAAAGGTTGTTATTCTGAAACGGTGTAAATTGAACCGTTGTAAAACGAGGGCCACCTGTATAATGTTAAGGAGGCATACTACATTGTAAATGATACAGACTCTGATATTGACCCCTCTGAATCAGACCACCATCCTAATGCAGACAGTGAGGAAACTAGTGACACTGATATCGAGCACCATATTCACCCCAACAAAACAAAGTTCCAGTCTCCACAAGAACAAGTTACAGAGTCTCAAGGTGACAATTTAATTTGGAATCCCCCTCATTTTTATATCCCTAAAATTCCCGACATCACCAATATCAAACCAGCAGACATTTTCAAAATATTTTTTTCAGATACTATTTTGGAAGAAATTGCTTGCCAGACTATCCTTTATGCAGAGCAGTGCTTCGCCCAGAAATCCCCTACAGATAATTGGATTCCAAAATTTTTGTAGACTCACTCTTACTATGGGCATCGTACACAAGCCAAGCATAAAAACGTATTAAAAAATAAGTTACAAAGTCTGTAACAAAAAAGAGTGCTTTACTCCTGCAATTATTTAGGAAAATTTCTCACTGAATAATACAGGAACGATTTTTAACCATTCATACGTTATCTTTATTGGTTTAACTATTCAATCATACACGTTTAAAAACACCTCTGAGGAAGCGTGAGCGAAACACGTGTCAGGGGTCTGGCTTCAGAGAGTTCATACTCTCATTTTTTAACCGCTTACTCTCTATGATAACTGTTGATTGCCAATAGCTTGTAAATGTGTGTTATATTCTGAGATCAGACGTTGTGCTATGTTAGTGAAACAAGTCAGTTAAACGTTAATCTAGCCCCCGCTATAGAAGGATCTTAAGCAGTCAGAATCTATTACACTGAGTAGCTGTGCTAAAGTTAACTGTGCAAGCAAGGACTTTATAATTACAGAGTAATAGCTATATAGCTTTAATCTCGCAATCTGACATCCAACATATTAACAGGTCCTCTTGTTACAGCATTATTTCTGAATTTAATAATAGCCGGCTGCAAAAAATATTGTTTGTATCTAACTGCTTGATATTATACAAACCAAGTACAATGTTTCATATCTAGATAAATGACTTTCAGAGGTATTATTCACATACCTATGCTATATATTGATATCGAGAGAGTTCAGGCAGACAGAATCTATTATATTGAGCAACTGTGCTAAAGTTAACTATGCAAGCAAGGACTTTATAATTACAGATAGAGTATTAGCTAGGTAGCTTTAATCTCATAACCTGACATTTCACATATTAACAGGTCCTCTTCTTACAGCACTATAATACAGTACAATGTTTCATAAGTAGACACATGATTCTCAGAGGTGTTATTCACACACCTATACTAAGAGGCCTATTTATCAAGCCGTCAACCGCAAATACGCTGGAATTCCTCAGCGTAATTGTGGAGTGCCTGATTCCCCTTATTTATCAAAGCCTACAGACCGGCAAAAGTTGAAATTTGTGACGTAATATACGATCCGCTGGTCTCAGTCCGACACAGATCGATGCTTACGTCATTACAGATGTTCAGAATGCAAATTCGGCACTATCTGACTACTTTTGCCATTTATCAAATATCTATCAGGTACGCTCGCCATTATTCCAGCCCAGCGTACCTGGTTTTCAATCCGCCGCCCTGGAATCAATGGGAGTCTGAAAGCAGCGAAAGCTTATGTTCGCTGCTGTCCGATATCCCATTGATTTCTATGGGAGAATAAAATTTATGTTTACACCTAACACCCTAAAATAAGCCCCGAGTCTAAACACCCCTAATCTGCCGCCCCCTACACCGCCGCCTCCTACATAATGTTATTTACCTCTAATCTGCCACCCCCTACACCGCCACCACCTACATTATACTTATTAACCCCTAATTTGCTGCCCCGACACCGATGCCACCTACATTATACTTATTAACCCCTAATCTGCCGCCCGACACTGCCGCCACCTATTTTATACTTTTTAACCCCTAATCTGCTGCCCCGACACTGCTGCCACCTACATTACACTTATTAACCCCTAATCTGCCGCCCCCGACATCGCCGCCACCTACATAAAGTTATTAACCCCTATTCCGCCGCTCCCGGACCCGCCGCCACCTACATAATGTTATTAACCCCTAAACCGCCAGCCCCCCCACATCGCCATAAACTAAATTAACCTATTAACCCCTAAACCTAACAACCCGATAACTTTACATTAAAATTACAACATCCCTATCTTATAATAAATTTAAACTTACCGTTAGATTTAAATTAAACTATATTAAACTACTAATGAACCTACCCTAACTATTATCCTACAATTACATTAAACTATATTAAACTATTAATTAATCTACCCTAACTATTAGACTTGAAAGAAAAAAAAAAAAAAAGAACAATTCCGGACAGATAGCCAGTGCAACAGGTTTATTCTTCTGTTAAGTACAGTTTAACAAGGGTAGCTTGAACTAGCTAACATGTTTCGCGCATGACTCATGCGCTTCTTCAGAGGTAGTTTTTTGGTTGCCACAGGTGAGCTTAAATAGGCACTTCCAGCCTATTGGAAAAGTGGGTTGATCCAGGTAGCAGGTGGAACTATTAAGCCCAGCTGTGGAAGCCAAAAGTACTGTTTATATAGGATGACATTTTCTGGCACTTAAAAAAAGTTTTTATGCTTCAGTAAAGATTTTTTCTTTTTTAGTGAATGCAATCTGACATAGACAAAGCTTATAAAAATATACACATATTGACAAAAATTAGACATTGACAAGGATTTAAGTTAACTTAAAATGACACAAGTTTGTTTGCTTATTCATCTAAGTATAAAAATTATTTCAGTGTTACTGAGTGTTTAAGCATTCTAAAATAACTATTTTGTTTACTTTTATCTCTTTTATCAGATAGTTTAGTACTTTGCAGAAAATACCAGAAGATTATATACAATGACTTCTATAGATGTATTTAATATTATATAAGTTACAAATTTCCTATTTGTGCATGTTTATGCTTCTTTGTACTATCTTGTGGGTTCTTAATATTTTGTAATAAGAGAGAGGATATAAAGGAAGAGGACAAGTTATGAATGTCAATATTTCATGTTCCTTAACTACTTTGCATAAAAAGATGATATAGAATGTTAGGTTTCAAAGATAAGGCTATTGTACACTTGTAAATCAAAAGATCAAAAGATTATGTTTATACTTCCCGATTTACAGATTTACAGATGACTATGAATGTTGTGAGCATAAGAGGGACATATCTCATATCTAATTAGTGTTGTCATTATATCTGGGTTAGTACTCAGTTTGGATTTTGTGGGGTCTTGTATCATACTGTGTGGTAAATTAGCTTGTATTTCTACTCTGTTAATAAGTTTACATCATATCTTCTATTGATCCCTGTAGGTGTTCTAGTTGCTAGAGTGAAAATCCAATAGACTTCTCTTTTTTGAAGTATTTTGACCCTATCTCCTCCTTGTGGGTCTTTACCTATGTGTTCTATTCCTTGAAAGGAAAAATTTTTGATAAGGTTAGTATGTGTGTGAAAATGTCTTGCTACTGGTGTTTTCGGTGTGCTATCTTCTATGGATGTCAGATGTTCTCTTACCCTATCCTTTAGGGGGCGAGTAGTGATGCCTACATATTGAAAGCCACATTCTTTGCATGTGATTAGGTAAATGATGAATGTGGAGGTACAGTTGATCCTGTTTTTAATATGGTATGTGTGTCCTGTTTGGGTTGAGGTGAAGGTTGGACTAAGATTGGTATAGTCACAACTTTTGCAACGGATGTGTCCGCACCGGTAGAAGCCTGCTGTTGGTGTGAGCCAATTGGTGCGGGGGTCAATTTTCTTGTTAAATTTTTTCTTTACTAGATCACCTATATTTGTGGCCTTTTTAGCGGTAAATTTCACTATATTGTCCATCTTATGTTTTAGAATTGTATCTCCATTTAAGACTGGTAGGTACTTCTTAATGATTCTGCAGATTTGGTAAAATTGGCCACTATATTTTGTAGTAAAATATATTGGATCTTTATCATTTATTGTGTTCACTTGTGCTTGATTTTGGTTAGGTGACATAGATTGTACCCTAACTGTTATACTAAAATTACATTAAACTATATTAAACTAATAATTAATCTACTCTAACTGTTATACTAAATTACAGTAAACTACAAATTAAATTGAATATATTACATATTTAAACACCTAACCCTACTCAAATAATTGAAATCTACAATAAAAAATTACAAAAACTAACAACTAAGTTACAAAAAATAACAAACATTAAGTTACAAAAAAAATAAACACTAAGTTACACAAAATAAAAAATAAATTATCAAATATTTAAACTAATTACACCTAATCTAAGAGCCCTATGAAAATAAAAAAGCCCCCCAAAATTAAAAAAAAACCCTAGCCTACAATAAACTACCAATGGCCCTTAAAAGGGCCTTTTTCGGAGCATTGCCCCAAAGTAATCAACTCTTTTACCTGTAAATAAAAATACAAATACCCCCCCAACAGTAAAACCCACCACCCAACCAACCCCCCAAATAAAATCCTAATCTAGGGGGGCGGAGCGACGAGCTGAACCGGCAGGACGCATCTTGGAGGAGCTCCTGATCTACAGACAACATATATGAGCCTTTTTTAGGTTCCTAAGGGATATTTATGATTCTTTGGTGCTTATTACTTTAAAAGATTGGTGTGGAGTATGGGCCTATCTGAGTTGGATCCTTAGCCTATGCTGTTTGGCCAAACTAAGCGACCCTGTCTGACAGGCCGCTGTGTTTTAAGCTGCCACACATTTCCCCCCCCAGGTAACTGGGTTACGAGTAGTCCTACTTGACTACACACTCTGTTTAAAGATGGATATAGATACACGGGAAACAGAGGACACTATCTTTGAAATGTTTAATGAACATTATGCTGGACTGCGTTACTTAATTGTGCAGTCTTTTGCAAGCTGCTTGACCCCACGTGATTCTCAAGATGGCCACCGTGAACTAAAGGCTTTCAACGAAAGAACTGCGGAGTCTCTCATAGAATTGGTCTCTGAGGAGGCTGCCCCATTCTGCACTAACGATGTTGGTATGCATTGTTTTGGGAGCGAAGATACAGAAGCGGTGCCTCTCCCCAGTACAAGGGGGAGGCAGCTCAGAAGCCCCAGCGGTGGGACGTGCCTAACATAGAGAATACCTGGAGGGATTTTGCGACGCTGCGGAGGCCCCCGCAGCTTGATGTAGGCGACCCAGATTTACAGAGACTCGCGCTTCCCACGGCAGGAACTGTGCCTATCCTTGGCTCTCGTGGGAGGCGGCCTGTTGGTGCGCGCATTCTAACTCTCCATAACAGCACCGAGGACCCATCTCAGCTCTGCTGGCTCACATTGGAAGAGCCGGGTTCAGATTTGGGACGCCTAATTTTCTTTAAGGTATCTCTTGGAAGGGGATTATCGAAAGTCAAGATCCTCGGCCTCCTGCAGCCCCACTTGCTCAGTAAGATGCCGGTAAGACTTTTCACTCCACTAAGCAGAGCGGGCATAGGTTAGAGAGCTGAACTTTTTCCTTTTTAAAGCGGCCCACAAAATCCTACGACTGCCCGCTAAGCTTTTTAAGTGTACTTGTCACCAAACACTATATTTCCATATGATGCCGGGAGGAAGAGTAATATTCCGGCTTGCCCTGTTCTAGATTATCTTTTGGAGCACCCTACATATTACCTAATGGCTCTGGGAAGCAACCACCGCAAGCCTAGTAGATCGAGTTTAACAGGGCTTATCAACAACCTGACTCTTAGTAGCACCTCTATCTCTGTCGATGATGGCCAGAAATCCCGATATTAGAGGTCCTACTTTGTGACTATAATGTGCAATTGTTTGCTTGCATCTCCTAAGTTGTCAGACTGCTTTACCTGAGACTACATAAAATATAATCACTGTTGCTGGAGATAGCGGGACTCTTGTTATACTAAGTGTCTGTATTGAATTTGTTTGCCTTGTCTAACTGACTGTCTACAATCAGGGCATTTAATTGTAATGACTTCTGATCAATATGTTGGAGGGCTATGGTGCAACTGCTGGGACATGTTAGGCTGCTCTGACACTAAAGTTTATTTATACTTCCTCACAGCAGGGTAGGTCTATACCAGGTACATATACTGAATGTTTAGACATTTATAGCTCCCTTGGTAGCTGATGGTGATGACAACTTCCTAGCCCAGGATTCACTTTATATGCTCAATCTATGACTCCTCCTTTCTTGCCAGATGGATGCCTTGACCTTGTAAAGCATATAACTGGGTCATTGGTTATTTAAAATCAACCCTGCGCTCACACAATATACTTCATTGTCCCCTATATTTTATTAGGTCTGCCAACTCCCACCCAATCTGGCCTGATTAGTGGGACCAATGCTATATCACTATCATGCCAGTAGTGTCCACTGCAGCCTTAACTGGCTTATATCTACTAATTTCTGTATTTTCATAACAACACTTAGAAGGGGCTGTGCATACACGTATACATGTTAGTGTATCCCTGAGCTTAGACGGACTGTATGTTACATTATTTGTTACGTGGGGGAGTGGGACTGTCAGATGAGCTCCATATTTAAGTCTCGACCAACCTGCCTCAGGTATAAGCTTCATTGGGGCTGTCCTTCTAGATATGGAATGAGTGCAGGCCACTTTTCATATCACCCATCACTGTGTATCTAACTATAAATTTCATCTTCTGATAACCAATTAGGGACAATGTACCCCTCTATTATATTATCTTAGCACGGTTCCCCTTAAACTGTACCCATTTAGATAGTTCCCATTAATTAATCATCCCCCTATTTGAACTTGAATAGTTATGCAAATGTATGGACGAGAGGCTCATTCTAGATATTGGCTCCCAGGGCAATTCACAACCCTATCTGCTAGGGTATACACATGTGACATATATAGTCTCATTGAGAGCACCAATTATGGTACAGAAGTGTGGCTCCATACTTAACATTTATTCTAGGGCTATGTCTCCTCTACAGGTTACATACTGGGTTATACTCATGGTCTTATTTTATTGTTGTACTCCCACGGACTTATATATCAGCAGGTGGTTTGGTATTTAATTGTGTCTTTATCCTTCTGTTTCCATTTTACTGTTGTTAATTATTTTACGTTGAAAGCCCAAAAGGGACAATGTTACCACATTAATGGTCCATGAGTGACCACCTATAGCATCAGTTTTCCTCCTTTATATTCTATAAACTTATTGGGGGGCCAAGAGTGTCCCCTTGTGGCATTGGAGGAACTCACTCTTGTTAGAATATTACAGTATACATGTACTTTTTTTTTTTCTCTTTTTTATTTCCTTTGTCTATGCATGTATCCTGTATACTTATACCATCGTACTGTTATGTTTATTGAATTCTCAATAAAGCTTTTGAAAAATGAAAAAAAAAAAAAAAAAAAAAAATCCTAATCTAAAAAACCTAAGCTCCCCATTGCCCTGAAAAGGGCATTTGTATGGGCATTGCCCTTAAAATGGCATTTAGCTCTTTTTCAAAAGCCCAAACCCTAATCTAAAATTAAAACCCACCCAATAAACCCTTAAAAAAGCCTAACACTAACCCCCGAAGATCCACTTACAGTTTCTGAAGAGCCGACATCCATCCTCAACGAAGCGGCAGAAGATTTCATCCAAGGGTGCCGAAATCCTCCTGGAGGCTAGCAGAAGTGGTCCTCCAGACGGGCAGAAGTCTTCATCCAGACGGCATCTTCTATCTTCATCCATCTGGCGCGGTGCGGCTCCATCTTCAAGATATCCGGCGCGGAGCATCCTTTTCTTACGACGTCTTCTTCCGAATGAAGGTACCTTTAAATGACCTCATCCAAGATGGCATCCCTTAGATTCCGATTGGCTGATAGAATTCTATCAGCCAATCGGAATTAAGGTTGAAAAAATCCTATTGGCTGTTGCAATCATCCAATAGGATTGAGCTTTCATCCTATAGGCTGATCTAATCAGCCATAAGGATTGAGCTCGTATCTATTGGCTGATTGGATCAGCCAATAGGATGAAAGCTCAATCCTATTGGCTGATTGCAACAGTCAATATGATTTTTTCAACCTTAATTCCTATTGACTGATAGAATTCTATCAGCCAATCGGAATCTAAGGGACGCCATCTTGGATGATGTCATTTAAAGGAACCTTCATTCGGAAGAAGACGTCGTAAGAAGAGTATGCTCCACGCTGGATGTCTTGAAGATGTAGCCGCTCCGCGCCGGATGGATGAAGATAGAAGATGCCATCTGGATGAAGACTTCTGCCCGTCTGGAGGACCACTTCTGCCGGCTTCGAGGAGGACTTCGGCCCGCTTGGATGAAGACTTCTGCCAGCTTCAATGAGGACTTCTGCCGCTTCATTGAGGATGGATGTCGGCTCTTCAGAAACTGTAAGTGGATCTTCGGGGGTTAGTGTTAGGCTTTTTTAAGGGTTTATTGGGTTTTAATTTTAGATTAGGGTTTGGGCTTTTGAAAAAGAGCGAAATACCATTTTAAGGGCAATGCCCATACAAATGTCCTTTTCAGGGCAATGGGGATGTTAGGATTTGTAGATTAGGATTTTATTTGGGGGGTTGGTTGCGTGGATGGTTGGCTTTACTGTTGGGGGGTTGTTTGTATTTTTATTTACAGGTAAAAGAGCTGATTTCTTTGGGGCAATGCCCCTCAAAAGGCCCTTTTAAGGGCCATTAGTAGTTTATTGTAGGCTAGGGTTTTTTTTTATTTTGGGGGGGCTTTTTTATTTTCATAGGGCTCTTAGATTAGGTGTAATTAGTTTAAATATCTGATAATTTATTTTTTATTTTGTTTAACTTAGTGTTTATTATTTTTTTTTGCAACTTAGTGTTTGTTATTTTTTGTAACTTAGTTGTTAGTTTTTTGTAACTTTGTAATTTTTTTATTGTAGATTTAAATTATTTGAGTAGGGTTAGGTGTTTAAATATGTAATATATTTAATTTAATTTAAAGTTTACTGTTATTTTAGTATAACAGTTAGGGTAGGTTAATTATTAGTTTAATATAGTTTATTGTAATTTTAGTCTAATAGTTAGGGTAGATTAATTATTAGTTTAATATAGTTTAATGTAATTTTAGTATAACATTTAGGGTAAGTTAATTCGTAGTTTAATATAGTTTAATTTAAATCTAAAGGTAAGTTTAAATTTATTATAAGATAGGGATGAGTTAATATTTAATATAAAGTTAGCGGGTTGTTAGGTTTAGGGGTTAATAGGTTAATTTAGTTTATGGCGATGTGGGGGGCCGGCAGTTTAGGGGTTAATATATTTAGTTAGTTGAGGCGGGGTCCGGGAGCGGCGGAATAGGGGTTATTAAGTTTATTAGAGTTGCAGCGCTGTCGGGGAGCGGTGGAATAGGGGTTAATAAGTTTATTAGAGTTGCGGTGGGCTCCGGGTGCGGCGGGATGGGGGTTAATAACTTTATTAGAGTTGCGGCGGGGCCCGGGAGCAGCGGGATGGGGGTTAATTACTTTATTAGAGTTGCGGCGGGGTCCGAGAGCGGCGGGATAGGGGTTAAACATTTTAGTATAGTGGCGGTGTTTAGTGACAGTATACAAATAAAGCTGGGAAAAAGCCGAATAGCAGCGAGATCGATGACTGTTTAGTTAACAACAGTCCGCTGCTCATCGCCCCGTACTTGGTGCGCGGCTTTTTGACAGCTTTTTTATTAAATATGGAGAGCGTATTCAGGTCTGCGGCCGCGATGTTAGGCAATCTTAGGCAAGCGTATTAGTGCAGTCGAATGCAAGTAAGTTGACGGCTTGAAAAGTAGGCCTCTGTTATCTAGAGATTTTAAGCAGGCAGAATCTATTACACTGAACAGCTGTGCTAAAGTTGACCATGCAAGCAAGGACTTTATAATTACAGATAGATTATTAGCTAGATAGCTTTAATCTCATAATCTGACATCCCACATATTAACAGATCCTCTTGTTACAGTATTATTTCTGAATTTATTAATAGCCAGCTACAAAAAATAATGTTTGTATCTGACTGCTTGATATCATACAAACCTAGTATAATGTTTCACATCTAGATACATGATTCTCAGCGGTATTATTCACACATCTATGCTATATATTGATATCTAGAGAGTCAAAGGCCTAGATTTGGAGTTTGGCGGTAGAAGGGCTGTTAACGCTCCGCGGGCTTTTTTCTGGCCGCACCATAAAATTAACTCTGGTATCGAGAGTTCAAACAAATGCTGCGTTAGGCTCCAAAAAAGGAGCGTAGAGCATTTTTACCGCAAATGCAACTCTCGATACCAGAGTTGCTTACGGACGCGGCCAGCCTCAAAAACGTGCTCAAATGCCAGTGAACAAGCTTCTAGCAACCAGAAGCAATAAATAATGAGACTTAAATAATGTGGAGACAAAAGCGACGCCCATATTTTTTTAGCGCCAAACAAGACGCCCACATTATTTGGCGCCTAAATGCTTTTGGCGCCAAAAATGACGCCACATCCGGAACGCCGACATTTTTGGCGCAAAATAACGTCAAAAAAATGACGCAACTTCCGGCGACACGTATGACGCCGGAAACGGAAAAGAATTTTTGCGCCAAAAAAATCCGCGCCAAGAATGACGCAATAAAATGAAGCATTTTCAGCCCCCGCGAGCCTAACAGCCCACAGGGGAAAAAGAGTCAAATTGAAGGTAAGAAAAAAATGATTAATTCAAATGCATTATCCCAAATATGAAACTGACTGTCTGAAAAATAAGGAAAGTTGAACATTCTGAGTCAAGGCAAATAAATGTTTGAATACATATATTTAGAACTTTATAAACAAAGTGCCCAACCATAGCTTAGAGTGTCACAGAAAATAAGATTTACTTACCCCAGGACACTCATCTACATGTTTGTAGAAAGCCAAACCAGTACTGAAACGAGAATCAGCAGAGGTAATGGTATATATAAGAGTATATCGTCGATCTGAAAAGGGAGGTAAGAGATGAATCTCTACGACCGATAACAGAGAACCTATGAAATAGACCCCGTAGAAGGAGATCACTGCATTCAAATAGGCAATACTCTCCTCACATCCCTCTGACATTCACTGCACGCTGAGAGGAAAACCGGGCTCCAACTTGCTGCGGAGCGCATATCAACGTAGAATCTAGCACAAACTTACTTCACCACCTCCATCGGAGGCAAAGTTTGTAAAACTGAATTGTGGGTGTGGTGAGGGGTGTATTTATAGGCATTTTAAGGTTTGGGAAACTTTGCCCCTCCTGGTAGGAATGTATATCCCATACGTCACTAGCTCATGGACTCTTGCTAATTACATGAAAGAAAAGCAGCGTTCAGCTCCTAACGCAGCCCCATTGTTTCCTATGGGGAAACACTTCCTACGTCTGCACCTAACACTCTAACATGAACCCCGAGTCTAAACACCCCTAACCTTACACTTATTAACCCCTAATCTGCCGCCCCCGCTATCGCTGACCCCTGCATATTATTATTAACCCCTAATCTGCCGCTCCGTACACCGCCGCAACCTACGTTATCCCTATGTACCCCTAATCTGCTGCCCCTAACACCGCCGACCCCTATATTATATTTATTAACCCCTAACCTGCCCCCCACAACGTCGCCGACACCTACCTACACTTATTAACCCCTAATCTGCCGAGCGGACCTGAGCGCTACTATAATAAAGTAATTAACCCCTAATCTGCCTCACTAACCCTATCATAAATAGTATTAACCCCTAATCTGCCCTCCCTAACATCGCCGACACCTAACTTCAATTATTAACCCCTAATCTGCCGAGCGGACCTCACCGCTATTCTAATAAATGTATTAACCCCTAAAGCTAAGTCTAACACTAACACTAACACCCCCCTAACTTAAATATAATTTACATCTAACGAAATTAATTAACTCTTATTAAATAACTTATTCCTATTTAAAGCTAAATACTTACCTGTAAAATAAATCCTAATATAGCTACAATATAAATTATAATTACATTGTAGCTATTTTAGGATTTATATTTATTTTACAGGTAACTTTGTAATTATTTTAACCAGGTACAATAGCTATTAAATAGTTAAGAACTATTTAATAGTTACCTAGTTAAAATAATAACAAATTTACCTGTAAAATAAATCCTAACCTAAGTTATAATTAAACCTAACACTACCCTATCAATAAATTAATTAAATAAACTACCTACAATTACCTACAATTAACCTAACACTACACTATCAATAAATAAATTAAATACAATTGCTACAAATAACTACAATTACATAAACTAGCTAAAGTACAAAAAATAAAAAATAAATAAGTTACAAAAAATAAAAAAATATTTACAAACATAAGAAAAATATTACAACAATTTTTAGCTAATTACACCTACTCTAAGCCCCCTAATAAAATAACAAAGACCCCCAAAATAAAAAAAATCCCTACCCTATTCTAAATTAATAAATGTAAAAGCTCTTTTACCTTACCAGCCCTGAACAGGGCCCTTTGCGGGGCATGCCCCAAGAAAATCAGCTCTTTTGCCTGTAAAAGAAAACATACAATACCCCCCCCAACATTACAACCCACCACCCACATACCCCTAATCTAACCCAAACCCCCCTTAAATAAACCTAACACTAAGCCCCTGAAGATCTTCCTACCTTGTCTTCACCATCCAGGTTCACGGATTCTATCAGCCAATCGGAATTAAGGTAGGAATATTCTGATTGGCTGATGGCATCAGCCAATCAGAATCAAGTTCAATCCGATTGGCTGATCCAATCAGCCAATCAGATTGAGCTCGCATTCTATTGGCTGTTCCAATCAGCCAATAGAATGCGAGATCAATCTGATTGGCTGATCGGATCAGCCAATCGGATTGAACTTGATTCTGATTGGCTGATTCCATCAGCCAATCAGAATATTCCTACCTTAATTCCGATTGGCTGATAGAATCCTATCAGCCAATCGGAATTCGAGGGACGCCATCTTGGATGACGTCCCTTAAAGGAACCGTCATTCGTCGTTCAGTCGTCGGGCCGGATGGATGTTCCGCGCTGGAGGTCTTCAGGATCCTGCCGCTTCGCTCCGGATGGAAGACCATAGAAGATGCCGCCTGGATGAAGACTTCAATCGGATGGAAGATCCTCTTCTGCCCCGCTTGGATGAAGACTTTGACCGGATCATGGACCTCTTCAGCCCCCCGCTTGGGCTTGGATCAGGACATCGGAGGAGCTCTTCAGGACGGATCGGTGAACCTGGATGGTGAAGACAAGGTAGGAAGATCTTCAGGGGCTTAGTGTTAGGTTTATTTAAGGGGGGTTTGGGTTAGATTAGGGGTATGTGGGTGGTGGGTTGTAATGTGGGGGGGGGGTATTGTATGTTTTCTTTTACAGGCAAAAGAGCTGATTTTCTTGGGGCATGCCCCGCAAAGGGCCCTGTTCAGGGCTGGTAAGGTAAAAGAGCTTTTAAATTTATTAATTTAGAATAGGGTAGGGCATTTTGTTATTTTTGGGGTCTTTGTTATTTTATTAGGGGGCTTAGAGTAGGTGTAATTAGTTTAAAATTGTTGTAATATTTTTCTTATGTTTGTAAATATTTTTTTATTTTTTGTAACTTAGTTCTTTTTTATTTTTTGTACTTTAGATAGTTTATGTAATTGTAGTTATTTGTAGCAATTGTATTTAATTTATTTATTGATAGTGTAGTGTTAGGTTAATTGTAGGTAATTGTAGGTATTTTATTTAATTAATTTATTGATAGGGTAGTGTTAGGTTTAATTATAACTTAGGTTAGGATTTATTTTACAGGTAAATTTGTTATTATTTTAACTAGGTAACTATTAAATAGTTCTTAACTATTTAATAGCTATTGTACCTGGTTAAAATAATTACAAAGTTGCCTGTAAAATAAATATTAATCCTAAAATAGCTATAATATAAATATAATTTATATTGTAGCTATATTAGGATTTATTTTACAGGTAAGTATTTAGCTTTAAATAGGAATAAGTTATTTAATAAGAGTTAATTAATTTCGTTAGATGTAAATTATATTTAAGTTAGGGGGGTGTTAGTGTTAGGGTTAGACTTAGCTTTAGGGGTTAATACATTTATTAGAATAGCGGTGAGGTCCGCTCGGCAGATTAGGGGTTAATAATTGAAGTTAGGTGTCGGCGATGTTAGGGAGGGCAGATTAGGGGTTAATACTATTTATGATAGGGTTAGTGAGGCGGGTTAGGGGTTAATAACTTTATTATAGTAGCGGTGCGGTCCGCTCGGCAGATTAGGGGTTAATAAGTGTAGGCAGGTGTCGGCGACGTTGAGGGGGGCAGATTAGGGGTTAATAAATATAATATAGGGGTCGGCGGTGTTAGGGGCAGCAGATTAGGGGTACATAAGGATAACGTAGGTGGCGGCGCTTTGCGGTCGGCAGATTAGGGGTTAATTATTGTAAGTAGCTGGCGGCGACGTTGTGGGGGGCAGATTAGGGGTTAATAAATGTAATATAGGGGTCGGCGGGGTTAGGGGCAGCAGATTAGGGGTACATAAGTATAACGTAGGTGGCGGTCGGCAGATTAGGGGTTAAAAAATTTTAATTGAGTGGCGGCGATGTGGGGGGACCTCGGTTTAGGGGTACATAGGTAGTTTATGGGTGTTAGTGTACTTTAGGGTACAGTAGTTAAGAGCTTTATGAACCGGCATTAGCCAGAAAGCTCTTAACTCCTGCTATTTTCCTGCGGCTGGAGTTTTGTCGTTAGAGCTCTAACGCTCACTTCAGAAACGACTCTAAATACCGGAGTTAGAAAGATCCCATTGAAAAGATAGGATACGCAATTGACGTAAGGGGATCTGCGGTATGGAAAAGTCGCGGCTGAAAAGTGAGCGTTAGACCCTTTAATCACTGACTCCAAATACCGGCGGTAGCCTAAAACCAGCGTTAGGAGACTCTAACGCTGGTTTTCACGGCTACCGCCGAACTCTAAATCTAGGCCTAAGTGTTTTTAAACGTATATGATTGAATAGTTAAACCAATAAAGATAGTATGAAAGTATGAATGGTTAATAAACATTCCTGTATTATTCAGTGAGAATTTTTCCTAAATAATTGCAGGGGTAAAGCACTCTTTTTTTTGTTACTCATTTATCTATGATGGCACCTATAGGTACTTACCATTAGTATAACTTTACCTACTATCTTGTTACTATAAAACCGTATTGGTCTACCCACCATGTATTTTCAACACCTCTGTTCCCAGCAGTAATGCCCAGATCAAGGTATGAAACCTTACACAGTTTCCTCCACTTTAATGCTAACAGATTATATAGAATAAGACCACTAATTGATTATTTTAGCAAATTGTTTGCTGAAGTATATACCCCATCAAAAATATTTGTATTGACAAGTCCCCAATTCTTTTCAAATGTAGATTACAATTTAAACAATATATCCCCTCTAAAAGAGCACATTATGTTATTAAATTCTATAAACTGTGTGAGAGTTCCACGGGCTACATACAACATTTTAGAGCGTATGAAGGGAAAGACTGCCAATTAGATCCAACAACAAAATATTCGGCACCTGTTGTACTGATGAACTTCCCTCTTATATATCACAAAACTTCACGTTTGAATAGAACTCGAAACTGGCAATTATTCACACTGCCCAGTGCAAAACTGGTCCCCAGAGTGATGATACAAGTTATGGATTTGTATTGCTTAATGTAAATAAAAGTTAAGTTTTAGCACCGCTGGAAGTGTTCCTCTGATTGGTTTGTGGAATTGTGCCAATTAGATCTACCTGGCTGCCCACCTTACCTTACAACAAGTGAGAAAATTGTCTGGGACCTCATCCTCCCTTGTTAGGACATGGGTACCATCTGTATGTTGATAATAATTAAACTAGTATTCCCCTTTTCAAAATATTATTTTGCGTTGACACCTTAGCCTGTGGAACAATTTGAAAAAAACGTAAATGTTTCTCACAGCAATTAGTCTCCAAGAAACAAAATACAGGAAAAACAGCAGCGCTGCGGAGCGAAGAATTCCTAGCACTTAAATTTAGTGACAAAAAAGATGTGTATATGCTAACAACTATACACAATGATAAAACCAAGGCAGTTACTCTCAGAGGTGAAAGGAGACAAATTCAAAAAACAGTTTGCATTTTAGACTACAATAAATACGTGGGTGGAGCAAACCTCTCTGACCAGATGATGAAGTCTTATCTTGCGCAAGAAAACCCAAAATCTGGTATAAAAAGCTTGCTGTCTATATGATTCAAAAGGCACTTTCTAATTTGTATATTTTGTACAAAACAACTGCATCTGGCAAAAAGTTCCCCACCTAAATTAACAAATAGAGGTAATTGCAAGCCTTTTATTTGAAAATAGTGAAACCTCAAAACCTATAGGAGCATATTTATCAAGCTCCGCATGGAGCTTGAGCCCTTTAGGCTCGCCGGAAACAGAAGTTTTCCAGAAGTTGTCCGCCTGCTTCTGAGGCGGCGGACAAAAATCAACCTGATCGAATTGGGTTGATTGACACCCCCTGCTAGAGGCCACAAGTCTGCAAGGGCCAGCATTGCTGTCGGCATTTATCGATGGGCAGCGATGTGCATTGGACATGATACGCTACTTCGTATCATGTCTGCTCGCACATTGTTAAATATGCCCCTTAGTGTGAAAACATTGCAAGACTAACTGGCAGACATTTCCCCAGTTATATCTCCCCTATAGCAAAGAAGGCCTGTTCCCAAAAATTCTGCAGAGATTGTTCGAAAAAAGGGAATGAGGAAAGACTCACGTTTTCACTGTATGACTTGCACATCAAAACCTGGTTTATGCATCAAAAATTGCGTTGAAATTCATCATACAGTTGAAAAATACTGGTAAAAATGCTGGTTATTAATAAATTGGCAATCTCAAAGTCTGTGTATAATTTTTTTTAAATGATCACGCTTGCGAATGGCTGGTGGCAGGAAAATTATATCATTTAATACAAGCAGTTATGCCGGAGAAAACAAGAGATTAACACTTTCCCAAAAATCCCCTTCCAGAACTGTGATGCACTGCTGCAATTTGTGACTTTATATGACCGTTTGACAACAAATATCTAAAATCCCCTTTCAGAACTGTGATTCACAGCTATAATTAGCAGCCTTCTAAGTACCAAAACCAATGACAAGCCCATGCATGTCTGTGAATTCTTAAAAAAGGGACCCCAAAAAAGATTTTAAAATAATTAGAATTTTCACTGTACATGTTTTTCTGTAAATAATGACAATGTTTGTGAAAATAATCTATTTTACTTTTCTAAATTATTGCATTTGGCATTTATCTGACTGAAATATACAAAAATAGGGCTTGGGTTGTCTGTTCTTAAAATATATATAATTTATTTGGGCAGTTATGCAATAGCAAATAAACAATTAACCCTTTGCCTGACCAAATCTAAAAATCGCCTTTCAGATTGATTTTAAAAAAGTGCAATTAGATGTTAATATACAACCACTGATCCAATGTTATCTACATCAGATATATTTAAAGATAGGTGGACTGATAAAGAGTACTCCAAACAGAAGCATAGTTGACAAGTGTAACCTTGACCATGGGCTTGTGTAGAGATAAATAGATATAATTCTTTTACGGCTAGATTACAAGTTTTGTCGGTAAAAACTTGCGGTGCTAACGCTCCTTTTTTTTTTCCAGCGCTCACTTTAAACAACGCTGGTATTACAAGTTTTCTGAATGGCTGCGTTAGCCTCAGAAAAGTGAACCTTGAGCATAATTTAGCTCCACTTCTACCTGTAATACCAGCGTTGCCTACAGTAGCGGTAAGCTGGCTAAACGTGCTCGTCCACGATTTCCCCATAGGAAACAATGGGGCTGAGCTGGCTGAAAAAAAACCCTTACACCTGCAAAAAAACCAGCGTTCAGCTCCTAACGCAGCCCCTTTGTTTCCTATGGGGAAACACTTTCTAAGTCTGCACCTAACACCCTAACATGAACCCCGAGTCTAAACACCCCTAACCTTATACTTATTAACCCCTAATCTGCCACCCCCGCTATCGCTGACATCTACATTATATTATTAACCCCTAACCGGCCGCTCCGGACACCGCCGCAACCTACATTATCCCTATGAACCCCTAGTCTGCTGCCCCCAACATCGCCGACTCCTACATTATATTTATTAACCCTTAATCTTCCGCCCCCAACGTCGCCGCCACCTACCTACACTTATTAACCCCTAATCTGCCGACCGGACATCGCTGCCACTATAATAAATGTATTAACCCCTAAACCGCCACACTCCCGCCTCGCAAACACTATAATACATTTTATTAACTCCTAATCTGCCCTCCCTAACATCGCTGCCACCTACCTACAATTATTAACCCCTAATCTGCCGCCCCCAACGTCGCCGCTACTATAATAAAGTTATTAACCCCTAAACCTGTCTAACCCTAACACCCCCCTAAGTTAAATATAATTTAAAGAAATCTAAATAAAATTACTATAATTAAATAAATTTTTCCTATTTAAAACTAAATACTTACCTATGAAATAAACCATAAGATAGCTACAATATAACTAATAATTACATTGTAGCTATTTTAGGATTTATATTTATTTTACAGGCAACTTTGTATTTAATTTAACTAGGTAGAATAGCTATTAAAAAGTTAATAACTATTTAATATCTACCTAGTTAAAATAATTACAAAATTACCTGTAAAATAAATCCTAACCTAAGTTACAAATACACTTACTACACTATCAATAAATTAATTAAATAAATTACCTACAATGATCTAAACTAAAATACAATTAAATAAACTAAACTATATTACAAAAAAACAAACAGTAAATTACAAAAAATAAAAAAATATTACAAGAATTTTAATCTACACCTAATCTAAGCCCCCTAATAAAATAAAAAAGCCCCCCAAAATAATAAAATTCCCTACCCTATACTAAATTACAAAAGTAATCAGCTCTTTTACCAGCCATTAAAAGGGCTTTTTGCGGGGCATTGCCCCAAAGTAATCAGCTCTTTTACTTGTAAAAAAAAATACAAGACCACCCCCAACATTAAAACCCACCACCCACACACCCCTACTCTAAAACCCATCTGATACCTTCTTAAAAAAACCTAACACTATCCCACTGAAGATCACCCTACCTTGAGCCGTGTTGACCCAGCCGGGCACCACTGGTCATCTGATCCATCCAGAAGTGTTCATCCGATGGGACAGAAGAGGACATCCGGACCGGCAGAAGTCTTCATCCGATCGGGGCAGAAGAGGTCCTCCATCCAGCAGAAGTCTTCATCCAAGCGGCATCTTCTATCTTCATCCATCCGGCGCGGAGCGGGTCCATCTTCAAGACATCCGACGTGGAGCATCCTCTTCTTCCCGACGACTAACGACGAATGAAGGTTCCTTTAAATGACGTCATCCAAGATGGCGTCTCTTGAATTCCGATTGGCTGATAGGATTCTATCAGCCAATCGGAATTAAGGTAGGAAAAATCTGATTGGTCTCTTTAACCTGATTTATATGAGCTCTATTCCTCTAATTCAATCAAATGTGTTACTTTACTTCGCCATAGCTCTAAGGAGGGTATTTAAGTGGATCTCCAATTTTGTGCAATAAGAACTTTAACACTGTTTATCATAATTTTTAATAAAGGTCTGAAATGGTTCTGAGGTAATTTAGTAGATTTATTAAGCAACCAAATCAAAGGGTCTAGTGGGAGGAGAGTTTGAAAGATATCTTCTATTTCTTTAATTATATCTCTCCATAATGAATTCATCTGGGAGCACCACCACCACATATGACCCATATTACTACCTACATGACCACAATGCCAACAATGATTTTTAGTTTTGGGGAATAGTTTGTGGAGCCTTTTAGGGGTCAAATACCAGCAATGTAAAATGTATTAGTTTATCTCAAGGATAGAAGAGGAGGAGGAGGAGGCTTTTGTATTATGGAAAATGTTAGTTGCTTTTTGAGGGGTTATAATCACTCCAAGCTCTTTCTCCCATGTTTCAATAGAGTGTGGTAGATTACCAGGGGTTGGCTGGGTAATAATCTTATAGATGTGTGAAAGACTGTGCTTAATAGGGGGTTTAGAGTTAAAAAAAAAATCAAGATAAGTTAACGAGCGAGTCAAATTAGTAGTTGTGATGTAATGGTGTACTCTTGTCAGGGTTTTTTCAATGTTTGTTTGCCATGTGCTGCTGGCAGCCATTTTACTCACCTCTCTTCCTGACTTGGTGCATTGTGGGGGATGCTGCTCATTTCCTGCACTTCCTTTTATGGCCAGACTGATGTGCATCATCCATGTGAGACAGGATGCAGTCTCAAAATTGTGATGTCATCACTTATTATTTAAAGGGCCTCTGTTCAGTATGCTTTGCCTTTGCGTTGTCTCAGACCTGTTTGTGAGAGTTCCTGTGTATTACCTGGCTGCCTGACGTCGTTCCTGGTTCCTGATGCCTGGCTTGTTTCTGACTCTGCTGTTTTCCTTGTTCCTGATACCAGCTCATCTGACTATTCGCTTTGGCGCCTGACTCGGCTCGTCTGACTACCAGCTCTGGTTTTGATTCCTGGCTTGTTATTTGACTTGTGGACTTTTTATTATTTTTTGATATTAATAAAGGTGTGATTATTTTTGCACTTCTCGTCTCAGTCTGATTCCTGGCACCCTGACATTACACAATGGCCATGAATCCTGATGGTGCTAATTATCCACCTTTACCTGCCATAATTTCCATGATGGATGTACAGGATCACCGCTTGGATCAATTTGCACTAGCCCTGCAAACCCTGCTGACTCGCACTGCACATTTAGACCAAAGTGTCTCGCAAGTTATGGCTGCTCCTGTTTCCGCTGCTGCACCTATGCCTACCAGGAGCATGTCCGGTTCTGCACCTCTACCTCAGCGATATGGAGGCGATCCTATTCAGTGCAGAGGGTTTTTGAACCAGGTGGGCATTTACTTTGAGATGTTACCTCAGGCTTTTCCCTCTGACAGAGCTAAGGTGGGATTTCTCATCTCGTTACTCTCTGACACAGCTCTTGCCTGGGCTAATCCCTTGTGGGAGACTAATAAACCTGTGATTTCAAATTACCCTGAATTTGTGGCCTCCTTTCGAAGGGTATTTGATGTTCCGGCTCGCTCCTCCTCTGCTGCTAAACGACTCATGTCCATTCAGCAAGGTACAAGATCTGTTGCTCAATATGCTATTGAGATCCGTATACTTGCCGCAGAGGTAGGTTGGAACAATGAAGCCCTTGTTGCCGCTTTCTTTCATGGGCTCTCTGATGTGATTAAAGATGAAGTTGATGCCGGAGATTTGCCAGAGGATCTCGAGGCATTGGTGTCTTTTTTGATCCTAATTGACATCAGACTCAGAGAGAAGCCTCGTGTTCATTCCCACCCATGCCTCCCTCTCCTCCCATGCCTCCTGGTCCCGAGTCACCAGGTACTGCTAAGCCGATGCAGTTGGGATTCACATGTCTCTCCGCGGCGGAGAGGGCCTTTAGGAGGAGGGAGGGGGTCTGCCTTTATTGTGGGTTACAGGGCCACCTTTTGAAGTCTTGTCCTACATGGCCGGGAAACGCTCACACCTATGGACCTTGGGTGGTTTATCCTCGTCCCCGGAACCGCTTAAGGAGAAACCTTTGGTCATGGTTGTCCTTTCCTGGGTGGACTCCTCCATAGTCACTCAGGCTCTTGTTGACTCCGGTGCTGCAGGCTATTTCATTTGTATCAAAGCACTCCACTCCTGTTTTGCCTCGGTCCATTCCACTTGCTATTGAGGCCATTGATGGCAGGCCCCTTCAGCCCACACTCGTTACTCACGAAACTGCTCCGTTGTCCATGGCTGTTGGGGCTCTCCATTTTGAAACCCTCCAGTTCCAGGTGATAAACTCTGCATTTTCTGGTTGTTCTGGGTTATTCCTGGTTCCAAAAGCACAATCCCAGTCTCGACTGGCGCAGGTTTGAAATTTTGTCGTGGTCCCCGCAATGTATTTCCGCTTGTCTTCGAAAACCAGTTAAAGTATTGTGCACTTCTTCGGTATCTCAATTGCCAGAGGAGTACCGAGAGTTCCTAGACGTTTTTGACAAGGTGCGTGCCGGTACGTTGCCTCCTCACCGGTCTTACGATTGTGCCATGGACCTGCAACCCGGAGCCATTCCTCCTTGGGGCCGGGTTGTACCCTCTGGCTGTTGCAGAGAATTGTACTATGGAGGAGTATGTTGCCGATGCTCTGTCGCGGGGGATCATCCGCAAATCCTGCTCTCCTGCAGGGGCTGGCTTCTTCTTTGTGAAGAAAAAGGGTGGCGAGTTAAGACCATGCATCGATTATAGGGGTCTTAATCGTCTTGCCATTAAGAATGCTTACCCTATTCCGCTCATTACGGAACTCTTTGACCGCCTCAAGGGAGCTACGGTCTTTACTAAACTTGATTTGAGAGGAGCGTACAATGTCATTTGGATTAAGGAGGACCACAAATGGAAAACAGCATTTAACACCAGGAGCGGGCATTATGAGTATCTTGTAATGCCCTTTGGCCTATGTAATGCTCTTGCTGTTTTTCAGGAATTTATTAATGATGTCCTACGAGATATGTTGCAACAGTGTGTTGTGGTGTACTTAGATGACATCCTCATACACTCACTCACACTTGAGGCTCATCGTTCTGATGTTACACGGGTTCTTAAGAGACTACGTGAGAATGGCCTGTTTTGTAAACTCGAGAAATGTGAGTTCCATCAGACTCAAGTAACCTTCCTAGGTTATGTTATCTCCGTTGCAGGGTTCTCCATGGATCCTGACAAGTTATCTGCAGTTCTGCAGTGGCCTCGCCCTGTTGGTCTTCGGTCTATTCAACGTTTTTTGGGGTTCGCCAATTACTATAGAAAGTTTATTAAAAACTTTTCTTCCTTGGTCAAACCTATCACAGACATGACCCGTAAAGAGAATGATCCACTCCATTGGTCACCTACTGCCATTAAGGCCTTTGATAGTCTTAAGACTGCCTTTGCTGCCGCTCCAGTTCTGGCTCATCCTAACCCTGTCCTGCCTTTCGTTCTTGAGGTTGATGCGTCTGAGACTGGAGTAGGTGCCCTCTTGTCTCAACATCCTACGCCTGACGGTTCCTTGCATCCGTGTGGTTTCTACTCTAAGAAATTGTCTCCAGCGGAGTGCAATTATGAAATTGGCGACAGGGAATTACTGGCCATAATTTTGGCACTCAAGGAATGGAGGCATCTTCTCGAGGGTACTAGCAAGCCAGTGCTCATTCTTACTGACCACAAGAATTTAACTTATCTATCTGAAGAAAAACATTTGTCACCCCGACAGGCCAGATGGGTGCTATTTTTGTCTCGGTTTAATTATGTGGTCTCCTACCTGCCTGGTAGTAAGAATGTTAGGGCTGATGCCCTCTCTCGACAATTTTCGCCTTTGTCCAAGGAGGAGTCTGTACCTACTCCTGTTATACCTCCTGACCATATTTTGGCTACCATACGTACTAATTTGACTTCTCCCTTAGGGGAGGAGATCCTGGCTGCACGTCCTGAGAAACCTAGTGGTAAGTGTTTTGTGCTTGAGAATCTTCGAACTAAACTTTTGCACACTTACCACTATCCTAAAGACGCAGGTCACCCAGGCAAGAACCAAATGATTTGGTCTGTCACTCGACAATTCTGGTGGCCAGGTCTTCGTTCTGATGTTGCTGCGTATGTTGCCTCCTGCTCAGTTTGTGCACAGAATAAGACTCCTTGACGTCTTCCTGTGGGTCTTCTTCAACCTATTGCTAATGGTGAGCGTCCTTGGACACATCTTTCCATGGACTTCATTGTCGAGCTCCCTGTTTCCAATGTCAATACTGTTATCCTTATGGTGGTTGACCGTTTTTCTAAAATGTCACATTGCATTCCCTTGATGAAGCTGCCTACTGCTCAGGAGCTTGCTTCAATTTTTGCCCGGGAGGTCTTCCGTTTACATGGGTTACCCAAGGAGATAGTGTCGGACCGGGGTAGCCAGTTTGTCTCCAGATTTAGGCATTCCTTTTGTGCTCAAATGGGGATCCAGCTTTCCTTCTCCTCGGCATATCACCCTCAATCCAATGGGGCTGTGGAATGGTCTAATCAAGCTCTGGAACAGTTCCTCTGTTGCTATGTCTCAGATCACCACAATAATTGGTCTGAACTGTTACCTTGGGCAGAGTTTGCTTGTAATAGTGCTATTAATGTTTCCTCCAAGTTATCCCCGTTCATGGCGAATTATGGGTTTCAACCATCCTTGTTGCCCGATTCATTCATGTCTCAGGGTATTCTGGCTTTGGAGGAGCATCTCTGGCAACTCCGTTCCACGTGGGTGCAGATTCAGGATTGCCTTCATCATTCTATGCAGTGCCAAAAGTTCCAGGCTGATCGTAGGCGTCTGCCCGCACCTTCCTACCAGGTTGGTGACAGAGTTTGGCTGTCCTCCCGCAACTTGAACCTTTGTGTGCCTTCCAATAAATTGGCTCCCTGTTATGTTGGTCCTTTTCGAATACTCCGACGGGTTAATCCTGTGGCCTACGCTCTTGACCTTCCTCCTGCTATGCGCATCTCCAATGTTTTTCATGTCTCCCTCTTGAAACCATTGGTTTGTAAACGGTTTACCACTGTGTTGCCTCATCCCCATCCTATCTTTGTTGACAACCATGAGGAGTATGAGGTCAGCAGCATTATTGGCTCTCGTATGTCCAGGGGCCGTGTACAGTATTTGGTTCACTGGAGGGGCGTTCTTGGGTTCTCTGATGTTCTCCTCTGATGTTCATGTTCCCGCCCTGCTCCGTGCCTTCCATGCCCGTTTCCCCAATAAGCCTTTTGTCCTCCCGCAGGGGAGGGGTCGTTGAGGGGAGGGTACTGTCAGGGTTTTTTTCCTGTTTGTTTGCCATGTGCTGCTGGCAGCCATTTTACTCACCTCTCTTCCTAACTATGGTGCATTGTGGGGGATGCTGCTCATTTCCTGCACTTCCTTTTATGGCCAGACTGGTGTGCATCATCCGTGTGAGACAGGATGCAGTCTCAGAATTGTGATGTCATCACTTATTATTTAAAGGGCTTCTGTTCAGTATGCTTTGCCTTTGCGTTGTCTCAGACCTGTTTGTGAGAGTTCCTGTGTATTACCTGGCTGCCTGACGTCCTCCTGGTTCCTGATCCCTGGCTTGTTCCTGACTCTGCTGTTTTCCTTGTTGCTGATTCCGGCTTGTCTGACTATTCGCTTTGGCTCCTGACTCAGCTCGTCGTGATTAATAGAAATATCTTCAGTAGTATCATCAATGCTCGTATTGCTACTCAGCTCCAAAATGGAGAATTCACTGTTGTGAAGTATTGATGTTAGTGGTCCTGGGCAGGAGGAAAGGTAGGAATTTATCCTAGTTATGTTGTCCCACATTTTTAATGTCTCTTGAGTAATTGGGTTGGTGATATGTCTAGAAAAATATAGGGATTTTGGGTGCCAGCAGATTGAAGGGAGGTTGACATTTAGATTCAAATTCTCTTCTAGTGCAATCCATCTCTTATGATCTTTATGTATTCTCCAATCTAGAATTCTTTGGAGAAATATTGATCGTCTATAGGAATCTTTATCTGGAACACCAAAGTCTCCTTGTGTGGTGAAGCGTGACATTGTGTGTTTGTTTATCCTAGGAGGACGACTGTTCCATATGAAGGAACCGAATAATTGTTGTATCTGTGATACATAAGTAGGGGGTTTGCAGTATGTATAAGAGCCTTGGAAAGGCATTCATTTTAATGTTATTAATCCTACCAAGCCAGGAAAGATTTTTTTTTAGTCCAAGAGGAGAGATCTCTCATTAGGGTTTTTTTGATGGGTAGGTAATTTAATTTGAATAAAGCCTCTTGATTATCTGCTAATTGGATCCCTAAATATTTCAGGGACTCTTTGCTCCGTTTAAATGGACATATTTTAGTAATTTGACTTTCTAGCTGAGGAGCAATAGCTACTCCTAGAATTTCTGACTTGGTATTATTAATCTTAAAATTGGTAAGTTTATGAAACGATTCTAGTTCTTTTAGCAGAAGAGGAATTGTCTTGACCGGGTCTATGAGAGAGAAAAGGATATCATCTGTGAACAGAGACATCTTATACAGTATTCCTCTCCTTCGAGGTGGATACCTGTTATTTTTTTATTTAGTCTTATTTTTGTCGCCAGGGCTTCAATAAGGCAGGTGAAGAGCAGTGGGGACAGAGAACATCCCTGTCTAGTGCCATTCGTTATTTGGAATGGTTGTGACAAAGTACCATTAAGAAATATTCTGGCGCTGGGGGAATTGTTTAATGCAAAGATTATATGTAATGTTTTATTACCCATCCCAAAGGCACGTAAAGTTGCTTTCAGAAAAGGCCATCCGACACAGTCTGCATCTGTAGATAGCCAAATTGAGGGGATATGTTCTGATTTAGCATGCCACATTAAATGGAGATTACGTACCATGTTGTCTTTGGCTTCATGGTAGGAGACAAAACCCACCTGGTCTTGATGGAAAATATTTGGAAGAATTAAGTTCAATCTGTTTACTTTAATTTTCGTAAACATTTTAATATTGGAGTTCAATAGCGAAATCAGGAGATAGTTAGGGATTTGTGTGTTGGATTTATTTGGTTTTGGTATTAATGTTATATTAGCTTGGAGTGCTAGGAGGGGGAATTTTTTTATCTTCATCTATACTTTGAAAGAAAGCTAGAAGGTGAGGGGCTAGGAGTTCTTTAAAAGTAGTGTAATAACTGTTACCTAGTCTGTCAGGGCCTGGAGATTTTCCTGATTTTAAGGATTTAATCACTATTTGGAGTTCCTCAATAGAAAAGGGAGCATCTAAGTTATCTTTTTGTTCTTTAGTTAATGTAGGTAAATGTAATTGTGCTAAATATTCTTGTATCTCCACCTCTTTCGGAGGAGTGTGAATTTGTTTTAGATTATAAAGTGCTTCATAATATTGTCTAAATTTATCAGCTATATCTTTTGAGGAATACCAGTTTTTTCCCACATCATCTTTGATATGCAAAATGTAGCGATTGTACATTTTCTTCTTAAGCTGTCTGGCTAGGAGTCTCCCCTGTTTATTGGCACCTTCATAAAAAGTTTTTTAAAAAATAATGCATTACATTTTGCTTCAATACCTAAATAAAGATTAAGTTGTTGTCTTTTATGTGCTAAGCTTTCGAGAAGGGAGCAATATTTAGGATGTGATTTATGAATTTCTTGAAGTTTATTTAGATCAATTAATAAGGACGTTAAGTATGTTTGTTGCTGTTTGATTTAGGCTGCTTTCAAAGCTATCAGGAGTAGTATTTAGGTCAAAATATTCATCAATGATTTTGGTAATTGAATGCGGATTAAAGGATCTTTCAGTAGGGATTTGTCTAATTTCCAAATTCTTTCTTGTGCTTCCTGTGAGGGTAGTGTAAGAGTACAACTAATCATAGCGTGATCTGACCAGGTAATAGGGGAGATATCTGTGTGGGTGATATGAGTTAAGCTGGTGACGTCAATCATCAGGTAGTCAATTCTGGAATAAATTTGATGAGGATGTGAAAAAAGGTATAATCTTTAGTATTTGGGTGATGTATGCGCCAAGCGTCATGTATTGCTAGGTTAGACAAATTAGATTTTATTAAAGAGACAGTCTACACCAGAATTTTCATTGTTTAAAAAGATAGATAATCCCTTTATTACCCATTCCCTAGTTTTGCATAACAACACAGTTATATAAATACACTTTTTACCTCTGTGATTACCTTTTATCTAAGCCTCTGCAAACTGCCCCCTTATTTCAGTTCTTTTGACAGACATCCATTTTAGCCAATCAGAGCTGGCTCCACATGCGTGAGCACAGTGTTATCTACATGACACACATGAACTAACACCCTCTAGTGGTGAAAAACTGTCAAAATGCCCTGAGAGAGGAGGCGGCCTTCAAGGGCTTAGAAATTAGCATATGAACCTCCTAGGTTTAGCTTTCAACTAAGAATACCAAGAGAACAAAGCAAAATTGGTGATAAAAGTAATTTGGAAAATTGTTTAAAATGACATTCTCTAACTGAATCATGAAAGTTTATTTTGGACTAGACTTCCCCTTTAAGTTTAGTGTTGAAACCGATGATCGTCCTGACGAGCAGTCAATGTTTGGGTCAAGAGCAACATTAAAATCTCCTCCAACTATCAAACTACCCCTAGTAGATTCTAAAATTTTATTGTAAGTATGTTGGAAAAAACAGGGGGAGTCAGTATTTGGGGCATAGATATTTGCCAGAGTAATCATTTTGTTATGTAGGATGCCCGAAACAATCAGGTGTCTCCCTTCCTTATCTTTAGTGACTTGAGTTGACCTTAAATGGAAGAGACTTACTGATTAATATACATACTCCATTATGTTTGGTGGTATTTGAGGTAAAGTATGCTGGACCAAATTTTTTGAAAGAGGAATGAGGTTCGTGACCTTTTTTGAAATGGGTTTTTTGAAGCATAACAATGTGACATTTAAGCCTTTTGTAATCTCTTAAAGCGATGCAACGCTTCTGTGGGATATTAAACCCCTTTACGTTATGTGAAAGGATTTTAATTTCACGTGAGTGTACTGACATAATCATGTAGTAAGGTGTAAGCAAGTTCAGATAACAAGGCACATTTGTACAGTAAACATGTATCAAATAAGGATATCATTGAAGGCATGGTATTAGACACAATATGAACAATAACTATGGTAATAAAAAAAATAAGCTAAACAGTAGCTTGAAACAGTACTAACAATGAGTGCATTTTCACATTCATACACCATAATGGGGGGGTTGAGTAATGTCTCACAATGCTCTTTTGGTATAGCAGAGAATATATGTGGGTGGAGTGGAATCCTCATAATGGGAAAGGTCATTTATGATAAATCCATGGAATTATAAGGATCTTGAAAAGGGGAGGCAATGGAAATAAGTGCAAACATCATAGGTCCAGGAATCAGGGAGGATTATTTTGCCACAGTCTAAGGACTGAGTATGGTGTGATACAAGAACATTCAGAGCAATAGTGGTAATAATACTGTTATTTGTTAGAACAATAGAAACTAAGCATGAATAAAACTAAGTAAAAATAAAAGAACAGTTCAGGTATAAATCATAGTGTAATATGCATTGTTATTGCATTTCTTACCCAATACTTTTGTGAACTGATAGGGCTTATAAATGTCCCCACAGTGTCCCTGATTTGGAATTCTGGGGTTCATTGACCTTAGGCTACTACAGTTAAATTTTGTACAGTAATTAACTATTTTCTGAAGAGGAGAGATCTGTCTTCCGTCTTTTAAATTGTGCCCTATTCCAGAGCGGGCGCTGTTCTTTGGGGAAATCCTGTCTTAAATCTGGATGTGATGGGGGATTTCTAGTACATTGTCCGTAGGAGGGACAATAGAGATGTTCAATTTTTTTCGCCAGATTGTCCAGATCATTAAATTTTTTGTAAACAATTTGGGACCCATTATGAGAGACTATTGGAAATCCTCAGCGATATTTAATATTGTGGTCTTGCAGGGTTTTGGTTATAAATCTGACCTCTTTTCGTCTCTGTACTGTTTGCGGACTAAGATCCTGGTGTATTTGTAAGTTGCGATCTTTAAAAAAGATAATTTGTCTTGATCTCGCAGCTTGCCAGAATTCTTCTTTAGTGGTGAATTTCAGAAATTTTAGGATTACATCCCTTGGAGGAGCAGGTGGTTTAGGAGAGCTCTGTGAACCCGTTCAATATCATCATTTTGGAGAGGAGGTGATCTCGAAGATAGAAAGTAAAAGAGGTCTCTCACGTAGGATTTTAGTTGATCTTGTGTAACTTCTTCCAGGATGCCTCTGATCCTAAGATTATTTCTTCTTCAACGATTGTCAAGATCCTCAATTTTTTCGTGCAGGGATTGCAGCATAGAATCTTGTATCGACAGTTACTGGGTGTTTGAGCTTACCAGATTGTTTAAAGAATCTTGGCCCTCTTCTAAATAATCAATTCTCGATCCCATGTCATTAAGGTCTTTCTTGAGATCTCTCATTTCCTCCTTAATAAAAGACTTCAGGGATTCTAGATCTGACTTTGAAGGGAGGTACCACACAAAGGCCAAGGGCTGAGTTTACGTGCTCATGCACGCTTTCCCCCATAGACATCAATGAGGAGAAAGTGTCAGAAAAAAAACTAACACCTGCGATCGCGGAATGGCAAATTGCTGTAAACGCAACCCCATTAATGTCTATGGGGAAAAGAAAATTAAGATAAAACCTAACACCCTAACATAAACCCCTAGTCAAAATACCCCTAGTCTGCCGCTCCCCAATATCGCTGATACTAAATAAACCAATTAACCCCTAAACCGTCAACCCCACACATCGTGACTATTAAATAAACCTATTAACCCCTAATCTGCCGCCCACCCACATCCCCAACACTATATAAACCTAATAACCCCTAAACCACCGACCCCCACATCGCCAACACTATAATAAAGTATTAACCTCTAAACCGCCAGACCCCCACATCGCAACTAATAAACTAAACCTATTAACCCCTAATTTAAATTAAAAGTACAATATAACTATCTTAAAATAAATATAAACTTACCAGTGAAATTAAAAAAATAAGATAAAACTATAAATTAACCTAACATAACTATTCTAATAAAATAAAATAAACTACAAATTAAAAATCCTAAAGCAGATCAGAGCCAAGCAGATCAGAAGCTTTACCAAGAAGCTCCTCAGACAAATCGCATAATTAAGCTAATTTAATAGAATAGGGGGCATAATATACCCTCAATCACACAGGTATCCTGAGTGAGAGAGCGTCCCTGCACAAGTGGAAACCTTTATTTTCAGGTTCGTGATTGAACTTGAGCTGCGGCCAGACAGAGGAAGCACGAGACCTTGCAATACAGCACGCAAGCATGCTTGCCAAACCGAGCCGCTCACATCATACACCAGGGACTAGTATTGTAATCCGGAGAGTCGGGGATCCACTACAGTGCCTGGTTTAGTGCAGAGGAGCGAGTAACTAACAAGGAGACACCCGAGTGCGGCTAGTGGAACATTTCACAGAAGGGCTGCAGCGGATCAAAACTACGGATCTGAGTGAGTTACCTATTGCTCCCCTGTAGTGCCTAGTATTATAGGACCTGATCCCTGTATACCCTTTTATTGCGGCCATAGTCTTCCCAAGAACACACAAGAGGGACGTCTATCCCTGCTGCCTGCTAAAACAGTTTTGGCGTGAATCAGATGCCATTCTTAGCTTAGCTAGCCATATGAAGGTAGTTTCAGCTATTCAGAGCTTCCCTGATAAAATAAAGAGCTGCGGGAGACGGAGTTGACCAGAGACCTATATGGCTGCATTTGCACAAAGTTCCATGATGCTATCTTTTAAGAGGACCTACAACTAGCTTTAGACTTAAACATACTCCTAAGGAGCAGCACTCCATAGCTATAAGCTCCTACCAACCTCTGAGCCGGTCTAACAAAGATTACAAATACTAGTAACTGACTTTAACAAGCTGAAGAGTCCGGAACAGAAACTACGCAACAGGGCCTGCGGCCTCACAAAGATGGTAGACTCAGTTTCTATAACTGGGCACCCTCTGAATCATCCTCACGGATAAATCGGCAACTACCAAAAAGTCGCTGGACTTACGAATACTAAAGCTCAAACCTCTCAAGCCAACCCCTGTATTAGCTCACTGAAGACCCAGATGGAGATCTAACCTGTGTATCTTGAAACTTCCTTCTCCCGATAACTTGGTGTAAGCAATATTATACCCTCTGCTATAACGCTTCTCATCTTGCACTTGGCATCTACCTTGTATTCCATTATGGAGCTGGTTGCCCTTCTATTAAGGGAATTGAGCTCTCGCATGGACCAGCACCATGTGACCTGCATTTCCATCTTGAATACAGAAGCCAGATCTTCCTCAGATATGACTCTTACCGCAGTCTCCCACGCTAACAACTGGAATATCTTACTTACTCAGTGTGATGCTGTAGGGCCCCAGCGTCAACCTTTGACTGAGTCCTGTGCACTGCGTTCACGGGACGCCTACTTGGGAGAGACCGAATGTGCTCAGAGTAAGCCACAGAGAAAATCATCTGTAACATAGGTTCTGCAGTTCAGTCACAATACAGTAGTGGGCTGGGAGCAATCATGGAAAGATACCAAAACACAAGCATGTGTGAATCTGCAGCTCACTCCTGGCGATATTTCAAGTAGCTCCATATGAACCATCAGGTCTGGACGTGAGTTTGATTTGGAGGTAAGGTGTGTGCTTCTCCTTTATCCATCGCTTCCCTGTAAAAGTGGGTTCCAACGAGGCATTAGATATGGAACTCCTGTTTGCCTGCTAACAGCTACTACACTACAATGGAGACACGCGGTGCAGGTTAACCCAAGAATTATGAACACAAACAGATATGGCATTTGTTAATAAGGAGAATAAGTTTGCATCTTCTACCCGTAGCCTTTGCTGAGACGTTATATTTTTTAATCATTACTTATTCCTATTGTTAAACATGATCAAAATTGTCATGGAATAAGTTTATAGGCTGCAATTACCTACCCACACTGGGAAATACCTATGATGGCAGTAATGTCGGATGCAGATGCCTCCTCAGCTAGTACGGGACAGTCACCATAATCTCAGATATTTCTATACAGCTAAGGTTCTTTGTTATAAGTTAGGTCTAACGGCTAGATTTAGAGTTTTGTTGGTAATGACCCGCGTAGCTAACGCTCCTTTCCCCCCCCCCGCACCTTTTAAACAACGCTGGTATTGAGAGTTCTCTAAAGGGCTGCGTTAGGCTCCAAAAAGGGAGCGTAGAGGCATATTTACCGCCACTTCAACTCTCAATACCAGCGTTGCTTACGGTAGCGGCTAGCTGGAAAAACGTGCTTGTGCACGATTTCCCCATAGGAAACAATGGGGCAGTTTGGGCTGAAAAAAAAACCTAACACCTGCAAAAAAGCAGCGTTAAGCTCCTAACGCAGCCCCATTGTTTCCTATGGGGAAACAGTTTCTAAGTCTGCACCTAACACCCTAACATGTACCCCGAGTCTAAACACCCCTAACCTTACACTTATTAACCCCTAATCTGCCGCCCCCGCAATCGCTGACACCTGCATTACACAATTAACCCCTAATCTGCCGCTCCGTACACTGCCGCAACCTACATTATACCTATGTACCCCTAATCTGCTGCTCTTAACATCGCCGACACCTATATTATATTTATTAACCCCTAATCTGCCCCCCCCCAACGTCGTCGCTACCTACCTACACTTATTAACCCCTAATCTGCCGACCGGACCTCGCCGCTACTCTAATAAATGTATTAACCCCTAAACCGCCTCACTCTCGCCTCAAAAACCCTATAATAAATAGTATTAACCCCTAATCTGCCCTCCCTAACATCGCCGACACCTAACTTCAAGTATTAACCCCTAATCTGCTGACCGGACCTCGCCGCTACGCTAATAAATGTATTAACCCCTAAAGCTAAGTCTAACCCTAACCCTAACACCCCCCTAAGTTAAATATAATTTTAATCTAACTAAATAAATTAAATCTTATTAACTAAAGTATTCCTATTTAAAACTAAATACTTACCTGTAAAATAAACCCTAATATAGCTACAATATAACGAATAATTATTTTGTAGCTATTTTAGGATTTATATTTATTTTACAGGCAACTTTGTATTTATTTTAACTAGGTACAATAGCTATTAAATAGTTATTTACTATTTAATTGCTACCTAGTTAAAATAATTACAAAATTACCTGTAAAATAAATCCTAACCTAAGTTACAATTAAACCTAACACTACACTATCAATAAATTAATTAAATAAATTACCTACAATTACATAAACTAAACTACAAAAACAAACAAACACTAAATTACAAAAAATTAAAAAAAGATTACAAGAATTTTAAGCTAATTACACCTACTCTAAGCCCCCTAATAAAATAAAAAAGCCCCCTAAAATAAAAAAATTCCCTACCCTAATCTAAATTAAAAAAGTTAACAGCTCTATTACCTTACCAGCCCTTAAAAGGGCTTTTTGCGGGGCATGCCCCAAAGAAATCAGCTCTTTTGCCTGTAAAAAACACAATACCACCCCCCAACATTACAACCCACCACCCACATACCCCTACTCTAACCCAAACCCCCCTTAAATAAACCTAACACTACCCCCCTGAAGATCTCCCTACCTTGAGTCGTCTTCACCCAACCAGGCACCGATGGACCAAAAGAAGACATCCGGAGCGGCAGAAGTATTCATCCTATCCGGGCAGAAGAGGACATCCGGACCGGTAGACATCTTCATCCAAGCGGCATCTTCTATCTTCATCCATCCGACGAGGAGGGGCTCCATCTTCAAGACCTCCGGCGCGGAACATCCTTCATCCCCGACGACTAGACGACGAATGAACGTTCCTTTAAATGACGTCATCCAAGATGGCGTCCCTCGAATTCCGATTGGCTGATAGGATTCTATCAGCCAATCGGAATTAAGGTAGGAAAAATCTGATTGGCTGATTGAATCAGCCAATCAGATTCAAGTTCAATCTGATTGGCTGATTGGATCAGCCAATCGGATTGAAGTTGAATCTGATTGGCTAATTCAATCAGCCAATCAGATTTTTCCTACCTTAATTCCGATTGGTCGATTGATCAATACACCCAATAGAATGCGAGCTCAATCTGATTGGCTGATTGGATCAGCCAATCGGATTGAACTTGAATCTGATTGGCTGATTCAATCAGATTTTTCCTACCTTAATTCCGATTGGCTGATAGAATCCTATCAGCCAATCAGAATTCGAGGGACGCCATCTTGGATGACGTCATTTAAAGGAACCTTCATTCTGTGTTAGGACGTCGGAAGAAGAGGATGGATCCGCGCCGGCTGCTTCAAGATGGACCCGCTCCGCTACGGATGGAAGAAGATAGAAGATGCGGTCTGGATGAAGACTTCGGACCCTCTGGAGGACCTCTTTTGGCCGGATAGGATGAAGACTTCGGACCCTCTTCTGGGCGGATCGGATGGTACCCGGCTGGGTGAAGACAAGGTAGGAAGATCTTCAGGGGGCTTAGTGTTAGGTTTTTTAAGGGGGGTTTGGGTGGGTTAGATTAGGGGTATGTGGGTGGTGGGTTGTAATGTTGGGGGGATATTGTATGGTTTTTTTTTAAAGGCAAAAGAGCTGATTACTTTGGGGCATGCCCCACAAAAAGCCCTTTTAAGTGCTGGTAAGGTAATAAAGCTTTTATTTAGAGTAGGGTAGGGCCTTTTTTTAATTTTGGGGGGCTTTGTTATATTTTAGGGGGCTTAGAGTAGGTGTAATTAGTTTAAAATTCTTGTAATCTTTTTTTTTAATATAATTTAGTGTTTGTTTTTTTTGTAATTTAGTTTAGTTTATTTAATTGTAGGTAATTGTAGGTAGTTTAGTTAATTAATTTATTGATAGTGTAGTGTTAGGTTTAATTGTAACTTAGGTTAGGATTTATTTTACAGGTAATTTTGTAATTATTTTAACTAGGTAGCTATTAAATAGTTAATAACTATTTAATAGCTATTGTACCTAGTTAAAATAAATACAAAGTTGCCTGTAAAATAAATATAAATCCTAAAATAGCTACAATGTAATTATTCGTTATATTGTAGCTATATTAGGGTTTATTTTACAGGTAAGTATTTAGCTTTAAATAGGAATAATTTATTTAATAAGATTTAATTTATTTCGTTAGATAAAAATTATATTTAACTTAGGGGGGTGTTAGGGTTAGGCTTAGCTTTAGGGGTTAATACATTTATTAGAGTAGCGGCGAGGTCCGGTTGGCAGATTAGGGGTTAATACTTGAAGTTAGGCGTCGCAGATGTTAGGGAGGGCAGATTAGGGGTTAATACTATTTATTATAGGCTTTTTGAGGCGGTTTAGGGGTTAATACATTTATTATAGTGGCGGCGAGGTCCGGTCAGCAGATTAGGGGTTAATAAGTGTAGGTAAGGTAGCGGCAACGTTGGGGGGGGCAGATTAGGGGTTAATAAATATGTAGGTGTCGGCGATGTTAGGGGCAGCAGATTAGGGGTACATAGGGATAATGTAGGTGGCGGCAGTGTGCGGTCGGCAGATTAGGGGTTAAAAAAAATTATTATAGTGGCGGCGATGTGGGGGGGCCTCGGTTTAGGGGTACATAGGTAGTTTATGGGTGTTAGTGTACTTTAGAGCACAGTAGTTAAGAGCTTTATGAACCGGCGTTAGCCCAGAAAGCTCTTAACTACTGACTTTTTTCTGCGGCTGGAGTCTTGACGGTAGAGGCTCTACCGCTCACTTCAGCCAAGACTCTAAATACCGGCGTTAGGAAGATCCCATTGAAAAGATAGGATACGCAATTGGCGTAAGGGGATCTGCGGTATGGAAAAGTCACGGCTGGAAAGTGAGCGTTAGACCCTTTCCTGACTGACTCTAAATACCAGCGGGCGGTAAAAAGCAGCGTTAGGAGCCCTTAACGCTGCTTTTAACGGCTAAAGCAGAACTCTAAATCTAGGCGTAAGATAGCTACAATATAACTAATAGTTACATTGTAGCTAGCTTAGGGTTTATATTTATTTTACAGGTAAGTTTGTATTTATTTTAACTAGGTACAATAGTTATTAAATAGTTATTAACTATTTAATAACTACCTAGCTAAAATAAGTACAAAATTACCTGTAAAATAAATCCTAACCAAAGTTACAATTACACCTAACACTACACTATCATTAAACTAATTACCTAAAACTACCTACAATTAATTACAATTAAATTAAATAACTAAATTACGAGAAAAAAAAAACAGTAAATTACAGAAAATAAAAAAAGAATTACAAGAATTTTAAACTAATTACACCTATTTAAGGTAGGAAAAATCCTATTGGCTGATGTAATCAGCCAATCGGAATTCAAGGGACGCCATCTTGGATGACGTCATTTAAAGGAACCTTCATTCTTCGTTAGGACTTCGTTTGAAGAGGTTCCTCCGCATCGGCTGGATTGAAGATGGAGCCGCTCCGCTCCAGAAGGATGAAGATAGAAGATGCCGCCTGGATGAAGCCTTCTGCCGTCTGGAGGACCTCTTCTGCCCCGATCGGATGAAGACTTCAGACCCTCTGGAGGACCACTTGTGCCCGGGTGGGTGAAGACGGCTCAAGGTAGGGTGATCTTCAGGGGGTTAGTGTTAGGTTTTTTTAAGGGGGGATTGGGTGGGTTTTAGAGTAGAGTTGTGTGGGTGGTGGGTTGTTATGTTGGGGGGTATTGTATTTTTTTTTACAGGTAAAAGAGCGGATTACTTTGGGGCAATCCCCGCAAAAGGCCCTTTTAAGGGCTATTTGTAATTTAGTATAGGGTTGGGAATTTTGTTTTATTTTGGGGGGCTTTTTTATTTTATTAGGGGGATTAGATTAGGTGTAATTAGTTTAAAATTCTTGTAATTCTTTTTTTATTTTCTGTAATTTAGTGGGGGGGGTTTCCATAATTTAGTTTATTTCATTTAATTGTAATTAATTGTAGGTAGTTTAGGTAATTAGTTTAATGATAGTGTAGTGTTAGGTGTAATTGTAACTTAGGTTAGGTTTTATTTTACAGGTAATTTTGTCTTTATTTTAGCTAGGTAGTTATTAAATAGTTAATAACTATTTAATAACTATTGTACCTAGTTAAAATAAATACAAAGTTGCCTGTAAAATAAAAATAAACCCTAAGCTAGATACAAATGTAACTATTAGTTATATTGTAGCTAGCTTAGGGTTTATTTTATTGGTAAGTATTTAGTTTTAAATAGGATTAATTTATTTAATTATGTTAAATTAATTTCGTTTAATTTAAATTATATTTAAGTTGGGGGGGTTAGACTTAGGGTTAGACTTAGGTTTAGGGGTTAATACATTTATTATAGTAGCGGTGACGTTGGGGTCGGAAGATTAGGGGTTAATAAATGTAGGTAGGTGTCGGCGACGTGGGGGGCAGATTAGGGGTTAATAAATATAATGTAGGTGTCGGCGATGTTAGGGGCAGCAGATTAGGGGTTCATAGGTATAATGTAGGTGGCGGCGATGTCCGGTCGACAGATTAGGGGTTACAAAAATGTATTTTAGTGTTTGTGAGTTGGGAGGGCCTTGGTTTAGGGGTTAATAGGTAGTTTATGGGTGTTACTGTACTTTTTAGCACTTTAGTTAAGAGCTTTATGTTCCGGCGTTTGCCCATAAAACTCTTAACTACTGACTTTTAAATGCGGTAGGAGTCTGGACAGGACAGGGTCTACCGCTCACTTTCTCCAAGACTCATAATACCAGCGTTAGGCAAATCCCATTAAAAAGATAGGATACACAATTGACGTAAGGGGATTTGCGGTAGCCTCGAGTTGCGGAAAAAAAGTGAGCAGTACACCTGTACCTGCCTGACTCGTAATACCAGCGGGCGTTAAAAAGCAGCGTTAGGACCCCTTAACGCTGCTTTTTTACCCTAACGCCAAACTCGTGATCTAGCCGTATATTTGTTCATTTTTTTGGTTCAATATTGACCTCAATTTAAATTACCTGCTTCTGCATTATTTTTTTTCAGTAAAGTTTGTTCAAGAAAAGACTTGTTTTGGTTTTTAATTTCTGCATACTGAGTTCTAGACACCTTCCTCGCCCTCACAGCCTTGAACCAGTCTACTACTGCAGGTAAGAGGCTCCGACTCTTGGGGACTTGTCCCTCTTTGCCCCACTCTCCAGACCATCTCCCTATCCTTTATTCACTCTCTCCCTCAGGATTAGAAAGACCAGCAGTGCCACGGTATTTACTCCTGGTCTGTATTCTGGTCCGGGACCAGCAGTGTCAATGATTAACATGCTTTACGATTCATACAGGCCAGGGGTAAATACCACTGCGCTGCTGACCTTCTCCCGCACCCCTTATTTTGCGGCTGGTGACTGACTGTCCCTACTCCAAAGGGGGTCTCTTCTTGTTATCAGTCGTCCCACTCGCTTTCACATATTTTTACTTAGGTGGTGTGGCAATTTTTTTATGGGAATTCTTTTTTTAAATTGTGGAAGTTTGCACTGATGCCCACTACTTATTTAGCACATGAACTTTATCCTAAAAAAGTTCATGTGTTAAATAAATAGTGTGCATTAGTGCAGACTACTACTATTTTATTTAAAAAAAAATCCCCATAAAAATCCCCCCATGCTGGCACTGTGACAGCGACAGATGAACAGAGGATGTACTTGTCCCATTTCGCCCAGCCAGCCCAAGACAAGTGCAGTCAATGCTTACATGAAATCCTTATGCATATGCGTAAAAATGACCATCTAAACCATGTTGTAATGTTTATATTAAGGCTTGGTATATGCATTGCAAAATGTGCCTAGCATTAATTTAAACATCGCAACATGGTTTAAATGGACATTTTAATGTAGAAGCTTAAGCATTTAATTTCTCCATGGCTAGATAACTATACGCTTCCCGATTTTGATGAATACTGGAATAGGCCGGTACAGGAACAAGTAGGTGGTCTTTGTGGGTGGGGCTATTTGGGGGCAAGCATGGACAACTCTGGTCAGAGTTTTGGGGGTTCCAGGGCAGGTTTTGGGAGGTCCAAGATTTTTTAATAAGGAAACTAGGGCTGAAATATGCAAGATATAACTCCACAGGCAAGAGCTCCTATATTGGGATTTTTCTTGATGAGTGTCTTGTGTGTATATTTGTAGCATGCATGTTTGTGTGTGCCTGCATGTCTTTAGTGAGTGTGCCTGCATGTCTTTAGTGAGTGTGCCTGCATGTCTTTAGTGAGTGTGCCTGCATGTCTTTAGTGAGTGTGCCTGCATGACTTTAGTGAGTGTGCATGTATTTATTTAGTGAGTGTGCATGTATATATTTAGTGGGTGTGCCTGTGTGTCTTTAGTGAGTGTGCCTGTATGTCTTTAGTGAGTGTGCCTGTGTGTCTTTAGTGAGTGTGCCTGCATGTCTTTAGTGAGTGTGCCTGCATGTCTTTAGTGAGTGTGTATGTATGTATTTAGTGAGTGTGCATGTATCTCTTTAGTGAGTGTGCCTGTATGTATTTAGTGAGTGTGCCTGTATGTAGTGAGTGTGCCTATATGTATTTAGTGAGTGTGCATGTATGTATTTAGTGAGTGTGCCTGTATGTCTTTAGTGAGTGTGCATGTATGTATTTATTTAGTGAGTATCATGTATGTATTTAGTGAGTGTGCCTGTATGTATTTAGTGAGTGTGCCTGTATGTCTTTAGTGAGTGTGCATGTATGTATTTAGTGAGTGTGCCTGTATGTATTTATTTAGTGAGTATCATGTATGTATTTAGTGAGTGTACACGTATGTATTTAGTGAGTGTGCCTGCCTGTCTTTAGTGAGTGTGCCTGTGTCTCTTTAGTGAGTGTGTCTGTATGTAGTGTGTCTGCGTTTCTATAGTGAGTGTGCCTGTGTGTCTTTAGTGAGTGTGCCTGCATGTCTTTACTGAGTGTGCCTGTATGTAGTGAGTGTGCCTGCGTGTCTTTAGTGTGTGTGCGCCTGCATGTCTATAGTGAGTGTGCCTCTATGTAATGAGTGTGCCTGTGTGTCTATAGTAAGTGTGCCTGCGTGTCTATAGTGAGTGTGCCTGCATGTCTTTAGTGAGCGTGCCTCTATGTAGTGAGTGTGCCTGCGTGTCTATAGTGAGTGTGCCTGCGTGTCTATAGTGAGTGTGCCTGCATGTCTATAGTGAGTGTGCCTGCATGTCTATAGTGAGTGTGCCTCTATGTAGTGAGTGTGCCTGCATGTCTATAGTGAGTGTGCATGCATGTCTTTAGTGAGTGTGCCTGTATGTACTGAGTGTGCCTGTATGTAGTAAGTGTGCCTGTATGTAGTGTGTGTGCCTGTATGTAGTGAGTGTGCCTGTATGTAGTGAGTGTGCCTGTATGTAGTGAGTGTGCCTGTATGAATTTAGTGAGTGTGCCTGTATGAATTTAGTGAGTGTGCATGTATAGTATGTATTTAACATACTTCTCTTTTGAAACAACAGTAAAATAAAGATGTCACAGCTATAGTACTCTAGCTCAGGGATCCTCAAACTTTTTGCGCCAGGGACCCTTTACAGGGGAGAAAAAAGGACCCCCTTGTAATAATATTACTAAGTAAGCAAATGCTTATTACAATTTATAGTCTTAGTTGCCATTGGGACTATTTTAATTCTTAAACATTTCAACCTAAATAATTCAGACCTGTTTCACTGTGATAAACAGAAACACATTTCAATTCCAATCATGATAATATCACTTACAGTCTTCAGAGTAATTTTATTCAAAGCGTATTTGGACTCAACTTGACAGCATTTACTTTGTCATTTTTATTAACAACTTTCATAAAATTACCAGTAGCAAACCTGGCATTTAAAATTACCAGTCTAAAGATGAGTTTACTTTTAAGTAAGTGTTTCAACTTTAAAATAGCCACCTTTTAGCCAGACAGGCTGGAAGGCAGTGCAAAAGAGCACTCAGGTTGCCAATTAGGCAATAAAAGGTGATAAAAAGTGCTGCTGAGATTGTATATAAAGTATACAATAAAACAATAGTTCCAGTTAAAAGTTTTTTTTTAAAAAAAACAACGCGTTTCTCAGTGGGTATACCACTGTTTTACCAGCTGATGAAACAGTGGTATTCCCACTGAGAAACGCGTTGCTTTTAAATAAACCCCTTTTAACTGGAACTATCGTTTTATTGTATACTTACTGATAATATTTGTAAAGAAATTCTGCTTTAATGAGATTCTTTCCTCTGAGTTGATAATATTAAGTTGACATAAAATGTAATGTGCTGCTCAGTAGTGCAAAGCGATAAGAACTCTGTTGTAGCGGTTGATCTTATAGTTATTTGTTGTTTGGGGGGCTGGGGGAGTAGGAATAACGAGTCACACTCCTTTTCTCTGTACTTCAGTGGTCTCTTTTTGTTGGGTGGGCTTGTTTTAATAGACTGTTGTTCTCTTAGGGGATTTCACATTAACTGTTTAGTTTAAAAAGTTCCTAAAACAAAGCACTCACTGCTGGATGCATATAGTGTTATTTGGGGACATTACTCTGCACAGTTAAACTAATTTTCAGCTGCTGCTAATTGTTTAAACAGATTAATTATGTAAAGTAAAGTACCCAAATAACAGTATATGCATAATGCTGTCTGTATTAAGCTGTTTAAAGCCAGTAATGAGTGACAAGCACAGTCCCACACCTTAGACTCTAACCAATGCAGGAGACAGTAGCCAACCCCCTACCTTCTGCTCCACGGTGCCACGCTTCTGCTTCAAAAACCTACATTAAATCCCTTCCTTGATATCGGCACGGGGGAGAGGAGGGGGGCTGCTGATGCTTGCTGCATTTACTTCAACACACCGTCCCACATCAGTCTGACACAGGGGAAGTAGGAAGGAAACAAAGAGGGGAAGGGGTGTTTGCTGGGCTCATTTAACAGAGTCTGAGCAGCTAGCCAGGCTTCTTCTATACTGTGTACCTGAACTAAGAGGTCAGATATGGGACTGTTAGCAACTATGCGCCTGGTGGTGTAACCCCTTACCCCCCTGAGAGTGTCACCCCGGTCCAACACCCCCCTAGTGACGTCACTGCTAATGTTTCTATTGTAATATTGATTTCTTGGTCACGTCACTTGTGGTTTCCTTCCAATTAAAACAAAATAACCACTCCGTTCCTCCAAATGTACCCTATTTATTTACATAAAATGTACAACAGGTTTAATACAACAAAAAGTAAGAATGTGTTCTTTATCTTTAAAATGTTCTATACAAGGCGTTATTATATGCAATATTTACAGTAAACTGTGCTTAGTCACATTATTCCTTTGCGTCAAACAACAATTTTAAAAAATGTATAAAAATACTAGAGTAGAAAATGGATTCCGTCAAGTGTTTTTTTTTCTTCTACAGCTTTTATGTCCATGGATTCCATCGCTGTTTTAAAAGCAGCTGGCTCACTCCCAGGAACTGTACGATTACCTCCAGACATTGCATGAGGTTTTCCTACTTAAATCATCATACTCCTACCACTCCTAGAACTTGCACGATCCTAAACAAAGACAATAATGAGATACTTAACATTTCAGGGAAACTATAAAAATAAAACACTTGCCCTTTATGCTTTTCACTTCTATAGTATTTTGTGTTTTAATGCATTTAGATTTTGTATACAGCAGTGTATTTAGAAAACATAAATTATGCTTACCTTATAATTTACATTTCTTCTGATGGAAAGAGTCCACAGCTGAATTCATTACTTTTGGGAAATCAAAACCTGGCCACCAGGAGGAGGCAAAGACATCCCAGCCAAAGGCTTAAATACTCCTCCCACTCCCCTCATCCCCCATTCATTCTGCCGAGGAACAAGGAACGGTAGAAGAAATATCAGGGTGAAAAAATTCCAGAAGAACAAAAATTATGGCCGCCCCACATAAAAACACGGGCGGGGTGCTGTGGACTCTTTCCATCTGAAGAAAAGAAAATGATCAGGTAAGCATAATTTATGTTTTTCTTCATAAATGGAGAGAGTCCACAGCTGCATTCATTACTTTTGGGAAAACAATACCCAAGCTATAGAGGACACTGAATGCTAAAAACGGGAGGGTACAAAAGGCGGAAGATTCTGAGGGCACCAGGCCTGAAACCACAACCCAGCAAAAATCCTGCTTCGTCCGAAGCCAGGAAAACATATGAAAAGGAAAAAAGGCCCCAAGGACACTGACCTGCAGAGAGTCCACAAGCCTTGCTAGAGATTGCAGAAACAGACTCAACTGAGCCAACACCCCTCCAGGAGACACCATTGCCCAAAGGTCGGTCCTCAACCACATACCCTTACAGAGAAAAAGGAACAACAATCGAAAACTCCCAAAGGGGAGAGGACATGGAGGAACAAACAAGGATTTCTGGAAGACCCTAAACAGGGTGCAATAAGATCCAAATAAAAATGGAAAACCCCAAAACATGAGCCAAGCTCATATGGACCCTAAGGGTTCCTGAAACAAGGAAATGCATCGCCCAGACCCCAAACTGTACAGAACCACAAGGTTGAGACCGGGAATCAGAACAGAGAAGAAAACTTCCCCGAAAACAGAGCAACCGCCCTGGAAAAAAACGACTGAAACCGGAGTCCCAAGTCGCCAGTAACTCAGAATATCAAAATATTCCCAAACCAACACGTGCATCAAACCCAGAGAAGCAACCTCTGAACACCACATGCTGCAGTCATACCAGGATAAAATACTAAAATACTCGCAGACAAGTAAAAAGCAGCTTTAGATAGATAGCCAACACCAACCGGCAGGCTTCTAACTTACATTAATTAGCGGGTACACTGCAGGTTATTCAAAGCCGAAAGGCCTTCCCACGTGTCTGGAACAACGAGAAGCCCAGAACCTCAAAGAGGCTCATCGTACCTCAATGATCCGAGGATAGACAACATATCTGAGATCTTATTCCAACACCGGACCCAAGTAACCTACAGGTCTGAGAGACAGGGGAACAGAAGGGACCCCAACCACCAGCCCCCAGATAAAAGGACGGAATGGGATGGTCTCAGGCTCCCCAACAGAGCTCGGGGGCCTTCCAGAAGCACCTACAAACAGCTACTCCCAATAAGGACCCCAAAGATATAGGCAGAAGACAGAAGTCCTATGAAATCTAGCCCGACACTCTATGGCAGTCTCCACACAGCACGCCCATAGGTACTTCCAAAGAGAACCCAACAGAGACAAGCGTAACTATGAGATCTAACTTGGAGACTGCAAAAAACCCAGACAGAACAGAACAATCCCAGAAAGTAAACCACTCTCTGTACAGGATAAACCACCTGTTCCAACCCCCTGCACACAGGGCAGGACAAGCATCCTCCAGAGAGAGGAAAACCTCACCTCCTTAAGAAAGGCAAACAACCCCCCCTAAGGGAAGGGCACAGCTACAGAATAGCGCACACGCTCACAAGGCCGAAGCCATAGTCTGAGCCAAATGAAAAACATCCAGGCGCCACTGAGGAATATGAACAGGGAACTTCCCAGAGGGAAGCATATACCACTCAAGAACAAGGAAGGCTCTGAGGAGCACACATAACTCCTGGCCAAGCTGCTAGTAGCTCAACTAGCGAGACCATAAGATATAGTCTATTTTCCCTGGAAAACTAGAGCTCCCGAACCAGCTATAGGATCATAAAATTCCGGAAAAAGAATGACAGATAAGGTCATGAAGAAAGAGTACCCGCACCCACAGCAGGATCCAGGTAGTGAAACCATGGAGCTAACCCCCAATCTGACCAGCTGGCTTAGGCCCAGAAAGATCCCGACAAACGTAGGGCCCGAGCCCCAGAATTGTCTAAACAAACAATACTCCAGGAAACACCATACCCCATCTGAATAAAACAGACTACACAGAGGGTAAGACTAACCCGGCGAACGGGTCTAGGACTCACTCATAAATCCCAACCCAAGGGGAAGGGAACACACTCCAAAAGAGCTAGGGCACGACAGAACCACTAAGATTCTAAGCTCAACAGGTATACAACACCCAACTTCCAGAACCAAGGGGAAATATCGGGGACAAAGTCACCCGAAGAGCGAGTTAACAAAAGCTAGTCTCCATAATCTCTTCAGAGTACAGAACCAGAGGACTATATCCAAGGAAAAAGAATGCATATCATCCCAAACACTGGAAAAAAAACCTAGACGGAGCCAGGACAAGGACACCACATAGTCGTTCCTTATTATGAATTATAGGCTAACTCCCAGAGTAGGAAAGACCACAAGGCCCTCCCATAAGGCGTCCTCAACTGCTAAGGAGAAAATGGACAAAGTCTAGAGAACTCAACCTGAAGGAAGAGTCCCAAAAAGAACAAGTCCAGAAGGACAATTCCAATTGCCCTTGAAGGGCAAGGAGGCACTAAATCCTCAACCCACGTCGGGAAGGAAACACTCAAATCCCGACATATCGGAACCAACGGAGTGTGACGCAACTCTACTCCACTGAGTCAGACGACCAGCTCGAAAAGGCTGATGAGCACTGAGTCAGTCCCCCATGCCCTACGGACCCTCAGAATGCTTAGCTGACACTTCTAAAAACATGATAAGAAAAACACAAATAATAATGCAATCACACAACGCCCAAGCCAGACCAGCCAGGCAGAACAGGCGCTACGTGTTTGAATAGGCCTCAAGACAGAAGGAGCTGAACCTTAGCCATTAATGTCAAGGCCGTAATATAAAATAAACGACAGACAAACATAGGGCTAAACGCATCCCCAAAACAACTTCCGTAGAAGTAACCAGTGCGACTAAGAAATTGCAATTATCGATTCCAGAAGGAAAATTCCCGAAGGAATATAAAACAAAACATAAGCTCTTTAAAGCAAATAAAAGTAATCCTCACCGGATTAAATAAAAGAAAAGGCAACCCGTATATTTTCGCCCAAGGAGAACAGACACACCCGCAGGACCAGCCCAACGGAACCCTGCTCGTCCAAGCTCAGACTGTAAAGGATACTCAATGATCAGACTATAAGAAGATTACTTCATCCCCTTATATTTAATTGTGTGTGCTATTCAAAGTAGAAGACTGAGAACTTCTAAATCCATTAAGGATGGGATCCTCCAACAACGCCAAAACATGTCGTAGCAGAACACGAAGGCGCTCTAGTCTATATCGAAAAGCACAGCACACCTCTGCTGGAGCCTCAGGACCCCCGGAGAGCTGAACGGGCCACCCCATCTGGAAGCTGCAGATGTGCTAACGCTATAATTATTTGCATACGGAAACGTATCGCAACCTCTGGAGGGAACAAATCTCCATCCAGGGAGGGATAAGCATAATCTGGGTCACCTGCACGTGTAGTAACAGTAAGTGGTAGGGAACTCGCCTCTCGAGGGACAGAACCCCCAGAGGCAGATGGTTCAGTGGCCCCCTGATTCCCCGATTTCGAGGAATCGAACCCTCTAAAACGCCAACGGAACATAACTGACTGTCATGTATCATCAGGGCTGATTCATATTCTTCGCAATAAATAGAATCTGAGTCAGAGACTACTTCAATCTCAACATCAGAGTCCTCCATAACTGAGATATGAAAAAAAAAAAATGGACCAAATTTGAAAATATCTAAACGGCACCTTGTAACCACAATGGCTGGGGCACTCACCACCTCCTATGCACCAGACACCAGCGGACCAGAATTTTTCCGTCGCCACACAGTCAGGAATGCCGAACTGGTGAGTCAAAAAGGTAACCACGCCTGGTCACAAGGTAAGCTGCACAGTCCAAAAAAAAAGCGTGCCCGACCGCAAAGGCCGCGTCACTTTCAAGGCCGTTATGTTCCACAAGCCAAGAGCCTAAGTAACAGTACACATAAGCAGGTCGAATCACATAACAAACATGATTAAAGACCCCCCTATTCAATAACCCCCCTCAGGAGATATTAACCCTTGATTCCAAGATACAAAAGGAGCTTTACTGAGACCCCAATTATAGTTAATCCCTCAAGGTGGTAGCCTCTCAGGAAAACACTTGTAGTACAATACAATCATGAAGAAAGTAAAATGAAACAATCTTACCGGAATCTACGCCGTGGAACAGGAACACGGCCCTTCAAGTGTGACAGATAGTAGCATCGCCTCTGCCATGGACTTGAGAGAAGAAAGCAGGCAGCGAAACTCATCAACACCAATTGCTTATGGAGCTGTTAAAAATGAGTCGGGATGGTTTCGCAGAAAGACTCTCCCTGCATCTCCAGACTCTAACTTCATCCAAGCTCTCAATGAGAGGCTGACAGGACTACTTAAAACTCCAGTCCCATGCCGAAGAGTACTACCATCCATAAGAGACTTAATCGTAAACTTCTGACACTTCTCTGCCAACGTCTTGGGATGAAAGGCAAAGAATGACTGGGGGATTGGGAGGTGTAACCTTTGACTGGGGTGTCTTTGCCTCCTCCTGGTGGCCAGGTTCTGAATTCCCAAAAATAATGAATGCAGCTGTGGACTCTATCCATTTATGAAGAAAATTTGATTTTTACAAACAGTGATTGTACTTTATATGTTTCTGTGTAACTAACAAATTAGGATTATACACTGTATATTTCTGAGTATCTTTTACAAGTCTCATTGCAATAAGGCACCATGAAGTGTGCACAATGGTTTTACTCCAAGCTGGAGAGTTGTTTTAGAATTTGGCATACATTAAAGTGAAGGTCCATTTTGATGAATTAGTGCCCGGTTTTTAATAAACCTATTAAAAACAACGGCACTTTAATTCATAAAAATTGACATTTCACTGTTTTCTTCAAAAACTTATCTTTTAATCCTGGCAGCCGCTCCAGCACTTCCTCCGTCCGTCACAAGCCGTCTTCGCGGGTCCAAAATGACGAATCCGGCTTCCTCCAATCACAGCATTGCATCAGGCCAAGATTCCCCTGGGGAGGGAAGCTGTGATTGGAGGAAGCCTGATTCGTCATTTCTGAAGTCTGCAGAGGCTTCAGACGCCCGGAGCAATCACTGGAGCGGCATTCAGGATTAAAAACATAATTTATGTAAGAACTTACCTGATAAATTCATTTCTTTCATATTAGCAAGAGTCCATGAGCTAGTGACGTATGGGATATACATTCCTACCAGGAGGGGCAAAGTTTCCCAAACCTCAAAATGCCTATAAATACACCCCTCACCACACCCACAATTCAGTTTAACGAATAGCCAAGAAGTGGGGTGATAAGAAAGGAGCGAAAGCATCAAAAAAATAAGGAATTGGAATAATTGTGCTTTATACAAAAAAATCATAACCACCACAAAAAAGGGTGGGCCTCATGGACTCTTGCTAATATGAAAGAAATGCATTTATCAGGTAAGTTCTTACATAAATTATGTTTTCTTTCATGTAATTAGCAAGAGTCCATGAGCTAGTGACATATGGGATAATAAATACCCAAGATGTGGAACTTCCACGCAAGAGTCACTAGAGAGGGAGGGATAAAATAAAGACAGCCAATTCCGATGAAAAATAATAATCCACAACCCAAAACAAAAGTATTAATCTTAATAATGAAAAAAACTGAAATTATAAGCAGAAGAATCAAACTGAAACAGCTGCCTGAAGTACTATTCTACCAAAAACTGCTTCAGAAGAAGAAAACACATCAAAATGGTAGAATTTAGTAAAAGTATGCAAAGAAGACCAAGTTGCTGCTTTGCAAATCTGATCAACAGAAGCTTCATTCCTAAACGCCCAGGAAGTAGAAACTGACCTAGTAGAATGAGCCGTAACTCTTTGAGGCGGGGATTTACCCGACTCCACATAAGCATGATGAATTAAAGACTAACCACGACGCCAAAGAAATGGCGGAGGCCTTCTGACCTTTTCTGGACCCAGAAAAGATAACAAATAGACTAAAAGTCTTTCTAAAATCTTTAGTAGCTTTAACATAATATTTCAAAGCTCTTACTACATCCAAAGAATGTAAAGATCTCTCCTTTGAATTCGTAGGATTAGGACACAAAGAAGGAACAACAATTTCTCTACTAATGTTGTTAGAATTCACAACCTTAGGTAAAAATTTAAATGAAGTCCGCAACACTGCCTTATCCTGATGAAAAATCAGAAAAGGAGATTCACAAGAAAGAGCAGATAACTCAGAAACTCTTCTAGCAGAAGAGATGGCCAAAAGGAACAGAACTTTCCAAGAAAGTAATTTAATGTCCAGAGAATGCATAGGTTCAAACGGAGGGGCTTGTAAAGCCCTCAGAACCAAATTAAGACTCCAAGGAGGAGAGATTGATTTAATGACAGGTTTGATACGAACCAAAGCCTGTACAAAACAATGAATATCAGGAAGATTAGCAATCTTTCTGTGAAAAAGAACAGAAAGAGCAGAGATTTGTCCTTTCAAGGAACTTGCAGACAAACCTTTATCCAAACAATCCTGAAGAAACTGTAAAATTCTAGGAATTCTAAAAGAATGCCAAGAGAATTTATGAGAAGAACACCAAGAAATGTAAGTCTTCCAGACTCGATAATAAATCCTCCTAGACACAGATTTACGAGCCTGTAACATAGTATTAATTACTGAGTCAGAGAAACCTCTATGACTAAGAATCAAGCGTTCAATTTCCATACCTTCAAATTTAATGATTTGAGATCCTGATGGAAAAAAGGGCCTTGAGATAGAAGGTCTGGTCTTAACGGAAGAGTCCAAGGTTGGCAATTGGCCATCCGAATGAGATCCGCATACCAAAACCTGTGAAGCCATGCTGGAGCCACCAGCAGTACAAACGAACGTTCCATTAAAATCACTTTTGGAAGAAGAACTAGAGGCGGAAAGATATAGGCAGGATGATAATTCCAAGGAAGCGACAACGCGTCCACTGCCTCCGCCTGAGGATCCTTGGATCTGGACAGATACCTGGGAAGTTTCTTGTTTAGATTAGAGGCCATCAGATCTATTTCTGGAAGTCCCCAGATTTGAACAATCTGAAGAAATACCTCTGGGTGAAGGGACCATTCGCCCGGATGTAACGTCTGGCGACTGAGATAATCCGCTTCCCAATTGTCTACACCTGGGATGTGAACCGCAGAGATTAGAAAGGAGCTGGATTCCGCCCATACAAGTATCCGAGATACTTCTTTCATAGCCTGAGGACTGTGAGTCCCACCCTGATGATTGACATATGCCACGGTTGTGACATTGTCTGAAAACAAATAAACGATTCTCTCTTCAGAAGAGGCCAGAACTGAAGAGCTCTGAAAACCGCACGGAGTTCCAAAATGTTGATTGGTAATCTCGCCTCCTGAGATTCCCAAACCCCCTGCGCTGTCAGAGATCCCCATACAGCTCCCCAACCTGATAGACTCGCATCTGTTGAGATCACAGTCCAGGTTGGACGAACAAAAGAAGCCCCTTGGACTAAATGATGGTGATCTATCCACCACGTCAGAGAGTGTCGTACATTGGGATTTAAGGATATTAATTGTGATATCTTTGTATAATCCCTGCACCATTGGTTCAGCATACAAAGCTGAAGAGGTCGCATGTGAAAACGAGCAAAGGGGATCGCGTCCGATGCAGCAGTCATGAGACCTAGAATTTCCATGCATAAAGCTACCGAAGGGAATGATTGAGACTGAAGGTTTCGACAGGCTGAAACCAATTTCAGACGTCTCTTTCCTGTGAGAGACAAGGTCATGGACACTGAATCTATTTGAAGACCCAAAAAGGTTACCTTTGTCTGAGGAATCAACGAACTCTTTGGTAAATTGATCCTCCAACCATGTCTTTGAAGAAACGACACAAGTTGATTCGTATGAGATTCTGCAGAATGTGAAGACTGAGCAAGTACCAAGATATCGTCCAAATAAGGAAATACCGCAATACCCTGTTCTCTGATTACAGAGAGAAGGGCACCGAGAACCTTTGAAAAGATCCTTGGAGCTGTTGCTAGGCCAAACGGAAGGGCCACAAACTGGTAATGCTTGTCTAGAAAAGAGAATCTCAGAAACTGAAAGTGATCTGGATTAATCGGAATATGAAGATATGCATCCTGTAAATCTATTGTGGACATATAATGCCCTTGCTGAACAAAAGGCAGAATAGTCCTTATAGTTACCATTTTGAATGTTGGTATCCTTACATAACGATTCAATATCTTTAAATCCAGAACTGGTCTGAAGGAATTCTCCTTCTTTGGTACAATGAAAAGATTTGAGTAAAACCCCAGACCCTGTTCCAGAACTGGAACTGGCACAATTACTCCAGCCAACTCGAGATCTGAAACACATTTCAGAAATGCCTGAGCCTTCACTGGATTTATTGGAATGCGAGAGAGAAAAAATCTCTTCGCAGGCGGCCTTACCTTGAAACCTATTCTGTACCCTTGTGAAACAATGCTCTAAATCCAAAGACTGTGAATCGAATTGATCCAAATGTCTTTGAAAAATCGTAACCTGCCCCCTACCAGCTGTGCTGGAATGAGGGCCGCACCTTCATGTGGACTTGGGAGCTGGTTTTGACTTTCTAAAAGGCTTGGATTTATTCCAGATTGGAGAAGGTTTCCAAACAGAAACCGTTCCTTTAGGGGAAGGGTCAGGCTTCTGTTCCTTATTCTGACGAAAGGAACGAAAACGATTAGCAGCCCTATATTTACCTTTAGATTTTTTGTCCTGAGGCAAAAAAGTTCCTTTCCCCCCGGTAACAGTTGAAATAATAGAATCCAACTGGGAACCAAATAATTTATTACCTTGGAAAGAAAGAGAAAGCAAAGTTGACTTAGAAGACATATCTGCATTCCAAGTTTTAAGCCATAAAGCTCTTCTAGCTAAAATAGCTAAAGACATATACCTGACATCAACTCTAATGATATCAAAGATGGCATCACAAATAAAGTTATTAGCATGTTGAAGAAGTTTAACAATGCTATGAGCATTATGGTCTGATACTTGTTGTGCTAAAGCCTCCAACCAAAAAGTGGAAGCGGCAGCAACATCAGCCAAAGAAATAGCAGGCCTAAGAAGATTACCTGAACATAAATAAGCTTAACTTAGAAATGATTCAATCTTCCTATCTAAAGGATCCTTAAAGGAAGTACTATCTGCTGTAGGAATAGTAGTACGTTTAGCAAGAGTAGAGATAGCCCCATCAACTTTAGGGATTTTATCCCAAAACTCTAATCTGTCAGATGGCACAGGATACAATTTCTTAAACCTTTGAGAAGGAGTAAATGAAGTACCCAGATTATTCCATTCCCTAGAAATTACTTCAGAAATAGCATCAGGGACAGGAAAAACTTCTGGAATAACTATAGGAGGTTTAAAAACCGAATTTAAACGCTTAGTAGATTTAGTATCAAGAGGACTAGAATCCTCCATCTCTAATGCGATTAAAACTTCTTTAAGTAAAGAGTGAATAAATTCCATTTTAAATAAATATGAAGATTTATCAGTGTCAATATCTGAGACAGAATCCTCTGAACCAGAAATATCCTCATCAGAAACAGACAAATCAGAATGACGACGGTCCTTTAAAAATTCATCTGAAAAATGAGAAGTTTTAAAAGACCTTTTACGTTTACTGGAAGGAGGAATAACAGACATAGCCTTCCTAATAGATTTAGAAACAAATTCTTTTATATTAACAGGAACATCCTGAGTATTAGATGTTGAAGGAACAGCAACAGGTAATGGTATATTACTAATGGAAATACTATCTGCATTAGCAAGCTTAACATGACATTCATCACAAACTACAGCCGGAGGAACAGTTACCACAAGTTTACAGCAAATGCACTTAACTTTGGTAGAACCAGCATCAGGCAGCGTCTTTCCAGAAGTAGATTCTGATCCAGGGTCAATGTGAGACATCTTGCAATATGTAAAAGAAAAAACAACATATAAAGCAAAATTTATCAAATTCCTTAAATGACAGTTTCAGGAATGGGAAAAAAATGCCAATGAACAAGCCTCTAGCAACCAGAAGCAAATGAAAAATGAGACTGAAATAATGTGAAAAAAAGGTGGAGACAAGAATGACGCCCACATTTTTTAGCGCCAAAAAAGACGCCCACATTATTGGTGCCTTAAAATTTCTGGCGTCAAGAATGACGCCACATCTGGTGACGCCGACATTTTTGGCGCAAAACGTAAAAAAAAAAAAATGACACAAACACGAACAACTTCCGGCGTCAAATTTGACGCCGGAAATGACAAACAGAATTTTTTACGCCAAAAAAGTCTGCGCCAAAAATGACGCAATAAATTGAAGCATTTTCAGCCCCCGCGAGCCTAACAGCCCACAGGGAAAAAAAGTCAATTGAAACAATTTAAGGTAAGAAAAAAATGATTATTCATATGCATTATCCCAAATAATGAAACTGACTGTCTGAAATAAGGAATATTGATCATCCTGAATCATGGCAAATATAAGTTTAAAGTTTATAAATAAAGTGCCCAACCATAGCTTAGAGTGTCACAAAAAATAAGACTTACTTACCCCAGGACACTCATCTACATGTTGTAGAAAGCCAAACCAGTACTGAAACGAGAATCAGTAGAGGTAATGGTACATAAGAGTATATCGTCGATCTGAAAAGGGAGGTAAGAGATGAATCTCTACGACCGATAACAGAGAACCTATGAAATAGATCCCGTAGAAGGAGACCATTGAATTCAAATAGGCAATACTCTCTTCACATCCCTCTGACATTCACTGCACACTGAGAGGAAAACCGGGCTCCAGCCTGCTGCGAAGCGCATATCAACGTAGAATCTAGCACAAACTTACTTCACCACCACCACGGGAGGCAAAGTTTGTAAAACTGAATTGTGGGTGTGGTGAGGGGTGTATTTATAGGCATTTTGAGGTTTGGGAAACTTTGCCCCTCCTGGTAGGAATGTATATCCCATACGTCACTAGCTCATGGACTCTTGCTAATTACATGAAAGAAAGGTAAGTTTTCAAAGAAAATTGTGAATTGTCAATTTTGATGCATTAAAGTACCCTTGTTTTTAATAGGTTTATTAAAAACCGGGCATTAATTCATCAAAATGGACCTTCACTTTAAATTGACATTAAACACTAAATACAATGTATAAGCACAGTATTAAAATGATTCCCCACCTCCCTCAGTCATGGGTGCTACCATATAGAAATCTATCTTTAACTACATTCCAGTGTTGATGTGTTTGCGCATGTGCAGCAATTCTCCTTCAGATAACTGCAGTAAAACTTAAGTTCCAAAACAGAGGAACCCGTAATTAGAAAGAGGTGCATGAAATGTCCCTTTAAATTCACCAATAGGTAGAAATAGGTTGTAACATTTCCTGGAATAATTGTGTTCCTATAATCGTCAGTTTAAAAAAATACACGCGAAAAAGTACACAACATGAATTGGCAAAAATGCTTCTAGTAAAAATGATTAATGTTTTAGTGAACATTCTTCTCTTTTTTTGCATGTGAAGCATAGCTAGATATTCTTAGTGCATCAGCATATTAAATACTGCAGCTGCTCAGAGTGCCAGTGGGGCTTGTATCATGTCAGCAATTAACATATTGAGTCATTGCCATGCTGTGTTTAAAATACTGGTACACGGGGCATACTTAAAGGGACAGTAAAATCAAAATTAAACTTACATGATTCAGATGGGTCATGCGATTTTAAACAACTTTCCAATTTACTTTGTGTAACAAAGCTACAATCAATGTTGCAAAACACTGCTGCCAAAGAGTACTAAAGACACGTGCACACTCCTATGCCTACCTAGTTGTATTCTTCAATAAAAGACACCAAGAGAACAAATAAAATTTCATAACATAAATAAATTGGAAAGTTGTTTAAAATTGCATGCTCTATCTGTAACATGTACAATTATTTTGACTTTACTGTTCCTTTAAATACAATTTTGAAACATCTATAGCATATTCAGTGCACTATAGTGCCATTAGAAACGTTATTGTCTTCCTCAATCTCATGAAATACATAAGGGTATTTGTTATACTTGATAAAGCAAAGACAATAGCTAAAGGACATAAAAGTACAAAAAGAAAATGCTTTAATATATTATTGCACAATTGCTTGCGTATAACTGTGTGATCTAGACAAAGCTACAGCACAAACTACTGCACCGAATCCTTAGTAAATGTAGTATACAGAGATTTTATTGTAGTAAGTCTTTTTGTTGCGTTTATGATTGCTGAGATGTTAAGGTTTTAAGACACCTTATTGTTATATATTTTTAGTATTTACACATTTCTGAGGAAGCTAAGCAAAATGTTAGATATCTACTTGTAGTTCATAAGCTTACCGACTGTCTTCCTACGATTTGCCTTGGGGTTTTCCCTGTAGTTACATCTAATGATTTATAGCTGGGAGGTTTTTCCTCTGGCCACTCATAAGAGCGCTGGGGTCTTTCGCTTCGTCCTCGGACATGCAAGTTCTCATCTACTGAGCTCCAGGAATCCCGTCGATGTGGTGGAGAAGGGCCCCTCCTCTGCTCCCGGGGTCTTGAATATTGATCTGGGCTACCTCTTCTTCCTGACCTTTGTGCTCCTCTCTCTGGTGACCTTCTCCTCTCTGCAGACCGTGTTCTTATATGTGAACGACCACGATCATCCCCATGAGTTGAATGATCACTATAACTATCATAATCATGTCTACGCTGGGGGGAATGATCTCTTCGTGGGCGGCTACTACTTTGAGTTTCTCTCCTATGCCCATAAGGTCTATCATCTCGTAGACGGTCATGTGCCCTCCAATCACTCTCTGTTGAATATGAAGTATCCAAAGCTCTGTTCCTCCTCCTGTCTTGCTCACTATACAATGGATCCCAAGAACCCATATTTCTACGCTGTTGAGAAGAGTTGCTGGGTCTCTGGGAATTTACAATATGTTCTACAATGGGAGGAAGCTGAATTACTCTACGTTCCACCTCTCGTACCCCAACATCACCGAGAGACGACAACATACTAGGGTGATGGCTTGCTCCACTGTATTGAGCGCCAGCAAGAAGCGGCTGCGCTGTATTAAGGTTTTTGAGTTCAGATTCTAGAAAATCTAGAACTCTGTTATTGGAAGATGGGTAGTGTTGTTGTCTGACCATTGGTGCATTATGAGGCAATGAAAAATCTATGAAGGGAAAAAAATAAACATATAACTATGTATTATGATAAAAAACAATATATAACAATTTTAAAATAGACCTATATCAAGGTTATGATATTATATCCCACATCTACACTATTTTTAGTCGGTTGTATTTACTTATCAAGTTCTTTTAAAGAAATAAATAATTTAGGGCTAGATTACAAGTGGCGTGCTATTTAATGATTGCACGTTAACTTTGCTAAAAGTAAGCTTTTTGTGCGTGTTGGGTAGCATGCGTATTATAAGTTGAAAGTAAAAACAAATTTGCACGAGTGATAACCTGACACACACAAAAAGGCGGACTTCGAATATTGCGACCATGTTAATGTATTCCCCCATAGTGTTTAACTAAGTGCGCTAACCCGACATGAAATTAATATTTCACATTCCAATGTTCTTCACATAGGAAAATATGTTCTATTTATTCATACATAAATATTTCTATATATATCTGATGTTTCTTGGTAAAATATATATCTATACCTATGTATATATAGGATTATATATAGGTATAGATATATACAGAACATTGGAAAGTGAAATATTTACAGTACAAACACTGTTAAACACTTTATTAAACATGAATATTGCATAAATCTTAATTTACATGTTTTCAGCTACTTGACTTCAAAGGGCTTTAATGCACTTATATATATGTGTCTATCTATGTATTTATGTGTTTGTATGTGTATATATGTCTGCAAATACATATATACACACATATACACACACAAAACCTACCTATACATATTTAGACATGCATATGTATGTATCTCTGTTAAAAAAAAAAAAGGCAGGCAAAGGGCTTTAACAACTGAAACCTTAGATCTTTGAAGCCTTATAACTTTAAGCAATATTTTTTGATCATTTTATTAGTCAGTGTAACTGTACCTTTAAACGTAATTTTGATGTGTTTTGTGCAACATTTTTTTATCAAACACAACAGTTTAAAAACACAAAAACCCCACCTCACCTCGTTGAAGAAGAGGGTTTAGCTGATAAGAAGAATTCTGAGAATTTCTGTCAGCTCCTGCAAACATATTCTTATCAACCATCCATGGCAGCAGACTCTCCGCCTGTTTCATGTATCTATGTCGGGCAAGGGCTGGTGCCAAAACAAAGTGCAATATCAGGGCATATATTTCTTTGAGTCACATATTTTCATAGAAGATATAATAATTCTAATCTTTATTATTGAGAATATTAGATAAGCTGCAACTGTCTGTACATAGAAGGATATATTAGCGCTGCGGAATCTGTTGGCGCTCTACAAATACCTGATAATAATAATAATAATATATAGGGATTCAGGCAATTGGTGTGCTGCATAAACAATGCAATTTTGTAAAACTATAACCCTATACAAATAACTTCAGACATGAAACCCTTTTTTTAAAATTATTTTCTAATTTACATAGAGCTTGCAATTCTGAAGAACTTTCCAAAGTATTTGTTATAAATATTTAATTTGCTTTGTTCTTTTTGTATCTTTTATTGAAAAACATACCTAAGTAGCTTCAGGAGAAGCAATGCACTACTGGGAGATAGCTGCTAATTGGTGTCTGCATATATGCCTCTTCTCGATGGCTCACTCAATGCGGTGAGCTAGCTCCCAGTAGTGCATTGCTGCTCCTTCAACAAAGGATACTAAGAAAATGAAGGAGATTTGATAGAAGAAAATCGTAAAAGTGTTACAAATTGTTTGTTATATCTGAATCGTGAAAGAAAACAATGTGTGTTTCATTGCCCTTTATAACTATAAACAAACATGATTGGGCAGTTACAAATATACTTCTCTAGACTTAGCAGTATAGAAAGATTGTACAAATGTTCTGGACATCATTTAAATAAAAATAAAAATGCTCACTAACATGAAGAGAGTGACTTTTATGTTTAAAGTTAAAAGGACATTAAACACCTCTGACTTTTGTGTAATTTTGTGTTTGTCCTACGCTCCCTAGAAGGCCAGAAAGCAAATTCAGTAACCTGGAAATGCTGCAAATCAAATAGCTAGATCAGGCAATTTGCAGCCTGTTGAAAATCTAGGGTACATATTTTGCTTTCTGGCGGCTCTCTGAGTGTTGGACGAAGAACAATTATTACACAAAAGCAAGAAGTGTCTAATGTTCCTTTAAGGAATAAAATTCAAGGGGGGCATTTGCATAGTTGACTATAGACCTATCACTTAAGAGTATATATATATATATATATATATATATATATATATATATATATATATATATATATATATATATATAGAGAGAGAGAGAGAGAGAGAGAGAGAGAGAGAGAGAGAGAGAGAGAGAGAGAGAGAGAGAGAGAGAGAGAGAGAGAGAGAGAGAGAGAGAGAGATTTGTGTCTGCATGTATATACTGTATACAAAGCTGTCAGACTTTTACATGGAACTATCCACACACATCCTATTACACAATATCACCATCTAGTGGTCATTTTTAATATTATACAAAGCTGTCAGACTTTTACATGGAAGTATCCACACACGTCCTATTACACAATATCACCATCTAGTGGTCATTTTTCATATGAGTTCTTTTTCTTTTTTCTTTACTGGACGATGACATCTAGTGGAAATTATGTATATCGTCCCTAAATAAAATTATATACAGTCTAAATATACAAAAGTTAAAAACAATTATATTGCACAACTCTATCACCATTATTAAAAAAATGTGGTTGCAGACTTCCTCAATGCTATTTTACATCAACTATATTCTATCAGGGCAAACATTATATCTTTTTTCCCCCAAAAAAAACTAATTATGCTTACCATATAATTTCCTTTCCTTCTGTATGAGGAGAGTCCACGGCTTCATTCATTAATTGTGGGAATATAGAACCTGGCCACCAGGAGGAGGCAAAGACACCCCAGCCAAAGGCTTAAATACCTCCCCCACTTTCCTCATATACCAGTCATTCTGCCAAGGGAACAAGAAACAGTAGGAGAAATATCAGGGTATAAGGGGTGCCAGAAGAAAAAACAAAAATTTAGGTCCGCCGAACGGAGAAAAAACAGGCGGGGGCCGTGGACTCTCCTCATACAGAAGGAAAGGAAATTATCTGGTAAGCATAAGTTATGTTTTCCTTCTTAATATGAGGAGAGTCCACGGCTTCATTCATTACTTGTGGGAAACATATACCCAAGCTCTAGAAGACACTGAATGAAAACAGGAGGGTAAAAGAGAGGCAGACCCTTATTCTGAGGGCACCACAGCCTGCAAAACCTTTCTCCCAAAAGCTGCTTCAGCCGAAGCAAAAACGTAAAATTTGTAAAAAATTTAAAAAGGTATGTAAGGAAGACCAGGTAGCCGGCCTACAAATCTGCTCCATAGAGGCCACATTTGGCCCAGGATGAATCCACAACTCTAGTTGAATGAGCCGTAATCCTCTGAGGAGGCTTATGTCCCGCTGTTTCATATGCCAAGCGAATAATACTCCTCAACCAAAAAGATAAGGAAGTGGAAGAGGCCTTCTGCCCTCTATGCTTCCCAGAATAGACAAAAAACAAGTCTGTCTAAAATCCTTTGTAGCTTGAAGATAGAATTTCAAAGCCCGAAGCACATCCAAATTATGAATTAACCGTTCATTCGGTGAAGAAGGATTAGGACACAAGGAAGGAACCACAATCTCCTGATTGAGGTTACGATCAGAAACAACCTTAGAAAGAAAACCCAACCCAGTACGAAGAACAGCCTTCTCAGCATGAAAAACTAGGTATGGAGGCTCACATTGCAAGGCCGCCATCTCAGAAACTCTGCGTGCCGAAGCAATAGCCAGTAGAAAAAGAACCTTCCAAGATAGTAATTTAATGTCAATCGAATGCATAGGCTCAAATGGAGCGTTCTGCAAAACTTTAAGAACTAGATTTCAACTCCAAGAAGGAGCGGAAGGTCTAAACACAGGTCTGATTCTAGACAGAGTCTGAACAAAAGACTGCACATCAGGAAGCTCAGCGAGCCTCTTGTGCAATAACACAGATAGAGCCGAAATCTGTCCCTTTAGGGAACTCGCAGAAAGGCCCTTCTCCATACCATCCTGGAGAATAGAAAGAATCCTGGAAATCCTGACCTTATGCCAGGGGAATCCACGCTCTTCAAACCAGAATAAGTAGGTCCTCCACACCTTATGATAAATGCGACGAGTGACCGGCTTTCGAGCTTGAATGAGAGTATCAATCACTCTCTCAGAAAAACCTCTCTTGGCTAGGACTAGGCATTCAATCTCCACGCAGTCAGCTTCAGAGAATCTAGATTTTGATGAACAAAATGACCCTGTTCTAGCAGATCCCTGCAACAAGGTAATCTCCACCAGTTCCACGAACCATGTCCTTCACGGCCACGATGGAGCAATTAGTATTGCCGAAGATTGCTCCTGCTTGATGCGGGCCACTACCCAAGGGAGAAGTGGTAACGGTGGAAAAATGTAAATTAGACTGAACATCCAAGGCACTGCTAATGCATCTATCAGCTCTGCCTGAGGATCCCTGGTCCGCGACCCATATCTGGGTAGTTTAGTATTAAGTCGGGATGCCATGAGATCTATCTCCGGCGTCCCCCACCTGTTGAAAAACTCTGCAAACACCTTGGGATGGAGAGACCATTCCCCGGGGTGAAAGGATTGTCTGCTGAGAAAATCCGCTTCCCAGTTGTCCACACCCGGAATGTGAATCGCTGACAGTGAGCAGTTGTGGGTCTCCGCCCATTCCAGAATCTGAGATACTTCCCTTATTGCTAGGGAGCTCCTCGTTCCCCCCTGATGGTTGATGTAAGCCACTGAGCTTATGTTGTCTGATTGGAATCTGATAAACTGGGATGAACCCAGAAGAGGCCAAGCCTTCAGAGCATTGAAGATCGTTCAAAGTTCAAAAATGTTGATCGGGAGGAGAGATTACTCTCGAGTCCACAGGCCCTGTGCCGTCCTGGCACCCCAAACAGCTCCCCAGTCACAATCTCCCAGGATGGTCTCAAGAAGGATGTCCCTTGGGACATGTAATCTGGACAGAGCCATCAAGAGAGCGATTCTCTCAACCGGTTGTCCAGAGAAATCTGTGGTCGCCAATCCACTGGCTCAGCATGCACAGCTGAAGAGGCCTGAGGTGGAACCTGGCAAATGGAATGATGTCTATGCTGGACACCATGAGTCCAATTACCTCCATACACAGGGCCACAGAGGGCTTTAAAGAGGTCTGTAGGGCAAGACAATTGGAAGTTAGCTTGCAACATCTCTGGTCTGTAAGAAATATCCTCATGGATATGGAGCCTATTATCGTACCCAGGAATTACACCCTGGCACTGGGAAAAAGAGAACTCTTTTCTAAGTTTATCTTCCATCCATGAGATCGAAGAAGAAATAGAAGAGCTTTTAAATGGTCCTCTGCCAGCCGACAGGATGGAGCCTGAACCAGGACGTCGTCTAAATATGGCGCTACTGCTATCCCTCTGGATCTCGCCACTGCGAGCAGAGCCCCCAGAACCTTTGTAAAGACTCTTGGGGCAGTAGCTAGACCAAATGGAAGTCCAACAAACTGGGAGTGCTGGTCCAGGAACGCAAATCTCAGGAACTTGAAGTGTTCCTTGTGGATTGGAACGTGAAGGTAAGCATCCTTCAAGTCTATTGTAGTCATGAACTGTCCTTCGTGAACGAAGGGCAGAATGGACCTTAGCATCTCCATCTGGAACGAGGGGACCGACAGGAAATTGTTTAATCACTTTAGATCCAGAATCGGGCAAAAAGTTCCCTCTTTCTTTTGGACCACAAAAAGGTTTGAGTAGTATCCAAGACATCTTTCTGCTAGAGGTACTGGTACAATTACTCACAGGGAGGAGAGATCCCTCACACACCCTAGACAGGCCTCTCGTTATTCTGGCCTTGAAGACATGTTTGACAAGAGGAATCTGTCTGGGGTGGATGAGATCTGAAACCTATCCTGTACCCCTGAGAGATGACCTCCAGGACCCAAGGGTCTTGCACGTCTCCCAACCAAGCCTTCAAAAATAGATAGTCCAGAGACGGTCTTGTAGCATCGCTCCTAACATGGACTTGAGTGATAAAAGCAGGCAGTGAAATTCGTCAACACTGATTGCTTAGTAGCTGTTAATACGAGTTCGGATGGGTTCACAGAAAGACTCTCCCTGCATCTCCAGACCCTAACATTCATCAATGCTCACTGAAAGGCTGACAAGACTACTTAAAACTCCAGTCCCATTCTGAAGGGTACTACCCTCCAAAAGGAACTACTCCGTATTTTCTGACACTTCTCTGTCAACCTCCTGTGACAAAAGGCAAAGAATGACTGGGGTATGAGGGAAGTGGGGGAGGTATTTAAGCCTTTTGCTGGGGTGTCTTTGCCTCCTCCTGGTGGCCAGGTTCTGTATTCCCACAAGTAATGAATGAAGCCGTGGACTCTCCTCATATTAAGAAGGAAAACAAGATTGTTACCTAAATAAAGCCCAATCAAAATCTTTGTTGAGGCCTTTTGGTACCAATGTTTGTTAATCCAATACATTTCCTTGACTTTTAAAAGATGTTGTCTGTCTCCTCCTCTTCTGGGATAATCAACTCTTTCAATAATTTGGAAGTGTAACAACCCGATTTTGTGTTCAGCTTTCAAGAAGTGGGAGGAGACAGGGGCATCCTTATTCCTACATCTTATGTTGGATTTATTTTCCGTGATTCATTCACTTGCCTCCCTACAGGACTCACCTACATAATGTTAACCACACGGACACTTAATTAGATATATAACGCCAAAAATATCATCTAAGTACCTCCACCAGATGGCACCATAGAGCATGAACAGACTATGAATATACACAAAGTGTTCCTCATAGCTGTTTATGAAAATATTGGCTTATGTCGGGGGTGACATTGGAGCCCATGGCAGTTCTTCGTTTCTGCAGAAAGAATGTGTCTGAAAAAAGAAAGTAATTTTGATAAAGGATAATCTCAAATAGTTCTACCACAAAATCAATTTGGCCTTCATTATAAGAACCATCAGTTTTCAATACATGTTTGACGGCTGGTACTCCACTAGTATGTCTGATCAATGTATACAGACTGCATACATCAAGTGTATAGAGAATACATTTTTCACGAATATGTCACAATTTTTTTAGTTTATCGAAAAAAATGCCACTATCCTTTAGATATGAGGTTGTCTTGACAACTAAAGGTTGTAAGACTCTGTCTAAAAATATAGCGATTTTATGAGAAAACTGACCCCACACCTGCCACTATTGGTCTTCCTGGTGGTCTAGTGGCCATATATTGGGCTTAATTTGATGTTTTACCAATTTATAAAATGTTCTGTAATAATTCCTCTTTTTACAGCTTTCAATGTTATATTTTCTACTTTTTTTTTTTTTTTTAAACCTGTGCGTCATTTAACTTTTGTGTTATCTGACTTATTCATTATAACTGTAGCTCCGCCATTATCGGCTTCCTTAAAGGGACACTTTCGTGATTCAGATAGAGCATGCAATTTTAAGCAACTTTCCAATTTAATCCAATTAACAAATTTTCTTCATTTTCTTGGTATGTTTATTTGAAAAGCAAGAATGTAAGTTTAGATGCCGGCCCATTTTTTGTGAACAACCTGGGTTGTCCTTGCTGATTGGACAACACCAATAAAAAATTGCTGTCCATGGTTCTGCACCAAAACATTGCTGGCTCCTTAGCTTAGATGCCTTCTTTTTCAAATAAAGATAGCAAAAGAACAAAGAAAAATGGATAATAGAAGTAAATTAGAAAGTTGCTTAAAATTGATTGTTCTATCTGAATCATGAAAGAATAAATTTGGGTTCAGTGTCCCTTTGTGATTCTTCAGTGAATCAAAAGCTTTTTTGTCTTTTTTTTAAATCCCCATTGGATGGAGTTTTGTTACTTTATTTTTAAATAACAATTTCTCTATAGCTTTCTCTACCAGTGCTATATAAGTAGAGGCACTATGTGTCATACTACTAGGTGTAAAAGTGCTTTAACAATGTATAAACTTATTTTTTTAACTTTTGTATATACACACTTTAGATCAGTATTTCTCAACTGCGGTCCTCAAGTACCCCCAACAGGCCAGGTTTGTATTATAGCTGAACCAGTGCACAGGTGAAATAATCAGCTGATGGGTGAGAGCAGGTTAGTAACCATGATTACTGTTCAGCCGATTACCTCACCTGTGCACTGGTTCAGCTATAATGAAAACCTTGCCTGTTGGGGGTACTTGAGGACTGTGGTTGAGAAACACTGCTTTAGACTGAATATAATTTTATTTATGGATGATATACATAATGTCCACTAGATGGCATCATTAAAGAAAAAAACTTATAATATGAAAATTGACCACTAGATGGTGATATTGTGTAATAGGATGCGGGTGAATCAATAAAAGACCACTTTGTATATATACATCAGGCATGACTAAGGACCTGAAACGTTTTTTCTGTACTTTGGACCATGTAAGAAAATAAAAGACCCTTTTTAAACACATTTATCCAAGGCCGGAGTTATTTCTTTTTATTGACATTCCTATTAAGAGGAGCAAAATATCCATAAGTGTGTTTTACCTTCTTCTGGGCAGCAGCATTTAGTTGGACAGCAGGGACACCGGACGTAGCAGCAACAGCAATGGGGACAGCACTGACACCAGCAAATCGAGATAAAAAGAAGCAGCAGCAGCCCTCCAAGAACGATGAATATCACCGTTAGCCAGTCTGTAGGGACCAAGAGAAACAGAACGTCAGCTCACATGTCCAGTAGTGCGCACCGTGCTGAACCAGCGCATACATTACAGGTGGCAACGTGCCGCTTCACAGTCTGAGTTATAGTGTTAAGGGATATGCTGGCACATAATAAATAAATATCTAGTATAGTGCTTCTGTAAAGTGTACAAATCTGTTTAATAAAAACTGTGCCACAGCAGAGGAGAAAGGATAAATATATTTAAGGATTTTGAAGAGATATGTCCATTGAATGCAAAACAAAGCAGTGTTAAAGGGACAGTCAACACCAAAATGGTTATTGTTTAAAAAGATAGATAATGCCTTTACTACCCATTCCCCAGTTTTCTACAACCAACACAGTTATATTAATACACTTTATAACATTTAAACCACTAAATGTCTGCCTGTTTCTAAGCCACTACAGACAGCCTCTTATCACATGCTTTTATATTTGCTTTTCACAACAAGAGACTGCTAGTTCATGTAGGCCATATAAATAACAGTGTGCTCATGCCCGTGGAGTTTTGCAGGACACAGCACTAATTGGCTAAAATGCAAGTTAATAGATAATAAACAAATAGTCATGTGATCGGGGGGCTGTCAGAAGAGGCTTAGATACAAAGTAATCACAGAGGTAAAAAGTGTATTAATATAACAGTTTTCTGTGCAAAACTGGGGAAAGGGTAACAAAGGGATTATCTATATTTTTAAAAAATAATTTTGGAGTTGACTGTCCCTTTAACAATAGAGCAATAAAAAATATTATAACACATGTCCCTTTAAATGATCTCCCTGCAAGAGCGGAGCCACTAGCTAACCAGCCTCTGCTCATCTTGTATTTAGGGTACAAGTTTACCTAATGCTGAATATATCCCGCCCTTTATACTGCAGCGTTTCCCTCTATTCCTTAGTGAAGCACAGTCCTGAAGCCAATCTAACACAACTTACGTAGCACAACGAGCTTCACTTCTTTATCAGGGTCCCCTGCTGTGTCACCTTGAGCCTCTACTGAGCAGTAATAGACTCCATGATCCCACCACATCACTTCATTGATAACTAGGTCAGCCTCTGGGAAGGAAAAACAAAACCAACGTCATGACGAGGTGCAAAACACTTGGCATGTACTGCTAGAATATGTCTAATAAATACATAATAAAGTACACCATATATAATCATAGTGCACAGACATGGCCGCTCTCCTTGATCACGTGACAGTCACATGACACACCCACAGGTATGAAGCAATATTCCCTCACTGCTCCCTGCTTGGTGTTTTATTAACAGACTCACATTTGTAATTACCCATAGGCAGCTGCCTGTGGTGCAGGGGCAACCATATCACTCTAGGGCACACAGTGCAAGGGGTCCACTTGTCGTTACCCCATCACCCTTAAAGGGACATGAAACACACATTTTTTACTTTCATGATTCAGATAGAGCATGCAGTTTTAACAACTTTTCCGTTATCAACTTGTCTTCATTCTCATGGTATCTTTTGTTAAAAAGCAGGGACATAAGCTCACGCTATATGGCAGCGCTATATGGCAGCGATTTTGCACGAATGTTATCCATTTGGAAGAGCACTAGAGGGCAGCACTATTTCCGGCTATGTAGTGCTGCAGACACCTACCTAGGTATCTCTTCAACAAAGAATACCATGAGAACAATGCAAATTTGATAAAAGAAGTGAATTGGAAACTTTTTTTTTTTTAAATGTTATGCTCTGTCTGAATCACAAAAGAAAATGTGTTTCAAATCCATTACACAAACAAACTCCCTAAGGGTGATATGCAGATACAAAACAAGAAAGGAAGGGACATTGCTATAATAATTTGTCCTATGGGATGGTCCCTACTCAGGGTACAGCCTCTTTCTGCTGAACCAATCAGCAGTGGGAGTTGTGCAGCTCTTGCCATGTCCCTAGCATTACAATAACATACTCTCTAACGAATTAGATCATATTCTTTATCACTACAATGGCCCTTTAAGATCACAGAAACAACAGATAGGAACAACTTGACAGCTTTCATTCTCCTACTGCATTTAAAGGACTCCCTAAGCGTCAATCCCTGAGATTGCAAAAAGAACTAGGACCCAGGTAATGCTAAAAAATAAAGTATTGTTAGAGGATATCCCACAGATGTGAGCTACAAGGCTGTCACTTATAAAGGTTAATATTTGTCGCACAGCGCTGACCTGTTTACACACGTGCAACCACTCTCCTACAGATACCTGCAGTGTAACCTAGGTTTCAAAATGGTGGCACCCATAATTAGAGGAAGGAATATGAAATCTAATAAGTTCTTAGTATCCCCTTAATTGGGACCTCTTAAAGGGACACTAAGCCCAAATATTTTTCTTTCATGATTCAGATAGAGCATGCAATTTTAAGCAACTTTCTAATTTACTCCTATTATCAATTTTTCTTCATTATCTTGCTATCTTTATTTAAAAAGCAGGAATGTGATGCATAGGAGCCGGCCCATTTTTGGTTGAGAACCTAGGTTATGCTTGCTTATTGGTGGATAAATGTAAGCCTCTTATAAGCAAGCGCTATCCATGGTGCTGAACCTAAAATGGGCTGGCTGCTAAGATTTACATCCCTGCTTTTAAAATAAAGATAGCAATAGAACAAAGAAAAAATTATAATAGGAGTAAATTAGAAAGTTGATTAAGATTGCATGCTCTATCTGAATTATGAAAAAAAAAAAATTGGGTTCAGCGTCCCGTTAAGGATTATCAGAAAGCAGTTAAATGTTTTAGAAAAATGTAAACCAGCCATCAAAGCTTTACAGATCCACCAACTGCTTATAAAAGGGTCCTTAACCTCAGATCATTTAGTGAAGTCTGATATTAGAGATGTGAATACTCTGAAGTAGACTACTAATTAATATGTTCTTAGTGTCAGCCTCGTTAGGTCTCAGACTACAGAAATGGCAGAGATGCCTAGATGTGGTGGGATATGCTATGGATTTATACGTTGAGAACGTCAGAACCATACGATTTGAATTGTGACTTTGATTGTTCTCCCTTTCTTTAAAAGTTGAGTGGAATAATTTGTATATGTAGCAAGTAAAATAATCTAATTGTAGTTATTGGGATTTATACATAAATCACATATAAAAAGTAATAGTGAAATAACGGCACTCTTCCTCATTGTAAAATCACTGTACGAATACTTTTTTTTATTTTTTATTGATACTTTTTATCGGACTAACTATACATCGGGAGGAAAAAAGACAAGCAATATTGTTTCAGGAAGAGAAGAAACTCTCGAAAGCTTGCCTTTTTAAAATGTATAGTTAGTCCAATAAAACAATAGCATTGCCTAGCCCCTAGACCCCATTATGACTTCCATGTCGTCCTAAAAGCGCTGGGCTTTAACACCTTTATAACGACATGGAGCGTCCTAACTTTTGCGGCATCCTGGTCCCCTCCTTGTGAAACCTCCAGTGGATCCAACTGGGGACATGCCTAGCAACATAGGTAGCCCCCGAGGAGCCAATCAGCGGTATTTGGAATCACATGATCGCAGTCACGGTCATGTTTACGTTTGGAAGTTACACAGTTGCCTCCGTCCTGAAGGGGTTAATGCAATACTCTTGTAATTTATTATATTTGTAACGTGATATTATAAATCCATGAAAAGGCAAGGATATGTTATTCCTCTAGGGCTATAGGGACCCCATGAGTGCGTAGACTGTTTCTACTGAGAGGGTAAACAGGGGCAGAGAGAGATTGGAGAGGAAAAGTGAAAGTGGAGAAAAATAAAGCGTTAGAAAAGAGTGGAGAAAAAAAAGAATGAAGAGGTTTGAGAAAAAAGAGAGAAAGAGAGTGTAAATAGAAGATATGGCCTGAGAGAGAAGGGGGGGGGGGTAAAAAAAGAAATTGAAGAGAGGAGGTAGTGGAGAAAGATAGATGTGAGATGATAATTATAAAAAAATCACCAGGTCTGCTATGACCTCACATTAATGTAAACACTCTCTGCTTTCTCTCAGTTCAACAACTTAGCTGTTGCCTTCCCCAGAACCCTAGTTGATGTTGCTAATGGCTATGCACTTATTTTAGTTCATTTATTACTGTATGTAGCATTATTGATATCATAGCATAAAACAAAAACAATATTAAAAAAACGACTGCACAGTAAGGTGTTTCACATTGGCTAAACGTATGCAAAGAATGGGGGGGTAGAGGATGGGATCAAAAGAGGCGAGTAACATTTTGGGCTGGCTAGTAGCTTAGGACTTGAGCCCTGTATATGTATATGTGTATATATGTAGGTATATTTACACTAATAGCTACTAGATTGTAGTGTAACTGTGCTATTTAAGCTTGAATTGCATGTATTAGTGTTAGGCTGTGTTTGATGCTTGAAACAGTCTATTCATGTGTGGACCCATGTGAGTAAATAGAAGTCTTTGTTAAGTAAATGTGTGGATGGATTGACTTACTTTGTAGTTTGTAAGGGAATAGCCTTTGTCCATTGTGTATTTGTCAAGATGGTCCTGAAATGTATGTTTTCTATAGCCTAATACAACAACCTAGAGTAAAGAGAATTACAACCTTACACATCCCTAACACATAAATAATGAAGTGGTTAAATTAATTATCCCAAATGACATTTTATCCTCTGTGAACATCTAGTTCCCACTTAGGTGGATGTTAGTTATTAACAGCGTTTCCATAGTTACAGGGAATAAAATTGGGAATTTAATGGTTTAATCTATTAATTGCTATGACCTAGCTCACAGTCTTTATAGTAAAGATGAAAACAGTTTATCCGTAATTATATTTTTACCTATATGGATAGTTCCTCTTTAGAAAAGAGTTAATGAGGATAATGAAGACACATCATTAGCTAATTAATAATGTTCCAAAGTTTTTTTTTAAAAAAAAAGGCATATCAAGTTGAAGCAAAACACTTAATTATTTATTGATTTGGTTCAAAGAAATCTAGCTGTGTGTGAAGAAAAGAATACTGTACACTCAAAAAATTTACATTAAAGGGACAGTCAAGTCCAAAAAAAACTTTCATGTTTCAAATAGGGCATGTAATTTTAAACAACTTTCCAATTTACTTTTATCACCAATTTTTCTTTGTTCTTTTGGTATTCTTAGTTGAAAGCTAGACCTAGGAAGGCTCATATGATAATTTCTAAACCCTTGAAGGCCGCCTCTAATCACATGCTTTTGTATTTGCTTTTCCCAGCAGGGGAGAGCTAGTTCAAGTAAACCCTATAGATAGCATTGTGATCACGCCCGTGGATTGTGGCAGACACTGCACTAATTGGTTAAAATAAAAGTCAAAAGATAATAAATAAAATGTCATGTGATCAGGGGGCTGTCAGAAGATGTTTAGATACAAGTTAATCACAGAGGTAAAAAGTGTATTAATAAAACAATGTTGGTTATGCAAAACTGGGTAATGGGTAATAAAGGGATTATCTATCTTTTAAAACAACAAAAAATCTGGTGTTGACTGTCCCTTTAAGGTTACAAAAACTCAGATACTTGCTATAGACTGGACAGCAATTTAAACCGGCAATAAAAGGAAAACAATGTTTGGGAATTTTAGGGACATAAATAAACTTTCATTGTTCAATTTACTTTATCAAATTAACCGTTATTGTTTTTTGTAGATTAAATTAAAAATTATAGCTTGATAGGTTCAGCAGCAATGCATTACTCAGAACTAGCTGGTGATTGGTTGCTACACACATATGTCAAATCTCATTGGTTTACTAGATGTGTTCAGAAAAGTTCCAATAATGCACTGCTGCTATAGAACTGAAACTGAAAGACACTAAACCCATATTTTTTCTTTCATGATTCATTTAGAGCATGCAATTTATAGCAACTTTCTAATTTACTCCTATTATCAATTTTTCTTCCTTCTCTTGCTATCTTTATTTGAAAAAGCAGGAATGTAAGCTTAAGAGCTGGCCCATCTTGGGTTCAGCACCCTGGGTAGCTACATTTAGCCACCAATCAGCAAGTGCTACCGAGGTGCTGAACCAAAGATGGGACGGCTTGTAAGCTTATACAGTCCTGCTTTTTCAAATAAAGATACCAAGAGAACGAAGAAAAAATTATAATAGGAGTAAACTAGAAAGTTGCTTAAATTTGCTGCTTTGTCTGAATCATTAAAGAAAAAATGTGGGTTCAGTGTCCCTTTAAGTATGTTAGATACTGTGTGTTAGAAATGGATAATCTGCCGAATCTTTGACTATTTGTACCATGAATTCTCTTAAGTGTAAGAATTGATGGTATGAGAGTTTACTGGTACAGATAATGATGCATTTGTCTTGCTTTCCCAACATGCACACTGGTCTGAACTGTTGCAGCTTTAACAGCAGCCTCCTGTGAGCTTGCAACACCCCTTCCCCCCTCCCACCCGTGACCCAGGTAAAGTAGTCAGCTTGTGGCTGCTAACTGGGACATATTTGCTCCTAGCCTAGCATTTGCTACTTGAATCCTTGGGGAGCTACCGTTTAATGTAAAAATATGACTTTACTTACAAGATGGTGAATGCAGATCAATGCTTATTAGAAGCAGTAGAGTGCCTTTTAAATGCACAGTATCAAAAATTGATTTTGTGATCAAACACTGCACTTAACTACATCTGTGGCCAACTCTCAACCAAGCTTGCTACTTATAAGTGAGACTGAGCTGCTGCTCATAGTGGAGGTGACAGATGGGCCTCCTATTACAATGGATGTTTGCTACTCAGAGAAAACTGTAGGGGAGCCCTTGTTGGTGCAGAATTTGGGGAGCGATGTTGATTGCTGACCCAGAAGTTCCAGAAGCACAGGGAATGAGAAAGGTTACACAGGGACACACTACAGCTGCAGGTACCAATCTTGTGCAATGCCCTAAGACTTTGTGGTCATCACTTAATGTCTCATCTAGTCTGGCCCTGGGATATAGCTATGACTGGAGTAAATACTAAGATGACACATATGGCACTATACCTTGCCTTACCACTGCTATTGTCACCTTACACTAACTTCACGCAGCACTGAGAGCGTCCAACCACCAGGCCCATTGTGTAATTGGAGCGCTGATGTGATCAGCAGTCACTATCGATGTTGGAAGGGAACTGCGCTGCACGCAGATAGGAGAGTACTTGCATAAAAATGATCCTTATTCTGAGCGCAGTGATTGGACTGTTCCAATCAATGTCTTGCCTATATTAAATAGCAAATTGATCTTTAACAGACAAGATGCAAAACATAAAAGTTAACTGGTCCTTTAACTGTTGTCAACATTTGCTTCTTTAAGTTAATATAATGTTGTTAACATCAGGGACTGATAGACTAAGTTGAAACTCTGAAAATGTGTAATGTGAAATATGTAAAATATATCAATGTCAGGTAGCCAAAACTAGGGGCCCAATTCTCAAATATTCTCCAACTTAGAATGAAAGTACAGACTTCACAGGGGCTGAACTCACTGAATTGTAGAACTTTTTTTCTACTTAAAAACAAAACAAAACAAGGCTCTATTTCTGTTTGAATGGAGTGATAGCAAAAATGCTAAAAAATTATCCTGTATGTTATGCAAGTTTTTCTCAGGTAGCAAAGGGGTTAATTAAAAAAGCAAAGAACAATATGTAAATGTAACTAAACTCATGTCAGGCACTGCTATATTGTACTGGGCTTTGCCTATCCTTCACGCCAAGAAATGCAGGGGCAGTCAACACCAGAATTGTTGTTGTTTTAAAAGACAGATAATCCCTCAATTACCCATTCCCCAGTTTTGCATAACCAACACAGTTATAATAATACAAGTTTTACCTCTGTGATTATCTCTAAGCCTCTGCAGACTTAGACAGACTTTTGACAGACTTGCATTTTAGCCAATCAGTGCTCACTCCTCGGTAAATTCACGTGCGTGAGCTCAATGTTACCTATATGAAACACATGAACTAATGCTCTCTAGTGGTGGAAAACTGTCAAAATGCATTTAGATTAGAGGCGACCATCAAGGTCTAAGAAATTAGCATGTGAACCTCCTAGGTTTAGCTTTCAACTAAGAATACCAAGAGAACAAAGCAAAATTGGTGATCAAATTAAAATGGAAAAAAATGGTTTAAAATTACATGCCCTATTTGAATTATTAAAGGTTTTTTTTGGACTTGACTGTCCCTTTAAAGACACAGTAAATTTACCTTTCTATAATCTTGTGAGTGATCATAACTAAAAAAAAAAAAGGAATCAGACAGAGGGTTCCATGCAACCTTATGTTAATCTATCCCTGTGCCACTGGACATTTTTTAGTAAATATATTTGCTTAATAGCCATCCATTTATATGTGGCCCATTAGGTTTCTAAAATATTGATCTGGGGCCCCCATGTGCTAGGATATAGGCTATCGCTGAAATACAGCACTGGACAGATACATCACACAAAGCCAACTGTAATTATACAAGTTCCCCACTAGATGTCACTCACAGTACACTAGTTAGAGTATTTGCATGCTTCAGTAGGTGAACAAAATATAATCAGCACCAATAAAACTCAGAATATACGGAGCCCCAGAGGTGTCGCATAAGATTTTTTTTATAAATCATGAGCAGATTTTGCTAAATCGTGCACACGATTAAGCTATATTGTGCGCACAATTTTGTTAAATTGTGCGCACGATTAAGCTAAATCATGCGCATGATTAAGCTATATCGTGCCCATGATTAAGCTATATCGTGCGCACAATTTAGTTAAATCGTGCTCCCGTTTTAGCTAAATCGCGCGCACAATTTATTATATCGTGCTCACGATTAAGCTATATCGTGCGCACAATTTAGTTAAACGTGCTCCCGTTTTAGCTAAATCGCGCGCACAATTTATTATATCGTGCTCACGATTAAGCTATATCGTGCGCACAATTTAGTTAAACGTGCTCCCGATTTAGCTAAATCGTGCGCACAATTTAGCAATATCATGAGCACGATTTAGCTATATCATGCGCACAATTTATAATTTATTATAATCATGTTATTCCACCTTAACAGAGGCGTAACTAGAAACCACAGGGCCCCGGTGCAAGAATCTAAGAAGAATGTTAGCATTATTTTATGCAACAGTACATTTAGTATTGCAATGCTCACAACGTATATTTATCCTTTCTTCACAAAACAAGGCAATTATATTCAAAATTATTGGAGGTGAAATTGGTGTAAATTATATTATATTTATAGTATATATTGAACAGAAATTAGTTAATTATTCAGGTTAAAAACTGAATTCTCAAAACAAAAAAGTTGTGCTCCGTGTAAAAAGTTATGAATTGTACAATTTCAAATACATATTTTTCTATAATTTCTTTATAAAATATTGTCAGAGTCTTCTGTCTTTTTTTAAGCAGGCAATTTGTGTTTTATTAATACTATGGAAACATCTCATTTGATTCCACTACCTAAAGAAAGAAATGGCAGTTAGAACTATACATTTTCATAATGCTCTGTGCACAATAGAATCATGGAAGCCTGTGTTATTGTACACACAATGCTGTGCATTGCACAGCTTAGCCAAAAGATAGGGATTGGATCCCAAAGCAGTATAGCTGCAAAATGTGTTGTTTACATGGAGATATCTGTCTGAGTACAGTGTAAAGTTTAAAGGGACAGTCTACTTCAAATGTTTTATTGTGTAAAAAGATAGTGCCTTTACTACCCATTCCCCAGCTTTGCACAACTAACAATGTTTTATTAATATAATTTATAAGAACTAAAATCAATAGCATTTTATAAGTTTTTCACAGCAAGACCAAAGCTAGTTAAAGGGACACTCAGGTCAAATTACATTTTCATGATTCAGATACAGCATGTAATTTTAAACAACTTTCCAATTAACGTCCATTAAAAAAATGTGCAGTCTTTAATATTTACACTTTTTGAGTCAGAAGCTCCTACTGAGCATGTGCAAGAATTCACAGACTATACGTATATGCATTTGTGATTGGCTGATTGCTATCACATGGTACAGGGGGAGTGGAAATATACATAGCTTTGAAATTTGTTAGAAAAAAATCTACTACTCATTTGAAATTCAGAGTAAATGCTATTGTATTGTCTTGTTATCTTGCATTTGTTGATTATGCAAATCTACTGTGTTTACTGGTCCTTTAATGTGTACCATTATAAATAACACTGAGCTGACTCATTAAATCGTGAGTGATCCCCGATTGGCTAAATTCAAGTATGCACACACCTCTTAGATAAGGGGGATTGGTGCAAAGCCTTAGATACAAGGTAATCACAGATTATTTAGCATTGTATTGTGAAAGTATAACTATGCTTTAATTGCAATACTAATTGTACTGTTTGTCACATAACATAATGCTAACAGAAATCCATGTGACTGTAGCTGAAGTGCACAGTTACTTACAAAAAAGAAATGATTCACTGGCACTATTTGGGTGATTGGAAGATCACGCTATGGGGACATGACGGCATGATTTTTTTGTATGAGTGGAATCAGTGCTGCGGTTATGGTCTCCATTGATTTGGGAGTCCAACTCCATTGCAGTTTATGTTAATGTATCATTCCTTATACACTAGTTTAATTTCTGGCAGTGTGGACTGGTGATATAACTAGTATTGACCTATTTTGGATACTAGCTTTTTAGTGAATAACAATAAAGTGTTAGGTTTTATTATTTGAGGAAGATAGTGCGCCAAATCTCTCATTACCTATCTTGTTCCTCCTTATCCCTTTTTCTTCTATATTTCATTTTATCTGTTGAATTTGATAAGTGCACAGTAACTTACCAGTTTGTGCTGATCCTCACTGACACATAGGGCTCAATTTATCAATCAAGAGACGGACAGGGGCGTACATATTCGTCCCTGTCCGCCCCAGCTCTCCTCTGGTGGGCAACAATCTGCTGCCGTAATTTAACATTGCACACGAGCGCTATTTTGCGCTCACCTGCGATCCCGCCACCTACCCACACACAGCCAATCACGAGCGGGCAGGAACTGTCAGACTAGGAGAAGAGGGTAGAGAGGCAGCGGTCTCATGGCCGCTGCTTGATAAATCGTGACTGTAGGTTCTCTTGTGAGAACCTGCAATCATAGGGAGAAGTGCTTCATAAATCAAGCCCATAGTGATGTCCAGTTCATGAACGATGCAGTAGAATTACATAATTAACAAGGGCATAATAAAAATGCAATGCAAAAACACCTACTCTGAATTTCCAATTAGCAGTAGATTTTTTTCTGACAAATTAATTTTTTCTCTCATATTCTAAGCCCCTGTATCATGTGACAGACATCAGCCAATCACAGACAAGTATATGTATACCCTGTGAACTTGTGCACATGCTCATTAGGATTTTGTTCCCCAGTGTGAATATAAAAAGACTGTGCACAATTTGATAATAGAAGTAAATTGGAAAGTGTCTTAAAACTGCTGCTCTATCTGAATCATAAAAGGTTATTTTGACTTGAGTGTCCCATTTAACTAACTCCTTTGCAATGACACACTCAGTTAACTGTACACTGATTCAAATATAAGTTCACAGCAGTTCTCAATAGACCTCTGCCTTTTATGGAGCCCCAGAAGTGTCACACAAGATTTTTTTTATAAATCGTGAGCATATTTTGCTAAATCGTGCGCACGATTAAGCTATATCGTGCAACTGTAGCAATACTAGCAACAGGCTGCCACTGTAATCCCTGATGTACGAACATCTTCTTCAAAAAAACCTCAAGCTTCTTATCCATGGGATCCTTGAAAGAACAACTAACTTCAATAGGAATAGTAGTTCTCTTGGCAAGAATAGAGATAGCTCTCTCTACCTTGGGCACTGTGCACCACAAGTCACGAATAGAGTCAGCAACAGGAAACCTCTTCTTAAAAACAGGGGACAGGGAAAAAGGCATCCCTGGTTTATTCCATTCCTGAGTTATGATAGCTACCATACGGTCTGGAACTGGAAACTCTTCCACAGATGAGGGTACATCATATACTCTATTAAGTTTACTAGACCTCTTTGGATTCTCAACGACAGACAAGTCGGATTCTTCCAAAGTAGCAAGAACCTCCTTTAAAAGTACTCTAAATGTGTTCTAACTTAAATCTGAAATTAATCTCCTCTGAATCTGCGGAATTAGTCACTACAGTATCAGAATCTAACAATTCCCCCTCAGAAGCCACTGAGCAATCATCCTCATCAGATAACTGAGATAAACTGACTAACGAAGACTTAGCAGATTCAGAACCCTTATTAACATTAATATTTTTAGATTTACTCTTGCGCTTACCAGAAACTTTCGGTAAAGCTAATAAGGCTGATGAAACAGCAGAAGTTATCTGCGCAGCAAAATCCTCAGGTAAATAAACACCCCCAGGAGGTTGTTGAGAGGAACCGCAGGGCACTGCATGTGAAGCTTGGGATTTTTGAGGGGAAAGCTGAGGCGTTGCTAAAACAACATTATCCTGAGAGACAGAAGGCTCTGGGGAGAAATCTTATCTTTAAATAATAATGTCTTATTTAAACAAGAGGAGCAAAATTGCACAGGAGGAACCACTTGAGCCTCCAAGCAAAACATTTGTCAATTGGCAAATTTAAATTTTCATTAGTGTCCATAATGACAGGGAATCAGCAAAGTCTTTATAAGATACACTAGCTCTATCAAATATAAACAGGCTAATATGTCTGCAAACAGTTTACTGATAGCTGCAAAAAATCCAGACACCAAAAAACCTCAGCTCTGCTGAGGGCTACCGCTCCTAAAGACCACTGAGCTCTTAGTCCTCACCAACCATCCACTAACAGCCGCTGTCGAAGACACCTTGTCAGAGAAACCTCCGGTCTGCAAGCAGAGCCAGATAGAGGAAGCGCAAAACAAACGTGGTCACATGACCGCAATTCAAATAACTACGTCACACGCCTCTCACTCTGAAAGAAACAGTGTGAAAACAGAGCACTTCCTATAGTGAGGCTAAACCTCTAAGGCCAAAGCGGAGCGGCTGACAGACAAGTCACATGACCACAACAGGAAGCTGCCAAAACTCCGGCAAACAAGCACCAAAAACACCTCCTAAAACGTAAAGGAGGATAAATACCCAAAATTTACAGAGCCCAGACACCTATATAGCCCACTATATAACAAGAGTCCTCTCAGCCAGAAAGTCCCTTAATGCAGTGCTCCTTACATGTTCCCTGCCCAGAAAATAATATGCTCTGTATTAGCATACAAGTTCCCCTGATTACCGTCCACACTCCACAGAAATCTTGTACAATTAACTTCTAGAGTGCTGGCACCTTCTATCCTAGCACTTACCCGTGGAAGCAGCAGGGAATAGCTTTTTAGGTCTGTCAGATTACTCCACATCTAACAGTGACCTGTAGAAAAAGAAAAAACAGAGTAACCAACTCTGGTTTTCTATAATAGGGATAGCATAGTTGTTAGAAATAAAGCAAGGACCACCTTGCCGTCTTCTAACTGCTAAACGCCACCATTACTCTTACTAAAGAGATTGACATGGACACAGCACAGCCCCAAATCCTTGCTTGCAGGGAAAAGTACCCATAAAAGGATTACATATCTTCAGACACCAACTTCGGACATCCTCCCTTGACAGAGGCAAAGAGAATGACTGGAGGTTATGGGTAAGGGAAGTGATACAGCAGGAGTGAATATTCCACTAGTAATTTAAATGATTCGTGGACTCTCCATGCCATATGAATGAAATTACATTTTCATGATTCAGAGAGCATATGATTTTAAACAACTTTCCAAATTACTTTTATTATTATTATCATCAAGCTTGCTTTATTCTCTTGATATCATTTGTTAAGAGTAAACCTAGGTAGGCTGATGGGAGCTCAGGAGCGTGCATGTGTCTTTATCATGGGTTTAACATGGCTTGGAAAGTTCTATCCAATTCATGTAAGATTAATTTTGACTTTACTGTCCCTTTTAATGTTGACTCTTGTCTAATGAGTCATTAGAAGAATAGAAAGAGGACATAACACTTGGGTAACCTGTGTATTTGTGTCACCAAAAGGAACCCCCATTGTGCACTGACTAAAAGGGCAGGAAGACTACAAATAACTGCTGTATGGGGCAGTTTAAGAAAAAGCAGCTGATTGAGGCATTCGGCTGTTTTCGAAACTGGATTTCTTCTTGTGAAAGTGCAACAGATCCAACACATTCAAATTTGTGTAAATCCAGATCTTAGTGTATTGCACTTTCACAAGAAAAAAATCCGGCTCCGAAAACTGCTGAATGCCACGAGCAACAACCTTTTTCTGCATTTGGCAGCTAATGAAACTGTTAAATGCACATCCCTAGTGGCTACACACATATTCCTCTTGTCTGTGGCTCACCAGATGTGTTCAACTATGTCCCATTAGTGCATTGTTGCTCTATAGCTGACTAACTATGTATTAGCCCATTTTCAGGTGTTAAACACATAGTTATATGCAAGCAATAGAGCAATGATACTTTAATCTAACAGAGCATTTGCTTTTTGCTTTTTTGTGTGCTTTCAATAAACAATCTTTTTTGTCAAGTTTGCAGACGTGCCGGTCTTCACTAATTCAGCTGAAGGAGTTCCTGTCACCCAATGAGTATAAATACCTAAGTATTAAACATACATTTGACGTGCATTAATTACATAAGGAACAACAATAGTGTTCTTTCTAATGTATAACAAAACATCCCATAAAATGAATGAAGATAAACAAAATATATAGTTCCAAGTCCGACCTCACTCAATAAAACGGTTTAGGACAGCTGATGAACGGCTTTGGTGGAAGAGCTGATAACAGCAATTCTCTGAAAGGTCATATTATTTGCTAGCACTGGTTTGCTTGGGGGTTAGAATAAGACAAATATTACTTCAACGTCTTTTATTACAAATTTGTGAAATGCCATAACCACAGGGAATACGCTCACAGAGATGTGCTGAAACCGGCACTGCACTAATGGAGAAATCCTTTCAAATACGTATTTTACCTGCCAATGGCTTATCATTCTTATTGCATTCTGTAGATGTTGTAGCAATGAGTTGATTCAAGTCAACAAAGTAATTAACTTTTTTTTTTTTTTTGTTAAAAGATATTTACTGACCATTCCCAGCTTTGTCTTTAGTGTCACAATGAGATCTAAGCCATGGAATACTAGACATAATTATTTATACAAAGCAGAAATCACGCTTATAATAATAATATGTATGCATATTTATTTCTTACAATTATATTACTTGTTTAAATACTGAATCTATAAATGTAAAGGTCTAGTTTCTATAAAGCCATGTTAGAACTAGTTTTCTATTTATCTCTCTCTTCTTCTGTGAACAATTAGTGACATTTATAAATCAGGCAATATGTGCAAATAAGGCTGTGTTAGATTATCTTATGTTTCACACAGCCTTGTTTGAACAGTTTCTTCCATTGCCTGTTTTTAATTATTCTCAGCAAGAGAGTAAGATAATAGGAAAACTTAAGTTCGAACATGGCGAACATTAAGAGAAATATGTTTTAAGAAATGTTGCACTTGTATTTCACTCTGCTGTTATGTTCTCAAGCAGTGTTCTTATATAGAAAGAAGGGGGTGTTGCATTCCAATGAGAGGCCCTAGGGTGAGAATCTGTTTCTTGTTATGAGGAACTAACACGTTTGCTAAATTTAATAATATGATTGACATAACTTTAGACACGCCTGCTAAACTGTAGTTTAAGTATTAGAATTGCTGAGAGGGGGCAGGAGAGTTTTGAGCAACATCTTAGAGACGGCTCAAACATTATCTGCTGTGTGTGTTTCCCACTGAATGAAGATGTTGACTGTAACTGCACTTATCTGCATATCTAACCTTGTAAGCTGATATGAATGCCTTATTTGAAACCTGAAGATAAGTAATACGTTTATAGTATATTCACTATCTTGCTTTATAAGCGGATTACCGATTTATGTTATTGCATTTAAGTTAATTATAAACACTTATTATACCACTACATTCTCGTGTGTGAATTTTTCAGTACTATTGTGATATCAATTGCTCCAGTGTCAGGACATAACAGTCCTTTGATAAATCTCTGCTAAGGGAGCATACTGAGGTACGGTCAGGAGTGTGCATGTACTTCTGAAGCACTATATGGCAGCAGTGTTTGCAACGTTATACCTACAGTGTTGCTCCTAAGCTTACCTCAATATGCTCTTCTTGAAAAGCATCAAGTTTGAAAAAAGGTTTGTAAAAAGGATACCATCAAAAAGATGTAAACAAGAGAAGTAAACTGAAATTAGTTTTTTTTTTAAATTACATGCTCTATCTGAATCATGAAAGTTTAATTTTGACTTAATTTAGTGTCTCTTTAAACGTCCATAAATTGCACTCAGATGCAAATCTCAGTGTCAGAGCTCATTTCTCTGCAGACATGAATGCTACGATTTTCTCTCTTGCTATATTACTGCGCTTATCCACATGTCAGCAAGGGTTTTCAAAAGGGGCCAATTAAATTAAGCAACTTCCAGACTAGATGATTGTCTGTAACTAAACAGGGACCTTACAACCTTTCATCTATACAGAATGTCAGACAGCTCATTCAGAACTGTGTGATGCCCATGTGCTCTGCACTTGAGTCATTCTACTTACAAAGAAAAGCAATCCCATTCTATTTCATGCGGTCGCTACCTTCCACTGTTTAACATTAGTCATACTGTGACTACGCTTTCTTAACCTGTCTAATCAATTGCAGTGCAATGTAAAGCGTAATCAAGCTATTACATGTGCAGCAGAGATGCCCAGTCACATTAACCCTTTCAGGGCCAGAGAGCTGCAAACCTTGGCAATCTCCCAAATATAACGGACATAAAAGTTCTAGCCTGACCCTGCAATATTTTTATTGTTATGGGAAACCAATGAGATATGTATTTTAGCTAAAGTATAGAGAGAGAAACATATTTATCTCAATGGTATTTTAATAGAATACATAAGGAATATACATAACATAGCAGTGTTCTCCCCAGGGGCTGTTTAGTGGGTGAACCACCCGGGTGATTTTACTGACTAACCGTCTAAAATGTAAGCTACTATTAAAGCTATAATTAGTTAATATTAAATGTTTTCAATGTTTGTTGCTCAAATTGTAATTTGCTGATAATGTATCTGCCCTGAACTGGATAACAGAGTTACACACAGCAGCCTAGTGAAAGTCAAATACTCTGTAGTTATCTCTTGTCTGCTGAGCACCACTCATCACCTGCATATGATTACTGTATTAGTAAATAACCACTGACTTCAAAAGCACAATATCTAATGATACAAAATCAGTTAAATGGATATGGAAGTCAAATTTAAACTTTCATGATTCTTCTATTAACCAATTTACATCTTTCTTATGGTACCAGTAACGAATTGGAAATTTAATTACTCAAACAGTTAAAGGGACATGAAATCCAAAAAATGCCTTTCATAATTCAGATAGAGAATACAATTTAAAAAAGTTTCCAATTTACTTCTATTATCAAATTTGCTTTGTTCTCATGTTATTCCTTGTTGAAGAGATATCTAGATAGATAGGGAATGACAGGAAATAGCGCTGCCATGTAATGCTCTTGCTAATATATAACACTGTTGCAAAACTGTTGTCATATAGTGCTGCAGACACGTGCACGCTCCTAAACAGTTTCCTGCTTTTTCAAAAAAAGATAACAAGAAAAGAAATAAAATTGTAAAATACAAGTAAATTGGAAAGTTGTTTAAAATTGTATTCTCTATCTGAATCATGAAAGAAAATGTTGGGGTTTATGTTCCTTTGATCAATTTATGCAAAATCATGCAATTAATTTGTGCAGCTTAAAGGGACAGTCTAGTCAAAATTAAACATTCATGATTCAGATAGGGCATGCACTTTTAAACAACTTTCCAATTTACTTTTATCATCAAATTTGCTTTGTTCTCTTGGAATTCTTTATTAAAAGCTAAACCTAGGTAGACTCATATGCAAATTTCTAAGCCCTTGAAGACCGTCCCTTATCTCAGTGCATTTTGACAGTTTTTTTTCACAGCTATACAGTGCTAGTTCATGTGTGTCATATACATAACATTGTGCTTACCCCCATGGAGTTACTTATGAGAGGGCACTGATTGGCTAAAATGCAAGTCTGTCAAAAATAAAAATGTGAAATAAGGGGGCAGTCTGCAGAGGCTTAGATACAAGGTAAAAAGTATATTAAAGGGACAGTAAACATCAGAATTTGTTCCTATTCATTATGATACATAACAGAGGGAAAGCAAAAATATCTTGTGTGTTTTATATCCTAGGTATTGACTGTTACTCTTTGTAAAAATAGAAATTGTATCACTGTAAATATATTAAGAGTGCACGAATTTATCATCAGATTAAAAATGCACATGGTTTAGGAGAAGGAAATTCCTGAAGAGACAAACCTAATAAAATAGAAATTTATCAAAGATAAAATTGGCTAAATAGCTCATAGTGATTACATAGACTGAGATTAATAGAAGCAGAAAAGCAAATTGAAGCGAGATCATTGGGGTAATTGAAATAGCTTAGCCCCTTGTTGAAAATAACTGATAAAATTGCTCCTTGTAAGCTTTTCATAAGAACCTAGACATTATACTAGATTGGGGGGTAAATTGAAGGTGTATAATATTGCTCAGTCCAGTAAGACTCTCCTAAGACTTTATAAAAACATAAATAAAGGGAATATTATCATTTGTACCTACGGTAATAAGACAAAAGATTATATTCTTATTGAGGCAGAGCATAATAACTTATTGAATACATTTTTATTAAAGAACTGGAAATACCTAACTGCAGATCTGCATGACTGAGGTGTTCTGAATACACGGACTTGCTCCTTTTTTTTTTTTTTTCCCTTTCTTTCTGTCTTTCCACATAGTCCACTTTAGCACCATATCACTCGTCACCCTCACTAACTGCACTCCTTTCCCTCCCCCCCTCCTTTTCCGTTTTTTTTTTTTTTTTTTTTCTCTTTTTCACTCGAGGGGATCCAATTTTTTGTTCTTCCCCCTTCTCTCGCCTCACCAATCCTCCTCCACTGTGATTCACATCATATTCACACAATTTAGCACAAATCTATGGACAAATATATTACTGCATAAATCAGAACTCCTCCCTCAGTCATGGCAGCAAAACAAAGAGAGAGAAAAAACAAGAACACACAAGAAAATGCAGCAGAGACTCGCTCTAGCAGCCCCTCATATGTAAGTGAACAACTTGATATACAAACATTAGTTACTAAAATATCAGAAGCCCTCTCTCCCAAGTTCGAACAACTGAGAGATGAGATTAAGCACAATATTAATTCTTTAACTACAGAAGTACACCAGTTCTCTAAAAGAATTTCTGAGGCAGAGCAGAGAATATCCGATTTAGAGGATACCACCCTAAACCATAACTCCAGTTTAGAAGAAATAAATGCCAAAGTACTGAAAATGCAACTAAAAATAGAAGATTTAGAAAACCGGGCAAGAAGGAACAATATTAGAATAATTGGAGTTCCCGAAGATAAACAGTATGAGGATTTAAATAAATTAATTACAGTAATAATTCCACAACTTTTACAAATACCTCAAACACATCACCGTATTATAATTGAAAGGGTTCATAGGTTAGGGTGGTATAACCTGGAGAGAGGGAAAGCTCGGCCCAGACCTATTATAGCTAAATTACTTAACTACCAAGACAAACTTACTCTGCTCCAACACTTTAGACAAAATCAACCCATTTTATTGGGAAATACCAAAATCATGCTCTTTCAGGACTTCGCAGCGGAAACCTCAGCTAAGAGGAGAGAACTAGCACCAGTATGTACTCGCCTGATAAACCAAGGTTATCAAGCCACTTTAATATATCCAGCCAAACTTAAAATAACAATAGGCAATGACGTTCAATTTTTTGAAACAGCTAAAGAGGCTGAAAAATATATAACGCAAGCTGTACCTCAGGCGCAAGGGAAAAGGTGAAAATAATTAATTAAAATCACAAATCAAACTCAATAAGGGCTTCTCCAACTTGAATTTTGTAATGCATACTCAGTCTGTAAATAGGGAAGATGCATTAGTCGGAGCCAATCTGACTACTAGGACATCAATAAGGGGGCAAGGGCACCGGGATTACTCCCAAGGAGATGGGACGGGAATGAGGGGACCGGGGGGTGGGGGAGAGGGGACCGGGGAGAGGGTGGCTCATAATTTAGCCCCTTTTTTTTTTCTCTCCTTTTTACCTGTTTTAATTAATAATGACAGCGAACGATTGTAAAATGGTCTCATGGAACATTGGTGAGCAAACATCCCCAATAAAAAGAACCACAATTATATCTCACCTTAAAAAAACTGAAGGTAGATGTCGCCTTCCTCCAAGAAACCCATATTAAACTGGAAGAAGTATATAAATTGAAAAGATCCTGGGTTAGGGAAGTTATAGCCTCTCCAGCATTAGGAAGGAAACGAGGGGTAGCAATCCTACTAGGGAAAAAAATTAAAGCAACATCTACGGTTCTCGAAGTAGATCCAGAGGGAAGGTTTTTAATAGTAAAGGTTAAAAATGGTAACACCATATATACACTCTGTAACCTAAATGCACCAAATATTATAGACTATGTTTTCTGGGAAACCCTACAAAATAAGATACTTTCAAAAATAGAAGGAATGTTAATAATTGGAGGAGATTTTAATATGTCACCACAATATGCCTTAGATAAACTTAGACACAATGCCACAATACTGAAAACAAAAAAAGATAATCTAGAAGCAAAAATTTTTAATAAATTATTCAATAATTTAAGAGTAAAAGACATTTGGAGATCTCAAAATCCAGAGAGTAGAAATTGTACTTGCCTCTCAAAGGCACACAAGTCTCTTTCGAGAATTGATCTATTTTTAATAGATGAGAAGTTATTGAATCTAAAAATCGAGGCCAGAATTTTGCCGGTTACAATATCAAATCACGCCCCAATAACTATTGAAATTTGTTCACAGGATGCCAAAATTAAAAACAATCAATTTTATTTTCCTCAATATCTGGCCACAGACCCAGAATTTAAAACAATGTTAAACTTAAAATTTTAAGAATATGTTCGTTTTAATAGGGAATACATAAATCGTCCAATGATATTCTGGGAAGCTGCAAAGGCAGTTATGAGGGGAGAGATATTAGCATATAACATTAACAGAACTAAGAGTTATAAAAAAAGGAAGAGAATATCATGAAAACACTATCAAATGCTTACAATAGTTATATAGTTAATAAAACATCTGCAACTTGGAACAATTACACACAAGCAAAAAAAGAAAGATTCTTTCCTACTACATAAAGCTACTCAACAAGAACTGAGACTCCAATCACAATTATATAAATGCGGGAATAAGGCAGGCAAACTACTCTCTAGGCTAGTTAAGCAAGATAAAGGATATACTCCAATCAAACTTATTCAGAAAGACGACAAACTATTTCAGATTCAGAAGAGATTTTAAAAATAACTGTAGAGTATTATCAAGGTCTCTACTCTCCAAGTATATCAAATAATAGAGATAGCGAGGACTTTTGAAAAAAAATCCCGTATCCAAGTATCTCAGAAGAAATAAATGAAATGATCAATCTCCCCATTACAGAGTTAGAGGTGGTGAAGGGAATAGGGGACTTGCCCATTAATAAAGCGGCAGGCCCGGACGCCTTGCCTGGTGAATTTTACAAGCTATTATCTCCTGCTATAGCTTCACATCTAACCAAATTATTTAATGATATGTATAGGGAGGGTAGCCCACCATCTGCCAGCTTCTCAGTATCCTATACCACTCATCTTAAAACCTGGAAAAGACCCAACTCTAAAAGAGTCGTATAGACCTATTGCTTTGTTAAACATAGATTATAAACTTTTGACATCTATTTTGGCAAGTAGGCTACAATCCCCCCTTGCACACATAATACATAAAAACCAAGCAGGATTTTTGATAAATAGAAACTCATCAGCCAAAATCTGTGAGCTATTCCTTACTATCGACTATGTCAATACAGAGCCGACCCAAGCCCAAGGAGGAGAACAAAGCGATATTGATAAGGCAATTGTTACAATCGATGCCGAAAAGGCATTCGATTCGATCCATCATGATCATCTATTACACACACTATCCCAATTTGGGTTCAGAGGCCAGTTCCCTAAATTCATTAAAAACCTTTATAATAAAGCCTACACTAGGTTACTAGTTAATACTAGACAATCACTAGACATACACCTTGCAAAAGGCACAAGGGAAGGCTGTCCTCTCTCCCCGTTGCAGTTTAATATTGCAATTGAACCACTTGCAATCTTAATTAGGCAAGATATCGAAGGAATTAAAATAAGGAAAAAAGAACTTAAAATTTCGCTATATGCGGATGATATTCTAATATATATGAGAAATACTCAGTCAAATATCCCCAAATTATTATCTATTATAACCCAGTTCAGCTCGTTCTCGGGATATAAGATAAACACTAATAAGTCTGAACTCTATTGGTTAAGTTACCCAGAACAGCCCATAGAAAATATACCTTTTAAAATCGCAGAGGATTCATTTAAATACATGGGCATTATAATTACCTCAAACTCAGAACAATGGTATTCTCTTAATATACCTCCAATTTTGAAAGTTACTAGAGAAACAATGAAAAATTGGCAGAGCCTCCCCATTTCACTTTCAGGTCGAATTGCTCTTTACAAAATGATACTATTGCCAAAAATTCTCTATATCTGTCAAAATATACCGATGTTATTGAAGCAGAAAGATATTAGGCTTTTAAATAAGGCACTTAGAAAGTTTCTATGGCAAGGCAAGAAACCTAGAATCTCCCTTGAAAAACTTTCTTTACCTATAAAATATGGAGGGTGTGCTTTACCAGACTTACGATTATACAATCTCGCGTTCTTAGCCAGAATAGTAACAGACTGGATCCACCTTAAAGACTATGTAACGGACAATGTATTGGAGAAGAACATAAGTTTTCCCTACCTTCCTACAGCTTTAATACATTGTAAAATTACTGAAATACCAAAGGGAGTTAAGAAACTTTGTTCTACTTTTGTCCCAATTAAAGCATGGTTGAAGATTTGTAATTTATTAAAAATAAACGAGAAAATCTCAAACTATCTACCCTTAAAAGGAAACCCGCAGTTTGAACTAGGTTTATAAATATCACCTCTCCAAAGATGGCAGGCAAGAGGCCTCAAAAGAGTGGCGCAACTAATAGACATAGCAGGGAACTGTATTAAATCATTTAGTGACCTTAGAAATTAGTTCGACCTCCCACGAAAATATTTTTTTTGTCTACCTTCAGATACGACACTATATTTGGAAGCTAATAAGGGTTTCAGGTTGGAACTGGTCATTGGGACCACTTGAGAATTGGTTACTACTGGTTAATAAAGGCCAGATGTCAATCTCTCCCTTTTACCAAATGCTGAATTCAAGCATTGCAAATAACATAACAAAAATTTAATCAAAATGGGCTCCAATTATAGAACCAGCTTATTTAGAGGAGGGATATACCCAAATATCTATATCAATTGATAGTCAGACAACACTCTCCTCCACATGGAGGGAGTCACATGTGAAACTTCTGCATATGACTTATGTTACCCCTGAAAAGGGACATAGATGGGGCGACACTGAATTCAATAAGTGCCCAAAATGTTCACTGGGAGCGGCTAACCTCAAGCACATGCTATGGGAGTGTCCAAAGGTGAGAGTAATGTGGAGGAAAGTAGAATTTTGGTTAAATAGAAGGATAGGTATAACCTACGCGGCTCTCTCATTTATAAAAGTAATATTTCTTAGAACAGATGAAAGACTTCCCCCAGATAAGAAAAAAAATTGTTAACTAGCAGCAAGATATCTGCTGTTTAAAAAATGGAAAGAAACATCAAGTCCTAGTATCCCAGAGTTCAGAAATTGCATAAAAAAGCAATGTATACTTGAACAATATGACTCAAAAATGGTCATCATTTATAAAGATCTTTCCAAAAGAAGAAATAGACCACTTAATTTATCCATTTAGGAATTCAGATTTAGTTCTCTTAGGAATTTGGTAAAAGCACAGAAAGGAGAGGAAAGAGAAGGGAAGGCAACAATCAGTTTCCCTTTCCCATAACCCCCCCCCTTCCTCTTCTGTCTCGTTCTCTCCCCCCCCCCCCCCCTGCCTCATATAACTTATAGTAAACCACAAACTGGGTGTTCCGCTTGCCAGCAAGGAAAACTGAGGATCTCCAACACAGTAATATTAAAATCAACAAAATGCGAAACCTACATAGGTAAATTTAACACAGGGCACAAAATAATAGACTAGGGCAAGACAGTTGATAATAGACGTTCACAAGGGTAAAATTGTAACAGTTTTTTGTCTTGTCATTGAGTGAGTTTTTAATTTTGTTTCTGAGATATATAAATATATTTGTTTAGTGTTTTAACTAATTAATTATGTTTTTCTTTATTGTTTTCTTGTACTATAATGCCCTGCGAGGCGCAACAGGAACCCTACATGTAGTAGGCACTAAAATCAATATTTTGTTGGATATCGAATAAAAAGAAAAAGTATTAAAAAAAAAAATGACATGCCCTATTTAAATCATGAACGTTTTTACTGTCCCTTTAATATAACTGTGTTGGTTATGCAAAACTGGGGAATGGGTAATAAAGGGAATATTTATGTTTTTAAACAATACAAATTCTGGAGTAGCCTGTCCCTTTAAGTTACATTTATAAATGACAAATATCAAATCTTTCTGTGGAGTACGACGCATAGGAAAATAGAGAAAAGGCAGTGGTGATTGGTATGGAGTTTTTAGTAAAATATTCTGGTACAGAAAGCCTATGTTCCTGGAATTAAAGACACAATAAACCTATTTAAATACATTTTTGTTCGTGCATATAACAGTCTTAAAAATTGTTAAACTATGTTTTTACATAAATTAAAAAAAGGTTTATTTTGATATTAACAGAAAAAGAACTGGTCTGTGGGATAGAAGCTCACTGGCTGATGAAGAAAATCCCAGTAACTCAACCTGCCCCACAAGCATTGTTCCCTCTGATTTCTGAGTACTGTGCATAAAAGAAATTTTGCCTGTGCAAATTATGGCCAAGTGACTAAAATGTGTGTACGGGTGTAGCCAAACATTAAATAGTTGTAAGAAAGGTAATAACTCACACACTCACATAATAGAGGGAAAGAGAATGGAGAGAGAGAGAGAGAGAGAGAGAGAGAGAGAGAGAGAGAAAGAGAGAGAGAGAGAGAGAGAGAGAGAGAGAACAGAGAGCACAGAGAGAGAGAGAGAACAGAGAGAAAGAGAGAACACAGAGAGAGAGAACACAGAGAGAGAGAACACAAAGAGAGAGAGAGAGAGAGAGAGAGAGAGAGAGAGAGCAGAGAGAGGGAGATAACAGACAGAGAGAACAGAGAGAGAGAAAGGAAGAGAGAGAGTGAAAGAGAGAGAAAGAGAGGAAGAAAGAGAGAGAAAAAGAGAAAAAGAGAAAGAAAGAGAAAGAACGAGAGAGAGAGAGAAAGAAAGAGAGAGAGAGAGAGAGAAAGAAAGAGAGAGAGAGAGAGAGAGAAAGAAAGAGAGAGAAAGAAAGAGAGAGAAAGAACAGAGAGAGAAAGAAAGAACAAAAGAGAGAGAACAGAGAGAGAGAGAGAGAGAGAGAGAACAGAGAGAGAGAGAGAGAGAGAACAAGGAGAGAGAACAGAGAGAGATAGCGAAAACGAGGACAGAGAGCACGAGAACAGAGAGCACAAGAACAGAGAGCATGAGAGCGAGAGAGAGAACAGAGAGAGAGAGAACAGAGAGCGAGAGAACAGAGAGCGAGAAAGAAGACAATAGAGGAGACATAATTAACTCTAAATGTGAACTCCCCAATCACAATTAATGATAATAGTGATTCAGCTCCCAACCGCTATTCACTAAAAGCAGGATTTTCCCCACACATAGTTAAAGGGACACTAAACCCAAATTTTTTATTTTGTGATACAGATAGAGCATGCAATTTTAAACAACTTTATAATTTACTCCTATTATCAATTTTTCTTCGTTCTCGTTTTTCACCAAAAATGGGCCGGCATCTAAACTTACATTCTTGCTCTTCAAATAAAGATACCAAGAGAATTAAGAACATTTGCGCATAGGAGTAAATTAGAAAGTTGCTTAAAATTGCATGCTCTATCTGAATCTGGTACCTCAAAAATTAAGCCCAGAGCCAAGATTTCTCTCTCACACTCGCTAACCACTGCAGGATCTGTCCCTGCCAACTCCAGCCTGTCATAAGCCCATGCCCCAGGAAGTTAAGTCACAAGCCCAGGCCTCCCTGCTCTCACTATAACAAGGATTACATGCCATGTCCGGAGAACAGCAGGTGGATGGTGCAAGTGAGCAGGAGGTGTTAGCCCCAGGATGTGACAACAGGCAGGGTGAGTCCCAGATTCGGATTATAGCAGACCATGAGCAAGCGTGTCAAGTGATACGGGACATATGTGCTTATTATAGTTATTGGTCATAATACAATATAGAGTAGCTTACAACATTGTCCCTGCAGTGTGCGCACACAAACACGGAACAACCTCAGTGTTGATAGTGTCATGAGATGCAGGACACAGCATAAAAGGTACAACGCTATTTTGTTGCAGAGCATGGAAGTATACAGCTTGTACAAAACATCTCACTTAGCAAACTGCGACACACACACACTAACGGCCCCAGGCCACGCCCCTATCTGGTGACGTCACCTCCCACTCTCATCACAGATAGATATAGATAGATAGATCTCGTCCAAAAAACCCTGGCTCCTAAACTTTTAGCAAATTAATTGGGCACTGTATTAAACTATATCATCTTAGATCATGTAAAAATAGGCAAGGCCTGAGCATTAACAAGGCAAAGGTCATAATTCAAGGTCAAGGCCATATAATCCAATACAAGGTTTTCCTCAGATAGCTAGGAAAAAAGACTTTGTAGACATAAACTGAGTGTGGTCAGCATAACTAGCAAATTCAAAAAGTCTCCCTCTGATTGGTTGCATAACTAGCAAATTCAAAAAGTCCCCCCTCTGATTGGTTGCATAACTAGTAAATTCAAAAAGTCCCCTTCTGATTGGTTGCTTAACTAGAAAGTTAAAAAAAAGTTACTCTCAGTAAATTGAAAAAGTAATTGATTGCCCAGGAAGAGTTTGATTGGGTGCAAGCCACAGTTCACTATACATTAACCATAACACGTTCTGATGTTTTGCTACAGAATAACATACCGGACAACTACGATCATTTTTAACAATACCCTGTAAGCTGCAATTATTATGCAATAGCCAGACCCCATCCATCATGTGTTTTATTAGGAGGATCATTATGGTAGAAAACTCATTGTGCTGTGGTTTGTTATCTGATAATCTCTGCTGAGGCCAGTTGGGTATATATATGTAGCAGTGTTAGCCTAGATAAGTTCTGAGATAAATTGATTAAAGGAAACAAAATAAACTGTTTATTTACACTAAATTAAAGGGACATTCCAGCCAATATTGGAATCCACATGGATTAATTTTAGTTTTGAATAGAAGCATTTTTGTAATAAACATGTATTAGCAAAACTGCTTCTTATAAAAGCTATAGCTGTTTCAAAGGTGTATTTAAGTATGCTCAGTGCACCAGCACTCACCCAGAGCCTTGTACCATCTGGTAATGACTTAATTTGTTAATTACTGACACGAGACAGGCCCCACTGGCGATCAGAGCAGCTGCAGTATTTAAAACACTGGTGCACTGAAAAATTCTAACGATAAAACAGGGATAACTTTTACTAGAACCATGTTTGATGTAGTATACAGAAATATGGTGGTTAGAATATTTATATCACGTTTAGCTGTAGATTTGTGTGAATAAAACACTTCCACTAGCAATCCCAGGACATGTCACGGACATGACTACATGACTATGATTTATGCTGTCACTTTAATTTAAATCTTGCTATGTCACATGGCTCTCAAGCCATTTCCTTTCTATGCTTGATTTTGAATAGGGCTAATTGTGCCATATTTAATGGCTGTGACTAAAAAACACTATATTGACTATAATAATTACCTTGTCTTTAGCACAAGATGTGTGTAATACAGAACAACCCAGCAGCTAAAGACCTAATTCTGAAATTATACCAGAATCACATTTACAGATTATTTGCACCACCCTGAATGCAGACATACTTGTTTCACTTTAATTCCGTTTATACAGAAAACCGGAATAAAACGTCTACAAAGCTCCAACAACAGAGAGAAGGAAATCGAGCACCAATTTGTCAAACAGGTTATACAGGTCAGGATTCCAGGCACAGGTACAGGTATACATTTGTATAATTGTAAAATAAATGCACACAAGATATTGTTATCTTCATCAGGTTACAAACAGTAGTCTTATGTTGATCTTTTTTCCTTAAAGAATGAATGTATTGTGCTGAGAAAAAATATATACTTTTTGTCGGTTTTCTTGCTCGTGAGTTATGGCACTGCCCATCAATGAAGCTTTATCAGCCAGGGAGCAATATAGCCTTACAGATTAATTATGCACAAATGTACACTTCCTGTTAGTTTTTAAATCAACTTTAACCACTTTAAAATGGACATTTAAGGCAAATATTACTTGTAATGATTTGAAAAAAAGGTTAAAGGGACAGTCTACTTAAAAAAAATGTTTATTGTTTAAAAAGATACAGTAGCTAATCACTTTATTACCCATTCTCCAGTTTTGCATAACCAACACAGTTATATTAATACATTTTTTAGCTCTGTGATTACCTTGTATCTAAGCCTCTACGGACTCCCCCCTTATCTCAGTGCTTTCAACAGACTTGCATTTTAGCCAATCATTGCTGACTCATAAATAACTCCACGGGAGTGAGTAAATTACCTATATAAACACACATGAACTAGTGCTGTCTAGCTGTAAAAAAATGACAAAATGCACGGAGATAAGAGGCAGCTTTCAAGGGCCTACCTAGGTTTAGCTTTCAATAAAGAATACCAAGAGAACAAAGCAAATTTGACGCTAAAAGTAAATTGGAAAGTTGTTTAAAATTATATGCCCAATCTGTATCATGGAAGTTTAATTTGACTCAAATGTCCCTTTAAATTATGATCTTTCATACAAATGATGAACATTGTTTGAGCCTTCATATACCCTTCTGAATGTTTATTAACCCTTTTGCTTCCAGACAGGCTTTGCGACTCATTGATATGTAATGTATTGCAGCCATCTTTGTAAAACAAGGGATTAAAACAACATGGAAAACATATACTTTATTTTATATATTTTAGTTCTGCTAGCCTATAAAATGCAATTCACAGCTTTATATTAAATAAACGCAAACTCCCAGATGAAGGTCATGTTTGGTAACAGTAATTAACATTTTATGGTGTTGGATCCTTTCATAGATAATTAAAATTAAATTATGATCATTTGTTCTGAGACTCGCATGCAAACCTTTCATTTTTACAAACACAGACTCTATTGAAAGGTGTGAAAACAGAACGCCTAGGTATCTACCCTGCACGAATATGATTGTGCCTACATGATTAGCAAATCTGCAAATTAGCTTTGTTAGTAAAGTAAGTTGACTTAAATTAGTTTAATTTTGTAAATATTTTTACAAAATAAATATCAGTAATAACTGTGATTTTGTAATACCGTTTTAATGCACCTAGGAATGATGTTGACACTTTAAAGGAGAGAGCTAGGATGTGTGGGTGTGTCTTTACAATGAGAGCTGGGATGTGTGGGTGTGTCTTTACAGAAAGAGCTGGGATGTGTGGGTGTGTCTTAACAGAGAGAGCTGGGATGTGTGGGTGTGTCTTTACAGAAAGAGCTGGGATGTGTGGGTGTGTCTTTACAGAGAGAGCTGGGATGTGTGGGTGTGTCTTTACAGAGAGAGCTGGGATGTGTGGGTGTGTCTTTACAGAAAGAGCTAGGATGTGTGGGTGTGTCTTTACAGAGAGAGCTGGGATGTGTGGGTGTGTCTTTACAGAAAGAGCTAGGATGTGTCGGTGTGTCTTTACAGAGAGAGCTGGGATGTGTGGGTGTGTCTTTACAGAAAGAGCAGGGATGTGTGGGTGTGTCTTTACAGAGAGAGCTGGGATGTGTGGGTGTGTCTTTACAAAGAGAGCTGGGATGTGTGGGTGTGTCTTTACAGAGAGAGCAGAGATGTGTGGGTGTGTCTTTACAGAGAGAGCTGGGATGTGTGTGTGTGTCTTTACAGAGAGAGCTGGGATGTGTGGGTGTGTCTTTACAGAGAGAGCTGGGATGTGTGGGTGTGTCTTTACAGAGAGAGCTGGGATGTGTGGGTGTGTCTTTACAGAGAGAGCTGGGATGTGTGAGTGTGTCTTTACAGAGAGAGCTGGGATGTGTGGGTGTGTCTTTACATAGAGAGCTGGGATGTGTGGGTGTGTCTTTACATAGAGAGCTGGGATGTGTGGGTGTGTCTTTACAGAGAGAGCTGGGATGTGTGGGTGTGTCTTTATAGAGAGAGCGGGGATGTGTGGGTGTGTCTTTACAGAGAGAGCGGGGGGGTGTCTTTACAGAGAGAGCGGGGAAGTGTGGGTGTGTCTTTACAGAGAGAGCAGGGATGTGTGGGTGTGTCTTTACAGAGAGAGCGGGGGGGTGTCTTTACAGAGAGAGCAGGGATGTGTGGGTGTGTATTTACAGAGAGAGCTGGGATGTGTGGGTGTGTATTTACAGAGAGAGCTGGGATGTGTGGGTGTGTCTTTATAGAGAGAGCGGGGATGTGTGGGTGTGTCTTTACAGAGAGAGCGGGGGGGTGTCTTTACAGAGAGAGCGGGGATGTGTGGGTGTGTCTTTACAGAGAGAGCGGGGGGGTGTCTTTACAGAGAGAGCGGGGAAGTGTGGGTGTGTCTTTACAGAGAGAGCTGGGATGTGTGGGTGTGTCTATCTATATTCCTTTTTCAGTGAACCCTAAGAAGCACACAAACTCTTCCAAAGACCCCATTCTGCCGCTAGATTAGTGGGGGCAAAACTTTTGGTGAGAAGTGTGCAAAAATAGATGATAATCCTCTAAGAAAAAAAATCTTTCCTATGCACATGAAGGTTTTGCACTAAGCTGCAGTAGGTGGCACTGTGCATATAAAGGCTTAATTATTATGTTTTAAAGGTAGAAGGCAAACAGAATTTACGTTGCTTAAACACTGCAGATGTGTTGTAGGCAATAGTCAGGATCAAGTTGTCACGGGTAGACAGAAGCAGAAGTCAGCAGCCAAGGAATATCAATATAAGGTAATACTAACTTCAGGAGCGGACCTGCTTCATCCTCTGCTGCCGCAAAGCAAGAGGGTAACGCTTCACAGCCCAAAGCAACCTGGAAACCCTTGCAGGGCTGGAATAAGAATAAACAGGCCAAGAAGCCTGTGCCTGCTACCAAGACAGCATGAAGGGGTAGCCCCCGATCCGGGACCGGATGTGTGGGTGTGTCTTTACAGAGAGAGCGGGGGGGTTCCAGAAATCAGCGACCAGTTTATAAGTCCATAAATACGCTTATAGGGTGAGGCAAAAGGCATAAACCAGGATACACGGTACGGTCAGAACCAGGAGAGCAGGCCAGAAGCAACAAGATTTTTAATAAAGAATAAACAAGCACAGACTGGTATTGCAGGAGCCTGAATGCTAACCACCATAGATCTTGGCACCAAATCAGCTGCAGGGTCACTTCTGACACAAAGGTCACAAATACGGATATCTTTAGCACAGGTCACACAGCTAGTGATATTATTAGAAGTCGCCTGCACCCCTCTTCCAACATTGAGATGCACATAGCGTACCACAAGCTATCAGCAGCACTAAACCTTCTCTTCATAGCACAGCCCCGGGCACGCATATAGCCATCACATTAGTGCACCACTGGGTCCATGCAGATCTTACAGCTCTGAACCCTGCCACGCTTAGATAGGCTTATACTAATGTAAAAGTACAAAAAAAATCACTCTGCTTTCTAGAGCGTTATTATTGCACTATTGCTTGTTTATATCCCTGAAAAAGGGATTAAACACAAAGTTAAAAATTAGCACTGGAGCCGCAATGTACCACTATGATCTAGAGAGAAATGTGTGTCACTACCTATCACCAGTAAAGCATTGTTGCCCCTGAGAAATCTGACGCAAGCTGACATTGTAAAATAATCTATGTGCTGCTTTTATTGAGTAAAGTATAAGGTTTATATTGAAAGGCTTTATAAAAAGGTAGAATATACATCCTTAGTACTTACTATCCCTCATGGTGATTTTGCGCTGCCGATAATCCATACCCAGCACAGCTTCATTCTGTCCTCGCTTCTGTATTACAATTCGCACCTCCCGCTGTCGGTCATTACAGTCATTGGAAGGATCCTGATTAAGCGCTAAGCCGGCTTGATAAGCTGAAAATGGAAGAAGATATTTTCGGAGACAAAGTAAAACTGTATTTTGTATTCAGATAAAACCCAGAAGCCTAATCTGCCATTATAAAAATGACTGCTTTTTATTAATAGTCTTATATTTAGATGATTTATTCAAGCACTTTTCCAGTAAAACGAATGCACAAATCTACTAATAAGTAACCTAATGTGGACTCTCCTTACTCTGTCCTCTTGTCTTTCTCTGGGAAAATAACCAGAACACATTTTATAGAGACATATTTGTTCCTTTAAATGTTCTGCAAAGATCGTATCCTTTTTTGTCTAGGAATATCCATAGAATGTTAAAGGGATACAAAACACAGCATTTTTCTTTTATGCTTCAGATAGATAATGCAATTTTACATAACTTTCCAAACTACTTCTGCTTAATTTGCTTTGGTCTCTTGCTATTCTTTACTGAAAATTATATCTAGATAGGCTCAGGAGCAGCAAAGCACTACTGGGAACTAGTTTCTGAATGGTGGCTGCACATATATGCCTCCTGTCATTGGTTTATCAGCTAGCTCCCAGTAGTGCACTGCTGCTCCTTCAACAAAGGATAATAAAGGAACAAAGCACATTTGATAATATAAGTGATACAGAAAGTTGTTCAAAATTGTATGATGTATCTGAATTAGGAAAGAAAAATGTTGGGTTTCATATCCCTCTAATATTTTTTGCTATTGCCCCCCTTTAAATAGGATTTAAAACTAATATTATTATTATCAGGTATTTGTAGAGCGCCAACAGATTCTGCAGCGCTAATATCAAAGTAATACATTTGAATTTCTCAATTTCAAATAATGTTATTATTTAAATGGAGAGTAAACCCCTTGAGACTGCAATACAAAACCTGAACTGCAAACCCTGCTACATATATTTCCCTAAATGGCATCAACAGATAAAACTCAAAACAAGAATATTCAGCACCAGTGTCTTGTGTGCCAGCTACTGGGCTTCACATCTAAGCCCATAGAACAATATCCATTCAAGAATTCAGCAGCCCCAGTAAAGTGTGTGTAACATTTATTCAAGTGCACTGGGGCTGCTGCATTCTTTAATGGACATCAACAGATAAAAACCATGACAAGCCTGGTCTATTCCTGTAATAATCTAGACTGGCTCATCTGAACAAGGCAATTTCAGCAAACAAGATGTTACTTTGTTTACACTTGGCTAATATATTTTTCTATAAGAGAAATGCATTTTAGTTACATGGTATCCCTTTAAATTAAAGGGACAGTAAAGTGTTAATTAGAGATTCATGATTTAGACAGAAAATAGAATTTTAAATAACTTTCCAATTTACTTCTAATATTTAATTTGCTTCCTTCTCTTGTTATCCTTTGCTGAAAGGTTTATCTAGGTAAGCTCAGGAGCAGCAAAGAACCTAGGTTCTAGCTGCTGATTTGTGGCTGCATATATATATATATATATATATATATATATATATACCAATTGTCATTGGCTTACCCATGTGTTCAGTTAGAAACCAGTAGAGAATTGCTGCTCCTTCAACAAATGATACCAAGAAAATGAAGCAAATTTAATAATAGAAGTAAGCTGGAATGTTGTTTAAAATTGTATGTTCTACCTAAATCATGTAAGAAAATGTTTTGGCTTTCATGTCCCTTTAAATACTACATTAATTATCTGACTGAAGGGAGAGCTAAATGAACATGAGGCTAACACTTTTAGGTCTGTTTGTTTTACAAAGATGCAGTGGCACACAATGCATTTCTAGGGGAATATGATGCCCATCGCTTATACTAACAAGACAGTTAAAGGGACATGGAAGCCATAACTAAGCGTGTATGGTTCAGACAGAGCACGCACTACTGGGAGCTAGCTGGTGATTGGTGGCTGCACACATATGCCTTGTCAGTGGCTCGCCAGATGTGTTCAGCTAGCTCATAGTAAAGAAATACAAGTTTTCATTTGTTTGAGCATATCATTTTTATCCTTAGCTGTATGTTTAACACCTGCAAGGAGTACACAACTGGAAAGAAAAAAGAAGCTTCTATTAGCAGAATTATGCATGTTTCTTGACCAGTGTATGTAAAACATTGTTACAAACATTGTTGTCATATAGTGCTGAAGACACATGCCCACTCTTTAGCCTACCTAAGAATGCTCTCAAGGAAAGAAGCTCAGTTTCAAAGGATACCAAGAGAATAAAGAGACACATTAGTTAAAGGGACAGTAAACTCAAAATTAAACTTTCATGAATCAGATAGAGCAGGCAATTTAAAAAAACAATTTCAGTTCACGTTTTATCTAATTTGCTTTTGTTCTATTTGTATCCTTTGTTTAAAAGCATACCTAGGTAGGCTCAGGAGCTGCAATGCTTTAATGGGAACTAGCTACTAATTGATGGCTACACATACAATATATGCCTCTTGTAATAGGCTCACCCAGTAGTGCATATCCAGAGAATAAAGCAAATGTAATAATAGAAGTAAACTCGAAAGTTGTTTAAAATGATATGGTCTAACTGAATCATAAAAAAAAACAATTGGGTTTCATGCCCCTTTAACTGAAATAACATGCCCCTTTAACTGAAATTAACTAGTTTTTCTTTATTCTATGCTCTATCAGTTGTGAGTTAGGACATAGAATTTACCAGCTGAATAGTAGTCAAACAAAGGATCCATGCAGAAGGACTTGAAGCGCCACGTGACCGCCACGTCTTGCAGTTGTGCCGACGTGCTGTAATCACACTTGAGGATAATACTGGAGAACAACATGGTGTATCGCTGAGTGTCCTGTACGGTCACAAGCACGGACCAGCAACCTGAAATACACAAGAACGTACTGTCAATAAATACTGGCAACTCTCAGCAGTGTATGACCGTACTGTCAATAAATACTGGCAACTCTCAGCAGTGTATGACCGTACTGTCAATAAATACTGGCAACTCTCAGCAGTGTATGAACGTACTGTCAGTATATACTGGCAACTCTCAGCAGTGTATGAACGTACTGTCAGTATATACTGGCAACTCTCAGCAGTGTATGAACGTACTGTCAGTATATACTGGCAACTCTCAGCAGTGTATGAACGTACTGTCAGTATATACTGGCAACTCTCAGCAGTGTATGAACGTACTGTCAGTATATACTGGCAACTCTCAGCAGTGTATGAACGTACTGTCAGTATATACTGGCAACTCTCAGCAGTGTATGAACGTACTGTCAGTATATACTGGCAACTCTCAGCAGTGTATGAACGTACTGTCAGTATATACTGGCAACTCTCAGCAGTGTATGAACGTACTGTCAGTATATACTGGCAACTCTCAGCAGTGTATCAACGTACTGTCAGTATATACTGGCAACTCTCAGCAGTGTATGAACGTACTGTCAGTATATACTGGCAACTCTCAGCAGTGTATGAACGTACTGTCAGTATATACTGGCAACTCTCAGCAGTGCATGAACGTACTGTCAGTATATACTGGCAACTCTCAGCAGTGCATGAACGTACTGTCAATATATACTGTTAACTCTCAGCAGTGTATGAACGTACTGTCAGTATATACTGGCAACTCTCAGCAGTGTATGAACGTACTGTCAGTATATACTGGCAACTCTCAGCAGTGTATGAATGTACTGTCAATATATACTGGCAACTCTCAGCAGTGTATGAACGTACTGTCAGTATATACTGGCAACTCTCAGCAGTGTATGAACGTACTGTCAGTATATACTGGCAACTCTCAGCAGTGTATGAACGTACTGTCAGTATATACTGGCAACTCTCAGCAGTGTATAAAGTACTGTCAGTATATACTGGCAACTCTCAGCAGTGTATGAACGTACTGTCAATATATACTGGCAACTCTCAGCAGTGTATAAAGTACTGTCAGTATATACTGGCAACTCTCAGCAGTGTATGAACGTACTGTCAGTATATACTGGCAACTCTCAGCAGTGTATGAACGTACTGTCAGTATATACTGGCAACTCTCAGCAGTGTATGAACGTACTGTCAGTATATACTGGCAACTCTCAGCAGTGTATGAACGTACTGTCAGTATATACTGGCAACTCTCAGCAATGTATGAACGTACTGTCAGTATATACTGGCAACTCTCAGCAGTATATGAACGTACTGTCAGTATATACTGGCAACTCTCAGCAGTGTATGACCGTACTGTCAATAAATACTGGCAACTCTCAGCAGTGTATGAACGTACTGTCAGTATATACTGGCAACTCTCAGCAGTATATGAACGTACTGTCAGTATATACTGGCAACTCTCAGCAGTGTATGAACGTACTGTCAATAAATACTGGCAACTCTCAGCAGTGTATGAACGTACTGTCAGTATATACTGGCAACTCTCAGCAGTGTATGAACGTACTGTCAATATATACTGGCAACTCTCAGCAGTGTATAAAGTACTGTCAGTATATACTGGCAACTCTCAGCAGTGTATGAACGTACTGTCAGTATATACTGGCAACTCTCAGCAGTGTATGAACGTACTGTCAGTATATACTGGCAACTCTCAGCAGTGTATAAAGTACTGTCAGTATATACTGGCAACTCTCAGCAGTGTATGAACGTACTGTCAGTATATACTGGCAACTCTCAGCAGTGTATGAACGTACTGTCAGTATATACTGGCAACTCTCAGCAGTATATGAACGTACTGTCAGTATATACTGGCAACTCTCAGCAGTGTATGAACGTACTGTCAATAAATACTGGCAACTCTCAGCAGTGTATGACCGTACTGTCAATAAATACTGGCAACTCTCAGCAGTGTATGAACGTACCGTCAGTATATACTGGCAACTCTCAGCAGTGTATGAACGTACTGTCAGTATATACTGGCAACTCTCAGCAGTGTATGACCGTACTGTCAATAAATACTGGCAACTCTCAGCAGTGTATGAATGTACTGTCAGTATATACTGGCAACTCTCAGCAGTGTATGAACGTACTGTCAATAAATACTGGCAACTCTCAGCAGTGTATAAAGTACTGTCAGTATATACTGGCAACTCTCAGCAGTGTATGAACGTACTGTCAGTATATACTGGCAACTCTCAGCAGTGTATGAACGTACTGTCAGTATATACTGGCAACTCTCAGCAGTATATGAACGTACTGTCAGTATATACTGGCAACTCTCAGCAGTGTATGAACGTACTGTCAGTATATACTGGCAACTCTCAGCAGTGTATGAACGTACTGTCAGTATATACTGGCAACTCTCAGCAGTGTATGAACGTACTGTCAGTATATACTGGCAACTCTCAGCAGTGTATGAACGTACTGTCAGTATATACTGGCAATTCTCAGCAGTGTATGAACGTACTGTCAGTATATACTGGCAACTCTCAGCAGTGTATGAACGTACTGTCAGTATATACTGGCAACTCTCAGCAGTGTATGAACGTACTGTCAGTATATACTGGCAACTCTCAGCAGTGTATGAACGTACTGTCAGTATATGCTGGCAACTCTCAGCAGTGTATGAACGTACTGTCAGTATATACTGGCAACTCTCAGCAGTGTATGAACGTACTATCAATAAATACTGGCAACTCTCAGCAGTGTATGAACGTACTGTCAGTATATACTGGCAACTCTCAGCAGTGTATGAACGTACTGTCAGTATATACTGGCAACTCTCAACAGTGTATGAACGTACTATCAATAAATACTGGCAACTCTCAGCAGTGTATGAACGTACTGTCAATATATACTGGCAACTCTCAGCAGTGTATGAACGTACTGTCAGTATATACTGGCAACTCTCAGCAGTGTATGAACGTACTGTCAATATATACTGGCAACTCTCAGCAGTGTATGAACGTGTAATTCAGAGGTTTTCTGTGGGAAAGCAAGTCTCTGGGCCTGTCTAGATTTGTTAATGAACTACACAATGAGTTATTTTTTCTATATTTTGTGCGTAGTGGAGGATTTTAAACTCGCCTTTTTTCTCCCCCTAATTAAAAATGTTGTTGTATTCTGCCTGGAATCAACTTCACCCAGCAGTGACTCTAACCTTCTCCCAGCTGATGAGTGGCAAAAACCACGAAACAGTCTGTCCTGGGATGGTTATGAATCACTGCACTAACCCTAGCTAAGTTTATAAGCTGTGTGAACAGCGATACTTCGGCGTAAAGGGAACCTGCTGAAAAGCAGACTGAAGTAAAAAGGTGTGTCATTGTGTACTTAATTTGCATATCTTACCCAGAATCCTTTGCTGCATTGGAAACAATGTAATTCAGAGGTTTTCTGTGGGAAAACAAGCCTCTGGGCCTGTCTAGATTTGTTAATGAACTACACAATGAGTTATTTTTTCTATATTTTGTCCGTAGTGGAGGATTTTAAACTCGCCTTCTATCTCCCCCTAATTTAAAATGTTGTTTTATATATATATATATATATATATATATATATATATATATATATATATATATATATATATAAATAAGTGTATCTGTTTTTGTTTCTCTTTAGAGGTGATCACAGATAAGGAGCGCAGACGTTAAACATAAATTTTATAGTTTGACGGGTTACCATAGCAACTGATTTTCAAGAAATCCAACGTCAGATGGAAGCGTTAACACATTAACTTACACCTACACGCAAAGAGCGACTGAACGCAATGCGCAAAATATTTCAATGGAAACTTGATACTAAAATGGAGCCAAAACACATTAGTAATTTTATCACCTTCTTAGTTCTCCAGCATGATACATAAATTCCAGTTACAAGCAAGAAAATGTGTGCACCGGGAATTGTATTTTATTTATTTACACCAAATTGGTTCTATATTTGTATCTGGATTTGTGCTTATAGTTATTATTGGTAAATCTTTTAAAGGGCCGGTAAAGTCAAAATTAAATTTATATGATTTAAACTGAGCATAGCATTTTATACAACTTTCCAATTTACTTCAGTTAATAAATTTACTATATTCTCTTGGAAACTTTTCAAGGAAGGCTCAGGAGCAGCAATACACTACTGGGAGGCAGCTAAACAGATTGGGCCAATGACAACAGGCATATGTACGTACCCACTAATCACTAGCTCCTAGTAGTGCATTGCTGCTCCGGAGATTGGGTTTACACTAATGAAACAAAAAATGACACCAAGATAACAAAGCAAATTATATAATAGAGGTAAATTGGAAAGTTGTTTAACATCACATGCTCTATCTGAATCTGAATATAATTTCAAATTTCCTGTTTATTTAAAGGGATTTTAAACTGTGCTTCTTTAGTAAAAAAATAAAAAATACAAATAAAAAATACAAATCAATGTAAACATAAAAAGAAACAGACTGTGTTACAAAAAGCAAACAACTCACTTGTTTTCTTGCCAAATAAGCACTTAGAGATTCTCAGTGTTGCCCCTGTCTACAGCTAGATAAGGAAGCAGACATTGCAAAATGTAAGTTCTACTGTCACATGATATTCACAGAAGTCCTCTACTGATTATGGGTAACAAACTGACCAGAGCATTTTTATAGGTGTCATCTAGCAACACTTCAAAAGTAGATTGATATATAGATAGATCTTGAGTGGTGTACGCGCTCAATTGCACTAATATTAATGTGCTCAATTTGTAATCTAGCCCTTTATCTTTTCATTTCAACTGAAGACTAAACCAAAAATGATCAATAAATAGAAAAAAATGCTAAATTCAAAACAGGCAAAAAGGTGCAAACCATCATCAATAGTGGGCGCACACTGAACACTAAACAATATAATGAGAGCTTGTGTACTGAGAAAGCAAACAAAACAGTACTTGTATTGCAAACACAATAGCTTTTAAAACCTTTAAAAACGTTACTAAATAGCTTCTTCATCCCTTTAAATTAAGCAGCTCGCTGCACAGTAATGGTTATGGTGGAATGAATACTGGTTTAATCTGAGAATTACATATTGATCCTAAAAAAGTGTTCAACTGTAAAATACATTCAATTAAGCATTTAGGTCACTTACATGCACATAGAGCGAATAAAAAGATGCGGAAAGAAAAAAAGGAACACAGCCACATTTGTTTTAATAAACGACATAGTAAAAAAAAAAAATATATATACTACATATTAATTTTTTATATATATATATATATATATATATATATATATATATATATATATATATATATATAAACTTAAATTATGCTTACTAGACAGTTTTCTTTTATTCTGTATAGGGAGAGTCCCCCGCTGCATTCATTACTTTTGGGAAATACAGAACCTGGCCACCAGGAGGAAGCAAAGACACCCCAGCCAAAGGCTTAAATACCTCCCCCACTTCCCTCATCCCCCAGTCATTCTGCCAAGGGAACAAGGAACAGTAGGAGAAATATCAGGGTGAAAAAGGTGCCAGAAGAACAAATAAAAAAAAAAAAACAGAATTTTTGTTTACCTGATAAATTACTTTCTCCAACGGTGTGTCCGGTCCACGGCGTCATCCTTACTTATTCTCTTCCCCAACAGGAAATGGCAAAGAGCCCAGCAAAGCTGGTCACATGATCCCTCCTAGGCTCCGCCTACCCCAGTCATTCGACCGACGTTAAGGAGGAATATTTGCATAGGAGAAACCATATGGTACCGTGGTGACTGTAGTTAAAGAAAATAAATTATCAGACCTGATTAAAAAAACCAGGGCGGGCCGTGGACCGGACACACCGTTGGAGAAAGTAATTTATCAGGTAAACATAAATTCTGTTTTCTCCAACATAGGTGTGTCCGGTCCACGGCGTCATCCTTACTTGTGGGAACCAATACCAAAGCTTTAGGACACGGATGAAGGGAGGGAGCAAATCAGGTCACCTAAATGGAAGGCACCACGGCTTGCAAAACCTTTCTCCCAAAAATAGCCTCAGAAGAAGCAAAAGTATCAAACTTGTAAAATTTGGTAAAAGTGTGCAGTGAAGACCAAGTCGCTGCCCTACATATCTGATCAACAGAAGCCTCGTTCTTGAAGGCCCATGTGGAAGCCACAGCCCTAGTGGAATGAGCTGTGATTCTTTCGGGAGGCTGCCGTCCGGCAGTCTCGTAAGCCAATCTGATGATGCTTTTAATCCAAAAAGAGAGAGAGGTAGAAGTTGCTTTTTGACCTCTCCTTTTACCAGAATAAACAACAAACAAGGAAGATGTTTGTCTAAAATCCTTTGTAGCATCTAAATAGAATTTTAGAGCGCGAACAACATCCAAATTGTGCAACAAACGTTCCTTCTTTGAAACTGGTTTCGGACACAGAGAAGGTACGATAATCTCCTGGTTAATGTTTTTGTTAGAAACAACTTTTGGAAGAAAACCAGGTTTAGTACGTAAAACCACCTTATCTGCATGGAACACCAGATAAGGAGGAGAACACTGCAGAGCAGATAATTCTGAAACTCTTCTAGCAGAAGAAATTGCAACTAAAAACAAAACTTTCCAAGATAATAACTTAATATCAACGGAATGCAAGGGTTCAAACGGAACCCCCTGAAGAACTGAAAGAACTAAATTGAGACTCCAAGGAGGAGTCAAAGGTTTGTAAACAGGCTTAATTCTAACCAGAGCCTGAACAAAGGCTTGAACATCTGGCACAGCGGCCAGCTTTTTGTAAAGTAACACAGACAAGGCAGAAATCTGTCCCTTCAGGGAACTTGCAGATAATCCTTTTTCCAATCCTTCTTGAAGGAAGGATAGAATTCTAGGAATCTTAACCTTGTCCCAAGGGAATCCTTTAGATTCACACCAACAGATATATTTTTTCCAAATTTTGTGGTAAATCTTTCTAGTTACAGGCTTTCTGGCCTGAACAAGAGTATCGATAACAGAATCTGAGAATCCTCGCTTCGATAAGATCAAGCGTTCAATCTCCAAGCAGTCAGCTGGAGTGAAACCAGATTCGGATGTTCGAACGGACCCTGAACAAGAAGGTCTCGTCTCAAAGGTAGCTTCCAAGGAGGAGCCGATGACATATTCACCAGATCTGCGTACCAAGTCCTGCGTGGCCACGCAGGAGCTATCAAGATCACCGACGCCCTCTCCTGATTGATCCTGGCTACCAGCCTGGGGATGAGAGGAAACGGCGGGAACACATAAGCTAGTTTGAAGGTCCAAGGTGCTACTAGTGCATCCACTAGAGCCGCCTTGGGATCCCTGGATCTGGACCCGTAGCAAGGAACTTTGAAGTTCTGACGAGAGGCCATCAGATCCATGTCTGGAATGCCCCACAGCTGAGTGACTTGGGCAAAGATTTCCGGATGGAGTTCCCACTCCCCCGGATGCAATGTCTGACGACTCAGAAAATCCGCTTCCCAATTTTCCACTCCTGGGATGTGGATAGCAGACAGGTGGCAGGAGTGAGACTCCGCCCATAGAATGATTTTGGTCACTTCTTCCATCGCCAGGGAACTCCTTGTTCCCCCCTGATGGTTGATGTACGCAACAGTTGTCATGTTGTCTGATTGAAACCGTATGAACTTGGCCCTCGCAAGCTGAGGCCAAGCCTTGAGAGCATTGAATATCGCTCTCAGTTCCAGAATATTTATCGGTAGAAGAGATTCTTCCCGAGACCAAAGACCCTGAGCTTTCAGGGATCCCCAGACCGCGCCCCAGCCCATCAGACTGGCGTCGGTCGTGACAATGACCCACTCTGGTCTGCGGAATGTCATCCCTCGTGACAGGTTGTCCAGGGACAGCCACCAACGGAGTGAGTCTCTGGTCCTCTGATTTACTTGTATCTTCGGAGACAAGTCTGTATAGTCCCCATTCCACTGACTGAGCATGCACAGTTGTAATGGTCTTAGATGAATGCGTGCAAAAGGAACTATGTCCATTGCCGCTACCATCAACCCGATCACTTCCATGCACTGAGCTATGGAAGGAAGAGGAACGGAATGGAGTATCCGACAAGAGTCTAGAAGTTTTGTTTTTCTGGCCTCTGTCAGAAAAATCCTCATTTCTAAGGAGTCTATTATTGTTCCCAAGAAGGGAACCCTTGTAGACGGAGATAGAGAACTCTTTTCCACGTTCACTTTCCATCCGTGAGATCTGAGAAAGGCCAGGACAATGTCCGTGTGAGCCTTTGCTTGAGGAAGGGACGACGCTTGAATCAGAATGTCGTCCAAGTAAGGTACTACAGCAATGCCCCTTGGTCTTAGCACAGCTAGAAGGGACCCTAGTACCTTTGTGAAAATCCTTGGAGCAGTGGCTAATCCGAAAGGAAGCGCCACGAACTGGTAATGTTTGTCCAGGAATGCGAACCTCAGGAACCGATGATGTTCCTTGTGGATAGGAATATGTAGATACGCATCCTTTAAATCCACCGTGGTCATGAATTGACCTTCCTGGATGGAAGGAAGAATAGTTCGAATGGTTTCCATCTTGAACGATGGAACCTTGAGAAACTTGTTTAAGATCTTGAGATCTAAGATTGGTCTGAACGTTCCCTCTTTTTTGGGAACTATAAACAGATTGGAGTAGAACCCCATCCCTTGTTCTCTTAATGGAACGGGATGAATCACTCCCATTTTTAACAGGTCTTCTACACAATGTAAGAATGCCTGTCTTTTTATGTGGTCTGAAGACAACTGAGACCTGTGGAACCTCCCCCTTGGGGGAAGTCCCTTGAATTCCAGAAGATAACCTTGGGAGACTATTTCTAGCGCCCAAGGATCCAGAACATCTCTTGCCCAAGCCTGAGCGAAGAGAGAGAGTCTGCCCCCCACCAGATCCGGTCCCGGATCGGGGGCCAACATTTCATGCTGTCTTGGTAGCAGTGGCAGGTTTCTTGGCCTGCTTTCCCTTGTTCCAGCCTTGCATTGGTCTCCAAGCTGGCTTGGCTTGAGAAGTATTACCCTCTTGCTTAGAGGACGTAGCACTTTGGGCTGGTCCGTTTCTACGAAAGGGACGAAAATTAGGTTTATTTTTTGCCTTGAAAGGCCGATCCTGAGGAAGGGCGTGGCCCTTACCCCCAGTGATATCCGAGATAATCTCTTTCAAGTCAGGGCCAAACAGCGTTTTCCCCTTGAAAGGAATGTTAAGTAGCTTGTTCTTGGAAGACGCATCAGCCGACCAAGATTTCAACCAAAGCGCTCTGCGCGCCACAATAGCAAACCCAGAATTCTTAGCCGCTAACCTAGCCAATTGCAAAGTGGCGTCTAGGGTGAAAGAATTAGCCAATTTGAGAGCATTGATTCTGTCCATAATCTCCTCATAAGGAGGAGAATCACTGTCGACCGCCTTTATCAGCTCATCGAACCAGAAACATGCGGCTGTAGCGACAGGGACAATGCATGAAATTGGTTGTAGAAGGTAACCCTGCTGAACAAACATCTTTTTAAGCAAACCTTCTAATTTTTTATCCATAGGATCTTTGAAAGCACAACTATCCTCTATGGGTATAGTGGTGCGTTTGTTTAAAGTGGAAACCGCTCCCTCGACCTTGGGGACTGTCTGCCATAAGTCCTTTCTGGGGTCGACCATAGGAAACAATTTTTTAAATATGGGGGGAGGGACGAAAGGAATACCGGGCCTTTCCCATTCTTTATTAACAATGTCCGCCACCCGCTTGGGTATAGGAAAAGCTTCTGGGAGCCCCGGCACCTCTAGGAACTTGTCCATTTTACATAGTTTCTCTGGGATGACCAACTTGTCACAATCATCCAGAGTGGATAATACCTCCTTAAGCAGAATGCGGAGATGTTCCAACTTAAATTTAAATGCAATCACATCAGGTTCAGCTTGTTGAGAAATGTTCCCTGAATCAGTAATTTCTCCCTCAGACAAAACCTCCCTGGCCCCATCAGACTGAGTTAGGGGCCCTTCAGAAATATTAATATCAGCGTCGTCATGCTCTTCAGTATCTAAAACAGAGCAGTCGCGCTTACGCTGATAAGTGTTCATTTTGGCTAAAATGTTTTTGACAGAATTATCCATTACAGCCGTTAATTGTTGCATAGTAAGGAGTATTGGCGCGCTAGATGTACTAGGGGCCTCCTGAGTGGGCAAGACTCGTGTAGACGAAGGAGGGAATGATGCAGTACCATGCTTACTCCCCTCACTTGAGGAATCATCTTGGGCATCATTGTCATTGTCACATAAATCACATTTATTTAAATGAATAGGAATTCTGGCTTCCCCACATTCAGAACACAGTCTATCTGGTAGTTCAGACATGTTAAACAGGCATAAACTTGATAACAAGTACAAAAAACGTTTTAAAATAAAACCGTTACTGTCACTTTAAATTTTAAACTGAACACACTTTATTACTGCAAATGCGAAAAAACATGAAGGAATTGTTCAAAATTTACCAAATTTTCACCACAGTGTCTTAAAGCCTTAAAAGTATTGCACACCAAATTTGGAAGCTTTAACCCTTAAAATAACGGAACCGGAGCCGTTTTGAACTTTAACCCCTTTACAGTCCCTGGTATCTGCTTTGCTGAGACCCAACCAAGCCCCAAGGGGAAAACGATACCAAATGACGCCTTCAGAAAGTCTTTTCTAAGTATCAGAGCTCCTCTCACATGCGACTGCATGCCATGCCTCTCAAAAACAAGTGCGCAACACCGGCGCGAAAATGAGGCTCTGCCTATGCTTTGGGAAAGCCCCTAAAGAATAAGGTGTCTAAAACAGTGCCTGCCGATATTATTATATCAAAATACCCAGATAAAATGATTCCTCAAGGCTAAATATGTGTTAATAATCAATCGATTTAGCCCAAAAAAAGTCTACAGTCTTAATAAGCCCTTTTTGAAGCCCTTATTTACAATCGTAATAAACATGGCTTACCGGATCCCAGAGGGAAAATGACAGCTTCCAGCATTACATCGTCTTGTTAGAATGTGTCATACCTCAAGCAGCAAGAGACTGCTCACTGTTCCCCCAACTGAAGTTAATTGCTCTCAACAGTCCTGTGTGGAACAGCCATGGATTTTAGTGACGGTTGCTAAAATCATTTTCCTCATACAAACAGAAATCTTCATCTCTTTTCTGTTTCTGAGTAAATAGTACATACCAGCACTATTTCAAAATAACAAACTCTTGATTGAATAATAAAAACTACAGTTAAACACTAAAAAACTCTAAGCCATCTCCGTGGAGATGTTGCCTGTACAACGGCAAAGAGAATGACTGGGGTAGGCGGAGCCTAGGAGGGATCATGTGACCAGCTTTGCTGGGCTCTTTGCCATTTCCTGTTGGGGAAGAGAATATCCCACAAGTAAGGATGACGCCGTGGACCGGACACACCTATGTTGGAGAAAAAAGAATTTAAGGCCACCCACAGAAAAATTACGGGCGGGTAGTTGTGGACTCTCTACGTACAGAAGAAAATTATCTGGTAAGCATAATTTAAGTTTTTCCTTTTTAAAACGGGGAGAGTTCATATCTGCATTTATTACTTTTGGGAAATCAATACCCAAGCTATAGAGGACACTTAATGCAAATGCGCGGGAACAAAAAGGCGGCCCATTCTGAGAAACTACTTCAACAGAAGCAGAAGGAACAAAAATGGGAAGAGGACAAAGTAACTGCCCATTAATTAGAACCATAAGGATTCCTGTTAAAGACCACTCATAAAATACTGGACTCAACTGAGCACAAAAGCCTCTGAGGAGACAAAAGTCCCACTGTCTAGAAGCACACAAAAAATAAACCCTCTACATGATCAATGGCAAGGGGAACAACAAACAAACTCCCCACACCCATTCTCCCCAACTAAGAAGAAAGGAAGAATCAGATAAGAAAGTCCGAATGGACCTCCAGAAACAATTCTCGAAAACTCAAGGACCAAAAGAGGGAGAAGCCCCTAGCAAAACCCGAAACAGAGCGGACTACAAGAGGTCAAAGCCCCATAGAGAATACTCAACCGACGGAGGAGAGCAAAGAAAGGAAAAATTCCAGACCACCTCCTACATGGATCCAAAGGAACCAATGTAAAGCCTTAACCAGAACCGAAGTCCGAGAAGGACAAAAGGTAGAACATAATTACCTTACCCAGACAGCTATCTAGCACATAGAAACAGAACACCCGTAGGTCAGAAAGCCCAGGAGCAGAACATGAACATAATAGAAAAATCAGAGTATGCCACAAAGAAAGCCACAAGCTTCCATCGAATAGGCAGTCAGGCTAATCTTCAAGCCATAATAACTAGCCAACCGAGAAGCTAGAAAACTTGTACCAGGACCTTCCTGGAAAGGAACAAGAGAAAAAAAATAGAGAAAGCAGGGTGGACCAACTCCCCCCCTACTAGAAAAATGGGGTAAGGGAGGACAACACCCTGACCAATAAAGAAGAACCAGCTACCCACTGAGGGAAGGTTCCATATCATCCAAACCAACTGCAAGGCCTCTCAATCTATGGAAGGAGCAATCAGGATTCATGATACGTGGTCGATGCCCAAACAAAGCAGTCAGATTCCCTTACCCCAACTCCGATTGAACTGTCCCTTCACAGAAGCAACTGGTAAGGTCCAAAAGGACAAGGAAGATTAAAAAATTCCAACATCGACAAGGCCCGGAGATCAGATAACGAATCTCCAGCCACGATTTCTTAAGAAAAAGAAGTAGGAAAGAGGCACCGATACCCAGAGAGACTAACTCGGGTTTCAGAATACCTATCCTCATTTCCCTTCAGAAACCCGAAGGGAAGGTACACTCAGCAAAGAGACCCCCTTCGACCCACTCTACTCCTGGAGTCAGATAAGGAAAACTACCTCAGGAGGAGCCAACTGGATAGGCGCAGCAAACCATATCCTCCCAAATAGCAGGCAAAACTGCCTCCATTTCTCCGTAAGAGAGAAAAAGAACCGCCCCCGTAGGAACAAAGAGATTTCCTCAGGACCGGGAAACCAAAAACTGCTACTGGACGCCGGACAAATGCCAAGTCAAAGACAAGGACTAGGTTAAAAAGCGGACACCCGGAACCAGGAGCCGGATCAAAACCAACAAACCTTGCGATACAACCACAAAGTTACCCCTGCTGAACATGAAATTGCACAAGAGTTGATGCAATCACTGCCATGCCCCCATGGGGTCTCGAACTCTGATATCTCATGTTGCATCTCAGAGACTGTCCACTCAGGCTCAAAGGGCTTCTAGGATAATACCCACAAAGTCCAAAGACAAAGGTAGGACCCAAAAGAGATCAGTACTCAAACCTTAGAAATGAATCCCCGTTTGAGAGAATATGACAGTCTCTAAAGATCCAGTCTGGATCAACCCTCACAACTCAAGGGATTGACGAATGAACAAGCATCCTAAAAATCCTGTCATGCAACGGCAAAAGAGACTGCATAACAATCCCCCAGATCCCCAAGTATATAGGATTAAAAAGAGGATACTACAAGAAAAACAGTCCCTAAGAACCGGGACTCCTCAACCAGATAACAGGAAGGCCTTCCCCAAAAAGCAAGGGGAGAGAAAAATACAGCAATCCTCAAAAAAAGAGAAGAGAAGCACTGCCTAAGGAGATCAAAACCAAAATAGGACAATTCAATCCACAATGGAGTACCAATAGAGGGGGAAATTAACCACCTCCTACACCAGGTACTGAAGATCTCCATGAAGTCATCTGATCCCCCCCCCCTCAGAAGGGAGAACTCTAGCTCCTGTCCAAAGGACCTCAGGAACTACAAATTTACAGCCATAGCAGGATCCGAAATTCGAGCTAACTATGCTAGCTATGCAGGGACAAGACACTTAGGATTGAGTACGAACCAAACATCGGATGCCCCACCAAGATTAAATAAACTAGGACCAGCCTGACATCTAGGATAGAAGGGCCTCCTATAGCTTGTAGAAACAACTTTTTAACAAGAAGTAAGCAAACTTAGTACCCAAACAGGACCAGCCTGTTGTCAAGGATACAACGTGTCTGATATAAACCTCAAAAGAACAGAATGAACTAGTACCCAACCAGGACCAGCCTGATGTCCAGGGTACCACAGAACTGTTCAAGGGCCAACTGAAATTTCTAAACCCTAGCAGGGCTAGACTAAATAAACAGACAAACGATAAATAAGCTCTGAGGCTTAAAGATTGTCTCAACATTTTTTTTTAAACTTCCGCCAGAAGTAACTTCTATCGCAACCATAAAATCCCAGAAAAGAAAAAGTTTTTCCTAAAACAAAAAAACAACAACAACAGTCTCGAGCTCTGGAAATAAAAGAAATAAAATACATCCTAACCGGATCAAAAGAAAGTAGGCAGCACCCATAGGTGAACGCCAAAAGGAATGGAAATACTAAAAGGGCCAGCCTGTCAGAGACCCGATTGCTCAAGAGCTCAGAACTGGGATTAGATACACAAACAAGAAACGACCAGAAAACCTCCACTCATCTAGCGCTGTTCGCCATCTGATTCAGAAGACTGGGGATTCGTAGACAAATCCGAACTGGGATCCTCCAAAGCCTCCAACACATGCCTCAGCAATTCACGAATGCACGCCATTTTGAATCTAAAGGCGAGACTCCCCTCCAGCGGGGCATCTGAAGACCCCGACCCGGAAAGGCTGTACCCCTGAAGCCCCAGAAGGAACTGCTTCCCCAGAGGAAATATCCAATATATTCAATCTCTCACCTGACACACCCAGGGTAAGAGGACACAGATGAGCTCTTCGCTTGCAATCAGGAAGTAAGTGCGCCAACGCCAAATATATGGCCATGCAAAACCATGCAGTAACCTCTGGTGGAAATAAACCTCCTTCTGGAGAAGATGTAACGGTATATGGGACAACTGCCTGTGTAGGAACAGAAGATTCTAGGAAACGCACTTCACTGGACACAGAATCCTCAGAGGCGGACGGCTCAGCGGTCTCTAACCTCTCCCCATTGGGAGAAGAAAGCACTCTATTACGGCATACAGAACATAATTGATTGGGCTGGAATACCCTGGTGCAACATGCAGGCCAAAGGAAAAAAGTGCCAGTCCACAAGAACTGTGCAACTCGAAAAAACTTGTACGTTCTGTAATAGCCATGAGCCACAAACATGATTAAAGTCCCCCACTGTTCAATAACCCCCCCTTAGGAGATATTAACCCTTGATTCCATAAAGATAAAGACCCTGTCTTCTATCATTACACAATGAAAAGGAAACAATCTTACCGGAATCTATGCCGTGGAACAGTAACACAGCCCTTCAAGTTTGATAGATAGTAGTGTTGCTTCTGACATAGACTTGAGAGAAGAAAGCAGACAGCGAAACTCGTCATCGCTGATTGCTTATGGAGTTGTTAATATGAGTCGGGATGGTTTTACAGAAAGACTCTCCCTGCATCTCAGGACTCTAACTTTCATCCATGCTCTCACTGAAAGGTTGACAGGACTACTTTAAACTCCAGTCCCATCTCAAAGAGTACTACCTTCCATAAGAGACTACTCCGTAATCTTCTGACATTTCTCTGCCAACCTCCTGTGACAAAAGGCAAAGAATGACTGGGGGATGAGGGAAGTGGGGGAGGTATTTAAGCCTTTGGCTGTGGTGTTTTTGCCTGTATTTCCCAAAAGTAATGAATGCAGCGGTGGACTCTCCCCGTTTAAGAAGAAAAAAAATAATAATAAAAAAAATAATAAAAATGTATATACTGTATGTATGTATATATATATATATATATATATATATATATATATATATATATATATATAAACTTTCCTGATACATTTCCTTCATGATAGCGAGACATTATATGAGGGATTACACTCCTGTCTAGTAGTCTACTAGGAGAAGGCAAAAACCCCAGTACATACCAAAGTTTTAAACCCGTTCACTCTCCCATAATTCCTCAGTAGTACATATGGCTGAGTAGATGTAGGACAGGAAAGACAAAGTGGGGCAAAAGAAGTGCAAGTACTGCCGCCAACAGTGGAAAGAAAGGGCAGGGCTTGCGGACTCTCACCATCATAAAATAAATGAATTTATTATTAGGTAAACATACATTTTGTTTTCGTTCATAAGATGGTGAGAGTCCACAAGTCATCACATGTGGGATCCTATACCCAAGCAATTAAGTCCATGAGATAGGGCAGGACAACAGTTAAGAAAGGTATGTTACTAATCAGTGAGGTATAATTTGTATGGGTACTTCACAGAAAAAAAGGAGAAATGTATGCATACATAAGAGACAACCACTAGTTAAATGGCTTATCACTCAAGAAGTTAAAATAATATTTTAGCTCTTTTATATGGATGGTAATTTTTTGGAGTACAATGTTCCTTGTTCTCTTGTACTGTAGTTCTCATTTCCACTCCTGGCTCACAAATACTGACACTCCTGCTTGTGAACCTGCAATCAATCCACTCATTTTTCAATAGATGTATGGGAAAATGCTCCTTCGTGTTTATTTTTGTATTTGAATTAGCTGGTTTTAGTCATTAAAACCATTGTCTATTGTTCTCAAGGACATACCCGTTTAAATAGGTTGAACTTGAAGAAACAGCAGACCTACTCATGTTATCTCTCTTTGTATACACAAAGCTTATACTGTAGTTAGGTATTGAAATGTTAATATAGCAAATACAGCTAAATCTCCCTCTCCCACCCCCCACTGGAAGGTTAATTTATACGGTCTCACATTTATATAGCTTTTCTACAGAGCATACAGCAGTATTTATATATAATCTGAATAGTTGGATACAAAATCTACTATTTAAAAACAGGGTGGATTTGATTTACATCATTATTTAAACCACTTGTCAGTAAAATCGATTTAAATCATGGTTTTCATTTTTTAAATAATACGTTTTCAGATTATCTTAATGATTTGAATATACAGCGTCTTGCTATATAGTTAAAAAACGAATCTATATTTCAGGATGAATAACCTTTGGATTATAATGTATTTTAAAAAGGACAGTCTTCTCCAAAATTGTTATTGTTTAAAAAGATAGATAATCCTTTTATTACCCAACCAACATGGTTATATTAATATACTTTTTACATCTGTAGTTACCTTGAATCTAAGCCTATTCTGACAGCCTCCTTATCACATGGCTACTTTATTATCTATTGACTTGCATTTTAGCTCATTACTGTTGTGTCCTGAACAACTCCACAGAAGAGAGTACAATGTTATCTATATGGCCCACATATTTAAATGTTATAAAGTATATTAATATAACAATGTTGGTTGTGAAAAGCTGGGGAATGGGTAGTAAAGGCATTATCTATCTTTTTAAACAATAACAATTTTGGTGAAGACTGTCCCTTTAAGTAGAAACTATATTAAGATAGATTTTTTCCTAAAAAAAATGTTTATTTTAAAAATTCCTATTTAAATAAATAAATAAAAAAAAATGTATGCTTACCTGATAAATGTATTTATTTCCGGATATGGAGAGTCCACAATGTTATCAATTACTAGTGAGAATATCACTCCTGGCCAGCAGGAGGAGGCAAAGAGCACCACAGCAAAGCTGTTAAGTGTCACTCCCCTACCCATAATCCCCAGTCATTCGACAGAAGGGAAAAGGAATAACACAAAGGTGTAAAGGTGCCTGAGGTTTAGTCAAAAATACCTGTCTTAAAAATATGGGTGGGATCGTGGACTCTCCACATCCGGAAATAAATTTATCAGGTAAGCATAAATTTTGTTTTCTTTCCTAAGATATGGAGAGTCCACAACGTCATCAATTACTAGTGGGAACCAATACCCAAGCTAGAAGACAAAGATGACTAGAGAGGGAGAACAAGACAGGCAGACATAAACAAAAGCCACCACCGCTTGAGGAACCTTTCTCCCAAAAGAAGCCTCAGCCGAGGCAAAAGTATCAAATTTGTAAATAAACATTTGTAAAAAAAATAAGGATGCAGAGAAGACCAAGTTGCAGCCTTGCAAATCTGTTCCATAGAAGCTTAATTTTTTAAAGCCCAAAAAGAGTAGACAGCCCTCTTGCAATGAGCCTTTACGCTTTCCAGAGAAACAAACAGTGCTGAGGACTGGCGAAAATCCTTAGTCGCCTGTAGGTAGAATTTTAGAGTATGCACAACATCCAAGTTGTGCAACTAACATTCCTGATAAGAAGAAGGGTTAGGACATAGAGAAGGAACTACAATTTCCTGAGAAATATTTCTATCTGAAACCACTTTAGGTAGAAAACCCAACTTATAACAAAGAACATCCTTATCAGCATGAAAGATAAGGTAAGGCGAATTACACTGCAAAGCCGAGAGTTCCAAGACTCTCTGAGCAGAAGAGCTAGCAATAAGAAACCAAACCTTCCAAGATAACATATCTATGGAATGCAATGGCTCAAACGGAGCCTGCTGCAAAACTTTAAGAACAAGGATAAGACTCCAGGGAGGAGCACTTAAACACCGGCCTGGATGCTGACCAGAGCCTGACAAAAATATTGAACATCTGGCACATCCTTCCTGGAGAAAAAACAAAATCCTAGGAATCCTGACCCTACTCCAAGAGTAGCCTTGGATTCACACCAATAAAGGTATTTACGCCATACCTTATGGAAATTCTTTCCAGTAACAGGCTTGCAAAGCTGAATAATGGTCTCAAAGACCGACTCAGAAAAAACACGCTTAAACAGAACTAAGCGTTCAATCTCCAAGCACTCAGCTTCAGAGAAACAAGATTTTGATGAAGGAATGGACCCTAAGTGAGAAAAGGTCCTTCCTCAGAGGCAACCTCCAAGGTGGAAGATATGACATCTTCACTAGGTCGGCATACCAGATCCTGTGAGGCCATGCAGGAACTATTAGAATTACAGATGCTCTCTCCTGTCTGATATGAGCAAAGATTCGAAGAAGGAGAGCAAACCGAGGAAACAGACTGAAGTCCCAAGAAACTGCCAGAGCATCTATCAGGGCGGCCTACGGATCCCTTTACCTTAAACCGTACCTTGGAAGCTTGGCGTTCTGCTGAGACGCCATCAAATCCAACTCCAGCACCCAACATTTGAGGGTTAACCTGGAGAACACCTCCGGATGGAGAGCCCACTCCCCGGGATGAAATATCTGTCTGCTCAGAAAGTCCGCTTTCCAGATGTCTACACCTGGAATGTGGATGTCAGATAAACAGCTATAGAAAGCATCTGCCCACAGAACAATTAGAGCCACCTCCTTCATGGCTAAAGAACACCGAGTTCTTCCCTGGTGGTTGATGTAAGCCACTGAGGTGACATTGTCCGACTGTAACCTGATAAACCGGATTAAAGACAATTGAGGCAAAGCCATCAGAGCATTGTAAATCGCTCTCAACTCCAAGATATTTATGGGGAGAGCAGACTCCTCCCGAGTCCATAGTCCCTGCGCCTTTAACGAGTCACAGACTGCTCTGCAGCCCAGCAGGCTGGCGTCCATGGTCACGATCACCCAGGAAGGTCTCCGGAAGCATGTGCCCGAGACAAAAGCTCCTGAGAAAGCCACCGTGGGAGAGAGTCTCTTGTCGACTGAACTAAATCTATCTTCTAAGACAGATTTGAATGGTCCCCTGTTCCATTGTCTGAGCATGCATAACTGAAGAGCTCTCAAATGAAATCGAGCAAAGGGAATGATGTCCATGAAATCGATCATCAGACCAATTACCACACACACATTGAGCCACTGATGGTCGAACAGAAGACTGCAGAGAGAGGCAAGAGGAAAAAAAATCTTGGATTTTCTGATCTCTGTCAGAAATAATTTCATAGACAGGGAATCTATTAGGGTCCCTTAGAAAACTACCCTTGTAGCTGGAACAAGGGAACTCTTTTCCAGATTCACTTCCAGCCGTGGGAACGTAGAAAGACAACAAGATCTCTGTATGAGAGTTAGCTTGTTGAAAAGATGGCACCTGAACCAATAAGTTGTCCAGGAAGAGCGCCACTGCAATACCCCAAGACCTGATCACTGCCAAAAGAGCCCCCAGAACCTTTGAGAAGATACTGGGAGCTATAGCAAGGCCAAACAGAAGTGCCACAAACTGAAAATGTTTGTCTAGAAAGACGAACCAGAACTTTTGATGATCCCTTACTGGGAACATGAAGATACACGTCCTTCAACATGAACCAAGCCTCTTGGACCAAAGAAAAAATGGAACGAATGGTTTCCATTTGAAGGACGGTAACCTGAGAAACTTTTTTTGAAACCACAAACAGATTGGAATAGAATCCTAGACCCTATTCCCTTACTGTAACTAGAACAATCACTCCCAGAGAGAAAAGATCCTGAACGCAGCTTAAGAATGCCTCTCCTTAAACCTGAACCGCAGATAAGCTAGAGAGGAGAAATCTGCCCCTGGGAGGGCAAGATTTGAGTTCTATTTTGTAACCCCAAGATATTATGTCCACAGCCCAAGGATCTGGGACATCTCATATCCACGCTTGACAAAAACAGGGAAAGGCTGTCCCCACGTGATCCGAACCCAGACCGAAGGCAGACCCCCTCATGCTGATGTAGACTCAGCTATGGGTTTCTTAAATAAACTTCCCCTTGCTCCAAGAATGATTGAGATTCCAAGAAGACTTGTACTGTTTCTGCTTGGAACAGAGAAAGTAAAACTTATAGGTCTGATCTTTTGTCTTGTGGTAGAAAAGAATCTTTTCCACACGAAATATCAGAAATTATTTCTGCCAGACCAGGACCAAACAAGGTTTCATCCTAGTAAGGAAGGACCAGAAACTTGGAAACATCCATTGACCAAGATTAAAGCCACCAAGCCATGTAGGCTAGGACCATGAAGCCAGACATCTAGACTCCCAGTCAAATAACATGCATGTAAGCATCAGAAATAAAGGAATTGGCTAGATTGAGAGCCTAAATCCTATTTGGATCTCCCCCAAGGAATTCTCTACTAAAAAGATTCAGACAAGGCGTCGCACCAAAGGATGCCGCGCTTGCTACTGAGGCCACAGTGTTTTAAAATAAACCTCCAGCTTTTGTCCATGGGATCCTTAAAAGAGCAGCTATCCTCTATAGGGACCATAAATCTCTAAGCTACTTTAGAAAAAAAACCCTTCTACTTTAGGCTCCGTGCATCCATAAATGTGAAATGGAGTCAGCAACAGGAAACATCCCAATTCCTGTGAATTAAACTCCATTACACAGTCTGGAACAGGAAAAAACTTTCACAGAGGAATGAACATCACTGTATATACAAAGCTTACTAGACTTTTTAAGGTTGACCTTGACAGGATAGTCATAGTAGCCAATTTTCCTCTTGCGTGTTCCCTTTAGCATAGGAAAAGCAGATAGTGCCACAGATACCAGATACCGTAGAAGATACCTGTGCAGCCATTTCTGCATGTAAATAAACTCCTCCTGGAGTCTAAAAGGACCTGCAGGGCACTGCATGTGACGCCATGAAGGCTTGACACGTTTAAGGAGAAAGCTGTGACATTACTTGAACAGCATCATCCTGAAAGACTTTGGACTCAGTATGCAAAAATTTAACTCTACATACAACAGTCCTAGCTAAGCATGCAGCACAGACTGTATAGCGAAACAATTTGTGTCTCAAAGTATACAAACATAAATATAAAAAACACAAAGACTGCCATGCCCACAAATCTTTATTGAAATATATAAAATTATAAGGTACTGTCACTTTAAAATATGAATAGAACGTCTCAGCCTGACTCAGATCGGATGTCTAAACCACTCATTTGCAAGAGTAAAAAGGGCAGGAAGTTCTCCTGCCAAACCATTAAATACGGAAGAAGTTGGCATCAGAAACAAACACTGCTCCGCTAAAGGATTGAAGCGGAGAAGCGGGTCATATGACTCGCCGACGAGAAACTGTGCAATAAAATACAAGCGCGCATTTCTCTTCCTGCAAGGATTGCAGTGTCCTCCCCGCCATGAAGCCATAATGGCGGAAAACCGAGCATAACATATTCAGCAAAAAATCATCAGCCCAACAGCTATTGGAGCGGCATGGAAATCCCTATGTGAAAAGAACATTAAAAATTGCAAACACATATAAAATGCACGCAACAGTCATTTTTCTCATAAGACATAGTGCAACCGCTCTATAACGTATCTAGACCGCACCTCAGCAGGATAGCTAACATCTAGCTTTTATACTGAGTCAGAAGGCGTTGTTTACACAAAAATAAGCAGCTTGCATAGCTTAAATCATACAGTGCACGCAACAGTTCCACATAATACTTTAGCCCAAATAGGGAGAGATAACCCCTAGTCTCTAATCGCAATAAAAGTGCCTGCTCCCGCCAGAAAATATCCTGTATAAAGGATATATAAGTCTCTTAAAGTTGCAGGCAAACTTCTTAAGTGCCCATCTCCAAACCTAGAAGACAAAAAGGCACTTACCTGCAATCTAGCATTCAGGCCCACCTCACAAGTTACTAACTGCTATAAAGCCTCCACACTACGGCTAGACCCAAAATTCTTGCTTGTAGCAAAAGAAATACAATTTTCTTCGGAAACCAAAACTTTACCTCCTCCATTGACAGAGGCAAAGAGAATGACTGGGGATTATGAGTAGGGGAGTGACACTTAACAGCTTTGCTATCATGTTCTATGCCTCCTCCTGCTTGCCAGGAGTGATATTCCCAATAGTAATTGATGACGTTGTGGACTCTCCATATCTTAGGAAGGAAATCTGATTTAAATAATAAATTAAAAAATTAAAATAAAAAAAGGTAAAGGAGCCGTTTGCAAACAATAAACTCCAGCAAATAAAATGGATGGTTAGAAACAAATTATGGGATGAGACAAATTTACAGTACAATGCCCCTTTAACTCTCGATTTGGCTTCACAAACAACTGCAATTTAATTAGATAATCTTTTCAAATTGTAACAAATACCAAAAACTGCCATAATGTAAAAAAATAATATTGGTGAAAAATTAAGCCATTAAATAATTCAAAGCAAATAATAATTCATGCTAAGAGCAACAAATTTTTTACACATTAAACCTGCAGATCTACTTTTCTCTATCTGACAGTTATCAGGTGATCGGATAGCCTGTTAGTGTCTTGTTTACTATGAACACTGCTAGGCCCTCTAAGGATGAAGCGGTGGGGGCGTGTGACGGGACTTTGACCAGTGGTGGGCTCACCACCATCTGTATCCAGCCTCTTTTTTTGTATACAGACTTGTGATTGGATGACCGACCATGCACCCTCTTCATATCGGAATTAAAAGGGATGTGTGAGAGGTAGGATGGCCACACGTTCACCATCGGTTATAACAACTATAACAATTTTGTACTACAAACGCTGTACCGATTGAGTTTGCAAATGCGCTTGTAGTACTATCATATTTACCATGTGTGCCACTTAGGAAGGGATCATTTGCTTGGACATCTTGTCGCTCTGATCGCAAGGTGAAAGTTTATATTTACATCTGCTTTTTTGGATGTTGGGTATTGTATTGGGATCAGTTTATTAAACTGTATGAAACAGGAATTACATATATATATTATGTATTGTCTATTTAGGGGTGGAGAGGAAGATCTAACTAGATAGGATTTATCATTATATATTAAATAATTGTTTTAAATGTTTGTATCTTCTGCATTATACTTTGTATGTATTTGTTACTAATTTATGTTTAAAGCCAGACCTTATTAATAGAAGACATTTTTATTTATTTTTTGATATACATTATTTGTGCCATTCCTGACATGTATACAGCATTATTTTGTATATCATATATTACACACTGTTTACAATGTCATCTCTAGGATCAGGGTTGTGTATTAGACATTACTATGACAACAAAACCAAAAAGAGGTCTACTTACACAGATGGTTCCGATTATCTAATTAACCAATCAGATGGGTTCACACCCTATAAGTAGCAAGTGATTTTTTATTATTTTATGTATTAGCCTGTGGAAACAGCCACATAATGGCTGAGAAACGCGTCGCTTTTGATAAAGCATTTTTTATCCATACACTTGCTGCTGTTTTTCTGGTGATATTTTTCATCCATCCCTGAACTCTTTGGGAGTTTTTTGTGACCTGCTGAACCCTCAGTCAGCTGGGCGGCTGAGAAGCTCCAGCCTGTTTTGATTGCACCTGGGGGTGCTTTGGAACATGTAAGTGTGCTTATTTCCATAAATAGACACATCCTTGTACCAAACTGTGCTGGGCTATGTTGGCTCTGTCTCCCTGTATATAGGATCACCTTGGAATCTACAAGTGGGGACTCCCCTTTGAATATCTGGCTGTTTATATCCAGTTAGCTGGGCAACTGTGAGGTTCCAGTCTGCCTGTTTGCACCTTCAGGTGCTGTCAATTTGTGAGTATCCATTTTGCTTACTTGTATCCACTCTGTGTATATGGCATTAGGCCATTGGGCACCTTTGTGTTCTTCTCTCCTAGACCATCCGAATTACCAGGATCCTGACCCTCCTATGACAGAGAGCTGACCATTTCTTTTTTTTTTTTTTGAGTATTCTCCTCCTTCTGTACTTGTTTGTATGGACTATAATTTGCATGTTTATTATTGTTTTTAAGCATTATTTTAGATTTCTTGCTGTTCCATATGATATTATACATCTGTTAAGAGCTCCCCCTGGAGGATTGGTGTGTCTAGTACACATTATATCTTCTTTTTTCTTATATTCCCACTAGTAATTGATGACGTTCGTGGACTCTCCATATCTTAGGAAAGAAATCTAATTTAAATAATACTTTTTTATTTTTTTTTAAATCAGATTTTTTTTCTCTCACAAATACAGTATGTAAGAATATGGTTTTAAATTGTTAAAGGGACAGTCTACACCAGAATTGTTATTGTTTAAATAGATAGATAAAGCCTTTCCTACCCATTCCCCAGCATTGCACAACCAACATTGATATAATATACTTTATAACCTTTAAACCTCTAAATTTCTGCCTGTTTCTAAGCCACTAGCTATAGACAGCCTCTTAGCACATGCTTTTTTATTAGCTTTTCACAACAGGAGACTGCTAATTCGTGTTGGCTATATAGATAACATTGTATTCACGCACAAGGAGTTATTTAAGATTTAGCACAACACAGTACTAAATGCAAGTCAATAAATTAAGAGTCATGTAATCAGGGGGCTTTCAGAAGATGCCTATATGCAAGGTAATCACAGAGGTAAAAAGTGTATTAATATAACAGTGCTGGTTATGCAAAACTGGGGAATGGGTAATAAAGGGATTATCTATCTTTTAAAATAATACAAATGCTGGAGTAGACTTTCCCTTTAATACATTTAAAAAATAAAACAATTAAAATTTTGACTCTGTAAAGTTAGGCAACTAAATTGTGTAAATGAATTTCCACAGATACAAATGCAAATAGACCTAATCTTATTGTGATTATATATTTAATAGCAAGTTCACTACATAAAAGAACAATGAGTTTTGCTGATAACACGTTCAAGATAAATCACCGTCAACTTTGGGGTGACCAAGGTTTATTTAATAAGATAATGAGTCATATCGTTATCAACAGGGCTTTTTTTTTTAATCCTATTATCTGAGACAAGTTATGTATTCTGGCAATAAAATAATTATTAGTGAGTACTGGCAGAAGTTTACCCACAACTTGCATTCTGCTTTTACATATTTCAGTCTACACTCAATAGGCAGTAAAGTCAAAATTCAACTTTCACGATTCAAATAGAGCATGCAATTGTAAACAACTTTATTAAATATCTTCTGTTTTGTTAATTTGCTTCATTCTCTTGCGGCTAGATTACGAGTTTTGTGTTAGCCTTAAAAAACAGCAGCTATTACTGAACATTACCCACAGTGAGCACGGCAACTTTTGGGGTTTAGAAGCGAGTTCAGGACCATCCTATCCGGTATACAGTTCCGGAACGAGCAGAGGCAGAGGTGAGCTGACGTCATCGGACGCATCAGAGGCGTAACCGCGCCCCCTATTGCTACGAGCTGAGGAGGGTATGGCAGGCTGAATGGAGGACGGAGAACGCTGAGGAGTACAAGAAAGTACCGGCTAAGATCCAGGAGAGGATTAATGCAGCGTAAGACCCACAGCCTCTACCCAGGGACCGGCCGGCTGACACAGGGGGCACGGTAAGAAAACTTTCACTCTTATTATGGAACTTAAACCAATACAATAAACACACGCTTCCAACACTTACCACTGCTTGGGCTACAGGCCAGATTTTGGTATATAATAAATACCCGCTTTTGCCACCAACGTAATTTGCTGTTTAATTCCGGTTGAACATATGTTTAAGCCTTGCCATTGGTTTAGCAACTAAAATTACTAGTTGATTAATTGTATAACTTCAAGCTCCCTCCAAATTCTATTATCTATTTATTTTAAGTTTAGGTCACTCTGACCCAGTTGACCTTTTGAATGTCTTTGATCCTGTCTTTAACTAATTGAGGGGACCTAGCTGACTGCATTGCCCTATAAATTTAACACTTGTATGGGGAAAACAAAGCAAGGGGCTCCATGTACTAACTGGCGGACAAAAACTTCTCAACTTGCGAAGCTGTCCACTTGCCTTTGCTACATACAGGCAGATCTGTTTGTATGCTGGCCCGTAAGTATCATTACACACTCATCGCAGTGTGTAATACCCGCCCCTTCATTCGCGTGACAGAAGGGGCTGTCAATCCACTCTCTGGGATTTTCCCTCGCCACCTCAGAGGTGGCGTAGGGTGTAAGAAGCAGCGGTCTTACATTGTGGGAAGCAGGCTCGCATATGTGAACCTGCCCCGCAAGGGCTCTGGAGCAGCTCTTGCTGCTTCATACATGGAGCCCAAGGAGTTAGGATAGTAAGGACAGTTAGCATCGTCATACGCTCACATTAACCCCTTAACGGCCAGACTTATATGTCTACATCGGAACAAAGTTCAGATGCAAACATATAAGTAAAAAAAAAACACATAAATTATGGTTACCTGATAATTTCCTTTTCTTCCATGGGAAAGAGTCCACAGCCTCATTCATTACTTATTGGAAATAAGAACCTGGCCACCAGGAGGAGGCAAAGACCCACCAGCCAAAGGCATAAATACTCCTCCCACTTCCCCTATCTCCCAGTCATTCAGCCGAGGAACAAGAAACAGTGGAAGAAGCATCAAGGTGAAAGGGTGCCAGACTCTTTCCCACAGAAGAAAAGGAAATTATGAGGTAAGCATAATTTATGTTTTTCTTCCTAATGGGAAAGAGTCCTCAGCCGCATTCATTACTTATAGGAAATTTATACCCAAGCCAAAGAGGACACAGAATGCCAAAACGAGTAAGAGGCGGACCAATAAAGGCACCAACCTAAAAACAGATTCCCAAGGAAACAAAGTCCCAGTTCGTCCGAAACAGGGATCAGCAAACATTTTGAAAAAGCGGTCCCAGAAACACAAATCTACCAACAGTCCAAAGAACCTAGATAAAACCATGAGTGGGTCCAACCGAGAGCACCCACCACAAGGACAGCATCTGTCAGGGGCAACAACCCCGCCGCAGCCCCTCAACCAAGCGAGGGACCCTGACTAAAAATTCTCAGAGGGAAGAGACAAGACAGAAGAAAAGGAACAACGTCCAGGGTGACAAAGAGACAACCCAGAACTACTCAGTAGGCTACACCCAAACAGAATATATGAAAAGTCAAGAAAGGACCAGAGAGAAACAAACGAATCTCAAGGACCAACAAACGCAAAAACAATGAGACAGCCTGGACACGCATCACCATATAAACGAGGACATGAAGGAAAAAAAAAACACCCCAGTGAGCAGGGGAAAAACGACCAAGTCCCACAGCCCAGACCACAAGAGACTGAGGACGCCTCACAAGCAAGGAAAAATTTCTGTAGCCGGAGAAAAGTTCAGGAGAGAGACAGGAAAAGGATGCCAAAAACTAGTGGCGCAAAAATATGCAGAGCCCCCATCCGAAAACGGATACGAAACATCCCGCTCCTGCGCAACTGAAACTGCGCAGAACACTACAGCTATATAGGCCGCAGAGCAGCTGAACATCCCTCCTGAATTAACCCTTCTGAACAAAGAGATCACAAGGATCCAACTCCCCCAGAGGGTTCAGAAAAACACCTCAAAATTTACCCTAAAGTGCATGTTAGCGTTCAAGGAGCCACAGTTGCCATGGAGACAACAGCAACCTTCTGCAAGCTGGGTAGCAAAGCTAACCAAAGGCCAAAATAGCTGACTAACAGAACCCCACCCCTACACAAAAGGAAGGGAAGGACCACCAGGCACAATACCTAAGGGCAAGCCCACAGGCATCAGATATAAAATAGCAAGTAATCACAGCTGAGTACAAACTCAAGAACTGCAGCTTGCTAGACAGACAAGCTAACCACTAGGCCACCTAGGCTCAATAGCTTGCCAGCAGTCAAAGTAAAATAACTGCAGCTGTTTCCCAACAGCAAACCTTCCGCTTACTAGACAGCAAAGCTAATCCAAGAGACCAGAGCCCCTCAGACAAAGACAGGGAGCACGTGTCCCCAGGGCACCCAACCAATTTACAAATGATTGTACAGGCACAGAATGCCCAAAGTGTTGAGTGACCAGCGCAAATCCTAGGACAGAAAGGAATACAGACCTCCCAGAACCCAACAAAAGGGCCAAGACTGAGAGCAACTGCTCAATCCCCCTTAGCATAAGCAGCAAGGCGACCAACAAGCCCAACCAATGAGCCATGACAAAGTCTGCAGAAGGCATAGACAAAGGGGAAAAAAGAGGTCAAACCGAGCTAGAGCTAGTCCTAGACATGAAAGAGGAATAAGATAAGGGAACCCCTTAACAAAAAGGCCTAGAGCCCATCCTCCACAAAGGTATCAAACCGAAAATACCCCAGACACCCTAAAAGGGAGACAATAGGACCCATCCTGACCCAACCCCAAATCCCAGGGGCATAACAGGGTCATACAGATAGGATAAAGAACCGTAGACTCTCCCCCGAAATCCACACCGGAATCATAAAGGAGGAAAACAGATTTACATAAGTTAGCGCCCAAGGCGACACGCCCCAATCCAAACCAGCTGGCAGGCTATTTCAACGAGAAAAAAGAACCTTGAATCAAAATCCAAGAAGGACACAAGAGAAACTGCGAAAAACACCTGCAGCACGAGTCCATTAGGGAAAAAACCCTAATCCGTAGCCCCGAGGCACAGGACTCCAAGAACAGAGCCCACCTATGGCCCAACACCCCAAGGGGCGATAAAGACGAACAGGGCACCAGTGACAACACCGGAGAAGTCAATCTAAAATCCCATCAGAGCCTAAAAAGCTCCCAGGGGCGGAGGAAGAGGACATTGGCCACCTCTGCATGACAGCCTAAACTACACGATGGCAAAGACTCTAATAGAACCATCAACAGCAGCTCAAAAGGACATAACCACACGGTAAGGACCACACTCTTCGGATCAGGGATGCGAAAGGACGCTGTGAGATACCACCGGTCTAGATGTCGGGTGCGGACTGACACGGGCCAGCCCAAGCGTTTCCAACATCCAGATCCGAAGGTCCAGAAGAATAGTGTAATTTTTTATTTTTTTTTGTGTATAAAAACAAATAACTGAACAAGAGAATCAGTAGGTCCCGCCGGACCAGCCAGACACAACATGCGTCACTAACAAGTAACAGGTCACACACAAAACTCCGTAATAAATCCGAAAACAACTTCCATAGAAGAACTTAAATCAAGCCATCCCAGAATTCCCATAGGGAAAACAAAAAAATAAATAATCCGGACCAGATAAAAGAAAAACAAGGGCACCCACAGGCATCCGTCCAGAAAGAACTATGTCTCCGCAGGACCTGCCAAATTGAAACCGTAACCTCCAGAAAAAAAGACTGGGGAAACTCACAGTAGACCGACCGGGGAGAGACACATCCCCACTAGCCTATCTCGAAGAACTGAGAAGTCCTTGGACCATAAAGGAAAGGATCCCCAAATAAGTCAAAAAGTCGTCATAATAGGACACAAAGCCACATAATCCTATAACGAAAATAACAACAAGGGGGAACAAACACCCCCGGGGGGAATATTATAACGAATCAGCTCCATTAAAATATTAAATCGAAAATGTCCCGTCATCTCTGGGGGAAACAATCCACCCTGCGCAGAAGGGACATTGACATCGGGGCCAACCTCAAAAGTAAAAGAAGTATGCTATTGGGAAGGTGCCTCCTGAGGAGCAGAGCCCCCAGAGGCCAATGGCTCGGAAGGCCCAGGGTCCTCTGAGCCTGAGGGACCCGGCAAACTATCCAGGCACAAGAAACAAAATTGTCAGACTTGCGATAACAGGGCCAAATTTTGGTCCTCATTTGAGGACGACTCAGAATTACAATCCTCATCAGAGGATGACTCAGAATCGGATATGAAACTAGTCCCGGCATTGGAATCCTCCATAGCTTAAGACTGCACAAGATAAACAGAGATTGGGAGGAAAAAAAAAAAAGCGACTGCACCTGACACCCACAATGGCTGGGGGCACTCACTACCTCCTATGACTAGACTGCAGCAGAGCAGACTCTTTACTCCGTCGCCACTCAGTCAGGAATGCAGAAGGGGAAGAAGACCCACCCAAGCATAAAAACACGCCCGGTCACCAGATACCCCTCAAAATCCCAAAAAGCGTGCCACTAAAGGGCGGCAAAACTAGGCCCACAGAAAAAGTTAGCAAGTCTGAATAAAATAGGCATAACCCGAAGGTATAGTTCTAGGCCGTGTAAACCACAACTGAAAGTACAAGCCAATATGTGCCACATAGGCATATGTCTCGGCCGCAGAGCTCCTATGCACATACACAAGCAGGTTGAATCACATAAGAAACATGAGAAACAAAAAAACCCATCCCCGTTCACTAATCCAAGGAGGAATTATCCCATGATTCCCAGATCGGAGCAGAAGGTGCCTCAGCGAGGCCCATACTTAAAGGGACACTCATGTTAAATTAAATTTTCATGATTCAGATACAGCATGTAATTTTAAACAACTTTCCAATTTACTTCCATTAAAAAAAATGTGCACAGTCTTTTATATTTACAATTTTTGAGTCACCAGATCCTACTGAGCATGTGCAAGAATTCACAGACTATATGTATATGCATTTGTGATTGGCTGATGGCTGTCACATGGTACAAGGGGAGTGGAAATATACATAACTTTGAAATTTGTTATAAAAAAAATCTACTACTCATTTGAAGTTCAGACTAAGTGCTATTGCATTGTCTTGTTATCTTGCATTTGTTGATTATGCAAATCTAATGTGTTGACTGGTCCTTTAACTGTCATAATAATTACATTACAGAAAACAGAATAAAATTAAACAATCTTACCGGAATCTACGCCATGGAACAGGAAGACGGTCCTTCAAGTGTGACGAATAGTAGCATCGCCTCCGTCATGGACTTGTGAGAAGACAGCATGTAGCGAAACAAAGTTCGGCAACACCAAGTGCTGAAACGGAGATGTGAATATGAGTCGGGATGGTGTCACAGGGGAAGCTCCCACTGCATCTCCGGACTCTCACTTTCGCCCAGGCCCCCACAAGAGACTGACAGGACACCTTAAAACTCCCGTCCCATGTCAAAGGGTAGCACCCTCCATAAGAGACATATGAAAAAGAAATAAAAGTAAAATAATTTTAAAAGGAAACTTCTGACACATCTCTGACAACCTCCTGGGACGAAAGGCAAAGAATGACTGGGGGATAGGGGAAGTGGGAGGAGTATTTATGCCTTTGGCTGGTGGGTCTTTGCCTCCTCCTGGTGGCCAGGTTCTTATTTCCCATAAGTAATGAATGTGGCTGTGGACTCTTTCCCATTAGGAAGAAAATGTAAATCAAGCGATCACGTGATTTCAATTATGATAGTGTCTGAGGGGATTGCCTATGACGCTAGGCACGCCCTCCAGCCCGCATCCCATTCGCGAAGCCCCTCTGGCTTTAGTACAACCAAAAGGCTAAGACATTCTATGCCGTCCTAAGGGCGTTAAAGTCCAGTGCAGTTAAGACGGCATAGAACGTCCTAAAGGCGTTAAGGGGTTAATTAAAGGGACAGTCAACACCAAAATTGTTATTGTTTAAAAAGATAGATAACGCCTTTACTACCCATTCCCCAGCTTTGCACAACCATCACTGTTATATTAATATACTTTATAACATTTAAACCTCTAAATGTCTGCCTGTTTCTAAGCCACTACAGACAGCCTCTTATAATGTTTTTGTATTAGCTTTTCATAACAAGAGACTGCTAGTTCATGTGGGCCATATATATAACATTGTGCTCTCTCCAGTGGAGTTGTGGCTGGCACAGCACTAATTGGCTAAAATGCAAGTCAATAGATAATAAACAAATAGCCATGTGATCAGGGGGCTTTCAAAAGAGGCTTAGATACAAGGTAATCACAGAGGTTAAAAGTATATCAATATAACCATGTTGGTTATGCAAAATTGGGGAATGGGTAATAAAGGGATTATCTATCATTTTAAACAATAAAGATTTTGGAGTAGGATGTCCCTTTATGTGAGCATTTATAAGTGACGCAATAAGGATTATACAAGGATTGAACCAAGTACAAGACATAAGGCACATATTGTAATTTTGTTGTTCCATGTGTTTCACCGATTCCCTTACTGTAAAAATACTCCATATCTTAATGTTCCCTTTGCTATCTCTTGTCTTTGTAACCAACTATATTTATTTATTTATTTACTCCTCCCCCTCACCACATGAAACATTAATTGGCCCATCTCTCCTACCATCACCTCACTTTTACTCTAATGGGCTCCACACATTCCTAAACTCTCTCTCTCTCCTCCCTGCATCAAATCCCAAAGACACTCTCAATACCGCACATCTGTATCTCATCTTATATAACTCACTTGCTAATATTAGTTGCTGGTGATATCTCCCCCAGTCCTGGCCCCCCACTACTTCCTAATATCAAACGTTGATGTATTTCTTACCATAGACCAAAAAAACACAGAACTCTGGAGATCTAACTCCAATTCATTGTGCATCTAAAGCCAACACCCCCTTCACTTGTGCACTCTGGAACTCTCGCTCTGTTTGTAACAAGTTCTATTCTATCCATGAGCTTTTCATCACCCACTACCTCAACCTTCTGGCTCTCACAGAAACCTGGCTCTCTCCCTCAGACACAATCTCCCCTGCAGCATTGTTACATGGGGGTCTCACTTCACCCACACCCCTAGCTCTGGAAACAGATAAGGTGCTGTAGGCATTTTACTTTCCTCTTGCTGGGTCTTTCAAATACAACCCATTTTTTCCCATCGAAACCCACACAATTCACTTTTTCTCTCAGCCTCTCTACATGTTGCAGTTATATAATCACACACACCCCAGCTTCCCAACTCAATTACTTTATCATTTTCCTGCCTGGCTACCATATTCCCTCTCCTCAGGCACCCCTGAACTCATTATCTGTGATTTCAACCTCTCAATTGACAATTCCACTGCCCCTCGAGCAACAAAACTTCTGCAGCTCAGTTACTCTTATGGTCAGTCACAACAGACCAACTCTCTCACTTACAGAGACGGACCCTCCCCACAATGGAGAAAGTCTCACTGTTCAGCTGACTTACTTCACTACAAATTTATATTGCACTCCTGATAGGGGCACTTTGCATTAATAAAATCAAGGGATTCAGTCGTATGCAGATTTAGAGGCACAATTTTAGGAGAATTGCGGCCACTCCTATTTTGTTTGGGAACTTCATTTCTCTTCCTTGAAGTAGACATTCTCTATTAATTATTATTTGGTGTATGTGAATCTGTAGATTGCTCTTTTATTAGCCAATATAACTATGAATGTTATTTGTGTACTTGAATGGCAAATGCTAACAATTTGTCTATTATGCTTTGATTTTTGAACATCAATAAAAAAAATTTTTACTGGACTGTTCGGTTGAATACGGGGCGCATGGCAACCCTATCTAGCGATAACTCAAATGATTGGTTGTGAGCAGCAAACTGTACACTAGATGGTAATTTTAGCACTGCTTCAGGCCTACACAAACGGAAGCTTCGAACTGTTGTAACGAAAGTTCATTTAAAGTTAGTTGTTAATTGCAATGCAACAAAAAGAACAGCTACACAGAGAGCAAATATCAATATCTATCCAGCCGTCAAATGAAAGTAAACAAATAATGATGATTGCCATGGTTATTTACGTCTGCCTTTTAAAAGGGAACATTTGATCAATAAAGAAAAAAAAAGCAAGTACAGAAACCAAGCACGTAGGATGCAAGATACTGGTGAGGTTTTATTACTGCAAAATATTTAAATTTAACTCTTGCGGAGCTGGGGAAAAAAATATTCAGCACAAAACTGAACATGTTGAAAACGTCAGAAAAGGTTTACGATTATGCTTATTCCTGTTACAAATGGAAGTGCAGAACACTTATTCCACACAGTCATTGGCTGCACACTCTAGTGACCTATTTATAACTGTTCCTAATTGGCCACAGCAGAGAAGGTAGCCTAAATTACAACATGGCAGCTCCCATTGTGTTATAGACACTAAAACTTTACACTTATTTTGTCACTTTTTTTAACAGCTAATGAAACTTAAAAAATACCTCTAAATGTTATTGTCAAACTAATCTTTTCTTATCTAGCATTTATTTAGTGTGTTAGAGGCCTTTAACCCCTTAATGACCGAGGACGTGCAGGGTACGTCCTCAGAAAAAAGGCAGTTAACGCCTGAGGACGTACCCTGCACGTCCTCGGTGTGGAAAGCAGCTGGAAGAGATCCTGCTCACTTCCAGCTGCTTTCCGGTTATTGCAGTGATGCCTCGATATGGAAGCATCCTGCAATAACCTTAGATGGCCATCCGATGCAGAGAGAGCCACTCTGTGGCCCTCTCTGCACCGGACATCGATGGCCGGTATCGTTGGTGGGTGGGAGCCGGTGTGGGAGGTGGGTGGCGGCCATCGATGGCCCTGGTCATGTGGAGGGGGGCGGGATCGTGGGCGTGGAAGCCCGGGCGCGCACGGGGCAGGGACCGGGTGGGGACCGCTGCACTACAGAAAAAAATGTGTCCCAAAATAAAAGTGGGACCAGTAATTTTTTTTAAAAAAACCTTAGGCGTTATTTAGGTGGTGGGGGTTGGTCCGTGGGGGGGGGGGGGGGAAGCTACACTACAGAAAAAATAAAAAAAAAATAAAAAAAATAAACATTTGATTGTGCAAACTGGGTAGACTCCCAATAAGGCAGAGGGGGAGGCTTAGAGAGCTGTTTTGGGGGGGATCCTAAACACAGCATATGTAAATATGCTTTTTTTTTTTTCTTTAAAAAAAAAAAATTCTTTTATTTTAGTACTGGCAGACTTTCTGCCAGTACTTAAGATGGCGGGGACAATAGTGGGGTGGGGGAGGGAAGGGAGCTGTTTGGGAGGGATCAGGGGGTGGGATGTGTCAGGTGGGAGGCTGAACTCTAAACTAAAGCTAAAATTAACCCTGCAAGCTCCCTACACACTACCTAATTAACCCCTTCACTGCTAGCCATAATACACGTGTGATGCGCAGCAGCATTTAGCGACTTTCTAATTACCAAAAAGCAACGCCAAAGTCATATATGTCTGCTATTTCTGAACAAAGGGCATCCCAGAGAAGCATTTACAACCATTTGTGCCATAATTGCACAAGCTGTTTGTAAATAATTTCAGTGAGAAACCTAAAATTGCGAAAAAATTAACGTTTTTTTTTTAATTTGATCGCATTTGGCGGTGAAATGGTGGCATGAAATATACCAAAATGGGCCTAGATCAATACTTGGGGTTGTCTACTACACTACACTAAAGCTAAAATTAACCCTAGAAGCTCCCTACATGCTCACTAATTAACCCCTTCACTGCTGGGCATAATACACGTATTTTGCGCAGGGGCATTTAGCAGCCTTCTAATTACCAAAAAGCAAAGCCAAAGCCATATATGTCTGCTATTTCTGAACAAAGGGGATCCCAGAGAAGCATTTACAACCATTTATGCTATAATTGCATAAGTTGTTTGTAAATAATTTCAGTGAGAAACCTAAAGTTTGTGAAAATATTTGTGAAAAAGTGAACATTTTTTTTTATTTGATCGCATTTGGCGGTGAAATGGTGGCATGAAATATACCAAAATGGGCCTAGATCAATACTTTGGGATGTCTTCTAAAAAAAAATATATACATGTCAATGGATATTCAGGGATTCCTGAAAGATATTAGTGTTCCAATGTAACTAGCGCTAATTTTGAAAAAAAGTGGTTTGGAAATAGCAAAGTGCTACTTGTATTTATGGCCCTATAACTTGCAAAAAAAGCAAAGAACATGTAAACATTGGGTATTTCTAAACTCAGGATAAAATTTAGAAACTATTTAGCATGGGTGTTTTTTAATGGTTGTAGATGTGTAACAGATTTTGGGGGTCAAAGTTAGAAAAAATGTGTTTTTTTCCATTTTTTCCTCATATTTTATGTTTTTTATAGTAAATTATAAGATATGATGAAAATTATGGTATCTTTTGAAAGTCAATTTAATGGCGAGAAAAACAGTATATAATATGTGTGGGTACAGTAAATGAGGAAGAGGAAAATTACAGCTAAACACAAACACTGCAAAAATGTAAAAATAGCCTTGGTCCCAAACGGACAGAAAATGGAAAAGTGCTGCGGTCATTAAGGGGTTAAAGGGACACTATATTAATATAATTTGTATAACACACATAAAGATACTGAAAATATTTTGACTAAGATAATGTTAAAGGGACAGTCAACACCAGAATTTTTGTTGTTTAAAATAACCAACACTGGTATAGAAATACACTTTTTACCTCTGTGATTCCCTTTTTTTCTATGCTTCTGCAAACTGCCCCCTTATTTCAGTTCTTTTGACAGACTTGCATTTTAGCCAATCAGTACTCACTCCAGAGTAATTTCACGTGCTTGAGCTCTATGTTATCTATATGAAACACATGAACTAATGCCCTCTAGTGGTCAAAATGCATTCAGATTAGAGGCAGTCTTCAAAGTCTAAGAAATTAGCATATGAACCTCCTAGGTATAGCTTTCAACTAAGAATATCATGAGTACAAAGCAAAATTGGTGATAAAAGTAAATAGGAAAGTTGTTTAAAATTACATTCCCTATTTAAATCATGAAAGTGTTTTTTGGACTTGACTGTCCCTTTAAGTACTAAATGTTCATTAGCTAAGAACAACTACCACAGTTCTATTGGTAAGAGAGGACATTCTTCTGCAGGCCTGAGAAGAAAATATTAATTCAGTCAAGACAGGCTCATGCTATTAATTTAAATACCATCTTTTTGGTGAAACAACGAGGACAAATGACCTACTAATGTGCAGCTGTGAGGAGTGAACAAAGCTGGCTAGCCAGAAATCTTTATGATTATTTCCAGGTAACTTAACCCCTTAGTGACCAGACCATTTTTCAAATTTCTTACCATTAAGAACCAGGGCTATTTTTACATTTCTGCTGTGTTTGTGTTTAGCTGTAATTTTCCTCTCTTACTCATTTACTGTACCCACACATATTATATACCATTTCTTGCCATTAAATGGATTTTCTAAAGATACCATTATTTTCATCACATCATATAATTTTCTTAAATTTTTTTAAAGTAAATTAAGATGAAAAAATTAAGGAAAAAAATAATTTGTTACACATCTACAACCACCAAAAAAACACCAATGCTAAATAGTTTCTAAATGTTGTCCTGAGTTTAGAAATATTCCCACTGATCCCTCCCTGACCCCTCTCAAACAGCTCTCTTCCCTCCCCCTCCTCACAAATGTCATCTTCATCTTAAAGGGCCACTGTAAGTAAATATTTTCTATGCCTGTTACTAACTAACTACCCCAAATACACTTTTTATCAATAGCATTTCATTAACATATCTCTACCGTATATCAGAAATCTTGTCTGCAAATTTAATTGTTTTCCAAACCCACTCCGTGGGTATCCTTTGCTCTGTACCAATCCGTTTACAATACCTAGGTTTCAAAATGGCGCTTTAAACACAAAGTTATTGGTTTAAGTATTTTGAACATGCAGTGCTGAAAATAGTGGGCAGGATAACGTGACATCATCGGCGAATAAAAGATATAACTTTTAGAACGTTATGAAACTTCGTTTTGGAGAAAATATAGGTCAGTAGGTTTTAATTAATGTTTATTAACTTTAATATGTTAGTTGTTTAGCTTAAAAATTATAACAGAAAGTAATCCTTTAAGTACTGCCAGAAAGTCTACCAGTACTAAAATAAAAGTTTTTATTTTTTATATAAATAATTTCTGCAGTGTAGATTCCACCCTAATCCCCCAACCTCCACAAACACCCCCAAACAGCTCTCTTAACCTCCCCCCTCTTCCTATTTGCGCCCATCTTAAGTACTGGCACCCACTTTGCATTTAAAATTGTGCCGTTTTAATTTTTTTTTTATTATTAATTCCATATTTTCCGTAGTGTAGCTGCCCCCCTCAATACCCTCTCTGATCCCTTTTCCCAAGACTTATCCCCCCTACCCTTATACATTGTACTAAGTACGTGCGCGCACTCCTGCCCCCCTTGCACGCTCCCAACGCCCTCGCGGCACTGGATCAAAAGGAAAACACTGAGAGGAAGTGATCCAGCGATGGGCCGCCCACCCGCATCCCTTGTATCCCTCCCACGCCACCAACGATCTGCACCATCTCTGGCCGATGCTGAGAGGGCCACCTCTGCATCTGTGTGCTTAAAATGGGTATTGCACAATGCCTCAATATTGAGGCATCGCTGCAATACTGTGAAAGCGTCTGGAAGCGATCACAATCGTTTCCAGCTCTTGAAAACACTGAGGATGTGCAGGGTACGTCCTTTGTCATTAACTAGCAGTTTTTGTAGGACGTACCCTGCCATCCTTGGTCGTTAAGGGGTTAAAAGACCAGTAAATAAAGTAGATTTGCACAATCAATAATTGCATGCTAAAAAGACAATGCAATGAACTTCAAATGAGTAGTAGATTTTTTCTGACAAATTTAAAGTTATGTCTATTTCCACTCCCCCCTGTATCATGTGACAGCTATCAGCCAATCACAAATGCATATACATATATTATATGAATTCTTGCACATGTTCAGTAGGAGCAGGTGACTCAAAAAGTGTAAATATAAAGACTGTGCACATTCTGTTAATGGAAGTAAATTGGAAAGTTGTTTACAATGGCCTGCTCTATCTGAATCATGAAAGTATAATTTTAACTTAAGTGTCCCTTTAAAAAGGAACACATCCTGTGTGCCAATTACAGGATGCATATATTCAGCCACCAATCAGCAGTTAGCTCCCATTTGTGCATTGATGCTTCTGAACCACATAGGTATGTTTCAATAAAAGATACCAAATAAGAAGTAAATTGGAAAGTTGTTTAACCCCTTAATGACCATTGAAGTTCCCTGTAGCTGGTCGTACATTGTGGTCGTTAAAGGGTTTAAATTGCATGCTCTATCTAAACCATGAAACTTTAATTTTGGCTCTACTGCCCCTTTAAAGGAACACAAAAAATGTCCATTTTAAATTTTAGAATAAAAGAGAGAAGGAAGAGAAGAAGAGGAAGAAGAGGACGAAGCGGACGAAGAGGAAGATCAAAACATTTATTTGAAATTTTGCTAACTAGAAAACTGAGAAGAATAAACAAAAATGTCAGGCACCTGAACTATAATTGTAGGGGCAATGACCTCCTGGACTCACAATTTCAATAAATCACATTACAAAGAGCACTCATTTTTTATATTAGCTGTAACAGACAGGGCCGCCGTCAGGGGATGAAAGGGGCGACTCCTGTCAGAGGCCATGCAGAAAGGTTTTCTCCTCAATACACAAATGGTAGGTGCCCTTTTGGCAGATATGATTTTTATATATATATATAAAAAAATTTATATATATATATTTTTTTAAATTACATTTTTTATATATTTTTTTTTTTAATTACATTCCAGTTTACCGCCCCTTTGTGCAAGGACTTTCCAGATGCCAGGAGGCATTTTATCTAAGAATTTTTTACATCTGCATAAATTGATATACTCTCAGGTTAAGATTGCTCAGTGTTTGAAATGAGACAGGATAACTTAACACTATTCAGTTTACACTACAGCTGACTTAATTTTGAAATACTGTACATACAAACAAGCCTAAATCCTGCATTTAATCAGATCGAATGGTATGAGTACCACAGCTTATGGTTCCACCAAGACCATATAGGGGTCGATTTATCAAAGGCTTCTCAAGCCTTTCGACCCACTACGGCTGCAGGTTCCCACAAGAGAACCTGCACGCCATATTTAACAAGCAGCAGTCCTCAGACCGTTGTTTCCCTAATCTTTCGCCACCTCTAAATTGGCGAAAATAAATCTCCGACCAGGGAGATTAACAGATGCTGCCTGCGCGTGATCGGCTGTGCATGGGCAGGAGGCGGGATTGCACGCAAGTGCAAAATAGTGCTCATGTGCAATGCTGAATTCTGCATGGGGAATTCAGCCAGCCAGAGGCGAGCAGCGGCGGACATGGGTGCGTATGTGCGCCCCTGTCCGCCTCAGCTTGATAAATCGCCTTTATAGAATACAACATTTTCAAAATCGATAAGTACAGCTGACAGATGGGAACATTTGTACACCGGATTTGAAGTTGTGCTCTTGGTTGGGGGGGGGGGACAACATATGTCAACCTTTCAAAAGTACTTCTCTTCAACTACCCTTTCTGACAGATTATTAATGTACAATTTTGAATTTACATGAGTATTTTTGTTTGCACATTTACTACTGATTATTCACATCTTTCTACAGACTTTGAGACCTTTCCGGAAGCCACTGCATGCTGTTATCATATAGTTGGCATCTTCCTTGACAAAAAGATAATCAGAACTCCTCCTTTTTGACAAAACTGTAGTCTACCTCATTACTTGTCAGGTCAATGTAAACAAGTACTGATTGTGTGTGTCTGAGTGTGTTTGTGTGTCTCTTTGCATGTCTGCTAGGCAGCTAGAGTGTCTATATGTGAATCCGTATGTGTGTAATTCTTGTATGAGTGTGTCTGTGTGTTTCTGTGTTTTTGTGGTACTACATTAACATTTCCAAGTTTAACTACACTTAAGAATAAAAGTGCATTTATATGTTTTAGTCACTTGGTCAAAAATTGCACGTCAAGGGGGGCTCTGATCAATGGTTAAGTAAGGGGTGGCGGCCCTGGTAACAGATATAGTACATTTTATCTAGTTAGACATAAGGCACATTTACTGAAGTTACAATCGTCATATAGTCAGTCTGGTCATTATTATCCTCAGCTATTTGTGGTCTTATGACGCAAAGGAATTTTGTGTTTCCAAAGTAACTCTGGGCTGGATAAGTGCACGTTTTCTGCTGTTTATAAAGTTTCTGGGAGATTAATATCACAGTATTTCTTCTAGCCCCACAGTGGTTTAGTGTGAATTACTAACATTCAATTCAGTCTATCATATACTTTAATGCAGTAATATGATGCTTATATCTAAGTCACCCTATTGAGAAGTATTCTTTTATTTATTTATATATATATATATATATATATATATATATATATATATATATATATATATATATATATATATATATATAATTATTATTATTTTTTTTGCTGTGTGGGTTATATATTTATTATATTAGCGCTGCGGAATCTGTTGGCACTCTACAAATAACCGATAATAATAATACACACACACAAACACAAAAATATTTGGCTCCTAAAAAGGTAAAATTTAAATATTCTAGAAAAAAACTAAGCACATATTTCTGATATAAAGTTTTCTAGTAATATTTAATCTAGCGCTGCGGAATCTGTTGGAGCTCTACAAATAAATAATAATAATAATAATAATAATAATAATATGAATAGGATCTAATAATTGGGATACTGCAGTATGACAGAGTAACATCATTAGATATTCTAATCTGTGCGCACTAGAAATGTTTTTTTTTAAGTCAGCAGGTCTGGTTATTGATCAGTTGTTATTTATAACTGCCTCCTCTGACACTAAACTTTATTAGCCATTAAATGTGACAACCCCCTCCTTTGTGAATCACTCAAAGAAAAAAAAAATTGTAAATGCTCAACTATTAACAGCCTGCAGATTCCTGTGTCACGCTAATACTCTAATTCAGCAACAACCTCAATCTTTATTTGTAGGCACTTACTGATATAATAAATTAATGCTACTGCTTGGTAATGTAACTGTTTACATACAGTAATGTCTCACTAACTCCATAAACTATTCTTTCTTGTAGGGTTCTTCAAACCAAGCGTTGGGACCCATTAATCATTAGCAACACCATGTTTACTGGGTCGCGACTTGTGTGTGTATTGCAGGAGAGTGTGTGGGCTGTGTGTTGTATGAAAGGATGTGTGTGGTGTGTGTTGTATGACAGTGTGTGTTGTGTGTGTATGTTGTATGAAAGTGTGTGTTGTGTGTGCATGTTGTATGAAAGTGTGTGTGAAATGAGAGTGTGTGGAGTATGTGTGTGTTGTAAGAGAATGTGTAGTGTGTGTGGGTAGTATGAGAGTGGGTGGTGTGTGCGTGTTGTATAAGAGTGTGTTCAGGGGCGGACTGACCAGCCAGGCAAATAGAACCTGGACCAAGGGCCCAGCATGTTGCTTAAGCTGGGGTTGACAGCTGCATTATCAGTAACTAAGCAGTTAAAGAGACAGTCTACGTAAAAAATGTTATTGTTTAAAAAGATAGATAATCCCTTTATTACCCATTCCCCAGTTTTGCATAACCAACACAGTTATATTAATACACATATTACCTCTGTAAATACCAGACATCCCAACCTGCAAAAGCTCATTTCAGGGAGGTGGCTTTACCCGCTTCTGCGCCGCCGCCGCCACCCCCCCTCCCAGTTATATATTAGACACCTTGAAACCCTAAATAAGATAGTGACTTATTATTAAAGTAGCTTCCCATTAAAGGCACATTAAAAAAAATAGCTTTATTGCTCAATCACATACAACAAACCTTTTTTCCAATGATCGTACGCTTGTTGAATGCTTAAATATTTTAGAATATGAAATTTAATTACGTGCAGTAAATAAGGTAATATTTGTGTTTTATTTTATTAAAATCAGTGGAGGCTTTATGGTTACTGATGCATGCTTTGAGGGTTCTATAACGTCCAAGCAACTAAGGCATTCCTAAAAAAAAAACACTTTTCCGGATTTGGGCCACATTGGATCATGGTACTTGGAGTTTCAGGGAGATTGAATTCCATTTGCTGGTATCAGGGAGCCACTATTACAATCAGGGAGACTCCCTGAACTTCAGGGAGAGTTGGGATGTCTGAAATACCATGTATCTAAGCTTCTGCCCCTTATCTCAGTGCTTTTGACAGACATGCAGTTTAGCCAATCAGTGCAGACTCCTAAATAAATCCACAGGAGTGAGCACAATGTTGTCTATATGACACACACGAATTGTACTGTCAAACTGTGAAAAACTTTCAAAATGCTCAGAGATAAGAGGCGGTTTTCAACAGTTTAGAAATCAGTTTAAGCCTAACTAGGTTTAGCTTTTAAAAATGAATACCAAGGGAACAAAGCAAATTTGATGATAAAAGTAAATTGGAAAGTTGTTTAACCCCTTAACGACCAAGGACGTGCAGGGTACATCCTCAAAAGAAAGTCAGTTAACGACCAAGGACGTACCCTGCACGTCCTCGGTCTGGAAAGCAGCTGGAAGCGATCCTGATCACTTCCAGCTGCTTTCCGATTATTGCAGGATGCCTCGATATCGAGGCATTCCGCAATAACATTTTTTAGCCATCCTGGGCAGAGAGAGCGCCACTCTGCCAGTACTTAAGATGGCGGGGACAATTGTGGGGTGGGGGAGGGAAGGGAGCTGTTTGGGAGGGATCAGGGGGTCTGATGTGTCAGGTGGGAGGCTGATCTCTACACTAAAGCTAAAATTAACCCTGCAAGCTCCCTACAAACTACCTAATTAACCCCTTCACTGCTAGCCATAATACACGTGTAATGCACAGCAGTATTTAGCGGCCTTCTAATTACCAAAAAGCAATGCCAAAGTCATATGTCTGCTATTTCTGAACAAAGGGGATTCCAGAGAAGCATTTACAACCATTTGTGCCATAATTGCACAAGCTGTTTGTAAATAATTTCAGTGAGAAACCTAAAATTCTGAAAAATGTAGCGTTTTTTTTAATTTGATCGCATTTGGCGGTGAAATGGTGGCATGAAATATACCAAAATGGGCCTAGATCAATACTTGGGGTTGTCTACTACACTACACTAAATCTAAAATTAACCCTAGAAGCTCCCTACATGCTCCCTAATTAACCCCTTCACTGCTGGGCATAATACATGTGTGGTGCGCAGTGGCATTTAGCAGCCTTCTAATTACCAAAAAGCAAAGCTAAAGCCATATAAGTCTGCTATTTCTGAACAAAGGGGATCCCAGAGAAGCATTTATAACCATTTATGCTATAATCGCATAAGTTGTTTGTTAATAATTTCAGTGAGAAACCTAAAGTTTGTGAAAAAATTTGTGAAAAAGTGAACAATTTTTTTTATTTGATCGCATTTGGTGGTGAAATGGTGGCATGAAATATAGCAAAATGGGCCTAGATCAATACTTTGGGATGTCTTCTAAAAAAAAATATATACATGTCAATGGATATTCAGGGATTCCTGAAAGATATCAGTGTTCCAATGTAACTAGCGCTAATTTTGAAAAAAAGTGGTTTGGAAATAGCAAAGTGCTACTTGTACTTATGGCCCTATAACTTGCAAAAAAAGCAAAGTACATGTGAACATTGGGTATTTCTAAACTCAGGACAAAATTTAGAAACTATTTTGCATGTTTTTTTTTGGTGGTTGTAGATGTGTAACAGATTTTGGGGGTCAAAGTTAGAAAAAGTGTGTTTTTTTCCATTTTTTCCTCATATTTTATAATTTTTTTTATAATAAATGATAAGATATGATGAAAATAATGGTATCTTTTGAAAGTCCATTTAATGCGAGAAAAACGGTATATAATATGTGTGGGTACAGTAAATGAGTAAGAGGAAAATTACAGCTAAACACAAACACCGCAAAAATGTAAAAATAGCCTTGGTCCCAAACGGACAGAAAATGGAAAAGTGCTGTGGTCATTAAAGGGTTAAAATTGCATGGGTGGTGTGTATGTGTGTTGTATAAGAGTGTGTTGTATTAGAGTGTGTGTGTTGTATTAGAGTGTGGTATGATAGTGTGTATGGTCTGTATGTGTTGTATGATAGTGTGCTGTGTGGGTTGTATGAGAGTGTTGTATTAGAGTGTTGTGTGTTGTATTAGAGTGTTGCGTGTGTGTGTTGTATTAGAGTGTTGTGTGTGGTGTGTGTTGTATTAGAGTGTTGTGTGTGGTGTGTGTTGTATTAGAGTGTTGTGTGTTGTATTAGAGTGTTGTGTGTGGTGTGTGTTGTATTAGAGTGTTGTGTGTGTTGTATTAGAGTGTGTGTGTTGTATTAGAATGTTGTGTGTGGTGTGTTGTATTAGAATGTTGTGTGTGGTGTGTTGTATTAGAGTGTGTGTGTTGTATTATAGTGTGGTATGATAGTGTGTATGGTCTGTGTGTGTTGTATGATAGTGTGCTGTGTGGGTTGTATGACAGTGTTGTATTAGAGTGTTGTGTGTGGTGTGTGCTGTATTAGAGTATTGCGTGTGTGGTGTGTGCGTTGTATTAGAGTGGTGTGTGCTGTATTAGAGTGTTGCGTTTGTGTGTTGTATTAGAGTGTTGCGTGTGGTGTGCGTGTGTTGTATTAGAGTGTTGTGTGTGGTTTGTGTTGTATTAGAGTATTGCGTGTGTGCTGTGTGCGTTGTATTAGAGTGGTGTGTGTTGTATTAGAGTGTTGCGTTTGTGTGTTGTATTAGAGTGTTGCGTGTGTGGTGTGTGTGTTGTATTAGAGTGTTGCGTGTGTGGTGTGTGTGTTGTATTAGAGTGGTGTGTGTTGTATTAGAGTGTTACGTTTGTGTGTTGTATTAGAGTGTTGCGTGTGGTGTGCGTGTGTTGTATTAGAGTGTTGCGTATGGTGTGTTGTACGAGAGTGTGTGTGTGTTGTATTAGAGTGTTGCGTTTGTGTGTTGTATTAGAGTATTGCGTGTGTGCTGTGTGCGTTGTATTAGAGTGGTGTGTGTTGTATTAGTGTTGCGTTTGTGTGTTGTATTAGAGTGTTGCGTGTGGTGTGTTATTAACTTTTACAACACTTTAAAGTTTGACTGCAATCAGGAATAACCTACATACACATTTTTGTCACTTTGCCAAAAATTGCAGCTATCTTGTATATTACTTCAGAAATGTTCTAACTAAGAGTGAGAATAGGGTTGTGAAGGTGCGTGGTATCATTGCCCTAGATCTTGGAGGGGGGGAATAATACGAAACTCAAAAATGATCTTTTGTGATTCAGACAGAGCATATCATTTAAAAAAACTTTCCAATATACTTCTGTTATAAAATGTGCTTCATTCCCATGATATTCATTGTTAAAGGGATACATAATATCTGGAGCACTACATGGATGATGTATATTGTATCTAATGCTCTTGCAAATGGATAAGTCTTGCAAAACCCCTGTCATATGGGGCTCGATTTATAAATCAAGGGCGGACAAGGGCATACATATTCGCCCCTCCCCGCCCGAGCTCTCCTCTTGCTGCCAGCAATCCGCTGCCAGAATTTAAAATTGCACGCGAGCGCCATTTTGCCACGGCGTGCAACCCCACCCCTGCCCATGCACAACCAATCACGCGCTGGTAGGCAGAAGAGGGTAGGGAAGCAGCATTCTGATGACCGCTGCTTGATCAATACGGACTGCATGTTCGCTTGTGAGAACCTGCAGTCATAGGGAAAAGAAGGGCTTGATAAATCAAAAGCCTACAGTGCTCGATTTATAAAGCCCCTTTTGACTGCAGGTTCGCACGAGAGAACCTGCAATCAAGTTTATCAAGCAGCGGTCATCAGACTGCTGCTTCTCTGTCCTGTTCTCTACCTCTTAGGCCTCATTTGACAGCTTCTGCCCGCGCGTTATTGGCTGTGCATGGGCAGGGGGCGAAGTTGCACGCAAGCACACTGGAGCCAGAGAATAAGCCAGATGGACAGGGGCGAATATGTACATATTTGCCCGTCTGCCACGGGGTGATAAATGGAGCCCATGTAGTGTTCCACAAATGGCAGGCTTCTAAGCATACGTCCCAACTTTTCAACAAAAGATACCAAAGCACAAAGAAAATTTGTTAATAGAAGTAAATTAGAAAGTGGTTTAAAAAAACAAGCTCTATCTGAATCATGAAAGAAAAATGCTGGGTTTAATATCCCTTTAAACTGCAGATAAAGTAACATTAACTGGATATAGTATGTAGTATTTTTATCATGTATATGAAAGAGCAGAAGAAAAACAGGTTTTAATATTTTTGTATGAAAAAAAATAGTCTTATATTTAAATCGCTTTATCCTGTCATCATGCAGGTCATAGCATTGTAGAATATGATTGTGTTTTATACAATAATAAATAAGCATATTGCTAAAATAAAGCATTCTGTGGGTTGCAAATGAGGAGAGGTAGCTGGTGTATAGGGAAGAGCACATAAAAAGCAAGGGAATTAGAAAACTGTGCTACAGAGTCTCACAATATAACATTAACTCCCTCTGGAAATGATTTGAAGAGACAGATTTATGCTGAGCCTATTTACGAGCCATTAAAAATTAAGCATCTAAAGTCTCATTATATCTGCTATGTTTCTGCATCGTGCACAGATTTATCATGTTGGCTGTCTGCTTTTTAATGGGAGCTCGCCCAAATGACTATTGAGAACCATCCACAGTCTACTACAAGAGGCACCAGAGCAGGTCATGTGCATACACAATATGACACTCACTTTAATTGCATACTGTGTAGCTGTATTTATTTATTTCCCAGGTAAAACACATTTGGACTACAACATAGATTCCTGGATACTATATATTAATTATAATTTCCAGTATTTATAAAATAGAATTAATCTAGGACATTAAATAATTTATTTACTCCATCTACAAAGTGCAAGTTAAAGTATATTACAGCCAGCTGAGATTAAAGGGACACTGAACCCAAATGTTTTCTTTTGCGATTCAGATAGATTATGCAATTTTAAGCAATTTTCTAATTTACTCCTATTATCAAATGTTCTTCATTCTCTTGGTATCTTTATTTTAAAAGCAAGAATGTAAGCTTAGATGCCGGCCCATTTTGGTGAACAACCTGGGTTGTTCTTGCTGATTGGTGGATAAATTCATCCACAAATAAACAAGTGCTGTCAAAGGTTCCGGACTTTCTTTTTCAATTAATAAACCAGGAGAACGAAGAAAAATTGATAATAGGAGTAAATTAGAAATTTGCATGATCTATCTGAATCACAAAAGAAAAAAATTGGATTCAGTGTCCCTTTAATGTTAAAAAAAAAATGTTTGTATGCTTTTGTGGCACATTGTTAAATTATGCAGAGTTCTGCTTATCAGCCAATCAGAAGCCACACAATTATTTCTATAGCCTTCCCAATCCCTATAAGTACTCTCAGAGCTCCATATGGAAGTGCACAAGGAGGGTAGATGTTGGGTCCTCCTGATGATGGATGTATTGCATCTAGCAGTCTATATAACGTAAATATATAAACAATAATACAATTGATTAGAACTGTATCCTGAAAACGTCCATTTGAATAGATATTAGCTATATTCAGAAGCAAATGATGTGTAACAGTATTACAGCATATGTAAATAGTCGGCCTGCTACATACATTGCGCTTGTGTTGTAACCATTACAAAACCCCTCACTGTGAAGCAAATGCACCTGCCCACCGCACCTGCTACAAGGCCGCGCATGCGCAGCGCTGTTACCCAGCTCCCTCACTATAAACGACCCCCGTCACCTAGGAACACTTACTTGTCGCCAGCCAGCCATAGAGCAGCAGGTGTATTAGTATCATGGATGTTGTATCCGCAGAGTAGTTCACAATTTAATTGACCAACAGGTCTTTTGCTGGCTCCAGTCCCGTGTGCAGTTCACGAGGGCCCTGCTCAGAGATCACACTGTAGCGAGGGGCTTTTCGGGGTCTTCCTTAAAGTGAGCAGACAATGCTCTTGTGCTAGAGACCTAATTCCAATCAAGAGAAACTTCTCAGCACCATTCAGAAACCTGTGCACCCTCCCCCACTCCCACGGTTGTCACCAGCCAGCACCCCTCCCTGGTGAGCAGGCACCTCCCTCCCCTCCTCTTTTGCCACAACTAGTTTTCCTCTCCTGGGTCATTTGCATAGAGCATGGAATGCATAATCACAGGTATCACCTTGCTCCCTCCCCTGGCAGACCTGAACCACAGGTTGTCTGTCTCCTGCAAGTAAAAACTGCTGCCAACCACACAATGGTCTGCTCCTGAACCACCCAACCCCCAGTCATATTCATTAGTCAGACAAAGAAGTTTTTCTCTCTTAGAAATGCACTGAGACCCTCTTTCATATCCCTGCACATGAATTGTAGCTAATCCAATTAGATGTCATGTTGAGGATTTTTTTCTAAAGCATAAAAAAAACCCTTTAGCCCTTGGGAATGACAAATTGCTAAAAGTAGGAAATAAACACCAAATAATTATAGACCAAGCCTTATACTGACACTTTAAGAGATAGAATAGTCAAAAATATTTTGCTTTGGTATAAACATCATTTAAACAAAAGACATTCAGTCTGATAAAAACACTGTCATTGTTTAATAACCAGTATGAGTTTTGCAATGTTAAGTCAGGAAATACCTATAAACCAATGTGTATTACTATGGAGTAGATCTCTGCCAGGAACTGTATAGCTGACACTTCTGTATTTGTTCCACTTTAAAAGGATATGAACCCCCCCCCCCCCCCCAAAAAAAATAAAAAAAAAATCTTGTGTGATTCAGACAGAGCATGAAAAAATTTCCAATTTACTTCTATTATCAAATTTGCTTTGTTCCAATGATATTATTTGTTGAAGAGATACCTGGATAGGTGTCTGGTGCACTACACAGCAGGAAATAGTGCTACCATATAGTATATATACATCTGCACGCTCTTGCGGTAACGTTCCTGCTTTTCAACAAGATACCAAGAGAATGAATAAAAATTGATAATAGAAAGTTGTTTAAAATTGCATGCTCTATCTGAATCATGAAAGGAAAAAAAATTGGGTTTCATATCCATTTAAATTTAAACAAATTTTACTTCACATTGTTACAGGCAAAATAAAAATGTGACATGCTTAGATGTTAAAGGGACAGTCTAGTCAAAATTAAACTTTCATGATTCAGATAAGGCAGGCGATTTTAAACAACGTTCCAATTGACTTTTATCATTAAATTTGCTTTCTTCCCTTTGGTATTTTTGAAAAGCTAAACCTGATTTCAAACTGATTTCTAAACCATTGAAAACAGCCTCTTAGCTCAGAGCATTTTGAAAAAATTTCACAGTTAGACAGTACTATTTCATGTGTGTCATATAGCTAACATTGTGCTCACTCCCATGGAGTTGTTTAGGAGTCTGCACTGATTGGCTAAACTGCATGTCTGTCAAAAGCACTGAGATAAGGGGCAGTCTGCAGAGGCTTAGATACAAGGTAATTACAGAGGTAAAAAGTGTATTAATATAACTGTGTTGGTTGTGCAAATCTGGGGAATGGGTAATAAAGGGATAATCTATCTTTTTAAACAATAACAATTCTGGTGTAGACTGTCCCTTTAAACTTTAATACGAATTGCTGAGTGTTTTGAGTACAATGCCCAATGGCAGGTGAGGGAGGAGCTAGCTTCCTGTAGTGCACTGCTGCTCACGAGCCTACCTAGGTATGCATTTCAACAAAGGATACCAAGAGAAAGAAGCAAATTTGATAACAGAAGTAATCATGAAAGCTGTTTAAAAGTGCATTCTCTATTTAAACATGAGAGAAAAAAATTAGCTTTACTATTCCTTTACCTAACACGTCATCTATCTTTACGCATGCGCTGGAGGCAGTTGCAAGTGCATTTTGCCAACCATTGTATCGGCAGCATGTTTAATGTTATTATCAGTAGTAATGCAATAGGAGAATCATTGTTACATGTACTGTATGTAATAGGAGAAGCATTGTTACATGTATGTTATAGGAGAAGCATTGTAATGATGTAATAGGAGAAGCATTGTTACATGTATGTTATAGGAGAAACATTGTAATGATGTAATAGGAGAAGCATTGTTACATGTACTGTATGTAATAGGAGAAGCATTGTAATGATGTAATAGGAGAAGCATTATTACATGTATGTAATAGGAGAAACATTGTTACATGTATGTAATAGGAGAAGCATTGTTACATGTATGTAATAGGAGAAACATTGTTACATGTATGTAATAGGAGAAGCATTGTTACATGTATGTAATAGGAGAAGCATTGTAATGATGTAATAGGAGAAACATTGTTACAAGTATGTAATAGGAGAAGCATTGTTACATGTATGTAATAGGAGAAGCATTGTAATGATGTAATAGGAGAAGCATTGTTACATGTATGTTATAGGAGAAACATTGTAATGATGTAATATGAGAGGCATTGTTACATGTATGTTATAGGATAAACATTGTAATGATGTAATAGGAGAAGCATTGTTACATGTACTGTATGTTATAGGAGAAACATTGTAATGATGTAATAAGAGAAGCATTGTTACATGTATGTTATAGGAGAAACATTGTAATGATGTAATAGGAGAAGCATTGTTACATGTATGTTATAGGAGAAACATTGTAATGATGTAATAGGAGAAGCATTGTTACATGTACTGTATGTTATAGGAGAAACATTGTAATGATGTAATAGGAGTAGCATTGTTACATGTATGTTATAGGAGAAACTTTGTAATGATGTAATAGGAGAAGCATTGTTACATGTATGTTATAGGAGAAACTGTGTAATGATGTAATAAGAGAAGCATTGTTACATGTATGTTATAGGAGAAACTGTGTAATGATGTAATAGGAGAAGCATTGTTACATGTACTGTATGTAATAGGAGAAGCATTGTAATGATGTAATAGGAGAAGCATTGTAATTATGTAATAGGAGAAGCATTGTAATTATGTAATAGGAGAAGCATTGTTACATGTATGTTATAGGAGAAACATTGTAATGATGTAATAGGAGAAGCATTGTTACATGTATGTTATAGGAGAAACATTGTAATGATGTAATAGGAGAAGCATTGTTACATGTATGTTATAGGAGAAACATTGTTACATGTATGTAATAGGAGAAGCATTGTTACATGTATGTTATAGGAGAAGCATTGTTACATGTATGTTATAGGAGAAGCATTGTTACATGTACTGTATGTTATAGGAGAAACATTGTAATGATGTAATAGGAGAAGCATTGTTACATGTATGTTATAGGAGAAACATTGTAATGATGTAATAGGAGAAGCATTGTTACATGTACTGTATGTTATAGGAGAAACATTGTAATGATGTAATAGGAGAAGCATTGTTACATGTATGTTATAGGAGAAACTTTGTAATGATGTAATAGGAGAAGCATTGTAATGATGTAATAGGAGAAGCATTGTAATGATGTAATAGGAGAAGCATTGTTACATGTATGTAATATGAGAAACTTTGTAATGATGTAATAGAAGAAGCATTGTTACATGTATGTTATAGGAGAAACTTTGTAATGATGTAATAGGAGAAGCATTGTTACATGTACTGTATGTAATAGGAGAAGCATTGTAATGATGTAATAGGAGAAACTTTGTAATGATGTAATAGGAGAAGCATTGTTACATGTATGTAATAGGAGAAGCATTGTTACATGTATGTAATAGGAGAAGCATTGTAATGATGTAATAGGAGAAGCATTGTTACATGTATGTAATAGGAGAAGCATTGTTACATGTATGTAATAGGAGAAGCATTGTTACATGTATGTAATAGGAGAAGCATTGTTACATGTATGTAATAGGAGAAGCATTGTTACATGTATGTAATAGGAGAATCATTGTTACATGTATGTAATAGGAGAAGCATTGTTACATGTATGTTATAGGAGAAACATTGTAATGATGTAATAGGAGAAGCATTGTTACATGTATGTTATAGGAGAAACATTGTAATGATGTAATAGGAGAAGCATTGTAATTATGTAATAGGAGAAGCATTGTTACATGTATGTTATAGGAGAAACTTTGTAATGATGTACTAGGAGAAGCATTGTTACATGTACTGTATGTAATAGGAGAAGCATTGTTACATGTATGTAATAGGAGAAGCATTGTTACATGTATGTAATAGGAGAAGCATTGTTACATGTACTGTATGTAATAGGAGAAGCATTGTTACATGTATGTTATAGGAGAAGCATTGTAATGATGTAATAGGAGAAGCATTGTTACATGTACTGTATGTTATAGGAGAAACATTGTAATGATGTAATAGGAGAAGCATTGTTACATGTACTGTATGTAATAGGAGAAGCATTGTAATGATGTAATAGGAGAAGCATTGTTACATGTACTGTATGTAATAGAAGAAGCCTTGTAATGATGTAATAGGAGAAGCATTGTTACATGTATGTAATAGGAGAAGCATTGTAATGATGTAATAGGAGAAGCATTGTTACATGTATGCAATAGGAGAAGCATTGTTACATGTATGTAATAGGAGAAGCATTGTAATTATGTAATAGGAGAAGCATTGTAATTATGTAATAGGAGAAGCATTGTTACATGTACTGTATGTAATAGGAGAAGCATTGTAATGATGTAATAGGAGAAGCATTGTTACATGTATGTTATAGGAGAAACATTGTAATCATGTAATAGGAGAAGCATTGTTACATGTATGTAATAGGAGAAATAATGTCACATGTATGTAATAGGAGAAGCATTGTAATGATGTAATAGGAGAAGCATTGTTACATGTATGTAATAGGAGAAGCATTGTAATGATGTAATAGGAGAAGCATTGTTACATGTATGTAATAGGAGAAATAATGTTATATGTATGTAATAGGAGAAGCATTGTTACATGTATGTAATAGGAGAAGCATTGTAATGATGTAATAGGAGAAGCATTGTTACATGTACTGTATGTAATAGGAGAAGCATTGTAATGATGTAATAGGAGAAGCATTGTTACATGTACTGTATGTAATAGGAGAAGCATTGTAATGATGTAATAGGAGAAGCATTGTTACATGTATGTAATAGGAGAAACATTGTAATTATGTAATAGAAGCATTGTTACCTGTATGTAATAGGAGACGCATTGTTACCTGTATGTAATAGGAGAATCATTGTTACATGTATGTAATAGAAGAAACATTGTTACATGTATGTAATAGGAGAAGCATTGTTACCTGTATGTAATAGGAGAATCATTGTTACATGTATGTAATAGAAGAAACATTGTTACATGTATGTAATAGGAGAAGCATTGTAATTATGTAATAGAAGCATTGTTACCTGTATGTAATAGGAGAAGCATTGTTACCTGTATGTAATAGGAGAATCATTGTTACATGTATGTAATAGAAGAAACATTGTTACATGTATGTAATAGGAGAAGCATTGTAATTATGTAATAGAAGCATTGTTACCTGTATGTAATAGGAGAAGCATTGTTACCTGTATGTAATAGGAAAATCATTGTTACATGTATGTAATAGAAGAAACATTGTTACAAGTATGTAATAGGAGAAGCATTGTTACATGTATGTAATAGGAGAAGCATTGTAATGATGTAATAGGAGAAGCATTGTTACATGTATGTAATAGGAGAAACATTGTTACATGTATGTAATAGAAGCATTGTTACATGTATGTAATAGGAGAAGCATTGTAATGATGTAATAGGAGAGGCATTGTTACATGTATGTAATAGGAGAAACATTGTTACATGTATGTAATAGAAGCATTGTTACATGTATGTAATAGGAGAAGCATTGTTACATGTATGTAATAGGAGAAACATTTTTACGTGTATGTAATAGGAGAAGCATTGTTACATGTATGTAATAGGATAATCATTGTTACATGTATGTAATAGAAGAAACATTGTTACATGTATGTAATAGGAGAAGCATTGTAATTATGTAATAGAAGCATTGTTACCTGTATGTAATAGGAGAAGCATTGTTACCTGTATGTAATAGGAGAATCATTGTTACATGTATGTAATAGAAGAAACATTGTTACATGTATGTAATAGGAGAAGCATTGTAATTATGTAATAGAAGCATTGTTACCTGTATGTAATAGGAGAAGCATTGTTACCTGTATGTAATAGGAGAATCATTGTTACATGTATGTAATGGAAGAAACATTGTTACAAGTATGTAATAGGAGAAGCATTGTTACATGTATGTAATAGGAGAAGCATTGTAATGATGTAATAGGAGAAGCATTGTTACATGTATGTAATAGGAGAAACATTGTTACATGTATGTAATAGAAGTATTGTTACATGTATGTAATAGGAGAAGCATTGTAATGATGTAATAGGAGAGGCATTGTTACATGTATGTAATAGGAGAAACATTGTTACATGTATGTAATAGGAGAAGCATTGTTACATGTATGTAATAGGAGAAACATTTTTACGTGTATGTAATAGGAGAAGCATTGTTACATGTATGTAATAGGAGAAGCATTGTTACATGTATGTAATAGGAGAAGCACTGTAATGATGTAATAGGAGAAGCATTGTTACATGTATGTAATAGGAGAAACATTGTTACATGTATGTAATAGGAGAAGCATTGTTACATGTATGTAATAGGAGAAACATTGTTACATGTATGTAATAGGAGAAACATTGTAATGATGTAATAGGAGAAGCATTGTTACATGTACTGTATGTAATAGAAGAAGCCTTGTAATGATGTAATAGGAGAAGCATTGTTACATGTATGTAATAGGAGAAGCATTGTAATGATGTAATATGAGAAGCATTGTAATGATGTAATAGGAGAAGCATTGTTACATGTATGTAATAGGAGAAACATTGTTACATGTATGTAATAGGAGAAACAGTGTTACATGTATGTAATAGGAGAAGCATTGTAATGATGTAATAGGAGAAGCATTGTTACATGTATATACTAGGAGAAACATTGTTACATGTATGTAATAGGAGAAGCATTGTTACATGTATGTAATAGGAGAAGCATTGTTACATGTATGTAATAGGAGAAACATTTTTACATGTATGTAATAGGAGAAACATTGTTACATGTATGTAATAGGAGAAGCATTGTTACATGTATGTAATAGGAGAAACATCGTTACATGTATGTAATAGGAGAAGCATTGTTATATGTATGTAATAGGAGAAGCATTGTTACATGTATGTAATAGGAGAAACATTGTTACATGTATGTAATAGGAGAAGCATTGTTATATGTATGTAATAGGAGAAGCATTGTTACATGTATGTAATAGGAGAAATATCGTTACATGTATGTAATAGGAGAAACATTTTTACATGTATGTAATAGGAGAAACATTGTTACATGTATGTAATAGGAGAAGCATTGTTACATGTATGTAATAGAAGCATTGTTACATGTATGTAATAGGAGAAACATTGTTACATGTATGTAATAGGAGAAGCATTGTTACATGTATGTAATAGGAGAAGCATTGTTACATGTATGTAATAGGAGAAGCATGGTTACATGTATGTAAAAATGCTTTTGTTCTTTTCTAAAATTTGTTGCTGTCCCGTGCAAATATACATTTTAGTTTTTATTTTTTACTTTGGAGATCTTTAAAGGGATAGAAAGGTCAACATTAAAATGTTCATGGGTGTATTTCAGTTTTAAATAGAAGCATTTTTGCAATATATTTCTATTAGGAATAATGTTTCTAGTAAAAGTTGTTACTGCATTTCAGTGACATACGCACATATGCCCGCTGCTGGTGGTGTGTATTGCGCCTGTGAAGAATTTGTGTAATATAAACCACTGCTGACTCTCTGAGCAGGCATTGTGTTTAAATGCTGGAGCACCGGTCCTCACAGCATATGTGCGTATGCTGCAGGAATAAATTTTACCAGAAACATTTTGGCTAATGGAACGTGTTCCTTTGTCATTCAGTGGTTTCATGATTTTATTTCTCCACAGGCAATCCAGAACAGTAGCATCAATGAGAAAGTGTATTAATTGCAGGATTTCTACTGATCTGATTGCAAGCTCTTTGGATCAGTAATTCTAACGTTAATATGGATACAGTGTATTTTAAAGGGACATGAAACTCACAATTCACCATTCACATTGATGCTATAATTTAAACAATTTTTCAATTTACTTCTACTTTCTAATTTGCTTCATTCTTTTGGTATCGTTTGTTGAGGACACAGTAATTCACTACTGGGAGTTAAATGAATGCCAGTGACGAGGTATATATGCACAACCACCTATCAACAGCTTCTGGGCCTACCTAGGTATTCTTTTTAACAAAGGATACAAAGAGAACAAAACAAATTAGATAACAGAAATACATTGGAAAGTTATATAAAATTGCATGCACTATCTGAACCATGAAAGAAACAAATAGTTTTGATGTCCCTTTAACGTGACACATGCATTACTCATTGCTATCACGTACATTTATGTTCCCGTGAGCTATGATAAATTCATATAACTTTAGTTTTTTTACCTAATCTATTGCAAAGTCCTTCCCACAGACCACTTTACATACAGCTAAGAGCAGCGTACTGCAACTAATGATGTCTTACTGCTCAAATCCCAAATTCAGCAGTGGGCGGATGCGGGTACAAGAAATGCAGAAGGCACAAATATTAAAGCACAGAGAGTTCAAGGGCATCAATTTTGTCACAAATTGATAATACTTAGCATTTAATAAGGCTTTTAAATATTCTAAAAATAAAAATAGGATTTATGGCACAAAATAAAAAAAGTGTAGATTGTTAGATTATGATTAACTAGCTGTTGCTCGCATGGATTTTGTGATTTGTAAAAAATAGCGAAAAACTAAATACCAATTTTCACGTCTGTAACATCGTCTGTTTTTGAGATATAGGTATCCTCATAAATCAGCCCCCCCTTTTGACCCCCCTTAAAGGGACAGTCAAGTCCAAAAAAAACTTTCATGATTCAAATAGGGCATGTCATTTTAGACAACTTTTCAATTTACTTTTATCACCAATTTTGCTTTGTTCTCTTGGTATTCTTAGTTGAAAGCTAAACCTAGGAGGTTTATATGCTAATTTCTTAGACCTTGAAGGCCGCCTCTAATCTGAAAGCATTTTGACAATTTTTCACCACTAGAGGGCATTAGTTCATGTGTTTCATATAGATAAGAATGAACTCACGCACATGAAGTTACCTAGGAGTGAGCACTGATTGGCTAAAATGCAAGTCTGTCTAAGAACTGAAATAACGGGGCAGTTTGCAGAGGCTTAGATACAAGGTAATCACAGAGGTATAACTGTGTTGGTTATGCAAAACTGGGAAATTGATAATAAAGGGATTATCTATATTTCTAAACAACAAAAATTCTGGTGTTGACTGTCCCTTTAAGTGGATTTTGGGGAAATGGTAAAACACGTGTTTCTTTATTTTTCAAGGAGAATCTAAATTCCAATTTTCACGTTTGTAACATTGTCAGTTTTTGAGATATAGGTATCCTCATAAATAGCCCCCCCTCTTAACCCCCCTTAAAGGGACATAATACTCATATGCTAAATCACTTGAAACTGATGCAGTATAACTGTAAAAAGTTGACAGCAAAGTATCAACTGAGCATCTCTAAGAAAAAAAGGAAGATATTTTACCTCACAACTTCCTCAGCTCAGCAGAGTAAGTGCTGTGTAAAAAGTTATACTTCAGCTGCTATCCAGCTCCAGGTAAAAAAAAAAATGAAGAAATGAACTGCAGCCAATCAGCATCAGCAGTTATGAAGTCTTTTACTGTGATCTCATGAGATTTGACTTAATTTTCATGAGATTTCATAGTAAACTTCCTTAAACTGAATATGGAAATAACATGTGTGCACAAGCTCACCCCCTTGGCTGATTTTGAAATAGGATGAGAGCTACTGAAATCTTATTGGCTGATTTGAACAGCCAATAGGATTTCAATAGCTCTAATCCTATTGGCTGTTTTGAAACATTCAGCCAATAGGAATGCAAGGTATACCAAATTGATTGCGGTACCTTGCATTCAATATTCAGTATACGACGGACAACGGATGCAGAGGAGCCTCCATGCCACCGAGGACCGCCGCCACAGATGACCAACGCCAAGGATCGCCACATCTGGGAAGACCGCTCCGTATCTCCACTCTGTGCCGCCTTCGCTGTGGATGAAGATGATGGACCGTCCTGGAAGACCTTCTCCACCGGACTTCTGAAACCGTGAGTACCTATTTGGGGCTTTAGTGTTAGTTTTTTTTTTTAATTTTGGGGAGGGTTTTTGTTTTTTTAGATTAGGGTTTATTGAGCAAATTTGCCAAAGAGCTGAATGCCCTTTTAAGTGCAGTGAAAAAGAGCTGAATGCCATTTTAGGGCAATGCTCATACAAATGCCCCTTTAGGGGCAATGGGTAGTTTAGGTTTATTACTGTTAGGATTTTTTTTATTTTGGGGGGTTTGGTGGGTGGGGGGTTTTACTGTTAGTGTGGAACTTTGTTTATTTTTAATGTAAAAGAGCTGATTTCTTTAGGGCAATGCCCTACAAAAAAAAGCCCTTTTAATGGCTTTTGGTAGCTTCTTCTTAGATTAGGGGGTGTTTTTATTTTGGAGGGCTTTTTTATTTTCATAGGGATTAGGTTTAATTTTTTTTATTTTGGATAGTGTTGTTTATTATTTTTTTGTAATGTTAGACTTTTTTATTTTTTGGAATGTTAGCCTTTTTTATTTTCTGTAATTTTAGATTAATGTAATGTATTATTTTTTATTTTAATTGTAATTTATTTATTTTTTAATGTAATTAAGTGCTTAATTTAGGGGTTGTTATGCTAGGGGGCTTAGTCATTAAATTAGTTTTTTGCATTGTGGGCGGTTTAGGAGTTAATAGGTAAATTAGGTTTAAAGTGAATGTTGTTTTTTTATAGTTTTGATGGCATATATTAATTCCTTCAATGTTTAATTTTTTTTTTTATATATTTATATCACCAATTTTCGGACGTTTTCAATCCCAGCTCCTCCCATCCACTACTTCCTTATTTTCCTCCCTGTTACGTATAGAGTGGTCCCACCCGCTGTTTACTTTTTCACAAAGCACGCTCCCGTCTAGTACAACAGCGCATGCGTTACACTGTGATTCCGTTGAATAGCTACATAGTATTCAATGAAATTAAAGTATTCAATTCTATTTTTAAAATATTTTTAATATAAAATTATTGCAATAAAATTAGATAGTTACTATAATAATTTAAATATAAATATTGCCAATATTCATATTTATGTTCTATATGCATCTCAATTATATTAACGCTTTTAAAATACGTTTACAAAGTCATTATATATGTTTTTACATCAGAGCTGATACAATCGCTACTTACCTGGCTGTAGGACGATTGTTAAATAATTTTCAAACACTGAAAAAAATGCTACCGCGCATGCATGAAGCGTGAACGTGTGGCAAAGTTGAATAGAAGATTAGCGGTCTAACGCAGGTGCATTAGGAACGAGTGACGTATTAAAAAGAGGTTTGTTCCTCCCGAGGGGGGATTCAATGATTGGTAGACAAGATTTAACATAATCTGACAATCAAAAAGCTAAGATGGCGGGTAGAGGAATAATACTTTGAGCGAACGGCTAGTAAGGTAAAATACAAAGCAAACAATAATAAAATCATTAAATTATGAATTAAAGTACACATATTTTTGGATAGCGATTACTGCAGTGTTAACGGGAGAGACTGACTTTACATTCACTTTAATGCGTTGTGGGTGGTTTGCGGATTAGGAGTTAATAGATGTATTAAAGGGACAGTCTACACCAGAATTTTTATAGTTTTAAAAGATAGATAATCCCTTTATTACCCATTTCCCAGTTTTGCATAACCAACACAGTTATAATAATATACTTTTAACCTTTGTGATTATCTTGTATCTAAGCCTCTGCAAACTGCCGCTTTTTTCAGTTCTTTTGACAGACTTGCAGTCTAGCTAATCAGTGCCTGCTCCCAGATTACTTCACGTGCACGAGCATAGTGTTATCTATATGAAATATGTGAACTAACACCCTCTAGTGGTGAAAAACTGTTAAAATGCAATCTGAAAGAGGTGGGCTTCAAGGTGTAAGAAATTAGCATATGAACCTCTTAGGTTAAGCTTTCAACTAAGAATACCAAGAGAACAAAGCAAAATTGGTGACAAAAGTAAATTGGAAAATTGTTTAAAATCCCATGCTCTATCTGAATCATGAAAGTTTATTTTGGCCTAGACTGTCCCTTTAAGTAGTTTGCGATTTTGTCGTTGGTGGATTTAGAGGTTAATAATTTTATTGTTTTTTTTTTTTCTTTCTTAATACTTTGTTTGGGCGGTTATTTTTTTTTACTTATTACGGCATTTATTTATTTTTTCAATACTTATTGTGGGCGGTTATTTTTTTTTTAATGCTCCGTTTGCCTTCGCTGCATCTCAGTGGATTCAGAAAATGGCAGGGTGGTGAAATAATCCACCGCTGCATCTCAGTGGATTCAGAAAATGGCAGGGTGGTGAAATAATCCACCGCTGCATCCCTGTGGATTCTGAAAATGGTGTTTTCTTTTACCACCCTGCCATTTTCTGAATCCACCTGGTTGCAGCTAAGCTGCATCCAGGTGAATTCTTTTGGCTGCCTCGCGCTGCCAACAATCCTTTGAGGATGCGTGTGCAACTGCCGACAGTGACGGACTCGTTACAAACACAATTATAGTATAGATGAATGTAGTGATATTCTCTTACTGATTGGGAGCAAGAGGAACTACTGTTTATATAATGTTATACATGTTTTTATATGTTTTTTTCACTATTGAAAGGTCACATGACAAAAAAATGCATTGTTTGAGTACTGCTTTGTAGCGTGTCATTTAAAATCTGCATGCCGTTTTTTTACATATTTTTACTTAATCCAGTGGCGTCACTAGGGGGGTGTGGCCCGCATCCGGATGACACTACCAGCCAGAGTGCATAGATTTATTAGAGGGGCCAGCAGTTGTTAACAGCCCTGGAGTTTTGCCACGAGTGGGGAAGTTGTAGGCACACTTAATTTTTGTGAAAATCCCCCAGTTTCAAGAGGAACTTGCAGGTGCAACGTCAGAAACTTTCTCACTGCGTGTAGGTGGTTCCCATTCAAATCCCATCTCTGCCCAGGTCCCAGGAGTTCCCCCACCACTCTGCTAACACTTCCAGTAGAAGGAGCAGGCATCTTTTATCCTGTGTGCACCACCTGAGCCGTGCACCATGTCCCTACATCCCCATTTTTGGCGAGCCTGGAGGAGACCAGGCAGATGCAGCTCCTGTAGAGCCTGAAGGACAAGGTAAGAGTCCAGGCACCGTCTGTGCTGATGTAAAGCGAAAAAGTATACCAATATAAAAAGACTATAATTTCTCTTGTAAGGTGTATCCAGTCCACGGATCATCCATTACTTGTGGGATATTCTCATTCCCAACAGGAAGTTGCAAGAGGACACCCACAGCAGAGCTGTAATATAGCTCCTCCCCTAACTGTCATAGCCAGTCATTCTCTTGCAACTCTCAACAAGCAAGGACGTTGTAGGAGAGAGTGGTTAAATATAGCTAGTTTATTTTCTTCAATCAAAAGTTTGTTATTTTTAAATATTACCGGAGTTGTGCTATTTTATCTCAGGCAGTAAATAGAAGAAGAATCTGCCTGAGGTTTCTATGATCTTAGCAGGTTGTAACTAAGATCCATTGCTATTCTCACATATGTCTGAGGGGATTACACAGATGAGGTAACTTCAGCGAGAGAATGGCGTGCAGTTTATTCTGCTATCAGGTATGTGCAGTTATAATTTTTTCTAGAGATGGAAAACACTAGAAAATGCTGCTGATACCGGATTAATGTAAGTTAAGCCTGAATACAGTGATTTAATAACGACTGGTATCATGCTTACTCCCAGGGGTAATACCCTTATGATATTTACAATATAAAACGTTTGCTGGCATGTTTAATCGTTTTTATATATGCTTTGGTGATAAAACTTTATTGGGGCCTAGTTTTTTCCACATGGCTGGCTTAAATTTTGACTAGAAACAATTTCCACTGTTGTAGTATAAAAGTTACAGTTGGTGCAGTTAAAAATTACAAACTGTGACATCCAGCTTCCCTCAAAGGCCCTCTGAATGCTATAGGACATCTCTAAAGGGCCCAAAGGCTTTCCAAAGTCGTTTATTGGGGAAGGTAGGGCCACAGCTTGCTGTGGCAGTTGGTTGTGACTGTTAAAAAATGTCTATTTCTTTTTTTTTATCCGTTTTTTGAACTAAGGAATTAATCATCCATTTGCAAGTGGGTGCAATGCTCTGTTAGCCTATTATACACACTGTAAAAATTTCGTTTGATTTACTGCATTTTTTCACTGTTTTTCAAATTCTGACAAAATTTGTTTCTCTTAAAGGCACAGTACCGTTTTTTATATTTGCTTGTTAACTTGATTTAAAGTGTTTTCCAAGCTTGCTAGTCTCATTGCTATTCTGTATAAACATGTCTGACATAGAAGAAAATCCTTGTTTATTATGTTTAAAAGCCATGGTGGAACCCCCTCTTAGAATGTGTACCAAATGTACTGATTTCATTTTCTGTCTTTAAAAAATGTATCACCAGAGGAATCTGACGAGGGGGAAGTTATGCCGACTAACTTTCCCCACGTGTCAGACCCTTTGACTCCCGCTTAAGGGACTCACGCTCAAATGGCGCCAAGTACATCTAGGGCGCCCATAGCGTTTACTTTACAAGACATGGCGGCAGTCATGGATAATACACTGTCAGCGGTATTAGCCAGACTACCTGAACTTAGAGGTAAGCGAGATAACTCTGGGGTGAGACAAAATGCAGAGCATACTGACGCTTTAAGAACCATGTCTGATACTGCCTCACAATATGCAGAAGCTGAGGAAAGAGAGCTTCAGTCAGTGGGTGATGTTAATGACTCAGGAAAGATACCTGATTCTAATATTTCTACATTTAAATTTAAGCTTGAACACCTCCGCGTGTTGCTTAGGGAGGTTTTAGCTGCTCTGAATGACTGTGATACCATTGCAGTGCCAGTGAAATTGTGTAGACTGGATAAATACTTTGCAGTGCTGATGTGTACTGATGTTTTTCCAAATACCTAAAAGGTTTACAGAAATTATTAATAAGGAATGGGATAGACCAGGTGTGCCGTTCTCTTCCCCTCCTATTTTTAGAAAAATGTATCCAATAGACGCCACCACATGAGACTTATGGCAGACAGTCCCTAAGGTGGAGGGAGCAGTTTCTACTCTAGTAAAGCGTACTACTATCCCTGTCGAGGACAGTTGTGCTTTTTTTTTTAGATCCAATGGATAAAAAATTAGAGGTTACCTTAAGAAAATATTTATTCAACAAGGTTTTATCCTACAGCCCCTTGCATGCATTGCCCCTGTCACTGCTGCTGCGGCGTACTGGTTTGAGTCTCTGGAAGAGGCTTTACAGGTAGCGACTCCATTGGATGACATACTTGGCAAACTTAGAGCACTTAAGCTAGCCAATTCTTTTATTCTGATGCCATTGTTCATTTGACTAAACTAACGGCTAAGAATTCTGGTTTTGCTATACAGGCGCGCAGAACGCTATGGCTTAGATCATGGTCAGCTGACGTGACTTCAAAATCTAAGCTACTTAACATTCCCTTCATGGGGCAGACCCTATTCGGGCCTGGTTGAAGGAGATTATTGCTGATATCACTGGAGGAAAAGGTCATGCCCTTCCTCAGGACAGGTCCAAATCTAGGGCCAAACAGTCTAATTTCCGTGCCTTTCAAAACTTCAAGGCAGGTGCGGCATCAACTTCCTCTAATAATAAACAAGAGGGAACTTTTGCTCAATCCAAGACGGTCTGGAGACCAAACCTGACATGGAAAAAAGGTAAGCAGGTAAAAAATCCTGCTGCTGCCTCTAAGACAGCATGAAGGAACGGCCCCCTATCCGGGAACGGATCTAGTAGGGGGCAGACTTTCACTCTTTGCCCAGGCGTGGGCAAGAGATGTTCAGGATCCCTGGACGTAGGAAATTATATCCCAGGGATATCTTCTGGACTTCAAAGCTTCCCCCCCAAAAGGGAGATTTCACCTTTCACAATTATCTGCACACCAGATAAAGAGAGAGGCATTCTTACACTGTGTACGAGTCCTCCTAGTTATGGGAGTGATCCATCCAGTTCCAAAGGAGGAACAGAGACAGGGTTTTTACTCAAATCTGTTTGTGGTTCCCAAAAAAGAGGGAACCTTCAGACCAATTTTGGATCTAAAGATCTTAAACAAATTCCTCAAACTTCCGTCGTTCAAGATGGAAACTATTCGTACCATCCTACCACTGATCCAGGAAGGTCAATATATGACTACAGTGGATCTAAAGGATGCTTATCTTCACATTCCGATACACAAAGATCATCATCGGTTTCTCAGGTTTGCCTTTTAAGACAGGCATTACCAGTTGCAGCTCTTCCCTTGGGATTAGCTACAGCCCCAAGAATCTTTACAAAGTTCTAGGGTCACTTATGGCGGTCCTAAGGCCGCGGGGCATAGCAGTAGCCCCTTATTTAGACGACATCCTGATACAGGCGTCAAACTTCCAAATTGCCAAGTCTCATATGGACGTAGTAATGGCATTTCTGTGGTCGCATGTGTGGAAAGTGAACCAGGAAAAGAGTTCTCTATCCCCACTCACAAGAGTTTCCTTTCTAGGGACTCTGATAGATTCTGTAGAAATGAAAATTCACCTGACGGAGTCCAGGTTATCAAAGCTTCTAAATTCCTGCCGAGTTCTTCATTCCGCGCCCTTCGGTGGTTCAGAGTATGGAAGTAATCGGCTTAATGGTAGCGGCAATGGACATAGTGCCGTTTGCACGCTTACATCTCAGACCGCTGCAACTATGCATGCTCAGTCAGTGGAGCGGGGATGTGACAGACCCTGTGGTCAGAACTAAAAGAATTGACCTTGTGTAGCTTTGAGAAGCTGTTTTCTAAAAGACAGGTTTGCTGGCCTCAGCTATTGTGTGCTATAATTACGTTTAAGTAATAAACATTCCATTGTTTAATCACTCTCAGAGAGCAGACGCCTAAGTGATAAGGAAAGCCAAGAGTGTCTTGTGTTTAAAGTGTTAAGTAATGTAATTCTATTGTATCATGTCAAAGGGCGTCTTCCCCTTTTATCTAATGTACAAGAGTCTTTCAACCCCCCCATCTGGGGTCAAACCTGTATAAATACTAGGCATCTAGCCTTTAATAAATGACATTCTGTTTTAAACCTGAAATGTGGAGCCTGGTCTCATGTTGAGGGGGAAACTGATTGGGGTTGTGAATTGCTGATTCCCTATGCAGGACATTGTTCATCTGGTGTTAACCCTTGGTACACTGTTGGTACCGTAACAATTGGTGGCAAGCAACGGACTGAACCTTATCGCCCAGAAGAGCAACTACACAAGCCAGTAACCTCAGGAAGAGGGGGATTATTACAATACTGACAAAGATGGAAAGAGTACCAGGGACCGTAGGAACCAATGGGCCCAGCATAGCAGACAGAACCCCTGAAGAAGCAAGCTTTGATCGGGCGGTTAAAATAAGACTGGCACATTATGGCCCCAACCCATCTGCGGAAATTATCGACCGGGTCATAGCAGCTGTGGAGGCCAACCTACTTCGCCAAAGCGGCGCTGCAGCAGCTCAAGACACAGCAACCCCAGTGGAAAAGAGAAAAGTAAATTTTGCAGCTTTTAAAAACTTCCTGGAAACAGAAGGAGAGATTGATGGGTACCTTGCGGATTTTGAGAGGCAATGTGCACTACACAAGGTACCCGCAGAGTCACGATATTATCCGGAAAATCATCCGGCCGGGCCAGTGAGGCTTTTCGGGCCATTCCAGATGAGGAAGTCGGGGATTATAATACTGTAAAAGAGGCTCTGCTCTCCAGGTATGCGGTTACACCGGAGGCATACCGGAGGCGGTTCAGAGACACTGTTAAATTAGCTGGTGATTCCTACCTTGAGTGGGCATGTAAGGTGCACCGCACAGCAGCTCACTGGATAGCGGGGTGCCAAGCCGTATCTGGGGAATAGGTGCTGCAGCTATTCCTGTTGGAACATTGCTTTGACAAGTTATCAGCAGGAGTTAGAGAGTGGGTTCGGGACCGTAAACCCTCCACCCTGCATGAAGCGGCTCGCTTGGCAGATGAGTATACGGATGCCCGCAAACTGGACACTGCTACCACTAAGCCCCCTGCTAGAGTGGAGTACAGACCCCCAGTCACCCCAGCAGCTGCCAGTTACCAACCCCCGGTGCACCGCTATACCACACGGCCTCTGGCCACGAACTACCCTCAGAGAGTCCAGTTCAATTCGCGGGGCTACTCACAACCTATTTGGTGCTTTGGATGTAAGCAACTAGGGCACAAAAGACCAGAGTGTCCCCTAAACGCAGCGAGCCAAGCACAGTCCTGGAGAAGACCCGCCGGCGGAATCCCACATAATCCTCAGCCTGCGGCCCGCTACGTAGAGGCGCAAGAATGCTGGGGCAGCCTACATGAAGCAGACCCCGTGCAAGCTGCCCACCGGAATAACCGGCAACTGGTTAAAGTGAATGGGAAGGAGGTCAGTGGTCTACGGGATACTGGTGCTACCATGACCTTGCTTCGAAAGAACTTGGTGTCTGAGAAACAGCACACTGGAGACACTGTGGCTGTGAGGGTAGCAGGGGGCACTGTGTTCCGCCTACCTGTTGCCAGGGTACATTTGGATTGGAGAGTGGGCGCTAGACCTGTGAATGTGGGGGTCAAGAAGGACTTACCTGCTGATGTTCTCCTTGGAAATAACTTGGCCCCCCTTGTTTCTGCCTATGCTCCCATGGGTCCCGCTGATGTTAACCCTGTGACTACCCGTGCTCAGATCCGTGCAGCAGAGACTGACCCCCCTGCTGCTAAGCCCCAGGACGCTGAGCTCAGTAAATCTCTATCCGCTATTGATACGTGGAAGTCCCGTTACAATGCGCTGATGAAGGAGAAGAGGAGCGCAGAGGAAAAGGCACGTTTAGAACGTGAATCTCTGCTAGACAAGCTGCACCGACAGACTGCAGAAAACACCAGCTTGAGAGTGGGACATGAAACATTAAAGACAAACTTAGCGACACTTGAGGAGAAGCTGACGCTGGCTCATAGTGAGGTGCAGCAACTCAAGGGCACCCTATGTCAGTATGAAGGGATTGTGGATACCTATAAAGAGCAGGTACAGAAAACTCGTAAAGAAGCTGATGGGATTTTCAAAGGACTGTTTAGCCCTAGTCTGGGCACTGAGGAAGTTGAACCCTTGTTTGTATGGACAGGAATTCTCTCTCAAAACGGGAATACAGATGGATTGTACTGGCAAACTGACATGCCTACCACCTCCTAGTCCGGTCATCCCCAGGTTGACCCGCCAAAGGGTCAAGCCGGGTCTGCCCGAGTGTTCCACAAGGGCGGAGCTATGTGACAGACCCTGTGGTCAGAACTAAAAGAATTGACCTTGTGTAGCTTTGAGAAGCTGTTTTCTAAAAGACAGGTTTGCTGGCCTCAGCTATTGTGTGCTATAATTACGTTTAAGTAATAAGCATTCCATTGTTTAATCACTCTCAGAGAGCAGACGCCTAAGTGATAAGGAAAGCCAAGAGTGTCTTGTGTTTAAAGTGTTAAGTAATGTAATTCTATTGTATCATGTCAAAGGGCGTCTTCCCCTTTTATCTAATGTACAAGAGTCTTTCAACCCCCCCCATCTGGGGTCAAACCTGTATAAATACTAGGCATCTAGCCTTTAATAAATGACTTTCTGTTTTAAACCTGAAATGTGGAGCCTGGTCTCATGTTGAGGGGGAAACTGATTGGGGTTGTGAATTGCTGATTCCCTATGCAGGACATTGTTCATCTGGTGTTAACCCTTGGTACACTGTTGGTACCGTAACAGGGGATTACACAGATTTGTCCCCTCAACTGAATCTGGACCAAGAGACCAGGGATTCTCTTCTCTGGTGGCTATCTCGGGTCCATCTGTCCAAAGGTATGACCTTTCGCAGGCCAGATTGGACAATTGTTATGACAGATGCCAGCCTTCTAGGTTGGGGTGCAGTCTGGAACTCCCTGAAGGCTCAGGGATCGTGGACTCAGGAGGAGTCTCTCCTTCCATTAAATATTCTGGAACTAAGAGCGATATTCAAGGCTCTTCAGGCTTGGCCTCAGTTAGCAACTCTGAGGTACATCAGATTTCAGTCGGACAACATCACGACTGTAGCTTACATCAACCATCAAGGGGGAACGAGAAGTTCCCTAGAGATGTTAGAAGTTTAAAAAATAATTTGCTGGGCAGAGATTCACTCTTGCCACCTATCAGCTATCCATATCCCAGGTGTAGAGCACTGGGAGGCGGATTTTCTAAGTCGTCAGACTTTTCATCCGGGAGAGTGGGAACTCCATCCGGAGGCATTTGCACAACTGATTCATCGTTGGGGCAAACCAGAACTGGATCTCATGGCATCTCGCCAGAACGCCAAGCTTCTGTGTTACGGATCCAGGTCCAGGGATCCCAAGGCGACACTGATAGATGCTCTAGCAGCGCCCTGGTCTCTCAACCTGGCTTATGTGTTTTCACCGTTTCCTCTGCTCCCTCGACTGATTGCCAAGATCAAGCAGGAGAGAGCATCGGTGATTCTGATAGCACCTGCGTGGCCACGCAGGACGTGGTATGCAGATCTAGTGGACATGTCATCCTTTCCACCATGGTCTCTGCCTCTGAAACAGGACCTTCTACTTCAGGGTCCTTTCAACCATCCAAATCTAATTTCTCTGAGGCTGACTGCCTGGAGATTGAACGCTTGATTTTATCAAAGCGTGGCTTCTCTGAGTCAGTTATTGATACCTTAAGACAGGCACGAAAGCCTGTCACCAGGAAAATTTACCATAAGGTATGGCGTAGATATCTTTATTGGTGTGAATCCAAGGGTTACTCATGGAGTAAGGTCAGGATTGCTAGGATATTATCTTTTCTCCAAGAAGGTTTGGAAAAAGGATTGTCAGCTAGATAAGCGTCTGGCAGATGTTCCAGACGTTCTGGCATTTTGTCAGGCTTTAGTTAGAATCAAGCCTGTGTTTAAACCTCTTGCTCCACCATGGAGCTTAAACTTGGTTCTTAAGGTTCTTCAAGGAGTTCCGTTTGAACCTCTTCATTCCATAGATATCAAGCTTTTATCTTGGAAAGTTCTTTTTTTGGTAGCTATTTCCTCGGCTCGTAGAGTCTCTGAGCTATCTGCCTTACAATGTGATTCTCCTTATCTGATTTTTCATATGGATAAGGTAGTCCTGCATACCAAACCTGGGTTCTTACCTAAGGTGGTATCTAACAAGAATATCAATCAAGAGATTGTTGTTCCATCCTTGTGTTACACAATTTGGACGTGGTCCATGCTTTAAAGTTTTACTTACAAGCTACTAAAGATTTTCGTCAAACATCTGCTTTGTTTGTTGTCTACTCTGGACAGAGGAGAGGTCAAAAGGCTTCGGCAACCTCTTTTTCTTTTTGACTAAGAAGCTTAATCCGCTTAGCCTATGAGACTGCTGGACAGCAACCTCCTGAAAGGATTACAGCTCATTCCACAAGAGCTGTGGCTTCCATTTGGGCCTTTAAAAATGAGGCTTCTTTTGATCAGATTTGCAAGGCGACGACTTGGTCTTCGCTTCATATTTTTTCAAAATTTTACAAATTTGATACTTTTGCTTCTTCGGAGGTTATATTTGGGAGAAAGGTTTTACGGGCAGTGGTTCCTTCCATTTAAGTTCCTGCCTTGTCCCTCCCTTCATCCGTGTACTTTAGCTTTGGTATTGGTATCCCACAAGTAATGGATGATCCGTGGACTGGATACACCTTACAAGAGAAAACACAATTTATGCTTACCTGATAAATTTATTTCTCTTGTGGTGTATCCAGTCCACGGCCCGCCCTGTCATTTTAAGGCAGGTAATTTTTAAATTTAAACTACAGTAACCACTGCACCCTATGGTTCCTCCTTTCTCGGCTTGTTTTCGGTCGAATGACTGGCTATGACAGTTAGGGGAGGAGCTATATTACAGCTCTGATGTGGGTGTCCTCTTGCAACTTCCTGTTGGGAATGAGAATATCCCACAAGTAATGGATGATCCGTGGACTGGATACACCACAAGAGAAATAAATTTATTAGGTAAGCATAAATTGTGTTATTGTGAGTACCAGAATGCAAGCCAAGCTCCAGTTTTGGTTATTCACACAACTTTCTCTACTATGCACAACTCTGCCAGCTATTACAGACTTGGAACAGAGAGCAGAATATTCAAAGTTTGCGCCAAAAAACTTCACCTCACCTGTTTTCTCAGACTGAACCAAACGCTAGATGTAGGGTGGTGATATGGTATAGTATACTATATATCACCTTCCTAATTATTTAAAACAAAAAGGCCTAGATTTGGAGTTTGGCGTTAGCCGTGAAAACCAGCGTTAGAGGCTCCTAACGCTGGTTTTAGGCTACATCCGGTATTTGGAGTCACTCAAAAAAGGGTCTAACGCTCACTTTTCAGCCGCGACTTTTCCATACCGCAGATCCCCTTACGTCAATTGCATATCCTATCTTTTCAATGGGATATTTCTAACTCCGGTATTTAGAGTCGTGTCTGAAGTGAGCGTTAGAACTCTAACGACAAAACTCCAGCCGCAGGAAAAAAGTCAGTAGTTAAGAGCTTTCTGGGCTAACGCCGGTTTATAAAGCTCTTAACTACTGTACTCTAAAGTACACTAACACCCATAAACTACCTATGTACCCCTAAACCGAGGTCCCCCCACATCGCCGCAACTCGATTAAATTTTTTAACCCCTAATCTGACGACCGCCAACTACGTTATCCTTATGTACCCCTAATCTGCTGCCCCTAACACCGCCGACCCCTATATTATATTTATTAACCCCTAATCTGCCCCCCACAATGTCGCCGCCAGCTACCTACACTTATTAACCCCTAATCTGCCGACCGCAAAGCGCCGCCACCTACGTTATCCTTATGTACCCCTAATCTGCTGCCCCTAACACCGCCGACCCCTATATTATATTTATTAACCCCTAATCTGCCCCCCTCAACGTCGCCTCCACCTGCCTACACTTATTAACCCCTAATCTGCCTGAGCACTACTATAATAAAGTTATTAACCCCTAATCCGCCTCACTAACCTTATAATAAATAGTATTAACCCCTAATCTGCCCTCCCTAACATCGCCGACACCTAACTTCAATTATTAACCCCCTAATCTGCCGACCGGAGCTCACCGCTATTCTAATAAATGTATTAATTCCTAAAGCCAAGTCTAACCCTAACACTAACACCCCCCTAAATTAAATATAATTTTAATCTAACGAAATTAATTAACTCTTATTAAATAAATTATTCCTATTTAAAGCTAAATACTTACCTGTAAAATAAATCCTAATATAGCTACAATATAAATTATAATTACATTGTAGCTATTTTAGGATTAATATTTATTTTACAGGCAACTTTGTAATTATTTTAACCATGTACAATAGCTATTAAATAGTTAAGAACTATTTAATAGTTACCTAGTTAAAATAATTACAACTTTACCTGTAAAATAAATCCTAACCTAAGTTACAATTAAACCTAACACTATACTATCATTAAATTAATTAAATAAAATACCTACAATTACCTACAATTAAACCTAACACTAGACTATCAATAAATTAATTAAATAAAATACCTACAATTACCTACAATTAAACCTAACACTACACTATCAATAAATTAATTAAATACAATATCTACAAATAACTACAATGAAATAAACTAACTAAAGTACAAAAAATAAAAAAGAACTAAGTTACAAAAAATAAAAAAATATCTACAAACATAAGAAAAATATTACAACAATTTTAAACTAATTACACCTACTCTAAGCCCCCTAATAAAACAACAAAGCCCCCCAAAATAAAAAATGCCCTACCCTATTCTAAATTACTAAAGTTAAAAGCTCTTTTACCTTACCAGCCCTGAACAGGGCCCTTTGCGGGGCATGCCCCAAGAAGTTCAGCTCTTTTGCCTGTAAAAAAAACATACAATACCCCCCCCCCCAACATTACAACCCACCACCCACATACCCCTAATCTAACCCAAACCCCCCTTAAATAAACCTAACACTAAGCCCCTGAAGATCTTCCTACCTTATCTTCACCATACCAGGTTCACCGATCCGTCCTGAAGAGCTCCTCCGATGTCCTGATCCAAGCCCAAGCGGGGGGCTGAAGATGTCCATGATCCGGTAGAAGTCTTCATCTAAGCGGGGCAGAAGAGGTCTTCCATCCGATTGAAGTCTTCATCCAGGCGGCATCTTCTATCGACATCCATCTGGAGCGGAGCGGCAGCATCCTGAAGACCTCCGACGCGGAACATCCATCCTGGCCGACGAATGACGGTTCCTTTAAATGACGTCCGCTCCAGATGGATGTCGATAGAAGATGCCGCCTGGATGAAGACTTCAATCGGATGGAAGACCTCTTCTGCCCCGCTTGGATGAAGACTTCAATCGGATGGAAGACCTCTTCTGCCCCGCTTGGATGAAGACTTCTACCGGATCATGGACATCTTCAGCCCCCCGCTTGGGCTTGGATCAGGACATCGGAGGAACTCTTCAGGATGGATCGGTGAACCTGGTATGGTGAAGATAAGGTAGGAAGATCTTCAGGGGCTTAGTGTTAGGTTTATTTAAGGGGGGTTTGGGCTAGATTAGGGGTATGTGGGTGGTGGGTTGTAATGTTGGGGGGGGTATTGTATGTTTTTTTTACAGGCAAAAGAGCTGAACTTCTTGGGGCATGCCCCGCAAAGGGCCCTGTTCAGGGCTGGTAAGGTAAAAGAGCTTTTAACTTTAGTAATTTAGAATAGGGTAGGGCATTTTTTATTTTGGGGGGCTTTGTTGTTTTATTAGGGGGCTTAGAGTAGGTGTAATTAGTTTAAAATTATTGTAATATTTTTCTTATGTTTGTAGATATTTTTTTATTTTTTGTAACTTAGTTCTTTTTTATTTTTTGTACTTTAGTTAGTTTACTTCATTGTAGTTATTTGTAGATATTGTATTTAATTAATTTATTGATAGTGTAGTGTTAGGTTTAATTGTAGGTAATTGTAGGTATTTTATTTCATTAATTTATTGATAGTCTAGTGTTAGGTTTAATTGTAGGTAATTGTAGGTATTTTATTTAATTAATTTAATGATAGTATAGTGTTAGGTTTAATTGTAACTTAGGTTAGGATTTATTTTACAGGTAATGTTGTAATTATTTTAACTAGGTAACTATTAAATAGTTCTTAACTATTTAATAGCTATTGTACATGGTTAAAATAATTACAAAGTTGCCTGTAAAATAAATATTAATCCTAAAATAGCTACAATGTAATTATAATTTATATTGTAGCTATATTAGGATTTATTTTACAGGTAAGTATTTAGCTTTAAATAGGAATAATTTATTTAATAAGAGTTAATTAATTTCGTTAGATTAAAATTATATTTAACTTAGGGGGGTGTTAGTGTTAGGGTTAGACTTAGCTTTAGGGGTTAATACATTTATTAGAATAGCGGTGAGCTCCGGTCGGCAGATTAGGGGTTAATAATTTAAGTTAGGTGTCGGCGATGTTAGGGAGGGCAGATTAGGGGTTAATACTATTTATTATAGGGTTAGTGAGGCGGATTAGGGGTTAATAACTTTATTATAGTAGCGCTCAGGTCCGCTCGGCAGATTAGGGGTTAATAAGTGTAGGCAGGTGGAGGCGACGTTGTGGGGGGCAGATTAGGGGTTAATTAATATAATATAGGGGTCGGCGATGTTAGGGCAGCAGATTAGGGGTACATAAGGATAATGTAAGTAGCGGCGGTTTACGGAGCGGCAGATTAGGGGTTAATAATATGCAGGGGTCAGCGATAGCGTGGGCAGCAGATTAGGAGTTAATAAGTGTAAGGTTAGGGGTGTTTAGACTCGGGGTACATGTTAGAGTGTTAGGTGCAGACGTAGGAAGTGTTTCCGCATAGCAAACAATGGGGCTGCGTTAGGAGCTGAACGCGGCTTTTTTGCAGGTGTTCGGTTTTTTTTCAGCTCAAACAGCCCCATTGTTTTCTATGGGGGAATCGTGCATGAGCACGTTTTTGAGGCTGGCCGCTTGCGTAAGCAACTTTGGTATCGAGAGTTGAAGCTGCGTTAAAAATGCTCTACGCTCCTTTTTTGGAGCCTAACGCAGCCTTTATGTGGACTCTAAATACCAGAGTTATTTTTATGGTGCGGCCAGAAAAAAGGCGGCGTTAGCTACGCGGGTCCTTACCGACAAAACTCTAAATCTAGCCGAAAGTTTGCTAAGTAAAATTATATATGAGAACAGTGTTTGAATATTTTTTTTTCTAATCAGCTCTTTTATTTTGCTACAATTGCGTGTGTGTTTAATATTGACTGGGCTAAACGTTTACTTTAGTGATTTTTAGAGTGCGCTGTTTATCTTTCTTTTGAAGCTCTGCTGAGACAGGGAGCAGCTCTACTAGGCATGAGCATTATAATTAATGCAGCTTACATATTTTGTATGTTTATGTGTCTGAGTGTTATTGTGTGTGTGTCTGAGAGTGTTATTGTGTGTTTGAGTGTGTGTGTCTGAGAGTGTTATTGTGTGTTTGAGTGTGTGTGTCTGAGTGTTTGTGTGTGTGTTTAAGTGTGTGTGTCTGAGTGTTTGTATGTGTGTCCGAGTGTTATTGTGTGTGTGTGTGTGTCTGAGTGTTATTGTGTGTCTGAGAGTGTTTTTGTGTGTGTGTCTGTGTTATTTTTATGTGTGTGTGTCTGAGTGTTATTGTGTGTCTGAGAGTGTTTGCGCGTGTGTCTGAGAGTGTTTGCATGTGTGCTGAGAGTGTTTGTGTCTGAGAGTGTTTTTGTGTGTGTGTGTCTGAGAGTGTTTGTGTGTGTCTGAGTGTTATTGTGTTACTGAGAGTGTGTGTGTGTGTGTCTGAGTGTTTGTGTGTGTGTCTGAGTGTTTGTGTGTGTGTCTGAGTGTTTGTGTGTGTGTCTGAGTGTTTTGTGTGTCTGAGTGTTTGTGTGTCTGAGAGTGTTTGTGTGTGTGTCTGAGAGTGTGTGTGTGTGTCTGAGAGTGTTTGTGTGTGTCTGAGAGTGTTTTGTGTGTGTGTGTGTGTGTGTCTGAGAGTGTTTGTGTGTGTGTGTCTGAGAGTGTTTTTGTGTGTGTGTGTGTCTGAGAGTGTTTGTGTGTCTGAGAGTGTTTGTGTGTGTGTGTGTCTGAGAGTGTTTGTGTTTGTGTCTGAGTGTTATTGTGTGTCTGAGAGTGTTTGTGTGTGTGTGTCTGAGTGTTATTGTGTGTCTGAGTGTTTTGTGTGTGTGTGTGTCTGAGAGTGTTTGTGTGTGTGTCTGAGAGTGTTTGTGTGTGTGTCTGAGAGTGTTTGTGTGTGTCTGAGTATTTTTGTGTGTGTGTGTCTGAGAGTGTTTGTGTCTGAGTGTTATTGTGTGTCTGAGAGTGTTTGTGTGTGTGTCTGAGTGTTATTGTGTCTGTGTGTCTGAGTGTTTTGTGTGTTTGTGTGTGTGTCTGAGAGTGTTTGTGTGTGTGTCTGAGAGTGTTTGTGTGTGTGTCTGAGAGTGTTTCTCTGTGTGTCTGAGTGTTATTGTGTGTGTGTCTAAATGTTATTGTGTGTGTGTGTGTCTGAGTGTTTGTGTGTGTCTGAGTGTTTCTGTGTGTGTCTGAGTGTTTGTGTATCTGAGTGTTTGTGTGTGTGTGTCTGAGTGTTATTGTGTGTCTGAATGTTTGTGTGTGTCAGAGTTTTTTCCCCTGATCTGTTTGCCATGTGCTGCTGGCAGCCATTTTACTCTCTTGCTGACTCTGGTGCATACTGTGTGATGCTGCTCATTTCTTGCACTTCCTTTTATAGCCAGACTGGTGTACATCATCCGTGTGAGACAGGATGCAGTCTCAGAATTGTGATGTCATCACTTATTATTTAAAGGGCCTCTGTTCAGTATGCTTTGCCCTTGCGTTGTCTCAGACCTGTTTGTGAGAGCTCCTGTGTATTACCTGGCTGTCTGACTCTGCTGTTCTCCTTGTTCCTGATTCCGGAGTAGCGGCGGTTTACGGAGCGGCAGATTAGGGGTTAATAATATTATGCAGGGGTCAGCGATAGCGGGGGCGGCAGATTAGGGGTTAATAAGTGTAAGGTTAGGGGTGTTTAGACTCGGTGTACATGTTAGAGTGTTAGGTGCAGACGTAGGAAGTGTTTCCGCATAGCAAACAATGGGGCTGCGTTAGGAGCTGAACGCGGCTTTTTTGCAGGTGTTAGGTTTTTTTTCAGCTCAAACAGCCCCATTGTTTTCTATGGGGGAATTGTGCACGAGCACGTTTTTGAGGCTGGCCGCTTGCGTAAGCAACTCTGGTATCGAGAGTTGAAGCTGCGTTAAAAATGCTCTACGCTCCTTTTTTGGAGCCTAACGCAGCCTTTATGTGGACTCTCAATACCAGAGTTATTTTTATGGTGCGGCCAGAAAAAAGGCGGCGTTAGCTACGCGGGTCCTTACCGACAAAACTCTAAATCTAGCCGAAAGTTTGCTAAGTAAAATTATATATGAGAACAGTGTTTGAATATTTTTTTTTCTAATCAGCTCTTTTATTTTGCTACAATTGCGTGTGTGTTTAATATTGACTGGGCTAAACGTTTACTTTAGTGATTTTTAGAGTGCGCTGTTTATCTTTCTTTTGAAGCTCTGCTGAGACAGGGAGCAGCTCTACTAGGCATGAGCATTATAATTAATGCAGCTTACATATTTTGTATGTTTATGTGTCTGAGTGTTATTGTGTGTGTGTGTCTGAGTGTTTTGTGTGTATCTGAGTGTTATTGTGTGTTTGTGTCTGAGTGTTTGTGTGTGTGTGTCTGAGAGTGTTATTGTGTGTTTGAGTGTGTGTGTCTGAGTGTTTGTGTGTGTGTTTAAGTGTGTGTGTCTGAGTGTTTGTATGTGTGTCTGAGTGTTATTGTGTGTGTGTGTGTGTGTGTCTGAGTGTTATTGTGTGTCTGAGAGTGTTTTTGTGTGTGTGTCTGTGTTATTTTTATGTGTGTGTGTCTGAGTGTTATTGTGTGTCTGAGAGTGTTTGCGCGTGTGTCTGAGAGTGTTTGCATGTGTGCTGAGAGTGTTTGTGTCTGAGAGTGTTTTTGTGTGTGTGTGTCTGAGAGTGTTTGTGTGTGTCTGAGTGTTATTGTGTTACTGAGAGTGTGTGTGTGTGTGTGTCTGAGTGTTTGTGTGTGTGTCTGAGTGTTTGTGTGTGTGTCTGAGTGTTTGTGTGTGTGTCTGAGTGTTTTGTGTGTCTGAGTGTTTGTGTGTCTGGGAGTGTTTGTGTGTGTGTCTGAGAGTGTGTGTTTGTGTGTGTCTGAGAGTGTTTGTGTGTGTCTGAGAGTGTTTTGTGTGTGTGTGTGTGTGTGTGTGTCTGAGTGTTTGTGTGTCTGAGAGTGTTTTTGTGTGTGTGTGTGTCTGAGAGTGTTTGTGTGTCTGAGAGTGTTTGTGTGTGTGTGTGTCTGAGAGTGTTTGTGTTTGTGTCTGAGTGTTATTGTGTGTCTGAGAGTGTTTGTGTGTGTGTGTCTGAGTGTTATTATGTGTCTGAGAGTGTTTGTGTGTGTGTGTCTGAGTGTTATTGTGTGTCTGAGTGTTATTGTGTGTGTCTGAGTGTTTTGTGTGTGTGTGTGTGTCTGAGAGTGTTTGTGTGTGTGTCTGAGAGTGTTTGTGTGTGTGTCTGAGAGTGTTTCTCTGTGTGTCTGAGTGTTATTGTGTGTGTGTGTCTAAATGTTATTGTGTGTGTGTGTCTGAGTGTTTCTGTGTGTGTCTGAGTGTTTGTGTGTCTGAGTGTTTGTGTATCTGAGTGTTTGTGTGTGTGTGTCTGAGTGTTATTGTGTGTCTGAATGTTTGTGTGTGTCAGAGTTTTTTTCCCTGATCTGTTTGCCATGTGCTGCTGGCAGCCATTTTACTCTCTTGCTGACTCTGGTGCATACTGTGTGATGCTGCTCATTTCTTGCACTTCCTTTTATAGCCAGACTGGTGTACATCATCCGTGTGAGACAGGATGCAGTCTCAGAATTGTGATGTCATCACTTATTATTTAAAGGGCCTCTGTTCAGTATGCTTTGCCCTTGCATTGTCTCAGACCTGTTTGTGAGAGCTCCTGTGTATTACCTGGCTGTCTGACTCTGCTGTTCTCCTTGTTCTCCATCTGACTACCAGTTCTGGTTTTTATTCCTGGCTTGTTATTTGACTTGTGGACTTTTTATTATTTTTTGATATTAATAAAGGTGTGATTATTTTTGCACTTCTTGTCTCAGTCTGACTCCTGGCACCCTGACAGTGTGTGTGTGTGTGTCTGAGTGTTTTGTGTGTGTGTCTGAGTGTTTGTGTGTATGTCTGAGTGTTTGTGTGTGTGTGTCTGAGTGTTTTTGTGTCTGACATTACGCAAAGGCCATGAATCCTGATGGTGCTAATAATCCACCTTTACCTGCCATAATTTCCAGGATGGATGAACAGGATCACCGCTTGGATCAATTTGCACTAGCCCTTCAAACCCTGCTGACTCTCACTGCACATTTGGACCAAAGTGTCCTTCAAGTTTTGGCTGCTCCTGTTTCCGCTGCTGCACCTAGTCCTACCAGGAGCATATCTGGTTCTGCACCTCTACCTCAGCGATATGGAGGCGATCCTAATCAGTGCAGAGGGTTTTTGAACCAGGTGGGCATTTAGTTTGAGATGTTACCTCAGGCGTTTCCCTCTGACAGAGCTAAGGTGGGATTTCTCATCTCGTTACTCTCTGACACAGCTCTTGCCTGGGTTAATCCCTTGTGGGAGACTAATAAACCTGTGATTTCAAATTACCCTGAATTTGTGGCCTCCTTTCGAAGGGTATTTGATGTTCCGGCTCACTCCTCCTCTGCTACTAAGCAACTCATGTCCATTCAGCAAGGTACAAGATCTGTTGCTCAGTATGCCATTGAGTTCCATACACTTGCCGCAGAGGTAGGTTGGAACAATGAAGCCCTTGTTGCCGCCTTCTTTCATGGGCTCTCTGATGCGATTAAAGACAAAGTTGCTGCCAGAGATTTACCAGAAGATCTTGAGGCATTGGTGTCTTTTTTGATCCTAATTGACATCAGACTAAGTGAGAGGCCCTCCTTTAAGGAGCGCTTGCGGAAGCCTCCTGTTCCGTTGTCTCCTACGTGTTCATTCCCACCCATGCCTCCCTCTCCTCCCATGCCTCCTGGTCCCGAGTCACCAGGCACTGCTGAGCCGATGCAGTTGGGATTCACGCGTCTCTCCAGGGCGGAGATGGCCTTTAGGAGGAGGGAGGGCCTTTGCCTCTATTGTGGGTTACAGGGCCACCTTTTGAAGTCTTGTCCTACATGGCCGGGAAACGCTCACACCTAAGGTCCTGTCGGGGCAGACCTTGGGTGGTTTATCCTCGTCCCTGGCACCGCTAAAGGAGAAACCTTTGGTCACGGTTGTCCTTTCCTGGGTGAACTCCTCCATAGTCACCCGTGCTCTTGTTGACTCCGGTGCTGCGGGCTATTTCATTGACAGTGCTTTTGTATCAAAGCACTCCATTCCTGTTTTGCCTCGGTCCGTTTCGCTTGCTATTGAGGCCATTGATGGCAGGCCCCTTTAGCCCGCACTCGTTACTCACGAAACTGCTTCGTTATCCATGGCTGTTGGGGCTCTCCATTTTTTGAAACCCTCCAGTTCCAGGTGATAAACTCTCTGCATTTTCCGGTTATTCTGGGTTATCCCTGGCTCCAAAAGCACAATCCCAGTCTCGACTGGCGCAGGTCTGAAATTTTGTCATGGGCTCTGCAATGTATTTCCACTTGTGCACGTCTTCGGTATCTCAATTGCCAGAGGAGTACCGAGAGTTCCTAGACGTTTTTGACAAGGTGTGTGCCAGTATGTTGCCTCCTCACCGGTCTTACGATTGTGCCATAGACCTGCAACCCGGAGCCATTCCTCCTCGGGGCCGGGTTTACCCTCTGTCTGTTGCGGAGAATTGTGCTATGGAGGAGTATTTTGCCGATGCTCTGTCGCGGGGGATCATCTGCAAATCCTGCTCTCCTGCAGGGGTTGGCTTCTTCTTTGTGAAGAAAAAGGGTGGCGAGTTAAGACCATGCATTGATGATAGGGGTCTTAATCGTCTTACCATTAAGAATGCTTACCCTATTCTGCTCATTACGGAACTCTTTGACCGCCTCAAGGGAGCTACAGTCTTTACTAAACTTGATTTGAGAGGAGCGTACAATCTCGTTAGGATCAAGGAGGGCCACAAATGGAAAACAGCATTTAACACCAGGAGCGGGCATTATGAGTATCTTGTAATGCCTTTTGGCCTATGTATTGCTTTTGCTGTTTTCCAGGAATTTATTAATGATGTCCTACAAGATATGTTGCAACAGTGTGTTGTGGTGTACTTAGACAACATCCTCATACACTCACCCACACTTGAGGCTCATCGTTCTGATGTTACACGGGTTCTTCAGAGACTACGTGAGAACGGCCTGTTTTGTAAACTCGAGAAATGTGAGTTCCATCAGACTCAAGTAACCTTCCTAGGTTATGTTATCTCCGTTGCAGGGTTCTCCATGGATCCTGACAAGTTATCTGCAGTTCTGCTGTGGCCTCGCCCAGTTGGTCTTCGGTCTATTCAACGTTTTTTGGGGTTCGCCAATTACTATAGAAAGTTTATTAAAAACTTTTCTTCCTTGGTCAAACCTATCACAGACATGACCTGTAAAGAGAATGATCCACTCCATTGGTCACCTACTGCCATTAAGGCCTTTGATAGTCTTAAGACTGCCTATGCTGCCGCTCCAGTTCTGGCTCATCCTAACCCTGTCCTGCCTTTTGTTCTTCAGGTCGATGCGTCTGAGACTGGAGTAGGTGCCCTCTTGTCTCAACGTCCTATGCCTGACGGTTCCTTGCATCCGTGTGGTTTCTTCTCTAAGAAATTGTCTCCAGAGGAGTGCAATTATGAAATTGGCGACAGGGAATTACTGGCCATAATTTTGGCACTCAAGGAATGGAGGCATCTTCTCGAGGGTACTAGAGTGCCAGTGCTCATTCTTACTGACCACAAGAATTTAACTTATCTATCTGAAGCAAAACGTTTGTCGCCCCGACAGGCCAGATGGGCGCTATTTTTGTCTTGGTTTAATTATGTGGTCTCCTACCTGCCTGGTAGTAAGAATATTAGGGCTGATGCCCTCTCTCGACAATTTTCGCCTCTGTCCAATGAGGAGTCTGTACCTAATCCAGTTATAGCCCCATACCATATTTTGGCTACCATACGTACTAATTTGACTTCTCCCTTGGGGGAGGAGATCCTGGCTGCACAAACCAATGCACCTCCTGAGAAACCTAGTGGTAAGTGTTTTGTTCCTGAGAATCTTCGAACTAAACTTTTGCACACTTACCACTATCCTAAAGCCGCAGGTCACCCAGGCAAGAAGCAAATGATTTGGTCTCTCACTCGACAATTCTGGTGGCCAGCTCTTCATTCTGATGTTGCTGCGTATGTTGCCTCCTGCTCAGTTTGTGCACAGAATAAGACTCCTCAACGTCTTCCTGTGGGTCTTCTTCAACCTATTGCTAATGATGTGCATCCTTGGACACATCTTTCCATGGACTTCATTGTCAAGCTCCCTGTTTCCAATGGCAATACTGTTACCCTTATGGTTTTTGACCGTTTTTCTAAAATGTCACATTGCATTCCCTTGAAGAAGCCTACCACTCAGGAGCTTGCTTCAATTTTTGCCTGGGAGGTCTTCTGTTTACATGGGTTACCTAAGGAGATAGTGTTGGACCGGGGTAGTCAGCTTGTCTCCAGATTTTGGCGTTCCTTTTGTGCTCAAATGGGCATCCAGCTTTCCTTCTCCTCTGCATATCACCCTTACTCCAATGGGGCTGCGGAACGGTCTAATCAAGCTCTGGAACAGTTCCTCCGTTGCTATGTCTCAGATCACCACAATAATTGGTCTGAACTGTTACCTTGGGCAGAGATTGCTCGTAATAGTGCTATTAATGCTTCCTCCAAGTTATCCCCGTTCATGGAAAATTATGGGTTTCAACCATCCTTGTTGCCCGATTCATTCATGTCTCAGGGTATTCCGGCTTTGGAGGAGCATCTCTGGCAACTCCGTTCCACGTGGGTGCAGATTCAGGATTACCTTCATAGTTCTATGCATCGCCAAAAGTTCCAGTCTGATTGTAGTCGTCTGCCCGTGCCTTCCTACCAGGTTGGTGAGAGAGTTTGGCTGTCCTCCCACAACTTGAACCTTTGTGTGCCTTCCAATAAACTGGCTCCCTGTTATGTTGGTCCTTTTCGAATACTCCAATGGGTCAATCCTGTGGCCTACGCTCTTGACCTTCCTCCTGAAATGCGCATCTCCAATGTTTTTCATGTCTCTCTCTTGAAACCATTGGTTTGCAATCGGTTTACCACTGTGTTGCCTCGTCCCCGCCCTATCTTTGTTGACCATGAGGAGTATGAGGTCAGCAGCATTATTGACTCTCGTATGTCCAGGGGCCGTGTACAGTATTTGGTTCACTGGAGGGGCTACGGTCTGGAGGAGCGTTCATGGGTTCCCTCCTCTGATGTTCATGCTCCCGCCCTCCTCCGTGCCTTCCATGCCCATTTCCCCAATAAGCCTTTTGTCCTCCCATGGGGGAGGGGTCATTGAGGGGAGGGTACTGTCTGGGTTTTTTCTCTGATCTGTTTGCCATGTGCTGCTGGCAGCCATTTTACTCACCTCATTTGCTGACTCTGGTACATACTGTGTGATGCTGCTCATTTCCTGCACTTCCTTTTATGGCCAGACTGGTGTACATCATCCGTGAGAGACAGGATGCAGTCTCCGAATTGTGATGTCATCACTTATTATTTAAAGGGCCTCTGTTTAGTATGCTTTGTCCTTGCGTTGTCTCAGACCTGTTTGTGAGAGCTCCTGTGTATTACCTGGCTGTCTGACGTCCCTCCTGGTTCCTGATTCCTGGCTTGTTCCTGACTCTGCTGTTCTCCTTGTTCCTGATTCCGGCTCGTCTGACTATTCACTTTGGCTCCACACTTGGCTCGTCTGACTACCTGTTCTGGTTTTGATTCCTGGCTTGTTATTTGACTTGTGGACTTTTTATTATTTTTTGATATTAATAAAGGTGTGATTATTTTTGCACTTCTTGTCTCAGTCTGATTCCTGGCACCCTGACAGTGTGTGTGTGTCTGAGTGTTTTGTGTGTGTGTCTGAGTGTTTGTATCTGAGTGTTTGTGTGTATGTCTGAGTGTTTGTGTGTGTCTGAGAGTGTTTGTGTGTGTTTGTCTGAGTGTTCTGTGTGTGTCTGAGTGTTCATTGTGTGTCAGAGTGTTCGTGTGTGTCTGAGAGTGTTTGTGTGTGTGTCTGAGTGTTTGTGTGTGTGAGTGTGTGTGAGTGTTCATTGTGTGTCTGAGAGTGTTTGTGTGTGTGAGTGTTCTGTGTGTGTGTGTGTTCATTGTGTGTCTGAGTGTGTGTCTGAGTTTTTTTGTGTGTGTGTGTCTGAGAGTCTTTGCGTGTGTGTCTGAGAGTGTTTGTGTGTGTGTCTGAGTGTTATTGTGTGTCTGAGAGTGTGTGTGTGTCTGAGTGTTATTGTGTGTGTGTGTTATTGTGTGTGTGTGTTTGTGAGTGTTTTTTATTGTTTGTGTGTGTGTGTGTGTGTTTCTGAGTGTTTGTGTTTGAATCTGTGTTTTTGTATGTGTGTTTGTGTGTGTGTGTGCATGTGATATTTTGTGTCTTAGTGTTTCTGTGTGTTCTTCCATGTGTGTGTGTGTGTGTGTGTCCTGTGTGTGCCACCTGAGCCACAAAAAAACCCCCACCTAATTATTTTTCTTAACTACACATACAAATTATACCTAAAAAATCCAGGCAAAGCAAAAAAGGCCTCCCAAAAATTTACACCTAAAATAAGTCACCTAAAAAAATATATAACCCTCCACCCAGAAACCAAACCCACATAAAGCAAACCAAAAAAGTTTGCCTTTTCTATAAAATCCTCTTCTTGCAGTGAAAAAAATAAATGGTGGGGGGGGGGGGGGGTAATAACAACACTTCTGCACCGGGTGACACCAACCTTAGTGACGCCCCTGACTTAATCTTGCTGGTTACTGCAGCCCCTAGTCAGCTACTACTGCTGGAATTTTTAGGTTAAAGTGACTCTAAAGTCAAAATTTAAACTTTCATGATTCAGATAGAGCATTCAATTTTAAGAGAATTTCCAATTCCCTTACATTATCTTTTTATATTCACTTTCTAAGGCACCAGCTACTACTGAGCATGTGCAAGAGTTCTCAGTGTATACGTATGAGTCTGTGATTGGCTGATGGCTGTCACTTGACATTTTTGTAGGAAGAAAAAAAAAGTTTAAAATTCAGTGATATTTCATTGTCTTTTTATCATTCACTTGTTAATTATGCAGTTCTAGTGTATTTAATGGTCATTTAAATGACTCTGATCGCAATATAGCAATCAAATAAATCAGGGATGGTAAATTAATGGCTCATGGGCCATATGCAAACCTCTGCGTTTTGCGGCTCTTGGGAAAAAAGAACTATGAATGTAAGCAATAGTTTTTGTGCCTCCAGAAACAAGTGAAACTAAAAATGTGTGCTTTGAGGGCTTCTACAGGTGTGCAGAATTATTAGGCAAGTTGTATTTTTGAGGATTAATTTTATTATTGAACAACAACCATGTTCTCAATGAACCCAAAAAACTCATTAATATCAAAGCTGAATAGTTTTGGAAGTAGTTTTTAGTTTGTTTTTAGTTATAGCTATTTTAGGGGGATATCTGTGTGTGCAGGTGACTATTACTGTGCATAATTATTAGGCAACTTAACAAAAAACAAATATATACCCATTTCAATTATTTATTTTTACCAGTGAAACCAATATAACATCTCAACATTCACAAATATACATTTCTGACATTCAAAAACAAAAACAAATCAGTGACCAATATAGCCACCTTTCTTTGCAAGGACACTCAAAAGCCTGCCATCCATGTATTCTGTCAGTGTTTTGATCTGTTCACCATCAACATTGCGTGCAGCAGCAACCACAGCCTCCCAGACACTGTTCAGAGAGGTGTACTGTTTTCCCTCCTTGTAAATCTCACATTTGATGATGGACCACAGGTTCTCAATGGGGTTCAGATCAGGTGAACAAGGAGGCCATGTCATTAGATTTTCTTCTTTTATACCCTTTCTTGCCAGCCACGCTGTGGAGTACTTGGACGCGTGTGATGGAGCATTGTCCTGCATGAAAATCATGTTTTTCTTGAAGGATGCAGACTTCTTCCTGTACCACTGCTTGAAGAAGGTGTCTTCCAGAAACTGGCAGTAGGACTGGGAGTTGAGCTTGACTCCATCCTCAACCCGAAAAGGCCCTACAAGCTCATCTTTGATGATACCAGCCCAAACCAGTACTCCACCTCCACCTTGCTGGCGTCTGAGTCAGACTGGAGCTCTCTGCCCTTTACCAATCCAGCCACGGGCCCATCCATCTGGCCCATCAAGACTCACTCTCATTTCATCAGTCCATAAAACCTTAGAAAAATCAGTCTTGAGATATTTCTTGGCCCAGTCTTGATGTTTCAGCTTGTGTGTCTTGTTCAGTGGTGGTCGTCTTTCAGCCTTTCTTACCTTGGCCATGTCTCTGAGTATTGCACACCTTGTGCTTTTGGGCACTCCAGTGATGTTGCAGCTCTGAAATATGGCCAAACTGGTGGCAAGTGGCATCTTGGCAGCTGCACACTTGACTTTTCTCAGTTCATGGGCAGTTATTTTGCGCCTTGGTTTTTCCACACGCTTCTTGCGACCCTGTTGACTATTTTGAATGAAACGCTTGATTGTTCGATGATCACGCTTCAGAAGCTTTGCAATTTTAAGAGTGCTGCATCCCTCTGCAAGATATCTCACTATTTTTTACTTTTCTGAGCCTGTCAAGTCCTTCTTTTGACTCATTTTGCCAAAGGAAAGGAAGTTGCCTAATAATTATGCACACCTGATATAGGGTGTTGATGTCATTAGACCACACCCCTTCTCATTACAGAGATGCACATCACCTAATATGCTTAATTGGTAGTAGGCTTTCGAGCCTATACAGCTTGGAGTAAGACAACATGCATAAAGAGGATGATGTGGTCAAAATACTCATTTGCCTAATAATTCTGCACTCCCTGTAGTTGGGGGGGGGGCAAACAAAGTAAACACATCTCAAAAGAGCCATCGGAAGGGGAGAGCAGGTGAGGGCTTTTTTTTACCCTCTGCATCTACCAGTAACACAGAGTAGTACCATGCACAGTGTCACTTGTTTCTGGGCCATATTTGTGATGGAGAGATATAAATGACATAAAAGGCCTATAAAATTTAGCTGCAATTTCCATTTAGGTGCCCAGTATTTTTGCATCGATTTTACTGTACAGCCTTTTGGAATACTGGACCGTCTAATTGATGTTCCCAGTGTTCCCATTGTCTTGATGTTGTTAAGACCAAGTTAGAGTCTGTCCAGGTATGGACCTGGTGGCTGTGTAGTGGCTAAAGTAACACTGAGCCAGCACAGTGGATGGAACCCAGAATGTGATCAAACAGCACAGTTAGGACATAGTCACTCAGGAAAAAAAAAAGTAACAGTGCCACTGAGGAACTTACAAGAGGCTAAAACCGGGCATTAGTCCATTTATTCAATGCATGCTGGGAATTGTAGTCATCTTTAAGGCAATATTGTAATGGTTTTAAAGTAATACGATACTGCAAATCCCAGCATGCTTCGCAAGCCTTTACGGTCCACAACATCATTGACCCTTACCTGGTCCATAGACTAACAAACCGCCCTGGGCATGCTGGGAGTTTGTTTTTGAAACCTAATAAATACAAGGGCGAGTCAGGCGACATGCTTACAAATAAAAAGCATGACTCCCATTACTCTTGTGACTAAGGTTGCCAGTTTCAATACAAAAAAATAAGGGACGCCTGCCGCAGCGGGGGCCACAATGACCACAGGCCCGATGACGTGCCAAGCTTACCCAATGAGAACCCCTTAAAGTATACATTGAGAACTTGCTTTTTCCCATAGGATGCACGCAGCAAGAAGAATGTGCAGTTGTCACATTGTCAATGCCATGCAAGATAATTAACCTTCTCACTGCCAGGGATTTTATTTATACATAGTCAAAAAATGTATCCAGCACCTGCACCAATGGGATTTTATTTATATCAGTGAATATTCCCTGATCTAGATGCAGTTAAGCCTTGATCCTTGTTTGTGGCTGCAAAAAGGACATCCCCCATTACATACATACATACTTCTGCCATAGACTGCTATAGACACGTGCACACTCCTAAGCTCCTATCAGCCTACCTGGCTTTAGTCTTCAACAAAGGATACCAAGAGAACAAAGCAAATTTTATAATAGAAGTAACTTGGAAAGTTGTTTAAAATTGCATCCCCTATCTGAATCATTAAAGTTTAATTTTTACTATTACTGTCCCTTTAAAGGGACAATAAACACTAAATAAATGCTAGATAGAATGATGCATTCACAGAACAGATTAGTCTGATAATAACATGTAGATGTATTTTCAAAGGTTTCATTAGTTGTTAAAATAGTGACAACATAAGTGTAAACTTTTAGTGTCTATAAAGCAAAGGGAGCGATTTAGGTTACTTTCTCTGCTGTTACCAATTAGGGACAGTTATAAATAGGTCACTAGAGTTTGCAGCCAATGGCTGTGTGTAATACAACAGTGTACTGCTCTTCCATTTCTATCAGGAACTGAAATGCTCACAATTACAAAATAGAATTACAGGAATAGGGGACAAAATAAATAATTAAAATATATTGTTGGTTTTTTTTATATATAAGATTTATCATTTTTTATTACCATTTCAAAGTGTTTAGTGTCCCTTTTAAAACGTTCTCATAGCTATAGACTTAATAGATCTTAAAATTCCACCCTGTCTTACAGAATGGATGTATATCGATTTAAAATTGTGACATTTTATATTTGTTTACACTAGTATGAAATAAATCTATAAATACATATTGCTATCAATACGACTGTCATGTTCAAATGTACTGTATCATTTCAAATCCAGTCTAAACAGCATTAGTGTAATTCGGGTTTTAAAACTTAAAAACTAATTTAACATGTTTTGTTTTATTCTTATTGTGTTTTAAATTTACGGTTTAGATCGGAAAGCTACACAAATAAAAAAACATGAATCAAAATAACTACAGTTCTTCTTCCTGTGCATCAAACGTTCACTATTTTAAATGCAGGAATCTCACATACTCTCGAAAACATCTTATAAATTAATATGTTATAGTGACAAAATGTGCAAAACATATTAATTCAGTATTTTATATATTGTTTATATTTGAAAGCATTCGTTTACAGCATCTGCTATATAGAGGCTCCTTTATAGAACGTGGTAGATATAAACATATGATGAACAAGTAAAGTATATTTGAAAAATTTAAAATATCTCCTTGAAAAACAAAAAGTATTTTTTTGTTCAGTAAATATGAAACGTCACACATCACCGTAAGGCACAACTTACCTGACAGTACCACTGAGGAACTTACAAGAGGCTAAAACTAGGGCATTAGTCCATTTATTCAATGCATGCTGGGAATTGTAGTCATCTTTACGGCAATATTGTAATGGTTTTAAAGTAATATTGTACTGCAAATTCCAGCATGCTTAGTGAGCCTTTACGGTCCACGACATCATTGACCTTTACCTGGTCCATAGACTAACAAACCGCGCTGGGAGTTTGAGTTTTTGAAACCTAATAAATGCAAGGGCAAGTCGGGCGACATGCTTACAAATAAAAAGCACGACTCCCATTACTCTCATGACTGTGGGAACAGTTAACTGTTCAATGTTTGGCTGCTAACCAGTAGAAAATACGGGACAAACCCCGTCCCGTATTGATTCAAAACGGAAAACGCGCAATTTTTTTCTCAAATACGGGACAATTCCGTATTTTAAGGGACGTTGGCAACCTTCCAGATCGAAATGGGTAATCCTAGGGCAGAACACTAGGTTAGAAACACACTGGCAGGAACAGAATTACTAGCCTGGAGAATAGTCACAGCAAGCAAAGGGTTACAAATCCAGTAAGAGCAACAGAACTGAACTATAACACTACCACAGGCAAAGTCAATCGGCGTGTACAAGCAAAATATTTGTTTTGTCTGAAAGATTTGTTTTCTACACATCAAAATGTTCTGTTCAGCTGAATTTCATTCATGTGGGCGTTCAGGTTGGCCAAATTTTGATTTCAGCTTCTTTACCGTTATTTCCAGTGGGAACAACAAATTTACAAGTAATTTAAAAAAAAAAAAAAATCGTACTTTTCAAACAACATCAAAACATATAGGGATCCATTTATAGAAAAATCTAATCACCATTAGACTATGGGGATTTTTTATAGTTAAAGGATTATAAAACTATACAAAAAAGTCATAAAACCATTGTATAACAGTATATACTATTCCATGATATTATAAATAAAACACACAATTTCTTAAAAATGAAGCTTGTAAATATGTTTATATTTATAAAATATTTGCTGTATTATCTGCTCATACGACAACCCCCAAAAGAAGACAGTTCAGCCAATCTTGATCTGTTTTCATGTTGCTTATCTAAATATTAATAATCTTGTTGCGAGCTCCCATCAGCATGCATACTGGATTGAAAGACGGAATTGCATGCATATCACAGATATTCAAGGGAAGCCAACCTGAAGATAGTACACATGCACATAGTGTAATTTAGCGCAGCAATGTCTAAATTCTTCAGATTATCACTACAATGGAATTTTATATGTTGTCCCTTTAAACAAATAAGTGGGTAACACTAAAATATCTTCAAGAAAACATCCTGCTTTCTAGTCACTGGTACGGATGCCACTGTATTTATTCTCCGCATGCGCTGTACGTAGAGAACTACAACACAGACATCTGATTGTGCATTCGTGTAAATGCGTACCATGTCCCTACCTAGATAGAAAACCATAATAGGACTTGTATAATGAGTCCCATGGTGGGTTTGGAAAAGTATCGCTTTTAACATCCAAAATGCTCAAAAACAGTCAATAACTGACAAAAAGAAGCGCTCAGAGGTGTAGCCGCTATAGCTCCTAAACACTAGGTATCCTAGCTTACCTAGATACAAAATACAGAGAATAGGAAAATTGCAAGGAGCGCCTAAAAGAAGGCAGCGGTTACTTAGTCTTAAAACTTAAAATATACAATACAACATTTATTACAATAAGGTTAAAAACAAAGAACCTAAGTACAATAGTGTAGACAATATACAGAATTATAATAATATCAGATAAAACATATATATTAGTAAATTACATAGTAGTAGCCTGTGTTGTGTAAACCCTCAATTGAGGAGTGTAATGCGAGTTACGTGTCCAGGGTTAAGTTCATAGGTAAAGTTCATATCTGAAGGGTTATAGTCCCCGAATGGTAGTGTTCAAATCCAAAAGCTAAAGGGGCCTATTTATCAAGCTCTGGATGGAGCTTGATGCCCCGTGTTTTTGGCGAGCCTTCAGGCTCGCCAGAAACACAAGTTATGAAGCAGCGGTCTAAATACCGCTGCTCCATAACCTGTCCGCCTGCTCTGAGGCGGTGAAAAGACATCGCCTGAAATCAACCCGATCCAATACGATCGGGTTAATTGACACCCCTTGCTAGCAATTCTGCAGAGGGCAGCATTGCACCCACAGTTCACAAGAACTGCTGGTGCAATGATAAATGCCGACAGCTTATGCTGTCGGAATTTATCGATGTGCAGTGGGCATGATCCACAATATCGGATCATGTCCGCTCACATCATGATAAATAAGCCCCAAAAAGTCAAGTTACAGATGTTGAGTTGTTGAATCCGATATTGGCGTGTTAAAAGCAATATATTGCTGGTGAAATAGGATGAACAATAAAAAAATGAAAAATTGGAAAAAATCCTAAAAATTAAATAAATAGAAAAAAACAGAAGATAAAAATAAAACTGTAGATATTTGAACAAATCAAAGTATTTATAGGCTCTAGACGTTGGTTTAACTCAGAGGAAGTGCAAGTTGTAATCCACATGAACCTTCATCAGCTGGCAGAAGGTCTGTGGGGAACTGTGGGTACCAGCAATCTCATCCGTTCATGTTTAAATCTTCGGAGAGAAAGAGCAAACACAGCTCTCGGCATGCAGGAGGATAACCCGGCCGTAAGTCCCGTGGTACAAACACATAAAAGGATCCTCAATAGCCCGGAGTGCCGTAGCCAAAGCGGGGGATAAAACCGCAACAATCAACGCTAATCAAGAGGTAGCAGCAGACACTTCACCAAAACCCAATGGTATGATAAAAACATATAAATTTGTATTGAAGACATGCTAAAAAGGCAAACAGACATGGCAGGCAAGTGTGCAAACAGTCTGACGTGTGTTTCACGCCCCCTACAGGCGCTTACTCACTTGTAGGGAAAAAAAAATTGACTTTTGAGAAACAGCTCAGTGGTATTCGACTCCCAGGATCCGCTTACAGATGACACCAGTTTGCAACAAAGTTTATTTCAGCAGCTAATCAGCTCCAGGTGCTGCTAAAGTCAGTAACTAATAGCTGCTGGTTCAGTTTCCCGCCAAGTGCGTCACAGGTTTTTGCCTAACATGGCTGCCGGTGTTCTGTGCCATCAGCACTATGTGCTCTCATCCTTTAAGTGAACTGTGCCAGGCATATTACACTTGTGGTAATGGCATTTTAAAGGCCAGTTGTTAATAACCTAGTGGGCATTAGTGCAGCTGAGTGGCAATTCATATACACATAAATAAACTTTATCACAGTAATTCGGTCAGACTACCTCTCCATACGATCATACGTGTTATTTAGTTCAGTGTCGTCACTAGGGTTGGTGTCACCCGGTGCGGTAAGTTATGGTGTCACCCCCCCCCCCAGAAAGCAGACACACACAAAAACACAGGCAAACACACATACAAACACTCAGACACACTTAAAACATACTCAGATGCACACACAAACACTCGGAAACACACTCAGACACACACAAAAACACTGAGACACACACACACACACAAACTCAGACACACACTTACAAAATATGTAAACTGCACTGCATTAACTATGAAGCTCATGCCTAGAGCTGCTCCCTGGCTCAGCAGAGCATCAAATGAAAGATAAACAGAGCACTCTAAAAATAAATCACTAAAGAAAAGGTTTAGACGCAAACTATGAAAATTCTGCTCTCTGACTCTGTTCCAAGCCTGTCAGTGCACAGCCCCGGGCTGCGTGCCTATTGCTTCTTATGGCCAATCACCTCTGCACTCTGCCCACCCCCAGACCCCGCCCGCCCTCCTACCTGTTCAGTGTGCACTTAGTGTACCGTAAACGTAATGGTCTGGTGGGCATCATACGTGGCTCCTTCACTTTAAAGACAGTGTCAAACAGTCTTGCGGTCAGGTGCCAGGCATCCCCTCATGATTTGCCAGTTCCCGTTTAGAGAGACAGCACAGCAGTGAGTGACTCCACTGCTCCACATGTCACTGAGCAGTGAGCACAGATAGGCAGGCAGGTTTAGGCTAGCAGCGCAACTTTGCTAGCCCCACGGCATGCCCACAACATTCATAGCGAAATTGGGCAGGGGAGAAGCAAAGTACAAACAAGCAAAAGCAGCCGGGAAAACTATTTGTTGAAATTGCAGCACTGGCTCAAGGGGCAAAAAAATTGTGTGTCTACAACTTCCCCAGTCCCACCAATGTTCACAAATGCCAGCCCCTCTAATAAAAAAAAAATCTATGCATCTCAACATTGTATTTCTTTGAATTTCAATAAAATTAAAAAAAAAAAAAATTTTTTTGGTGTCACCCCCTGGAGGGTGTCACCCGGGTGCGGCCCGCCCCCCCCCCTAGTGACGCCACTGATTTAGTTTTTTAGTATAGATTAAAAAACACGTATGATTGCTGCTTCTTAAAGGGCCAGTAAACCTAGCAAATAATGTTATATAATTCTGCACATAATGCAGAATTATATAACATTATCTTAGCGCCAGGTTTCTAAAGCAAATTGTTAGATAGATATTTAGCAAACAAAACAGAACGCCGCTCCTGGCTATGTGCAGAATTATATACCATTATTTGCTAGGTTTACTGGCCCTTTAACTTAAATTTTCGGCGAGCTGGAAAGTATGGAGGTAGATAGCATCATCCGCTGCTTGGTAAATCTACCCCTATAAATTCTTTGATTTGTTCACATGTCTACAGTTTTATTTTTATTTTTATCTTCTGTTTTTTTCTATTTTTTCCAATTTTTCACTTTTTTATTGTTCATCCTATTTCACCAGCAATATATTGCTTTCAACACTCCAATATTGGATTCAACAACAAAACATCTGTAACTTGTCTTTTTTATTTTTTGGATTTGAACACTACCATTCGGGGAATATAACTCTTCACATATGAACTTTACCTATGAACTTAACCCTGGACACGTAACTTGCATTACACCCCTCAATTGAGGGTTTACACACCACAGGCTACTACTATGTAATTTACTAATATATATGTTTTATCTGATATTATTATATTTGTGTATATTGTCTACACTATTGTACCTAGGTTCTTTGTTTTTAACCTTATTGTAATAAATTTTGTATTCTACATTTTAAGTTTTTAAGACTAACTAACTGCTGCCTTCTTTTAGGCACTCCTTGCAATTTTCCTATTCTCTGAATAACTGATTATAGTAAGTATTTGGTGATTTCTATTACTTGTATCTTTATTTTAATTTGTGAAAACAAATTTGAGTTTTTTATCCATTTAAATAATTTTATAAGCTTTTATAAAGGATTGTGATCTACCCTAAAACTCACTGATTTGTTGCAACCTACCTTGAACTCTTTGAACCTCCGGACTTTCTGATTTACACCTGACACTTTTTAGTCAAAATGATTGAAAATGGCTGAGCTTCCACTAGTCTCCCACCTCCCCATAATAGGTTAAGGCATGATTACACAAGCCTGTATGACTAAAAGCAACATTTACTACCCAACTGGCTGCCCCTAAACATCAATCATTAGTAATAATATGGCAGGACTGAACAGTAGACATGGGCAAGTGAATAGTCAAACTTATATAGCTCCTTTGCTGCTTTCTTGCCCTGCCCTGCACCTTTTTTTGGTGGAAAATTGAAGAAACGAACAAACTAACCGATTTGGCCAAGCATTCACTTCATCTGTTTTGTACTATAATGTATTCGTCAGCTCATATAGCAGAAAAATTGACAAATTGGCATAAATTCTGACAAATTTGTATTATTCGGAAGCCCAAATGCACTTGGCTAAGACTCAATATAAGGGCAAGGTAAGGGGCAAATGCAGAAGTTTTAAAGGGAAAAAAAATCAACCCAAAGTTTTATGCTGAAAATGGCGTAGGGGCCGTGCCTGGGCGCCAAGGTGAGGCAGCAATTGCAACAGTGCACCAGGGATGACATGACTGCCACGACGATGCACCAGAGACAATGCAGCAAAAGTGATGGCGGGCCAGCAAAACCACAATAACTGCAACAACAACACAGCATAGTAACTGAATGCCAAGCAACCCCGCATGGCATAACATATGCAGAGCGAGGTTAAAGCTCTATAGACACCCAGACTTGCTTCTTACTGGCAGGATCACCCAAATAAATCACCTAATTTAAACAGTTAAAATGTTGCAGCAGTAAGGGCTGGCTAGGAAGTGTAGAAATAGTTCAATGTTTATATATGCATTATTAATTATTTACTGCATTGCAAAATATCTACATATGAAATAAAAGTTTTAAAAGCATTGTTTTGCAGTTCATGGAAAAGCCTCTTAAAGGAACACTGAACCCAAATTTTTTATTTTGTGATTCAGATAGAGCATGCAATTTTAGGCAACTTTCTAATTTACTACTATTATCAATGTTTCTTCATTCTCTTGCTATCTTTATTTGAAAAAGAAATTCCAGAACCTTGGACAGCACTTGTTTATTGGTGGATGAATTTATCCACCAATCAGCAAGAACAACCCACGTTGTTCACCAAAATGGGCCGGCATTTAAACTTACATTCTTGATTTTCAAATAAAGATACCAAGAGAATGAAGAACATTTGCTAATAGGAGTAAATTAGAAAGTTGCTTAAAACTGAATGCTCTGTCTGAATCACAAAAGAAAAAAATTGGGTTCAGTGTCCCTTTAAATGTAATTCTCATCCTTTGCTGTGGCCAATAAGGATTGAATATAAATGTACTCCTGCATGTATCAAACAATCACTGTGCAACATATAGGATTGCCATTGAGTTAAAGCCCAGAGAATGCACTCCAGCTTTTTTATAGGCAGATTTAAAGGGACAAAGTACTCAGTCAAGGACCTTATAAGAATTGATTGTATTTAAAGGGATAAGAAAGTCTAAACTAAAGTTGCATGATTCAGATAAAACATTTTATTTAGACACTTTTATTATTTATTTTTTTAATGTAAATTCTGTAAAAATAAAAAAACAAGGGTGCCAAAAGGGCCTAGTACAGAAATGTTGTAAAAGATAAATGACATAAGTGGATTCACATGATAGTCTTTATTTTTGTAATTTATATCTTACGTCACTGATACTGAGCTACTGTATATTTATCTAAACATTTTTCCTTGTAGCTATGTAACTGCAATAATCACATATTCTTATGGTTTGTTACCTGTTGTATTTAACCTAGAACATATTAATAAAAAGGATTTCAACATAAAAGAAGTTGCACCATAAGTAATGAATTTACATACAGTATATTGCATTGTTTTTTGTTACGTCTAGAAACTGCACTTAGGAAGATTATGTAAAATTCTTTTTTTAATTGGAATAGAGTTTGTTTTTGAATGTGTCTCCATTGTTATCTTACTGGGCGCTAACTTATTTTTAATGTTGGATGTGTTGATACTATGGGGCTGATTGGCCTCTGATTCCACGCGAGCCTTTAGGCTCTCTGGAAACAGCCGTTATGAAGCAGCGGTCTTAAGATCGCTGCTCCTTAAATGGTCCGCTGTCTTTGAGGCTGCGGACATCAATCCGCCCGATCCTATTCACCAGAACTGCTTGTGCAATGTTAAATGCATACAGTGTATGCTGTCGGCATTCAGTGATGTCTGTCGGACATGATACGCTACAGCGTATCATGTCGGACGTACATTGATAAATCGGCCCCAATGTCTATCAAAAAAGGATAAAGAAATAAAATAGACCAATGTTTAGAAATAAACTTTTTAATCCCCCGATAGTGATCATTAGATCCAATAGCGACAATGGTTGCTTGGAAAAAGAATGATTATTTTCAGTAGTTTTATCAACTTATTTGTTCACATCATTTTTTTTGTCAAAATATGTATTTAGAATCCTTAGCTAATTCTTCAGAACCTTTAAAAATAAATGGTTGTCTATATAGCGGCCATAAAACACCAGATTCGCTGCACACATGGAATGATATATGGGTCTGTTACATATATGATTCCATGGGGTAGATTTATCAAGTGTCGGGCAGACATGATCCGCTGTAGCGATCATGTCTGCCCGACAGCATACACTGACTTCATTTAACATTTAACATTAACATTGCACAAGCATTTCTGGTGAAATGCTTGTGCAATGCCGACCCCTGCACATTTGCCGCAAATCAGCCTCTAGCAGGGGGTGGCAATCATCCTAATCGTATCCGATCAGGATGATTGCTGTCCGCCACCTCAGAGGTGGCGGATGAGTTAAGGAGCAGCGAGCTTACAACCGCTGCTTCTTAACTTTTGTTTCCGGAAACAGCTGCATCCGCAGCATAATAAATCTACCCCAATGTATGGAGAAATCTGGTGTTTTAGTGAAGGATATGAAACCTGAAAATGTTCTTTTGTGATTCAGACAGAGCCGCCCATTTTAAACAAGTTTCTAATTTACTTCTACTATCAAATTTGCTTTGTCCCCATGATATTCTGTGTTGAAGAGATACCTAGGTAGCCATCTGGGGCTCGATCTGCTAAAAATCGTCGCCCGCAAAAGCTGGCGACGCCAATATTTGCGCTGGTTTGGTATCAGCCAATCAGATTGAGCTCGCATTCTATTGGCTGATCGGAACAGCCAATAGAATGCAAGCTCAATCTGATTGGCTGATCAGCCAATCAGATTTTTCTACCTTAATTCCGATTGGCTAATAGAATCCTATCAACCAATCGGAATTCGACGGACACCATCTTGGATGACGTCATTTAAAGGTACCTCATTCGTCGTTCAGTCGTCGGCCGGGATGGATGCTCCGCGTCGGAGGAGGGAAGAAAGAAGATTGAAGATGCCGCTTTGCTTGAAGACATCGCCGGATGGAAGAAGACTCTCTGCCGCTTGCTTGAAGACATCGCCGGATGGAAGAAGACTCTCTGCCGCTTGCTTGAAGACATCGCCGGATGGAAGAAGACTCTCTGCCGCTTGCTTGAAGACATCGCCCGGATGGAAGAAGACTCTCTGCCGCTTGCTTGAAGACATCGCCGGATGGAAGAAGACTCTCTGCCGCTTGCTTGAAGACATCGCCCGGATGGAAGAAGACTTCTTTGCCACTTGATTGAAGACATCGCCCGGATCGGATGAAGAGTTCTGCCCGGCTGGGTGAATACAAGGTAGGGAGATCTTCAGGGGGGTAGTGTTAGGTTTATTTAAGGGGGGTTTGGGTTAGATTAGGGGTATGTGGGTGGTGGGTTGTAATGTTGGGGGGTGGTATTGTGTTTTTTTTTCAGGCAAAAGAGTTTTCTTTGGGGCATGCCCCGCAAAAGGCCCTTTTAAGGGCTGGTAAGGTAAAAGAGCTTTGAACTTTTTTTAATTTAGAATAGGGTAGGGAATTTTTTTTATTTTGGGGGGCTTTATTATTTTATTAGGGGGCTTAGAATAGGTGTAATTAGCTTAAAAATCTTGTAATCTTTTTATTTTTTGTAATTTAGTGTTTGTTTTTGTAATTTAGTTTAGTTTATTTAATTGTATTTTAGTTTAGATATTTTTAGTTTATTTAATTTATTGATAGTGTAGGTGTATTTGTAACTTAGGTTAGGATTTATTTTACAGGTAAATTGGTAATTATTTTAACTAGGTAGCTATTAAATAGTTATTAACTAATAGCTATTGTACCTAGTTAAAATAAATGCCAAGTTAGCTGTAAAATAAATATAAACCCTAAAATAGCTACAATGTAATTATTAATTACATTGTAGCTATCTTAGGGTTTATTATATAGGTAAGTATTTAGATTTAAATAGGAATATTTTAATTAATAATATTAATATTAGATTTATCTTAATAAGAGTTTAGTTAGGGATGTTAGAGTTAGATAGGGTTATTATACTTAATATATATATAATATAATAACGATATTAACTATATTAACCCTAATATAATTAGGGTTAATATATATAATATAATAACTATATTAACTATATTAACCCTAATATAATTAGGGTTAATATAGCTGGCGGCGGTGTAGGGGGATTAGATTAGGGGTTAATGTGTTTAATATAGGCGGCGGTGTAGGGGGATTAGATTAGGGGTTAATACATTTATTATAGGTGGCCGTGGTGTAGGGGGATGTAGATTGTAGGCAAAAGAGCAGTTTACTTTGTGACAAAGCCCCGCCAAAAGCCCTTTTAAGGGCTGGTAAAAGAGCTGAATTCTTTGGGGCATGCCCCGCAAAAAGCCCTTTTAAGGGCTGGCAAAAGAGCTGTTACTTTGGGGCAATGCCCCGCAAAAAGCCCTTTTCAGGGCTATTTGTAGGGTTAGACTTAGGTTTAGTGGTAGGGCTAGTTAAGTATTTTAGGGGTTAAATAATTTAATATAGATGGCGGCGGGGTAGGGGGATTAAATTAGGGGTTAATCATTTTAAAATAGATGGCGGCGGGGTAGAGGCTCACTTTAGGGGGTAGGTAAGGTAGGGGCTCACTGTAGGGGGTTATAGATTTAATATAGCTGGCGGCGGGGTCCGGGAGCGGCGGTTTAGGGGTTAATAACTTTATTAGGTGGCGGCGGGGTCCAGGAGCGGCGGTTTAGGGGTTAATAATATAATTTATGCTTACCTGATAAATTCATTTCTCCTGTAGTGTAGTCAGTCCACGGGTCATCCATTACTTATGGGATTATATCTCCTCCCTAACAGGAAGTGCAAGAGGATCACCCAAGCAGAGCTGCTATATAGCTCCTCCCCTCTACGTCATACCCAGTCATTCGACCGAAACCAAACGAGAAAGGAGAAAACTATAGGGTGCAGAGGTGACTGGAGTTTAATTTAAAATTTAGACCTGCCGTAAAAAACAGGGCGGGCCGTGGACTGACTACACTACAGGAGAAATGAATTTATCAGGTAAGCATAAATTATATTTTCTCCTGTTAAGTGTAGTCAGTCCACGGGTCATCCATTACTTATGGGATACCAATACCAAAGCTAAAAGTACACGGATGACGGGAGGGACAGGCAGGATCTTTACACGGAAGGAACCACTGCCTGTAGAACCTTTCTCCCAAAAACAGCCTCCGAAGAAGCAAAAGTGTCAAATTTGTAAAATTTTGAAAAAGTGTGAAGTGAAGACCAAGTTGCAGCCTTGCAAATCTGTTCAACAGAGGCCTCATTCTTAAAGGCCCAAGTGGAAGCCACAGCTCTAGTAGAATGAGCCGTAATCCTTTCAGGAGGCTGCTGTCCAGCAGTCTCATAGGCTAAACGTATTATGCTACGAAGCCAAAAAGAGAGAGAGGTAGCCGAAGCTTTTTGACCTCTCCTCTGTCCAGAATAGACGACAAACAGGGAAGAAGTTTGACGAAAATCTTTAGTTGCCTGCAAATAAAATTTCAGGGCACGGACGACGTCCAGATTGTGCAGAAGTCGTTCCTTCTTTGAAGAAGGGTTAGGGCACAATGATGGAACAACAATCTCTTGATTGATATTCTTGTTAGTGACTACCTTAGGTAAGAACCCAGGTTTAGTACACAGAACTACCTTGTCTGAATGAAAAATCAGATAAGGAGAATCACAATGTAAGGCCGATAACTCAGAGACTCTTCGAGCCGAGGAAATAGCCATTAAAAACAGAACTTTCCAAGATAACAGCTTGATATCAACGGAATGAAGGGGTTCAAACGGAACACCTTGCAGAACGTTAAGAACTAAGTTTAAGCTCCACGGCGGAGCAACAGTCTTAAACACAGGCTTAATCCTAGCCAAAGCCTGACAAAAAGCCTGAACGTCTGGCACTTCTGCCAGACGTTTGTGTAAAAGGATAGACAGAGCTGAAATCTGTCCCTTTAACGAACTAGCAGATAAACCCTTTTCTAAACCTTCTTGTAGAAAAGACAATATCCTAGGAATCCTAACCTTACTCCATGAGTAACTCTTGGATTCGCACCAATATAAGTTTTTACGCCATATTTTATGGTAAATTTTCCTGGTAACAGGTTTCCTAGCCTGTATTAAGGTATCAATCACTGACTCCGAGAATCCCCGCTTTGATAGAATCAAGCATTCAATCTCCATGCAGTCAGCCTCAGAGAAATTAGATTTGGATGTTTGAAAGGACCCTGAATCAGAAGGTCCTGTCTCAGAGGCAGAGACCATGGTGGACAGGACGACATGTCCACTAGATCTGCATACCAGGTCCTGCGTGGCCACGCAGGCGCTATTAGAATCATCGATGTTCTCTCCTGTTTGATCCTGGCAATCAATCGAGGAAGCATCGGGAAGGGTGGAAACACATAAGCCATGTTGAAGACCCAAGGTGCCGTCAGAGCATCTATCAGTACCGCTCCCGGGTCCCTGGACCTGGATCCGTAACAGGGAAGCTTGGCGTTCTGGCGAGACGCCATGAGATCCAGATCTGGTTTGCCCCAATGATGAAGCAGTTGGGCAAACACCTCCGGATGAAGTTCCCACTCCCCCGGATGAAAGGTCTGGCGACTTAGAAAATCCGCCTCCCAGTTCACCACGCCTGGGATGTGGATCGCTGACAGGTGGCAAGAGTGAGACTCTGCCCAGCGAATTATCTTTGAGACTTCCATCATCGCTAGGGAACTCCTTGTTCCTCCTTGATGGTTGATGTAAGCCACAGTCGTGATGTTGTCCGACTGAAACCTGATGAACCTCAGAGTTGCTAACTGAGGCCAAGCCAGAAGAGCATTGAAAATTGCTCTTAATTCCAGAATGTTTATTGGAAGGAGTCTCTCCTCCTGATTCCATGATCCCTGAGCCTTCAGTGAATTCCAGACTGCGCCCCAACCTAGAAGGCTGGCGTCTGTTGTTACAATCGTCCAATCTGGCCTGCGGAAGGGCATCCCCTTGGACAGATGTGGCCGAGAAAGCCACCATAGAAGAGAATCTCTGGTCTCTTGATCCAGATTTAGCAGAGGGGACAAATCTGAGTAATCCCCATTCCACTGACTTAGCATGCACAATTGCAGCGGTCTGAGATGCAGGCGCGCAAAAGGTACTATGTCCATTGCCGCTACCATTAAGCCGATTACCTCCATACACTGAGTCACTGACGGGTGTTGAATGGAATGAAGGACACGGCAAGCATTTAGAACTTTTGATAACCTGTCCTCCGTCAGGTAAATTTTCATTTCTACAGAATCTATAAGAGTCCCTAAGAAGGGAACTCTTGTGAGTGGCAATAGAGAACTCTTTTCTACGTTCACCTTCCACCCATGCGACCTTAGAAATGCCAGAACTAACGCTGTATGAGACTTGGCAGTTTGGAAACTTGACGCTTGTATCAGAATGTCGTCTAGGTACGGAGCTACCGCTATGCCTCGCGGTCTTAGTACCGCCAGAAGAGAGCCCAGAACCTTTGTAAAGATTCTTGGAGCCGTAGCTAACCCGAAGGGAAGAGCTACAAACTGGTAATGCCTGTTTAGGAAGGCAAATCTTAGATACCGGTAGTGATCCTTGTGAATCGGTATGTGAAGGTAGGCATCCTTTAAATCTACTGTGGTCATGTACTGACCCTCTTGGATCATGGGTAAGATAGTTCGAATAGTTTCCATTTTGAACGATGGAACTCTTAGGAATTTGTTTAGGATCTTTAAGTCCAAGATTGGTCTGAAGGTTCCCTCTTTTTTGGGAACCACAAACAGATTTGAATAGAATCCTTGTCCGTGTTCCGACCGCGGAACTGGGTGGATCACTCCCATTAGTAAGAGGTCTTGTACACAGCGTAGAAACGCCTCTTTCTTTATCTGGTTTGCTGATAACCTTGAAAGATGAAATCTCCCTTGTGGAGGAGAAGCTTTGAAGTCCAGAAGATATCCCTGAGATATGATCTCCAACGCCCAGGGATCCTGGACATCTCTTGCCCAAGCCTGGGCGAAGAGAGAAAGTCTGCCCCCCACTAGATCCGTTTCCGGATCGGGGGCCCTCACTTCATGCTGTCTTAGGGGCAGCAGCAGGTTTTCTGGCCTGCTTGCCCTTGTTCCAGGACTGGTTAGGTTTCCAGCCCTGTCTGTAGCGAGCAACAGTTCCTTCCTGTCTTGGAGTGGAGGAAGTTGATGCTGCTCCTGCCTTGAAGTTACGAAAGGCACGAAAATTAGACTGTTTAGCCCTTGGTTTGGCCCTGTCTTGAGGCAGGGCATGGCCCTTACCTCCAGTAATGTCAGCGATAATTTCTTTCAAACCGGGCCCGAATAATGTCTGCCCTTTGAAAGGAATATTAAGCAATTTAGATTTAGAAGTCACATCAGCTGACCAGGATTTAAGCCACAGCGCTCTACGCGCTTGAATGGCGAATCCGGAGTTCTTAGCCGTAAGTTTGGTTAAGTGTACTACGGCATCAGAAATAAATGAATTAGCTAGCTTAAGGGCTTTAAGCTTGTTCATAATCTCATCCAATGGAGCTGTGCTAAGGGTCTCTTCCAGAGACTCAAACCAGAATGCCGCCGCAGCAGTGACAGGCGCAATGCATGCAAGGGGTTGTAATATAAAACCTTGTTGAACAAACATTTTCTTAAGGTAACCCTCTAACTTCTTATCCATTGGATCTGAAAAAGCACAGCTATCCTCCACCGGGATAGTGGTGCGCTTAGCCAGAGTAGAAACTGCTCCCTCCACCTTAGGGACCGTCTGCCATAAGTCCCGTGTGGTGGCGTCTATTGGAAACATTTTTCTAAATATAGGAGGGGGTGAAAAAGGCACACCGGGTCTATCCCACTCCTTGTTAACAATTTTTGTAAGCCTTTTAGGTATAGGAAAAACGTCAGTACACGCCGGTACCGCAAAATATTTATCCAGCCTACATACTTTCTCTGGAATTGCAACCGTGTTACAATCATTCAGAGCCGCTAAAACCTCCCCTAGTAATACACGGAGGTTCTCAAGCTTAAATTTAAAATTTGAAATGTCTGAATCCAGTTTACTTGGATCAGATCCGTCACCCACAGAATGAAGCTCTCCGTCCTCATGTTCTGCAAATTGTGACGCAGTATCAGACATGGCTCTATTATTATCAGCGCACTCTGTTCTTATTCCAGAGTGATCTCGTTTACCTCTAAATTCTGGCAATTTAGATAGTACTTCAGTCATAACATTAGCCATGTCTTGCAAAGTGATTTGTATGGGCCGCCCTGATGTACTTGGCGCCACAATATCACGCACCTCCTGAGCGGGAGGCGAAGGTACTGACACGTGAGGAGAGTTAGTCGGCATAACTTCCCCCTCGTTGTCTGGTGATATATCTTTCACATATAAAGTTTGACTTTTATTCAAAGTAACATCTATAAATTGAGTGCACAAATTTCTATTGGGCTCCACATTGGCCTTTAAACATATTGAACAAACAGCTTCATCTGTGTCAGACATGTTTAAACAGACTAGCAATAACACTAGCAAGCTTTGAAAAAAACTTTTTTATAAATTTACAAGCTATATAAAAAAAACGCTACTGCGCCTTTAAGAAAACATAAAAATGTGACACAGTTGAATTAACGATGAACCAAATATGTTAAAACAACCAAATTTTAACAGAAAATGTATAAAGTTAGCAGAGAATTGCACCCACAAGCAAAAGGATGATTAACCCCTTAATACCCAAAACGGATAACAGTTGAAAATAAACGTTTTTTATCACAGTCAACACACTGTCACAGATCTACTGTGACTGATTACCTACCTCAAAACTAGTTTTGGAGACCCCTGGGCTCTGTAGAGACGTCCTGGATCATGGAGGAAGAAGTAGGAAGACTGTGACAAAATTTTTACTGCGCAATAAAGCGCTAAAATAGGCCCCTCCCACTCATATTACAACAGTGGGGAAGCTCAGTAAACTGTTTTTATTCATAAACAAACGACAGCCATGTGGTAAAAATCATGCCCATAAAGTTTTATCACCAAGTACCTCAGAAAAAACGATTAACATGCCAGTAAACGTTTTAAAAATGAAAATTATGAAGTGTTATTAATAAGCCTGCTGCTAGTCGCTTTCACTGCAGTGCAGGCTCAAATATTACTTTCATATAGACAGTATTTTCTTAGTGAATTTCCATTCCCCAGAAATACCTCAGAGTATACATACATACATATCAGCCTGATACCAGTCGCTACTACTGCATTTAAGGCTGCACTTACATTACATCGGTATTAGCAGTATTTTCTCAGTCAATTCCATTCCTTAGAAAATAATGTACTGCACATACCTCCTTGCAGGTGGGCCCTGCATGCTATCCCCTGTTCTGAAGTTACCTCACTCCTCAGAATGGCCGAGAACAGCAAGGGGATCTTAGTTACGACCGCTAAGATCATAGACAAAACTCAGGTAGATTCTTCTTCTAATGCTGCCTGAGAAGAAACAACACACTCCGGTGCCGTTTAAAATAACAAACTTTTGATTGAAGAAATAAAAACTAAGTTTAACACACCACAGTCCTCTCACACGTCCTATCTATTAGTTAGGTGCAAGAGAATGACTGGGTATGACGTAGAGGGGAGGAGCTATATAGCAGCTCTGCTTGGGTGATCCTCTTGCGCTTCCTGTTAGGGAGGAGATATAATCCCATAAGTAATGGATGACCCGTGGACTGACTACACTTAACAGGAGAAAACTTTTTTAATTGTTAGGATAGTGAGGGGGGATAGCGGATAGAGGGTTAGACGTGTCGGGCTATGTTAGGGAGGCGTGTTAGACGTGTCGGGCTATGTTTAGGAGGCGTGTTAGACAGTGCGGGTGATTTCATACTTTAGTCAGGTTTTGTAGGCGCCGGCAGTTTCTAACGTGGCGTAAGTCACTGGCGACGCCAGAAATTTGTACTTACGCAGATTTCTGGACATCGCTGGTTTATCCGACTTACGGTGCCGTATAATGGATAGCTCGAGATGCGAGCTGAAACTGCGGGCGACGCGGGTTCCCTCGCTTGCGCCGCAAACCACGCCGTATATCGGATTGCGCCCCTGGAGTGCTACACGGCAGGAAATAGTGGATAACATTCTTGCAAAACTGCTGCCAAACAGTGCTCCAGAAATGGGCTGGCTTTCAAGCATACATCCCTGCTTTTCAACAAAAGATACCAAAGATAATGTGATAATACAAGTAAATTAGAAAGTTGTTTAAAATTGCTGCTCTATTTGAATCATGAAAGAAAATCCTGCAATAAACCACTTATCATTTGCGCACAACAGCGCTCCACTCTTAATCTATCCCTAAAAGATACAGTACAATGCCCCTTTAAATGACATGAAAAGTAGGCAAAAGTAAAATAATGAAAGTACCTTGCAAAATTTTCTTTCATTTTGCAATTAGCGGAGTCAAAAGTTGTACTTCTGGGCCAATCCGCCAGCAGGGGGGTGTCAATCAACCCGATCGTACTCGTTCGGGTTGATTTCCGGCGATGTCTGTCCGCCTGCTCAGAGCTGGCGGACAGGTTATGGAGCAGCGGTCTTTAACTGCTGTTTCTGGCGAGCCTGCAGGCTCGCCAGAAACACGGGGCATCAAGCTCCATACGGAACTTGATACATATGCCCCATTAGCTGTACATCTTTGGAAGTCTGTGTGCCATATTATTTATTCTGTGGTGGTAAAAACCTGCACATCTACCTTTGTGATATCTTACTTGTAATCAAATTCTTATTAAGTCACTGGTCAGGGATCTCAATAGAATGATTAGAAATATAACCCAGATATTCCCTGAATGAATTTTGCAGATGTTATTGGTGTTCTGCTATTTGACACCTTGTGTGCTGATATTAACAGGAGGCTGACTGAGGCTGCAGAAATAAGGTACAATTTAATTAAAATGATGCAAACCGATGCATGTTTTTTTTTATAGTGTTGCACTATAGTAAGCGGACTGGAAGTGATTCAGTAACATTCCCTATAAGCTGTTTAATTGTGCATAGGGAAATTAGTTTTCATTGCCTGCTCCAACTGCCCACTTCAAAACTAATTTTTTGTGAGTTAAAGGGATGGTAAGCTCAAATGTTTCTTTATCTCATTATACAGGATTGCTTACTTCAAAATAATGCTCAAAAACCTTGCGCTGCGCTTATTGTACTCTTCGCTTGCTATTCCGGCTCGAACTTGCTTTGCTTTCCAAACCCACCGTGAGGCTTATTTGCATTAGCCAATCACGGTGGGCAACCTGCGTTCTCCCTTCCCTGCAGTTCCGGTACTTCTGAACAGCCCACGCATGCGTTTTGTTAAAGGGACAGTCTAGTCCAAAAAAACCTTTCATGATTCAGATAGGGCATGTAATTTTAAACAATATTCCAATTTATTTTTATCACCAATTTTTCTTTGTTCTCTTGGTATTCTTAGTTGAAAGCTTAACCTAGGAGGTTCATATGCTAATTTCTTAGACCTTGAAGGCCGCCTCTTAAGAATGCATTTTAACAGGTTTTTCACCACCAGAGGGTGTTAGTTCAAGTTTTTCATATAGATAACACTGTGCTCATGCACGTGAAGTTACCTGGGAGCCATCACTGATTGGCTAAACTGCAAGTCTGTCAAAAGAACTGAAATAAAGGGGCAGTTTGCAGAGGCTTAGATACAGGATAATCACAGAGATAAAAAAAATATAAATATAACTGTGTTGGTTATGCAAAACTGGGGAATGGGTAAAAAAGGGATTATCTTTCTTTTTAAACAATAACAATTCTGGTGTAGACTGTCCCTTTAGAAAATCTAACATATGTGCTTTGGTAACCGAAGATCTCTGGCCGACGTCATTGCAAATAACATTGCGAGTACAGCACAGAAACATCTGTAATACGCATGTGGCAAAGTTTTGTTCCTTTAAAATAGTAAGTTCACCTACATTTATTTATGTAAAGTAAACGTTTTGTATGGGGAAAAAAGGATGTTTCATGTTGATTTTTCTAATCCTTTAATGGTTTGAACTGTTGTCCAATCAGCGCTCTAGCTACAAAAAAAAATTGAGTATCGTATGGCTAGAGCGCTGATTGGACAACATTTCAAATCAATAACTCACAAAAAAATGTAGTTTTGAAGTGGGCGGCCGGAGCACTTGGTGTTTGAAGATCATGTCCCACAGGACGACAAGTAAAGCTACTCCAGGTTGAAAGCATATGGATTTTTCATTTAAACTGCATATTTCCACATGGACTGAATTAAGGGCTAGATTACGAGTGGAGCAGTATTTAACCCTTCCGCTCACACGCTAACTTCACTAGAAGTGTGCGTTGGGTATCACTAAAAAGTTTTCATAATGTGGTAACCTGATACGCACAAAAAGCCAAACTTCGAATATCGCAACACCATTAACGTATTCTGCTATAGACTTCAATTGAGCACGAAAAGGGGGGGGCTAACATTTGGGTTGCGCTTGTATTATGAGTTGAAAGACAAACGTTCTCGCTCTCACGCTAACCCAACGAGCGCAAAAAGTCGAACTTAGCATATTGTGCGCAATAGCCTATTCCTTCATAGAATTGGAGCAGAAAAAGTTGGGGGGGGGGGGACCTAACACCCTACTTGCGCACAAACCCGAGAGTATTTTCTCAAGTGCGCTAACCCGACATGAAAATATGAATATTTCACATTTAAATGTTCTTTACATAGACAAATATGTTGTATTTATTCATAAATACATATTTATATATATATATATATATATATATATATATATATATATATATATATACATAAAAAGGTAAAATTGTTTAGGCTTGCGCTGTGTTTTAATGCAAAATTTTCATTTGCTTAAATATACAGTTCCTCCTGATGTGTTTCTGAGCAGCTTAGTCTGGTGATTCCACTATCATCAAAATGGAACAAACAATTATGGATAGTATCTCGGGCGTACCAGACTATAGCGCTTGTAGAAAGGGAGTACAGGGAAGCACAGTTTTAAGGTATAACACAAATGTACTGATTTACAGCAGGGTATAAAAAAACTTTTTTGGTGCTCACCTTTTTGTATTTTAGTCTGAGAAGTCTGTGTAGTGTCTTTGCTTGTCCTCTGTAGAGTATGGTAGTATTTAGAAATCAAAGATGATTGGTTTCTGTGTGGTGCCATTTAAGGTATTTCTTTTCAAGAAATAAAATCTCCTTGTTAGAAAGGGGTTGAGTGACAGGCTTCCCCTCTCAGGGGTGTGGTAGATGCATTTTAATGAAATAAATAAATGAAGCAAATGCTAGTGATTAGTGCAAATAAAATCTCCTTTATTTTAGCACAAAAACAAACCGGTGTTTGTGCTGGTGAATTAAAAGTCTCTTGGTGTTGTTAGGTAAAAACTTTGTGCAGAAATTTGGGGTATTTAACTTCCCAAACAGGCTGTGATGGTTGTTGCCTTGATTATGCACAAAGTGCAGAGGATTCCTTGAATATTTTTGTCTCCAGATTGTGTAAAGATTAAGGTTTATGCAAGATTTTGGGGTATTTTCCTTCCCAAACAGGCTGTGATGGTTGTTGTCCTGAACATGCCCACTTGTGACATCACTTCCGGTCCGGCGAGACCGCAACTCTACAGATCACTTGTGAAGCACAAGTGTATCCAACGCCATCCTAAGACAGGAAAGACTTGTGGAGGTTACAAAACACCTCACTTATTCTACAACCCACACAGGAACCTTCAGGAATCGTTATTTTTCCTCAAAGTAAAAAACTGAACTTTTTACTATTTGCAAAAAAAGAGAAACCAACAGGGATCATCAAGGAATCCTCTATACTGTTTATGTAAGTTCAGGACAACAACCATTACAGCCTGTTTGGGAAGGAAAATACCCCAAAATCTTGCATAAACCTTAACCTTAATCTTTACACCATCTGGAGACAAAAATCTTCAAGGAATCCTCTGCACCGCATAATCAAGGCAACAACCATCACAGCCTGTTTGGGAAGTTAAATACCCCAAAGTTTTTACCTAACAACACCAAGAGACTTTTAATTCACCAGCACAAACACCGGTTTGTTTTTGTGCTAAAATAAAGGAGATTTTATTTGCACTAATCACTAGCATTTGCTTCATTTATTTATTTAATTGAAAGGCATCTACCACACCCCTGAGAGGGGAAGCCTGTCACTCAACCCCTTTCTACCAGGGAGATTTTATTTCTTGAAAAGAAAAACCTTAACTGGCACCACACAGAAACCAATCATCTTTGATTTCTAAATACTACCATACTCTACAGAGGAGAAGCAAAGACACTACACAGACTTCTCAGACTAAAAGACAAAATGGTGAGCCACAAAAAATGTTTTTTTATACCTTGCTGTAAATCAGTACATTTGTGTTACACCTTAAAACTGTGCTCCCCTTTATGTTACTCCCTTTCTACAAGCGCTATAGTCTGGTACCCCTTCCTTATCTATCTTTGGTGAGAATGATACAGGTTGGACAGTCACCTTTGACGCTGTGGCTTCACAGGAATTACCTAAGTCTCCGCTGGAGTAGGGAGTCTGGGACATCTTGATTAATGTAACATACAGTGCCTCCACTCAGTGATAACAATTCTCAGGGAACCCACAACACTGAGACAATGAGTTCCCCACAACATGCAATAATAAACAGAAGCAGATAATAAAGTAACACAGAATATATTTAAATGCAAATAGAACAACATATAAATAACATAACAGTCCCACACTTTGCAGGGTACCCTTTTTCCCAAAATACACTGCTAAGTAAAGTCCCTTGTGGTGGTGCACGTTGGGGCCCTTAGTAAGTTTCAGATATCTGTTTAGTGTGAGGGATAACTGTAACTGTTCCACTACCTGAATCCTCCTGTAGAATGTTCTAGAAAAGGTCTGGCTGCTTTCTCTGCTGCTTGCTTTTCCACTTAAGTGCTGACAGTCTGAAATGACATCTCACTCTAGTCCTACTGTAGCTGCTTCTTACTGTGACATCAGGCTGAGTGATCACAGCATGCAGGGTCCTGGATGCTTTATTTCCACTTAAGTGCTGACAGTCTGAAATGACATCTCACTCTAGTCCTACTGTAGCTGCTTCTTACTGTGACATCAGGCTGAGTGTTCACAGCATGCAGGGTCCTGGATGCTTTATTTCCACTTAAGTGCTGACAGTCTGAAATGACAGCTCACTCTAGTCCTACTGTAGCTGCTTCTTACTGTGACATCAGGCTGAGTGTTCACAGCATGCAGGGTCCTGGATGCAGCCTTTATCATCCCAGGCAGAATCACACACACATCTTTCAGCAGCCCTGAACAGCTCTGACTAAACTCTCACAGGAAGTCTCTGAAAAACTGCCAGCCTCTGATAGGCTCTCACTACCATGTGATGCAGGGTTGAGCAAAGGGCAAAGTGCAGTTAATCCCTGCAGCAAAATGACAAAGGGCTACATTCTCCCCCCTGTAAAATTCCTGCCTTCCACTGGCAGGGTAGATACATTAAATAATTAAACATCACTCTGGCACAAGTAACAAACTAATCTAATACAGCTGTGTTCCTGTACCTAACAATGTATTCAAGGTGTCAAGGGCATGTAATACTTGTATGACCTTGGAGTGGGACTCTTGCCAGTATGTGGGTTCCCCTACTCGGTCATAAGTGAATAATCTTGGTGGACGCCTATGTCTTTGACTTCCTCTTGAGTCTCTTTGTGGCAACTGTTGAATTCCTCCAGAAGTAGATCTTCTCACTGCTCTGTTTGGAAAAGGTGCTATAGCTTGAAGCCTAGGTCTCCCCATAGAATATGTATCTGTGTCAGTAGATCTAGGGATGAAGTTGGGGCTTTCAGGATTAAGATCTGACTGAGGAGAAGCAACAGGAGGGTCAGAAGCTTCTGGCTGAGCATCAGGAGGTGTCCACCACTCTTGATCTAAACCTGAATTGTCATGGTTTCCTTCACTAGAATTATCTGCTTCCTTCACTTCTGGTTGACCAACAGGTAACAAATGATTTCGATGCCATGCCTTAATTCGGCCTTCAGGCCCTTTTATTTTGTATACAGGAAGTCCTGGAAGCTTGGAAACCATTTCAAAAAGGGTGCCTTTCCATCGGTCAGCGAGTTTGTGTTTTCCGATAATACCTAGGTTTTTAAGGAGTACCTTATCTCCTGGCTGAATTTCACTATGCCTGACTTTAGCGTCATAACGTCTTTTGTTATTTTCGTTAATCCAGGAACTAGCCTTCTCTGCCAGGTCATAGGCTCTTTGTAGACTCTGTTTCAAGTTGCAAACATACTGGTAATGTGGGACATGGGCCATTCCATCAGAAGAGACATCAAACTGAAGATCTATTGGAAGCCTTGCTTCTCAACCAAAAAGCAAGTAATAAGGAGAATATCCTGTAGATTCATGTCTTCTACAATTGTATGCGTGAACCATGGCTTCAACATGCCTACTCCAGGTTCTTTTCTCTGTATCGTTAAGGGTCCCTAACATGTCCAACAGGGTACGGTTGAACCTTTCAGGAAGAGCATCCCCTTCAGGATGGTAAGGAGTAGTTCTTGACTTTTCAATGTTTAGCAGTTTCAAAAGTTCTTTTATGAGTCGGCTTTCAAAGTCACGACCCTGATCAGAATGAATTTGGCTAGGTAACCCGTAGTGAATGAAAAACTTCTGCCATAGCACTTTGGCAACTGTGGTCGCTTTCTGGTCTTTAGTAGGGTAAGCTTGAGCATACCTGGTGAAATGATCAGTCACTACCAGTACATTTCCTACTCCTGCTGAATTAGTCTCAATACACAGAAAATCCATACAGACTAGATCCATGGGGCCAGAGCTCTTTAGGTGGCCCATTGGCGCAGCTCGGGTAGGTAGAGTTTTCCTCTGAATACACCTTTGGCAATTATGACAATGCCTCTCCACAGACTCTCTCATTTTTGGCCAGAAGAAACGATCTTGCACCAATCCAAAAGTTTTGCCCACCCCCAGGTGTCCATGTTGGTCATGCAAGGATCTTAGTACCATTCCTCTATACTTTTCTGGTAATACCAACTGTCTTCGTCCTGGGTGATCATGATATTGAATGAGCCTATAGAGAAGTCCCTTCTCAATACGAAAACGGCTCCATTCTCTCTTGAATAGTTGTTGCAACTCAGCAGGTAAACAGTTCAAGTATTTTTGGCACCCATTCTTAACAGCTTTTAATAATGGGCCCACTGTTGGGTCTTGAGCTTGAGTTTGTTGTTTATCCTCATTACTGATGCTTGTCCACTGGGGCAGGTTAACTGGGTAACACATAGCCTCTGGAACTGCCTCAGCACTACAACTGAGTGAGTCGATGCATCTCAATTCAGAAAAGTTAACCCACCCATCTTCAGTGATAGAGGTCTGACACAATGCCCTTACTCCAGGGCCAGGAATTTCAATCCAATCTTCTTTATCTGTCTCTGGAGGAAGTCCAGGTCTCCGAGATAAAGCATCAGCTCCCACATTAGTAGATCCAGGCTTGTATTTCAATGAGAAGCTATAGTTGGACAAAGCTGCAAGCCAGCGATGTCCAGTGGCATCTAGTTTAGCTCTGGTCAAGATATAGGTAAGGGGATTGTTGTCGGTTCTCACCTCAAATTCTGCACCATACAGGTAATCATGTAGTTTATCTACAATAGCCCACTTCAATGCCAGAAATTCTAGTTTATGCACTGAGTAATTCTTTTCAGCTTTAGACAAGCTCCGACTAATGTAGGCAACAGGCCTCAGCCCCTCAGGATGTGCCTGGTGGAGAATGCCTCCAAGCCCTTCCATGCTGGCATCTACATGAAGCACAAATGGTTTCTTAAGATCTGCATATGCCAGTACAGGAGCTTCAGTCATCTTACTTTTAAGTAGCTGAAAAGCCTCTTCACAGGAATTAGTCCACTTATCTCCTATAAGTTTCTTGGAATGCAGGCTCTTCTGCTTGGCATTCTCTCCAGGCTCCAATTTAAGAAGATTGTGAAGACTTCTGGCTATCTTGGAATAACCTTCTACAAAGCGACGGTAGTAACTGCAGAACCCCAAGAATGAACGTAGCTCTTCAATATTCTTTGGTCTTGGCCAATTTACCACTGCTTCTATTTTTGCTGGGTCTGTGGCCACACCTTCCGCAGAAACTATATGTCCAACATAAGTCACTGAGCTTCTTGCAAATTTGCATTTGTCAACTGATAACTTCAGACCTTCAGCTTGCAATCAATCTAACACCCTCAGCAACCGATTTTCATGTTCTTCAGGGGTTCTTCCAAAAATGATTATATCATCCAGATAAACAAGGCACTCTCTTGGACTAAGGTCCCCAAGGGTCTTTTCCATTAATCTCTGGAAAGTTGCTGGGGCCCCGTTAATCCCTTGTGGCATACGGGTAAACTGGTAGAAACCCAAAGGGCAGATGAATGCTGTTTTCTCTTGGTCTTCTTTTTTCATGGGAACTTGATAATATCCAGAGCGGAGATCCAATACACTAAACCATTTGCTACCAGATAGAGCATTCAGTAGATCTTCTATTCGGGGTAGTGTATACTGGTCAGGAATTGTTCGTTTATTTAAAGTTCGATAGTCTATACACAATCGCACAGAGCCATTCTTTTTCCTCACCACTACAATGGGAGAAGCATATGGACTTCTAGATTCTTTAATAATGCCAGTATCTTCCATTTCTTGCAAGATGTTTCTCACATCCTCCACATCTCGTGGTGCTATACGTCGAGACCTCTCATGAAAGGGAGCAGAGTCCGTCAATCTTATGGCGTGTTGTGCACTCCTGCAACACCCTACATCCATGTCTTTAGTTGAGAAGACTCCTCTTCTGGTTTTTAGAGCTTTAAGCAATCTCTCTTTCCATTCAAATGGTAAACTTGAGTCTTCAAAATCAAACTCCAATTCTCCTGAGGAGTTGACTGCTGGTTCTATGGGAAGGGCAGAAATTGGGGTTATTTCCTCTAAGAGGTGAAGGATTCCCAATTCTTGACAATGATCAATATGGACATCTCTTGGGGACAGATTACAGACAGTTACTGCAAAAATGCCTGTTGTGCCTTTCTGCCAATCCTTGACTTCAGGCATAATCATCCAGCCCTTTCGAATGTCCTCTTCAGGAATAGATTCTACACAATAGATCTGTGCACAATTAATCATACCCTCCTGTAAGGTGGGTACAGCTTTAACAGATTTCATTTCTCCAGGTCGTAAAGTCAAAGGCTGGGGGCCCCAGTAATGGAACTGCCCAGTCAGTGATTCTTGAGCTAATTTGTGACATTTGTGTCTTAGGGCAGGCTCTAATTGAGCCATCTGATTAATGGATACATTTCCTACCTCTTGCAAGTAGGATCTAAACAAGTTTCAAACCATACTAGTGTTGGTTCCCAGGAGAATGGAGAAACTTGATTGTTTAGGGGTAGGGCACAACAGAGCCTCCACATCCATGTAGCAAGTCTTTCCAGTGTTCAGTTGTGGGATGACAATCTGCACTCTGACTACTCCTTCTACTGTACAGGCTTGTGAACCTAGCCCCCATAAACTGACATCTTTAGCTGTGGCAATAGGTAAGTGACGTAGGTGAGCATCATAAAATGATCTGAAGATAATGTTCACCTGGGATCCAGTGTCTAGCAATGCAGAAGCTGGGATGCCCTCAACCATAAGTGATACCAGTGGCTTGGGTCCAACTCTGATACTTGCAGCTGTTTCCAGGCTCTTAATGTGACACTTCTTCCAATGAGTCCACTTTTTTTTCTAGAAACTTTTCTTTTGGGTAAGGTATCTGTGACAAAGGTTTCAACCTGAAGAACATCTTCTTTATGTGTACAATGGGATGCTATATGCCCAAGCCCATTACATCTAAAACACCTGAGAGGTTTGTCATGTTTATTATCCTGGGTAGTTGAATTGATTGATTCACAATTTCTGGGTTGAGGTTCTTTTTTCTCTTTTGTACTTTTGATTTTCTGGGAACTATCCTGAGCAGAGGATTTCTCAGGAGCTCTTATCAGTGAACGAGTAAGATGAGTCTTTTCTATAGTCATTACTTCCTTCATTACTTCAGCAAAAGATAGAACCTTTTTAATACATAAAAGATTCTCCAAGGTGGCTGCACAGGAGTCTCCAGGTAGTGTTCCTCTAAGGAGCTGTTTGCACCGGTATTTGTCAATTTCAGATGCGGGAATGATCCCTTTCTCCACTAATGTTCCTACTATGAGTTCTACTCTCACAACATAGGCTGACAGTTTTTCACCTTTTACTTGAATTGTATTTGCATATCGTTATCTCAACTCAAACTCATCTTCTTCCTCTGCATATGCAGTCATTATAATTTGAAGGAGCTCTGATGCAGAAGCTTGAGGATGGATAATTTGATGGTGCCTTACCAGGTCTAAGGTCGGACCTTTTAAACCTTCTATGAGCCTTTGTCGTTTCACATCCTCAGAACAAGCCCATTCTCTAAGAAGCTGCAAAGTAGTGTCTCTCCAGGATTTGAAGCACTCTTCTCCAACAGGAGTAGGGTCAATCCCAGAGAAAATCTTCAATCTCTTGTAATTGTGAATGTGTTGAGCTTGGGTCAGTTCCACCGCTAATTATTTAAGTACATTTGTTATGGGAGAAGACATCTCTTGCTTAGGAGAATCATTCTTTGGTCTCCCTTCACTTACTAAAGAACTGCCTTCAGAATCATTTACATTTAAATCATCTTCAGACTCACTGTCACTATTTTGAAATATCAGGTCAGAATCATCACCCTCCTCGTGGTCAGAATCTCCTTCTGGGTATACTATCAGACACCCTTTAGGGTCTGCTCCAGGTATAGGGATTCTAGTTGTTCCTTTTTCTGGATTTATATCCTGGTCCCCCTGAACAAGGGTCACACTATGAGTTCCTGTTTTCTTAGCCTGAACTATGGCAGGGTTTTCCAACCCAGGGATCAGTTTTAGGGCATCTATGAACTTCCTCCGGCTGAGTCCAATAGGAGTTTGCACAGCCACAACCTTCTGGGGAGGAACACTCATTATTCTAGCCCACTCTCTAACATCTCTGGGTGATGGAACAGGGGTCTTGCTTAAACACTTCTTACTGTCCCAGTTCATCTCAGCGTTGCCTCCATCTGTAACCCCTTCCTTATCTATCTTTGGTGAGAATGATACAGGTTGGACAGTCACCTTTGACGCTGTGGCTTCACAGGAATGACCTAAGTCTCCGCTGGAGTAGGGAGTCTGGGACATCTTGATTAATGTAACATACAGTGCCTCCACTCAGTGATAACAATTCTCAGTGAACCCACAACACTGAGACAATGAGTTCCCCACAACATGCAATAATAAACAGAAGCAGATAATAAAGTAACACAGAATATATTTTTCCCAAAATACACTGCTAAGTAAAGTCCCTTGTGGTGGTGCACGTTGGGGCCCTTAGTAAGTTTCAGATATCTGTTTAGTGTGAGGGATAACTGTAACTGTTCCACTACCTGAATCCTCCTGTAGAATGTTCTAGAAAAGGTCTGGCTGCTTTCTCTGCTGCTTGCTTTTCCACTTAAGTGCTGACAGTCTGAAATGACAGCTCACTCTAGTCCTACTGTAGCTGCTTCTTACTGTGACATCAGGCTGAGTGATCACAGCATGCAGGGTCCTGGATGCTTTATTTCCACTTAAGTGCTGACAGTCTGAAATGACAGCTCACTCTAGTCCTACTGTAGCTGCTTCTTACTGTGACATCAGGCTGAGTGATCACAGCATGCAGGGTCCTGGATGCTTTATTTCCACTTAAGTGCTGACAGTCTGAAATGACAGCTCACTCTAGTCCTACTGTAGCTGCTTCTTACTGTGACATCAGGCTGAGTGATCACAGCATGCAGGGTCCTGGATGCTTTATTTCCACTTAAGTGCTGACAGTCTGAAATGACAGCTCACTCTAGTCCTACTGTAGCTGCTTCTTACTGTGACATCAGGCTGAGTGTTCACAGCATGCAGGGTCCTGGATGCTGCCTTTATCATCCCAGGCAGAATCACACACACATCTTTCAGCAGCCCTGAACAGCTCTGACTAAACTCTCCTCACAGGAAGTCTCTGAAAAACTGCCAGCCTCTTATTGGCTCTCACTACCATGTGATGCAGGGTTGAGCAAAGGGCAAAGTGCAAAGTGCAGTTAATCCCTGCAGCAAAATGACAAAGGGCTACATATATATATATATATATATATATATATATATATATATAATATGGTTTTCTTCTAGTAAAATATATATCTATAGTATAGATATATATTTTACTAGAAGAAAACCATTATATATATATTTATACCTACATATAATCATATATATATATATATATATAGGTATAGATTCTATACATATATATATATATATATATATATATATATATATATATATATATATATATATATATATAATTATATGTAGGTATAAATATATACAGATATATATAGGAATATTTATTTAAAAATACATAGAACATATTCCCTATGTGAAGAACATTGGAATGTGAAATATTTACAGTAAATACATAGTGAAACACATTATTAAATATGAATATTGCATAAATCTGTTATTACTTGTTTCAGCTACTTAACTGCAAAGGGCTCCAATGCACATATATACAGTATATGTCTATATGTCTATTTGTGTATACGTATATATTTATGTGTTTATATGTTTATATATTTCTATATTTTCATTAAGGATCTGAGCTTTATTTGAGAAATGTGTTAAGCCATAACTAACACCTCTTGAACTTAAAGTGAAAGTCAATTCTAGCGTTTTACAAACGCTAGGATTAACTATTGAAACATTCATGATTTATAAGATACTTCATGTAGAAAGCTCCTTTATTTGTTTCAATAGATTGCCATTTTTAGCTGCTACAGCAGCCCACGGCTAAAAAACTTTTTTGCTAAGAGGTGACGTTTTCACCTCTTAGCCAATAGCCGTGTGGTAAATCTGTGTTGGCGCCCATGGAAGCCGGATTTACTGCACGGCTATTGGCTGAGAGGTGAAAACGTCACCTCTTAGCAAAAAAAATTTAAGCCGTGGGCTGCGGTAGCCACTAAGAACGGCTACAGGATAAAGGAGCTTTCTACACAAAGTATCTTATACTTCATGAATGAAAGTCCCCTTTATTTGTTTCAATTTCAATCCTATCGTTTCTAAAATACTAGGATTTACTTTCACTTTAAATCTTGCTATTTTTCCTTTTAGGGAGAACATGAGCCACTTTTGGTTCTATATGAAAAATATGCTTTTTTGTTTATTTGTTATGCACATATAGGATGTATTCAAAAATAATGTTTTCTTCATTATCATACAATTGTCTGTCTATTCATTCGGACATGCATAGCCCCTTTTTTGTATGAATACTGCATTTTTGCAGAAGTGCACTGAGCCTTGTATGATAAGTTACCTGACCATATATATCTATATATATATTGTTGTGCAGGTTTACACCAATGTCTACTTTATGTGATTAAATATAGTTATTTAATAATGTACTGTAGGGCATTGGATTCACCAGTGTATGAGTATTGATCCTTTTATTTTTACCGCTTGAATGTGTAACCTTCCTGTATTAACTTATTATGTTGTGTATACTTTATACCATATTATATCTGTCATTCATATATCATTCATGACCATTTGAATAGTGTTGCGTTGATTCAGTAAACTAAAGGTTAATAGGGGTGTGTTTAACACCAACCAATAACCAACACAGACTAAGTCTTTTTAAATAGCACGCACCTGTGCCTTTTTAGGTTTATGAGTACGGCCAAAGCCAAAACGCATAAAACCTTTCTCTTTTTTGTGTGTAACACGTCGTTATTTTAATGAGTCAACAATAAAGCCGTTTTTATTATTTTTTGGATACTTGGGATCCTTTTTCATATTTTTATAAATACAAATATAAAGAATTGAATTGCTGGAGTAATATGGGAGAACGAAATTCGGTTATCTAAGCCTAAAGTGTAACTGTTATCAGGTAGTGCTAAGTTGTGCACTAAATTATCTACCAATTTATTATATCTTAAGGCAAAGCTCCCTTCCAGTATAGTTTCCCTCCCATCCTTCCCTTGATTTCCCTGGTTAAATATTGTTATTGTTATTTTATATTAGCACACAGAGCGGTTAAAAAAATAAAGATGCCCCTGACGCGTTTGCAGTTCAGATTACTCTAAGGAACCTAAATGTGAAATGCGACGGCATCAGGGGCATCTTTAATTTTTAACCGCTCTGTGTGCTAATATAAAATAACAATACTTTTGTGCTATATAAGCATTCTAGTCTCTACCTATTAAACTATAGCTTATTTTTGTATTTTAGTACAATCAATGCTTTTGGGTGATTACCCCCTTCATTAATCTGATACACAAGGTCACCCAAAAGTACATATATAAAGATTTTCTTTCTTCTAACAGGACCTCTTTTTCTACCTCACATATTTAAATATGGTTTGATCGGTCTAACATATATATATATATATATATATATATATATATATATATATATATATATAGGATGTATGTATTTAATTATTTGTTTAGGAGTTGCTGTTGCCATAGTAACCCCTATTTGGTGTTTTTTTTCCACAGGGGAGAGGTTTCTAGGATATAAATTAAGCTTGTTGGTATTGCACTTTTGACTGAGGAAGGGTTGTTTAACTCCAAAACGTCACATATTGGTCACAATAAAGGTTTGATTATATCAATATCCAGAGTGTGCTTGCCTGGACTTTTTGCTGTGTATATATATATATATATATATATATATATATATATATATATATATATATATGTAACACCCTTTCCTGACCTTCCCTGAGGTGGGTGATAGTGTAATGATGTCTACCTGTTTCGTGTATGAGAACTAAGCCTCCGCAGAGTGGGAGTAGGAGGGGAGTTGAAATCAGGTATATAAGGGATGCCTGTATGACGCAGTGCCTTCACCTATAGGGGACACCCTAGAATAATAGGGTGTGGGGTCCTATAAGATTTTAGCACAAAAAGAAAACAAGTAATAACCACACAAGAAATCTTCAAATAAAATGTTGCTTTGATTATTATAAAGTGTTTAACCAATAACATACAGTGCAACAAATACAAATAATAATATTAATCACAATATCTTCTTATGACATCAGTATACCTTTTTTTTTAACTCAGAAGTCCTTCATGAGCTCATGAAATAATAACATAACTGTTGTTGTAAAATACTTTGAGGTGGTGCTGTACAATGCAATTTCATATACTTAATAGAATTTAGTTGGGGTAATTATCCCTTGCTGCTTGTGAACGAAGCTAGAGAGCGCTGCTTGTGATCGATGCAGTGCTCAAGAAAACTTCTCAGAAATACTGAATAACATAAGTCTCTACCTTATTACTGAATTTCAACAATCCACTTGCCTTATAATGCAAAGTCAGTCACTCTTTTACTACAAACAGCTGCAGAAATCTCACAGTTATGCCCTTATGTAATGTAGCTTTATAAATCCAGTCAGTGTATTTTTGCAAACTGTTCAGGCAGAATAACTTATAGGATATTCTCTGGGTTATCTCTTTAATATGCAACAAACTCTGCAGCACATCACACTCAGTTACTTCCTTATGTAATGCAGCTGTGCAATCCATTTAGTGTATTTATGCAAACTGTTTAGGCAGAATAACTTCTAGAATATTCTCTGAGTTATCTCTTTAATATAAAACAACTCTGCAGCACATCACACTCAGTTACTTCCTTATGTAATGCAGCTGTGCAATCCATTTAGTGTATTTATGCAAACTGTTTAGGCAGAATAACTTCTAGAATATTCTCTGGGTTATCTCTTTAATATACAACAACTCTGCAGCACATCAGATATGACTAGTATATCTTTTCTCTTGCATTTAGTTAACATGAAGTTATGGAGATCTTAAAACAGCAGATAATGGCTGACACAGTACAAATAAAAGGTTGCAACTTCTGTCTTCAGCAGCCACATGTAGCAATGTCTGAACTGTCTCTGGAATCCATGCATTAGTCTGAATAACTTCTTTCAGCTTGGAAACAGCAACTTTCTTCCCCCATTTCAAAGTCTGTGCAAAGCTCCACACTTCTCTTAACACCTAAGAAATCTCCTCAGCACTAACAACTCCTCCCCCTTCCCAGATGGCATTTCTCTTCCTCAATACAACTATTACAGCAGCCATCTTGGGTAAGGGCAAGGTCCTTACATACTCCCCCCCCCAAAAAAAAGGGTCAGATTGAATTGATGAGTCTTCATGTGGGATACTATATTCATTATTAATTGACATGCTTGGGCCTTGGTCCACATGATATGTAACATCATGCTGGAATTGAGGTATAGGCAACAAATGATTCCGATGCCATGTCTTCACAACACCATTTTCATCTGCTATCTGAAAAACTGGAAGACCTGGCAATTGTCTGACTATTCTATAGATACTATTCCTCCATCTAGGAGCTAACTTGTGCTTGCCTGGTATCCCTAAATTCCGTAAAAGGACACAGTCTCCTGGTTGCAAATCCTGATGTTTTATTCTCTTGTCATATCGTTGTTTATTAGCCTCATTCAGCCAACTTATAAGCTGTTTGTAAACTCTCCTGCAATCGCCTGACATACTGATAGTGACTCTTATGAGAAACTCCATCTGATGACACCCCTAACTGGAGATCTATAGGTAGTCTCGCTTCTCTCCCAAACATAAGGAAGTATGGTGAATAACCTGTGGAATCATGTCGGGTGCAGTTGTAGGCATGAACTAGTGCTTCTACTTGACGACTCCAAGTTCTCTTTTCAGACTCTGGCAGGGTCCCTAACATATTTAGCAAAGTTCTGTTAAACCTCTCAGGTAAAGCATCTCCTTCTGGATGATAGGGAGAAGTTCTTGTCTTCTTAATTCCCAAAACATTCATCATTTCTTTAATGAGGCGACTCTCAAAGTCTCTACCTTGATCAGAATGCAGTTTCTTAGGAAGACCATAATGAGTGAAAAACCTTTCCCAAAGAACTCTAGCCACTGTACTAGCCTTCTGGTCCTTTGTTGGGAAGGCTTGAGCATAACGGGTATAGTGATCTGTTACAATAAGATCATTTCCAATGCCACGAGAATCTGGCTCAATGCACAAAAAATCCATGCAAACAAGATCCATGGGGCCTTCACTTTTCAGATGACCCATAGAGGCAGCTCGAGTTGGAAGAGTTTTCCTCTGTACACATCTAAAACATTTATGAATGTAGTCTTCTACATACTCTCTCATCTTTGGCCAATAACATCTATCCTGCAAGAGGCCAAACGTTTTTTCTATCCCAAGATGTCCGTGCTGATCATGCAAGGATGACAGAACAAGTTTTCTTAGTTTGGCAGGTAACACCAATTGTCTTCGATCTGGATGATTGTGGTATTTAACTACTCGAAACAGAAGTCCATCTTGAATTTGAAACTTATCCCACTCTCTATTTATTGGACCAGACCATTCCCTAGGAATTCTCTTCAGTAAGTGTGGGCTATCAGTTTGAACAGCTTTTCGAAGTAGTCCAATTAAAGGATCTTGTTCCTGTGCATTTATTAATTCTTCAGGAGTTATTTGAGACCATCTGGCTAATTCCACTACAGATGGTTTACAATAATATACAGGCAGAGCTTGTGGATGACATCCCAATGAATCTACTGCTCTCAAATCTGAAAAAAACAGAGGTTTCGTCTTTGAAGACACTGGTTTGGCAGAATGCTCTCACACCAAGTGAAGGAATTTCTTCCCATTGAGAATCACCTGTTTTTTCTGGTAGTCCTGGTCGTCGGGACATTGCATCAGCCCCTATATTCTTAGGCCCTGGCTTGTAACGTAACTTAAAAGTGTAATTTGATAGTGCAGCCAACCACCGATGACCAGTTGCATCCAACTTTGCTGTAGTCAAGATGTAGGTAAGTGGATTATTATCTGTTCAAACTTCAAATTCTACTCCATAAAGGTAATCATGGAGTTTATCCACTACTGCCCATTTCAGAGCCAAGAACTCAAGCTTGTGGACTGGATAATTCTGTTCACTCTTAGAAAAACTCCTACTTAGATAAACAACAGGTCTCAACCCTCCAGGGTACTCTTGGTGTAAAACTGCCCCCAAACCCACATAGCTAGCATCTATATGTAGCACATAAGGTTTCTCGGATCTGCATAGGCCAAGACAGGTGCCTCAGTTACATTTTTCTTTAAATTCTCAAATGCTTTGGAGCACTCTGATGTCCACCGAGTTCCCAAAGGAGTTTTTGCATTTAGTGGCTTTTTAGGATCATCTTCACTATGTTTCAGCAAGTCGTTTAGGGGTCGAGCTAACTGGGAGTATCCTTTCACAAATCTTTGATAGTATCCACAAAATCCAAGAAATGATCGAAGTTCACCAATGTTGTTAGGCTGTGGCCATGCGGTTACTGCTTCCACCTTAGCAGGGTCTGTAGAGACCCCTTCTGCCGAGACCACATGACCTACATAGGTCACAGATGATTGCCCAAATCTACATTTCTCCGGACTTAACTTTAGGCCTTCTTCGTGAAGACGATCCAATACTTTCAGCAACTTTGTCTCATGTTCTTCCAAAGTACTACCGAATACAATAAGGTCATCTAGATAGACAAGACACTCACGTCCATTCATATCTCCCACAGTACGTTCCATTAGCCTTTGGAATGTGGCTGGAGCTCCACAGATCCCTTGTGGCATCCGTGTAAACTGATAGAATCCTAGTGGACAAATAAAAGCTGTCTTCTCTTGGTCTTCTTCAGTCATCCCTACCTGAAAATAGCCTGATCTCAGATCCAGAACACTGAACCAGCGGCTGCCATTAAGACAACGTAAAATCTCTTCAATTCGAAGTAGGTCATATTGGTCAGGTATAGTTCTTCGATTGAGAGTCCGATAGTCAATGCACAAACGTATAGACCCATTCTTCTTTCTAACCACTACAATGGGTGAAGCCCATGGACTGCGAGAAGGAACAATTATTCCAGCTTTTTCCATCTCAGCCAAAACGGCACGAACATCCTCAACATCACGAGGAGGCAATCTCCTAGAGCGTTCCCTAAAAGGGGCAGAATCTGTTAGGCGAATGGTATGAAGCATATGTTTTGAACGTCCTACATCCATTTCTGCGGCAGAAAAAACTCCTGCACGGGCCTTCATAGCCTTCTGCAACCGCTCACATGCCTCCTTAGGCATTGTAGATCCTTCAAAGTTAAATTGTAGTTTTTCTGTTTCGGTTTTTGAGAGAGAGAAACATTTACGAATAGCCAATGATGAGTCTACTACTGGATAAAGATATCCCAAAGTCTGATTAAAATCAATACCAACAGGGTATGGGGCCAAATTTTGGACCTTAACACTTAGCCACTGCGGTGGAGGCCCATCCTTTCTTCTGTGTAAGATTTCAGGTACTAAAATCCAACCCTGCTTGGTTGCTTCTTCATCTGGCGTTTCAAGAATAAAACAGTCCTCTTTGGGTCTGCCGTCAGGGTACACCACCAAACATTTTAACTCTTTCATCCCTCCTTAAGTCACTCCGGCAGAACGGTTGTAGCACTGACCAGCATATTGTCTCAAAGATATCTTTTCAACCTCCTGACGTAAAGTTGGGTGTAACGACTTGTCTATGTCTTGTCCCCCAACCTCCATCATGAATTTCCGTAGCAAAGATTGTACATATTTTGTGTTGGTCCCTAGAATTATAGGTGCTTCTGAATCTTTGCAGGTTTCTGGGCAGATTAAAGCCTTCACTTTCATGGGGTATATCATACTAGTATGTAACTGGACTATACTAATGACTACAGTGACAACTCCATCAACACCTATTTCCACCCACACCTCTTAAATCAATTTAAGAGGGAGGCTTGATTTTAAGATGTTTAAGGTAAGTATCATAAAAACTACGATAGATTATGGTGCAATGAGATCCAGTGTCCAACAGCGCCTGTGTAGAAATGTTACAAACTTTTACTCCAATAAAAGCCCTTGGCCCAGCTACATCATCTTCAGATAAATCAAAGGAAATATCAGTCAATCCCTTCTTCTGAGGGACTGTAAGGCTTCCCAAAAAATCACCAGCATATGAATGTATTTTGCTGGGGCAATCCTTTGAGAAATGGCCTATCTCTCCACAAGTGAAACAACTCCCTTTTGGTTGAGTAGTATTTTGGAGTTTTACAGGTAGTTTTGCTCTCTCCAACTCAGCCTTTACTTGGTCAGGCAGTCCATTCTCCATAAGCTCTTTCAACAAAGAATCTGCATTTCTGGAGTCTTCTAATTTTTTTTTAGTCTCACTTTTACCTATGCAAGCTTCGCCAGACTTACGCACAGTGTGGAAACTCATTTCCTCTTCTTGAGTCCTTATCATAGGCATAAGGGCCTCCAATTCTTTTGGTGCTTGAGAGTGCAATTGGGCTCTAAGAAAGATGGCTATTGGGTGGTCTGGTATAATGCCACGAAGGAACTGATCTTGCCTCCTTTTATTCATATCTTGTCAGGTCACTACCCCTTTTCGAACCAATAATACAAGCTGCTCATGTAATCTTAATAGAAAGTCAGACATCTTCTCTGTCTCTCGCTACCCTAAGTGTCATCTGGTACTCTTTTGAATGCTACTATCTTAGGGTACTCTCTTAGTTGAAGTGCTCTCTGGAGTGACTCACATAGTTTATCTCGACTGGTTCCTACTGGTATCCAAGTCACAGCCACTGCCTGCTCAATTGGTACCTTTTTCTGCATTGCCCACTCTCTCACCTCTTCTAATTTTAAAAGATGCATCTCTTCTGATTTTGCCCCGCCTCTCGGTCTCAGCAGTGCCTCCATCTGTAACACCCTTCCCTGACCTTCCCTGAGGTGGGTGATAGTGTAATGCTGTCTACCTGTTTTGTGTATGAGAACTAAGCCTCCGCAGAGTGGGAGTAGGAGGGGGGTTGAAATCAGGTATATAAGGGATGCCTGTATGACGCAGTGCCTCCACCTATAGGGGACACCCTAGAATAATAAGGTGTGGGGTCCTATAAGATTTTAGTACAAAAAGAAAACAAGTAATAACCACACAAGAAATCTTCAAATAAAATGTTGCTTTGATTATTATAAAGTGTTTAACCAATAACATACAGTGCAACAAATACAAATAATAATATTAATCACAATATCTTCTTATGACATCAGTATACCTTTTTTTAACTCAGAAGTCCTTCATGAGCTCATGAAATAATAACATAACTGTTGTTGTAAAATACTTTGAGGTGGTGCTGTACAATGCAATTTCATATACTTAATAGAATTTAGTTGGGGTAATTATCCCTTGCTGCTTGTGAACGAAGCTAGAGAGCGCTGCTTGTGATCGATGTAGTGCTCAAGAAAACTTCTCCTCAGAAATACTGAATAACATAAGTCTCTACCTTATTACTGAATTTCAGCAATCCACTTGCCTTATAATGCAAAGTCAGTCACTCTTTTACTACAAACAGCTGCAGAAATCTCACAGTTATGCCCTTAAGTAATGTAGCTTTATAAATCCAGTCAGTGTATTTGTGCAAACTGTTCAGGCAGAATAACTTATAGGATATTCTCTGGGTTATCTCTTTAATATGCAACAAACTCTGCAGCACATCACACTAAGTTACTTCCTTATGTAATGCAGCTGTGCAATCCATTTAGTGTATTTATGCAAACTGTTTAGGCAGAATAACTTCTAGAATATTCTCTGGGTTATCTCTTTAATATACAACAACTCTGCAGCACATCAGATATGACTAGTATATCTTTTCTCTTGCATTTAGTTAACATGAAGTTATGGAGATCTTAAAACAGCAGATAATGGCTGACACTCACAGTACAAATAAAAGGTTCCAACTTCTGTCTTCAGCAGCCACATGTAGCAATGTCTGAACTGTCTCTGGAATCCATGCATTAGTCTGAATAACTTCTTTCAGCTTGGAAACAGCAACTTTCTTCCCCCATTTCAAAGTCTGTGCAAAGCTCCACACTTCTCTTAACACCTAAGAAATCTCCTCAGCACTAACAACTCCTCCCCCTTCCCCGATGGCATTTCTCTTCCTCAATACAACTATTACAGCAGCCATCTTGGGTAAGGGCAAGGTCCTTATATATATATATATATATATATATATATATATTTTATTTTTTTATTTAAATTTTTTTTTTAAGCCTCTAAGGGGCCGATTTAACAAAGTGCGAGCATGCATGGACATTGATAAACGCTGACAGCATACACTGTTGGCATTTATTATTGCTTGTGCTATGTCGTCCTCTGCAGTTCAATCGGCCGCGTTGGTAGGGGTTGTCAATCAACCTGATCATATGCGAATTGGCGGATTGATGTCCGCCGCCTCAGAGGAGGCATACGAGTTAAGGAGCAGCGGTCTTAAGACCACTGCTTCTTAACTCCTATTTCCAGCGAGCTTGATGGCTCTTGCAGAAACAGTTACATTCAGGGCCATTCGGCCCTTGTTAAATCAGCCCCTAAGCCTCTATATAGCTTTCCGCTCTCCCATTTTTAATTTATTTGAGAGACACAGAAGACACAAAAGTAATATTGAAATGATCTTATTGCAGGATTTGAATATTAATATTACTATTGAATGGTTGTGTTAGAGTCCTGCAAAGGGGCTAAACACTGTGCTGTTCCTTAGTTGCTACCTTAGTATGCCCCACCTGATAGGCTCGCTGGCGGTATCATGCTCATTAGCAGTAACATATTAACATACCTTCCAATATTTGCTGGAGGATTTTTGGGATATGGGAGGTTTAAAGCTTGTGGGCGGGCCATTCATAACAGGGGCAAAGTCGGGATTACAGACAATCACTAGGTGTCTCTGCTAGTCCATTAAAACTGGGACATTGAGGGGCTGTGGGTGAGAAGTGGGCTGGTTTGACGTTAAGTATTTAGGCTCCTTAGCCCAACTTTAATTATGGGGTCGACCACAGTACCTTTGAAAAACGTATCTGTTTTTCAACAGAAAACCACTATTAAAATCTATGAGGGTTTAGTTTTATCCTATTAGGTAGCAGCATTCTACCTTCAGCATTCTTCCAATCAGAGGCCTCATCACCAGTATTTTCAATGGGAGAAAATGCCAAGTTGGTTGTTGCCAATGGGATATTTGGAGGATGTGGCTGGGGGTGCGGCCTTCCCTAGATTGTTACATATGTATCTATATTTAATCTTACCTGCTTATAATACAGTTTATTCTGAGTCCATGGAAATCAAAAGGCTGCAGTTATGGGAGGCGTGTCCGTGCTGCGTACCTGAGAGGACATCTTTTCTGAGAGCTCTGACAGAATCCTCAATAATCCGCTGGTTACTGAGCTATAACAGCAACTTCTTTTACAGCATTCATCAGGATATAACTTCAGTACCTACTGTGGCTGTACTCCACCTTCTTTCTGCTGTTTTTATGAAACCAGGGACACAGACAGCGCCCTAGAATCACTCTACAACCCACCCCCTGATACACCAGGTTACCAGTGCAGACAACTAACGACTGTCTTACTAAGCTTCTTTTCAAAACCGGATACTGTAATTTATTGTTATTAATTTTGCAGACTATCAAATCTGAATACTTCACGTATAAACAGAGAATATCAATATGGCGGCCACATGGGAAAGTGAACTACAACAGACCCTAGACAAACGCTTTGCCAAATTAGAGACTTTATTATATAAAATTGATCAAAAATCCCTGTCTAGAGATATTTTGGAAATAGTTGAACCCTTGACAAAGCGTTTTACCCGTAAGGGAATTTGAGCCGGACGTTTCAGAAGACATGACAAGTGAGAGTGAACGGAGTATACAGCAAGTTCCAGAATAAATGCTTTTTGTTAAACGCACTCCCCGGTTAAACCAGAGAATCGCGGGTTACTTAAAGACACCCAGGATGCATCCTTCAATAGCAGCAGACTTGTCACCTAATACAAAGAAAAATCTTTTCAAAACCAAACCGCATGATCCAGCTGGTACAGTGCGGTCATCCTAATTGGGGACTTTCCTTGCAGACGTCAAAATTCTGCAAACTTCCTAATCAGCTATTTGATTTGTACAAACTGCAGGCTACAGAATTAGCTTTTTAGAGTGAGGGACAAGCACAAATTTTGTACACAAAAGGAAGAGCTGTTTACTGTCCTTGTAAGGAACATAGACATATGATCTATTTTCCTTGTGTCACACTGTCATAACAGGCTTTTGTCAAAGAGAGTGATTTCTGTCCCTGCTGTAGTAATGTGTGCTGTACCTTTAAGAGGCCTAGAAGATCAATTTGGCCTTAATTACAGTAGTCGTTATAAGCTCTGTGTTTGTAGTCTGATGCTGCTTGTGTATTGAGTGGCTACCTCTTATTCTGGTAATTTATTTTTTGGATTTTTTTCTGTTTTGATCTGGCTACCCCTGGTTCTGTTTTTGTTGAATCTCTTAGTTTGGACTGACTTTGTGATTTGACATTAGTTAGCGTTTTAGACTTTCATTTGAATTCTGGTTTTGTTTTGTTATTCCTGTGTGGCATAAACCTGGATTGTCTGACTTTGTATACAGTAATTCCTTGCCTAAGCATAGCAACTTTGTAGTTTGTTTTGTATTTTGTTATTTACCAACCCTGTTGCTGCTGTTTCCGGCATCTCCTGTGTTCTATAGACTTTTACGCCTATGTGAAGTTGGCACCCCATGTTTGTAAAAACTGAATAAAAATATAACATTCGTTTGTGCTGCATTTGTGCTGATTTGTGCTGCAAAAACTTGCTGGTTTGGTTTAGGAGATATAACGCATTATTTTTTTATGAAACCCCGCCCACTTTGTACCCCATGTTATTCAATTTTAAAAACAAATATACTATTAGTTTGTGCTGCGTTTGTGCTAATTTGTGCCGCAAAAACAAAGGTTTGTGCTGGTTTGGTTTAGGAGATATTGCGCATTATATTTGCTGAAACTCTGCCCACTTTGCACCCCATGTTATTAAATTTTATAAACAAATATACCATTTGTTTGTGCTGCAAAAACGAACGTTTGTGTCGGTTTTGTTGAGGAGATATTGCGCATTATATTTGCTGAAACTCCGCCCACTTTGCACCCCATGTTTTTACAATTTAAAAACAAATATACCATTTGTTTGTGTTGCGTTTGTGCTGATTTGTGCCACAAAAAAACATAATTTATGTAAGAACTTACCTGATAAATTCATTTCTTTCATATTAGCAAGAGTCCATGAGCTAGTGACATATGGGATATACATTCCTACCAGGAGGGGCAAAGTTTCCCAAACCTCAAAATGCCTATAAATACACCCCTCATCACACCCACAATTCAGTTTAACGAATAGCCAAGAAGTGGGGTGATAAGAAAGGAGCGAAAGCATCAAAAATAAGGAATTGGAATAATTGTGCTTTATACAAAAAAATCATAACCACCACAAAAAAAGGGTGGGCCTCATGGACTCTTGCTAATATGAAAGAAATTAATTTATCAGGTAAGTTCTTACATAAATTATGTTTTCTTTCATGTAATTAGCAAGAGTCCATGAGCTAGTGACGTATGGGATAGCAGATACCCAAGATGTGGAACTTCCACGCAAGAGTCACTAGAGAGGGAGGGATAAAATAAAGACAGCCAATTCTGCTGAAAAAGATCCACAACCCAAATCAAAAAAATGAAATAATAAGCAGAAGAATCAAACTGAAACAGCTGCCTGAAGTACTTTTCTACCAAAAACTGCTTCAGAAGAAGAGAAAAATGGTAGAATTTAGTAAAAGTATGCAAAGAAGACCGAGTTGCTGCTTTGCAAATCTGATCAACAGAAGCTTCATTCCTAAAAGCCCAGGAAGTAGAAACTGACCTAGTAGAATGAGCCGTAATCCTTTGAGGAGGGGACTTACCCGACTCCACATAAGCATGATGAATTAAAGACTTTAACCAAGATGCCAAAGAAATGGCAGAAGCCTTCTGACCTTTCCTGGAACCAGAAAAGATAACAAATAGACTAGAAGTCTTTCTGAAACCTTTAGTAGCTTCAACATAATATTTCAAAGCTCTAACCACATCCAAAGAATGTAAAGATCTTTCCAGAGAATTCTTAGGATTAGGACACAATGAAGGGACAACAATGTATCTACTAATGTTGTTAGAATTCACAACTTTAGGTAAAAATTTAAATGAAGTCTGCAACACCGCCTTATCCTGATGAAAAATCAGAAAAGGAGATTCACAAGAAAGAGCAGATAACTCAGAAACTCTTCTAGAAGAAGAGATGGCCAAAAGGAACAAAACTTTCCAAGAAAGTAATTTAATATCCAGAGAATGCATAGGTTCAAACGGAGGAGCCTGTAAAGCCCTCAGAACCAAATTAAGACTCCAAGGAGGAGAGATTGACTTAATGACAGGCTTGATACGAACCAAAGCCTGTACAAAACAATGAATATCAGGAAGTTTAGCAATCTTTCTGTGAAAAAGAACAGAAAGAGCAGAGATTTGTCCTTTCAAGGAACTTGCAGACGAACCCTTATGCAAACCATCCTGAAGAAACTGTAAAATTCTAGGAATTCTAAAAGAATGTCAAGAGAATTTATGAGAAGAACACCAAGAAATGTAAGTCTTCCAGACTCGGTAATAAATCTTCCTAGATACAGATTTACGAGCCTGCAACATAGTATTAATCACTGAGTCAGAGAAACCTCTATGACTAAGAATCAAGCGTTCAATCTCCATACCTTCAAATTTAATGATTTGAGATCCTAAAAGAAAAATGGGCCTTGAGATAGAAGGTCTGGCCTTAACGGAAGTGTCCAAGGTTGGCAACTGGCCATCCGAACGAGATCCGCATACCAAAACCTGTGAGGCCATGCTGGAGCCACCAGCAGTACAAACGAACGCTCCATTAGGATTTTGGAAATCACTTTTGGAAAAAGAACTAGAGGCGGAAAGATATAAGCAGGTTGATAATTCCAAGGAAGCGACAACGCGTCCACTGCTTCCGCCTGAGGATCCCTGGATCTGGACAGATACCTGGGAAGTTTCTTGTTTAGATGAGAGGCCATCAGATCTATTTCTGGAAGTCCCCAGATTTGAACAATCTGAAGAAATACCTCTGAGTGAAGAGACCATTCGCCCGGGTGTAGCGTCTGGCGACTTTGATAATCCGCTTCCTAATTGTCTATACCTGGGATGTGAACCGCAGAAATTAGACAAGAGCTGGATTCCGCCTATACAAGTATCCGAGATACTTCTTTCATAGCCTGAGGACTGTGAGTCCCTCCTTGATGAATGACATACGCCACGGTTGTGACATTGTCTGTCTGAAAACAAATAAACGATTCTGAAGAGCTCTGAAAATCGCACGGAGTTCCAAAATATTGATTGGTAATCTCGCCTCCTGAGATTCCCAAACCCCCTGCGCTGTCAGAGATCCCCATACAGCTCCCCAACCTGAAAGACTCGCATCTGTTGAGATCACAGTCCAGGTTGGAAGAACAAAAGAAGCCCCTTGAATTAAACGATGATCCAACCACCAAGTCAGAGAAGATCGAACATTGGGATTTAAGGATATTAATTGTGATATCTTTGTATAATCCCTGCACCATTGGTTCAGCATACACAGCTGAAGAGGTCTCATGTGAAAACGAGCAAAAGGGATCGTGTCCGATGCAGCAGTCATGAGACCTAGAATTTCCATGCACAAAGCTACCGAAGGGAACGATTGAGACTGAAGGTTTCGACAAGCTGAAACTAATTTCAGACGTCTCTTTTCTGTTAGAGACAAAGTCATGGACACTGAATCTATTTGGAAACCCAAAAAGGTTACCTTTGTCTGAGGAATCAAGGAACTCTTTGGTAAATTGATCCTCCAACCATGTCTTTGAAGAAACAACACAAGTTGATTCGTATGAGATTCTGCAGAATGTAAAGACTGAGCAAGTACCAAGATATCGTTCAAATAAGGAAATACCGCAATACCCTGTTCTCTGATTACAGAGAGAAGGGCACAGAGAACCTTTGAAAATATCCTTGGAGCTTTTGCTAGGCCAAACGGAAGAGCAACAAACTGGTATTGCTTGTCTAGAATAGAGAATCTCAGGAACTGATAGTGATCTAGATGAATTGGAATATGAAGATATGCATCCTTTAAGTCTATTGTAGACATATAATGCCCTTGCTGAAAAAAAGGCAGAATAGTCCTTATAGTCACCATTTTGAATGTTGGTATTCTTACATAACGATTCAAAATTTTTAGATCCAGAACTGGTCTGAAGGAATTCTCCTTCTTTGGTTCAATTAATAGATTTGAGTAAAACCCCAGACCCTGTTCCAGAACTGGAACTGGCATAATTACCCCAGCTGACTCTAGGTCTGAAACACATTTCACTGGGTTTACTGGAATGCGTGAGAGAAAAAATCTTCTCACAGGCGGCCTTACCTTGAAACCTATTCTGTACCCTTGTGAAACAATGTTCTGAATCCAAAGACTGTGAATCGAATTGATCCAAACATCTTTGAAAAATCGTAACCTGCCCCCTACCAGCTGTGCTGGAATGAGGGCCGCACCTTCATGCGGATTTAGGGGCTGGTTTTGACTTCCGAAAAGGCTTGGATTTATTCCAGACTGGAGAAGGTTTCCAAACGGAAACTGTTCCTTTAGATGAAGGGTCAGGCTTTTGTTCCTTATTCTGACGAAAGGAACGAAAACGATTAGCAGCCCTATATTTACCTTTAGATTTTTTGTCCTGAGGCAAAAAGGCTCCCTTCCCCCCAGTAACAGTTGAAATTATTGAATCCAACTGTGAACCAAATAATTTATTACCTTGGAAAGAAAGAGAAAGCAATGTTGACTTAGAAGTCATATCTGCATTCCAAGATTTAAGCCATAAAGCTCTTCTAGCTAAAATAGCTAAAGACATATACCTGACATCAACTCTAATGATATAAAAAATGGCATCACAAACAAAGTTATTAGCATGTTGAAGAAGTTTAACAATGCTATAAGCATTATGGTCTGACACTTGTTGCGCTAAAGCCTCCAACCAAGAAGTGGAAGCTGCAGCATCATCAGCCAAAGAAATAGCAGGCCTAAGAAGATTACCTGAACATAAATAAGCCTTCCTTAGAAATGATTCAAGCTTCCTATCTAAAGAATCCTTAAACAAAGTACTATCTGCCGTAGGAATAGTAGTATGTTTAGCAAGAGTAGAGATAGCCCCATCAACTTTGGGGATTTTCTCCCAAAACTCTAATCTGTCAGATGGCAAAGGGTACAATTTTTTAAACCTTGGAGAAGGAGTAAATGAAGTACCCAGACTATTCCATTCCCTAGAAATTACTTCTGAAATAGCATCAGGAACTGGAAAAACTTCTGGAATAACTACATGAGGTTTAAAAACTGAATTTAAACGCTTATTAGTTTTAATATCAAGAGGACTAGACTCCTCCATATCTAATGCAATCAACACTTCTTTAAGTAAAGAACGAATAAACTCCATCTTAAATAAATATGAAGATTTATCAGTGTCAATATCTGAGGCAGAATCTTCTGAACCAGAGAGATCCTCATCAGAAATAGATAAGTCAGAATGATGGCGGTCATTTAAAAATTCATCTGAAATATGAGAAGTTTTAAAAGACCTTTTACGTTTACTGGAAGGAGGAATAACAGACAGAGCCTTCCTAATAGAATTAGAAACAAATTCTCTTACATTAACAGGAACATCCTGAACATTAGATGTTGAAGGAACAACAGGTAATGGATTATTACTAATGGAGACATTATCTGCGTTAGAAAGTTTATCATGACAACTAACACAAACTACAGCCGGAGGAACAGTTACCAAAAGTTTACAACAAATGCACTTAGCTTTGGTAGAACCAACATCAGGCAGCATCTTTCCAGAAGTAGATTTTGATCCAGGGTCAGGTTGTGACATCTTGCAATATGCAATAGAAAAAAACAACATATAAAGCAAAATGATTAAATTCCTTAAATGACAGTTTCAGGAATGGGAAAAAATGCAATACAAACAAGCCTCTAGCAACCAGAAGCAACAAAAAATGAGACTGAAATAATGTGAAAAAAACTGGCGCCAAGTATGACACCCACTTTTTTGGCACCAAGACTGACACCCACATTATTTGGCGCCAAAAACGACGCCCACCTTTTTTGGCGCAAAAAATGTCTGTAACACACATGCGTCAAAAATGACGCAACCACGTGAAAACTTCCGGCGTCAACTATGGCGCCGGAAATGACAAAATGTTGCGTCAAAAAAGTTTGCGCCAAAAATGACGCAATAAATTGAAGCATTTTCTGCCCCCGCGAGCCTAACAGCCCGCAAGGAAAAAAGTCAATTTGAATTTTTCAAGGTAAGAAAAAATATTTATTCATATGCATTTTCCCAAAAAATGAAACTGACAGTCTGAAAGAAGGAATACTGATTATCCTGAATCAAGGCAAATATAAGTTTAAGACATATATTTAGAACTTTACATATAAAGTGCCCAACCATAGCTTTGAGTGTCATAAACAGAAATAAGATTTACTTACCCCAAGACACTCATCTACATATAGTAGATAGCCAAACCAGTACTGAAACGAGAATCAGTAGAGGTAATGGTATATAAGAGTATATCGTCGATCTGAAAAGGGAGGTAGGAGAAGAAATCTCTACGACCGATAACAGAGAACCTATGAAATAGATCCCCTAGAGGAAGACCATTGTATTCAAATAGGCAATACTCTCTTCACATCCCTCTGACATTCACTGCACTCTGAGAGGAAAACCGGGCTTCAGCCTGCTGCGAAGCGCATATCAACGTAGAAATCTAGCACAAACTTACTTCACCACCTCCATGGGAGGCAAAGTTTGTAAAACTGAATTGTGTGTGTGGTGAGGGGTGTATTTATAGGCATTTTGAGGTTTGGGAAACTTTGCCCCTCCTGGTAGGAATGTATATCCCATACGTCACTAGCTCATGGACTCTTGCTAATTACATGAAAGAAACAAACGTTTGTGCCGGTTCGGTTTTTGAGATAATGGACATTCAAGATTTTTAGATTATGTAACCTCAAGCACCACCAACTTTGCACCCATGTTATTACATTTAAAAAAAAAAAAACATACCATTCGTTTTTGCTGATTTGTACCACAAAAAGAAACGTTTTGATTTAGTTTTGAAGATACTGCATACTATATGTTATCAATTCCCACTGACTTTACACTTTTTGTTATTAAATGTTACATACAACTATATTAATTTGTTCCCTGTTTGTGCCGATTTGGTGGATATTGCACATAATATTTTAGTTAATCTCTGTAGTTTTGCCTACTGAGATATTACACATATGTTAGGACATGTATTCTCATTCTGCACCCAGTAATTAATTGTAAATAAAAATACACTATTATGCTGGATAGAGACAATTTGTGGAAGTTTTGTATTGGAAATATAGAAAACCAGTGATTAACGATGCACCAGAAAGTTTAATGTAAGAGGGTTAACATTGTACCCGAAAGGTTAATGTGGCATTAGCAGGGACAGATTTCTAATGAGCCAGAGTAGACCTGTGCCTACAGACGCCTTCCATAGAAAGGCATCGTGCCCGTGCCTAATTACTGGTGTTCTATCAACTAATTTGACAGAACACCAGCAAGAACAAGCAGGGTGTGCTCTATACAGAACTCTATTCAGAGCGCACCTCCTTCTTTTCCATGACCGGCGGCTTCCATGGGGGCAGAAAGGGACCTCGGTGTAGGCTGCACATTGAAACGTCTGTCCAGCATGGCCAGGTGTTTCATTGGGCAGCCTACGCCGGGGTCCTTCCCTGCCCCCACAGAAGCTGCCGGTCACAGAAAACAAGGAGGATGGACTCTGTATAGTGCGCTCTGTGCCTACGGGCGCCCGAAATGTAAATCCGGTCCTGGGCATTAAGGGATTAACATGGTAACATGCTGTTTTATACGGCATATGTGGGGTTATTGAAGCATAATGGATGTGAAGGAGCCAAAACCATAGCTTAAGTAATGTAACTGCAAAGTGAATAAGTAGAAACTCACTACTTAATTAAAAAAGGAAGTTTTCAATTAAATTGCAATATGGCCCTCTTGAACACCATTAGGCCTAATAAACCTCCTTTTAGGCAATTTAACCTCTTTGTTACCATGTTAATCACCTGTAATGTCATGTTAACCACAGAATATTAACTTGCTTAGAGTTAACAAGCCCTTAAAAGCACTCCTGCAAGTTTTCTTATATAAGTCACTTCTTTTTTAGTTGCCTTTTTTAAAAACATTTAGGTAGAGATTACATCCCTGGCGACGGGAAAACACCCTGTCTCGCCAGTTTTCTACGCAGCACAGCAGTGTAGTTACGCAGCGCAATAGTCTAGTTTTGGCGTAACTACACTGCTGCGCTGCATAGAAAACTGTCAAGACTGGATTTTTTTCCGGTCGCCAGGGATGTAATCTCCCCCATATGTTTTCAAATATTTTTTTTCTGATGTTTAAGTCACATCTGTTCTTTTGTGAACCCCAAAGTTTTATAATTCTATTGGTACTTACGAACATTTTTGTTGTTATAATACTTTTGAATCAGAGTACATGTACACATAAATATCTTACTACCTGATATTTTGTTATTTCCAGATCTTTTTGGGTATGTACATGTATATAAGTACCAACATTTGAAGAACATTCAAAATTAGGGAATGAGAACAAATTCTACCAGAAACATTGGCATTTCAGCATGGTTGTCAGATTAAAAAGCATTACTCAGAATTGTGAATCTTTGTACATCAAACACAAAAAAAGGAAGTCAGACAGAGATGAATGTCTGAAGACAACAGAACTATTCAAAGAACCATGGAACTATTTAACCATTTAACTATTTAAACATTATGGAAAAATCAATAATGAAAAGTTCACATTACCAATTTTGTATTCTGTTAACACAGTTTTAGTGAGACATTAGTAATGTATATTTATTAAGAAAATATTTTACTCCTTCTTTGTGAATAATACAACATGGGGTTGTATCTTGGTTTTTGCAGAGGCTGACGTATTGCATTCACACAGTTCATCATATTTTTCCCAGCCAGCTGACTTTCTTCTACAATAGGTCACAAAATAATGCGCAATATCTCCTAAACCAAACCGGCACAAATGTTTGTTTTTGCGGCACAAATTAGCACAATTGCAGCACAAACGAATGGTATATTTATTTTTAAAATTGAATAACATGGGGTGCAAAGTGGGCGGAGTTTCATAAAAAATAATGCGCAATATCTCTGAAACCAAACCAGCACAACCGTTCGTTTTTGCAGCACAAACTAATCATATATTTTTATTCAGTTTTTACAAACATGTGGTGCCAACTTCACATTGGTGACTTTTACCACTGATGCCTCTGCTCTCATGAGATCTGCATTAATTGTCTAGATTAATATATATAAATTTTTTTTAAAAAACGCTCAAATACCTTTTAATTTTCCATTCTTTTTTTTAAAAAAAATTAAAAAAATTATTGAGGAAAAATACAGATACGGAATAGTAATCGTGCCTGTAAATCTTTACTGATTATCTTCATTTTAATCCCCATGGCTATAATTGTAGACCACTTTTGGGTCTTTGTAAATGTTGTATAAAGAAAAGTGTTGTTTTTTTTGTTGTTGAAGGAAAATAGGCCTAAGCTTAGCCATCTGATAAAATACAATAGGAAGTATAAACTCTATTTCTAACATTATATGGTGAGATTACATCTCTTATAAGGTGATAAGGGAATTATTGTGATGACAATTCCATTTCTTAATATCTTAAAGTGAATGTCAACTTTCAAGAATGAGTGCCCGGTTTTTAAAAATACTATTAAAAAAAGGGGCACTTTCATTCATGAAAGTTTACATTTCACCGTTTTTGTTAAAATACTTACCTTTTCTTCTTGAAGCCAGAGAAGCGATTCCCCCTCCTACCTGCCGCTCGTCACTTCATACGTCAGCAATGACGAATACGACATACGTCAGCAATGACGAATACGACACGTCATTGCTGACGTGTGAAGTGATGAGCGGCAGGAGGGGGAATCGCTTCTCCGGCTTCAAGAAGAAAAGGTATTTTAACAAAACGGGTGAAATGTAAACTTTCATGAATGAAAGTGCCCCTGTTTTTAATAGTATTTTTAAAAACCGGGCACTCATTCTTGAAAGTTGACATTCACTTTAAGCAACCAGACTAAATCTGTGTAAATCTACTTATATGTTCCACAAGCAGATTATGTGTATGAGAATAGTTTCTGCCATATGAAAGTTCCCTTTCTCCATTAAATGTAAAGATTGAACACTTGGACATATAACCTCTTGTAAGGACAGAGTATGTCTTGTTTATGTCCCATCTATGGCCTAGGCCGCTGGCCACAAGAGAGAAGTTAGTGTACTGTCGTGCTAGCACACAAGGGTGGTGTAAACTAGATCTTCCGTGCTTTAGTGTTGTAGTATGTGTTCACCTGTGGCCCTCCACAAACCCCATCCAAAACACTCATGGTTATAAATGTCATCTTGGCTATGACTGTGCTTATAAAGCAAATAAGAGTGGGAATATATAAGAGTGAATCATATACTCCATACGATATAACTATAAGAGCTTGTGGAATCCATCTGTACAGTGAGGTTGTTATGGCTGGAATATAATTATGAAAACCAAACTACTATAGTATACATAATTAGCCAAAAAAAGTATTGCTACCAGAGTAAAGTTTCTACAGGTATATCTTAGATGCCGCTAGCTTTCCTATGTTATCAGGAACCGTGACCTTATTTATTAGATGTCCTTCGGGTCTGTGGATTAATCATCAGGGCCCCCCCAAAGCCCCCAAGGAACGCCCACAGATACATATAATGGCATTTTGACATTGTTGATGCTCTTAAAATATGTAGTGGCATAAGTATATCAGAGAAATGCTTCATGTAGAGTAACTGTGAGAGTCAATGGGATCTTGCAGAGCAGCATAGTTACCAGGGTAGCAAAATGACAATCAACACATAAAACATATTAGAACTGACTTGTAGAGGTGTAAATACTGGGCTAAAACATATATTGCTAACAAATTAAAGCACAAACAGATATTTCCTCATCACTGTTAGCTAAAACACAGGATACTGGAATGCCACAAGGTAGTTGTTTGTCGGGACCACAAGTTAATTATGAGTAGGAAATAACTTGCCTAAAAACTTCAGTGCCATTAAGCAAACTGTGTTCACTTCACTTTAGTGTTATAGTGAGGCCCGTAGTAGTTGTTTGTATAATTCCTTCAGGAGGATACCTAGAGAGAGGATTGGTGTGCACTCCATAGGCAGTCCCTAGTAGGCAAGCAATTAGGTCACCGATATATAGCAGATCTTTAGCCGCAGGTGAATAGCTTCTATGTTTGTCAATCTTAGTTTCTTTGGGGGCCCCCCCAAATCCCATGTTGTGTGCTGTCTGCATTACAGATCTACCTCTGCACAAAGGTCTGGCTTGCATGCCGTCTAACGCTTTATTCATCAGCACTGTGTTGTGGAAGCTGTTTTCTTTTCCTGCTGTTTTTTTAATTTTATCCGGCGATGTCTGGGGCACCATATTGTGTTGGAATCTGTGGTAGAGGTGATCCTCAGGTACACAGGCTTCCTTTTTTGGTGACTAGAAGTTAACAAGTTTTTTTCTGCGGCTTCATCAGGAGCTAAGTGGGTTGTAAACACTTCCAGGCGATAAGCCAGTAAGGTATCTAGCGGGGCTCGATCAATGAGGTTTTGGAAGAGTGCTTTAAGTTTGTGCCAGCACCCTGAGGCCACATAGTTGTAATAAGCCGTAGATCTGTTCGATATCAGGAAGAAGGTGGGTGGAGCAGAGGTTCTTTCCACCCCCTCCTAAAGAATACTGTGATCCAAAAAGTGGCTAAGAATCAAAGGATAAAATATTGAAGAACACTTTGTATTAGTAGCTGGGATGTAAACCTTGAAATACTGAATGCCAAAAATTTTTGTCAGAGTACATATGCCATGACAAATGCTTATAAAAACACAGGAAGATAGTGCATGACAAAATAAATCTTCCCTTTGTGAGGTTGCTGCGTGCCCCGTTACTCCACCGAATAGTCCCAGACTGTCTTCAATTCTTCCAGGACAAGGTTTGCCTCAAGAAATAAAGATCACCCCATCATACAGTACCGTCAACCACAATGCCAGCACTAAATGGAATGTGCTCAGATGATATCAGTGATTAAACTCCTTTATTGTCATGTATAGAGCACAATCAGTCTAGAAGTTCCAGCTTCACAAATGTATTAAAAAAGAAGATAAAAATTGCGGTACAGCATCAGTACTGAGGAGGCACGACGTTACCATTTTATTTTTTTCCCCTTAAGAAACTACTGTACTAGGCTGCACGACTTACCCCCTTCACTGTGCTAGTTCTCATGCCATGCTAATACACTTAGAACAACACATGCAATGTGTTTTATCTTAGTTTATATAAGGAGATCAAGCACAGGTCTTCATAACTGTAAACTTTATTAAGAATGCTATACACACACACACTATGCAAGAGGCACTTCCTGACTCTACCATTGTGCACATAACAACAGGTTGATATGGTTCATACCAACTGATAATCTCAATATCACACATTTCCCTTTTTCTTTTCTTTTTAAACAACAGAAAACTTAAAGTACATTTTTTTTAACTGTAGTCTATGTGAAAAAACTTCAGTCCCTTTTAACATTGTTCAATTAGACGATTAGGTTTTTTGATATATCGACCTGACCTTGTTTGCATTGCATCACTGGCAGGCAAGTCAGTCGAGCTTTGCAAAGTTTCTCTGGCATCTTCATTCTCCAGCTGCAATGGAGTGTTCAATGTATCCTCACAGGTTTCCTTCACTGCCGAATTGTTGTGAACTGATGGAATAGCCATCAAATGTCTACGATTCCTACGTAAACATTGCCCATCATTGGTTTGAACTACATACGATCTTGGAGAATATTGCTGGATAACTGTCCCTTCAGTATTCCAGCTGTTTGAACCTTGTACTCGCACAGGAGTTTGTACCTGAAGATTCTCCAAAGGCTTTGCAGCTCGGTCATAGTATTCATTCCTTTTTTCTCTGAGTTTCAATTTGGTTTCTATTACATGTTTTTGTGGGAACCTTTTCCAAGATTTCACAACTGGTACTCGTGTGACCAGCTGTCTGCCAAACAATAATTCTGCCGGTGACTTCCCACATTTTAAAGGAGTATCTCTATAGCTAAGAAGAGCCAGACATGGATCCTCTTCTGCATCTGTTGCTTTACGAAGTATGTTTTTCACTATTTTTACTCCAGCTTCTGCTAATCAATTTGCTTGTGGATATCCCGGGCTGGATGTTCGATGTTCAAATTCATAGGTACTGGCAAAAACCCTAAACTCTCTACAATTGAATTGAGGACCATTGTCTGATATTATTACTCTTGGAATGCCATGTCTCGCCAAAATTGCTTTTACTTTTTTGATCACTGTACATGCTGACTCATCTTCCAATAATGCTATCTCTGGGTAATTAGAGAAGTAATCCATTACTAAGATATAATGCTGATTTTTGAAAACAAACAAGTCCATTCCTAACTTTTCCCAGGGTGCCAACGGGAAGTCCGTGTCCAGTATAGGCTCTTTAGGTAACTGAGGTCTGAATTTTTGGCAAGTCCGGCATTGAGTGATCATTGTCTCAATGTTTTCATTCATATTTGGCCAGTACAAAATGTCTCTAACTCGTCTTTTTGTCTTTTCTATACCTGAATGACCTTCATGTAGTCTTTTCAGTATTTGACTTTGCAAACTCGCTGGTACAATTATCTTTTGTCCTTTCAAAAGTACCCCTTTTATCAAAGAAATTTCAGAAATGTATGGTCTATACAGTGATGGCATTAGTGTCTTAGATTTGCCACTAGAAACTGCTTTCTTCACTTGACTTAAAAGAGCATCTGTTTCTGTAGCCTGTTCTATTGCTGCCCACATTGCATGACTAAACGGGGCTGTCTTCAAGATCAGATTGACGTGAACAGTCACCTCTTTCTGCAACTGTAAGTCCTCATTGTTAAATGGTAAGTAAGCGCGTGACAGAGCATCCGCTACCACCAACTCCTTGCCAGGTATAAAATCCAAGGTGAAGTCATACCTTTGAAGTCTCAGCAACAAACGTTGAATTCTTGGAGGTGCATCTATCAAGCCCTTTTGGTAGATGTGAATCAAAGGTTTGTGATCAGTTTTTTCTGAAAATACTCTTCCATACAAATAAACATGAAATTTTTCACATCCGTAAACTACTCCCAGTGTTTCCTTTTCAATTTGAACATATGATTTTTCAGTATCTGTCAATGCCCTAGATGCATAAGCCACAGGCATCCATCCCGAGCCTTGATTTTGAAATAGAACTGCTCCCAATCCATTTTGTGAAGCATCAGTTGACAACTTTGTTTTTGCTGTTGGATCAAAGAATTGCAGAGTTGGTGCAGTAGTAAGCATGTCCTTCAAAAACTTCCATTCTTTCTGGTGATTCTCTGACCATTCCCAGGCATAGTTTTTTCTGAGTAGTTGTCGCATTAGTACAGCTTTGTCTGGTAAATTAGGTATGAACTTGCCAAGGTAATTCACCATTCCTAGTAAGCGTTGTATATCTTGCTTATTTTCTGGCTGTGGCATTTCTGTAATTGCCATAATCTTTTTCATGTCTGGTAAAACACCACCTCCCGTCAGTTGTTCTCCCAAATATTGAATTGAAGTTTTTCTGAATTGACACTTTGTCTTATTGAACTTAAAATTATTCTCCTTAGCAACATCTAAGACCATCTTTAGCCTTTCATCATGTTCTTGCTTGGTTTTACCCCAGATCAAAATATCATCAATGAATACGGTTGTGCCTGGTATTCGTTCAAGAAGTTGCTGCATGGTACTATGAAACACTTCCGGTGCTGAACACAAGCCGAAGGGCAATCGTTTGTAACAGTACCTCCCATAAGGAGTATTAAAAGTGCAGCGTTTCATGCTTTCCTCCTCCAGTGGAATTTGCCAAAATCCTGAGGATGCATCCAGTTTACTGAATACAGTTGCTCCACTTAGCTCCCCAAGCAATTCTGGTTTTGTTGGTAAATGGAAGTGTTCTCTTAAGATGCTTTTATTCAGTTCCTTGGGATCAATACAGATTCTGAGACCCCCATCCGGTTTTTCCAACAACACCATAGAATGAACCCATTCAGTAGGTGTCTTGATTTTCTTTATAATACCTTTATCCTCCATCCTGGCAAGTTCCCGTTTAAGACGATCCCTTAGAGCAACTGGAACATTTCGCATGGCATGCACTACTGGACGAGAACCTTCTTTTAGTTGTATTTTATGTTGCATTGGAAGACATCCTATTCCTTCAAATACTGCAGCATAGTCTGTTAATAAATGTTCTATGTCCTCTTCTTTATTAGTTCCATCAATGGCATTTACCCTTTTAATCAGTCCTAAAGTTTCACACATTTGAAGACCCATTAGAGCTGGTTTGTTTCCTGGAACAACCAGAATGTTCATTTTATGCGTTTGATTTACATATTCCAGGAACACACTGCACTTGCCAAGCACTGGGATAAAATCCCCATTATATGTCTTTAGTTTAACTGAGCTTTTCAGAAGTTCTGGTTTGTTCTTCAATTGGTGATACTTGCTCTCAGGCATCAAATTAGCTTGTGCACCTGTATCTACTTTGTAAGCAATATTAGTGCCATTTGTAATAGCTTCAATGACCCACTCCTTATCTGTAGCTTTGGTTAAGTCAAGTATTTCAATAAAGAATTCTTCTAATTCCTCACTTTCTGACTGGTCAACAATGTGAACCGTTTTTTTAGCTTTAGACATCTTTTGAAAGTGATTCCTTTTTCCACATTTACTGCAGATTTGCCCATAAGCCTGACATTGTCTTATGCCATGCTGCTTTCCACATCTGGTACATAGCCAGTCTGATTCAGGCTGAGAATTTGCTGTTTGTGTGATAAAACTTTTTCCTTTCATTTTATTTTCATAATGTGGATGCACTTTGTTTTTCCCCACTGTAACTGACATTACTGGTGTTGCTGCTGTACTGTGGCAGAGTGTGCGCACTTGTTCCTGTGCTGCCTCTGAACTTTGACAAATTTCTACTGCCTTTTCCAGTGTTAAATCTTTCTCTCTGAGCAAGCGTTCTTTAACCCTTATATTTCTGCAGCCCATGACTAACTGGTCTCTGATTAATGAGTTACACATTGCTCCATAATTACATGATCTACTCTTCAGTTTTAAGTCTGTTACATACTCCTCAATAGTCTCTGTTTCATTCTGCATTCTACATCTGAAAAGATACCTTTCATAGGTTTCATTGCGTCTAGGTACACAGTACTGTTCAAATTTGTCTAGAACAACCTGATAAACATCCCTTTCTTCATCTGTAAATGTGAAGGTGTTGTATACATCTATTGCTGCTGATCCTGCTACAGTCAGAAAAAGTGCAATCTTTTGTTCATCATCTTGCTCCTGAGCTCCTATAGCTCTAACATATAGCTGGAATCTTTGCTTAAACCTCTGCCATGCATCTTCCATATTACCAGTCATTTTCAATTCTGGTGGAGGATTTAACTTTTCCATCTTAATGTTCTGAATTATGCAGTATTAATATAAAAGTCTGTAGTGCTGTTAGAATCAGTCAGTTGTACAAGTTATGATGCACTTACTCAGTTCATGAGAAGAAGCTGTAGTCACTCTGCCAGAGCCTTGACTCTCACACTTTCAATTTGCTGCAAAGATTTCTAATGGATTCCTCAGAGTCCTTGCTTGTCAGTTCAGATGGAAGCAGGGAACTCCTTATTCTGACACCATGTTTTATCTTAGTTTATATAAGGAGATCAAGCACAGGTCTTCATAACTGTAAACTTTATTAAGAATGCTATACACACACACTATGCAAGAGGCACTTCCTGACTCTACCATTGTGCACATAACAACAGGCTGATATGGTTCATACCAACTGATAATCTCAATATCACACACAATGGTCGCTCAATACAAATTGATTGATTTAAAGCGCACTTGTCCTTTGGCATTTAAGTTATTACAAACTGGATGAAAATACAATACAACATAATTTAATATATCATAATATTAACAATCATCCTGATATATATCAGTCTCTCTTTCTTATAGCACACTGTACTGTGGTCTGCTTAATTAAGTAGTAATTCCTATACAACCAAAACTAGACATTTAAATCACTAGCAGTGACTATTATAACTTATTTTTGATTAAAAGAAAGCTAGAATAAGCAACCTTACCATTCGGAATACTTAATATTTGTCTAATGTTTAACAAAATCCTTCACCGTATATCAAATCAGTATTGTAAGATGTATAATTTAAAGATTTTATTGGTGATTTAGAAATTTATCTTTTAACTAAATTCTTAGCACTCAGCTTTTGGTGTAATTTTTTTTGAATGATAATCATTTCGTTTTATTTATTCTGTTTACACATGATATTATAACGTAATATTACTCCCAAAAATTGATTAGATCAAACTCTGAATTTTATCCCTTTGGCTTTTTAGTGTCCAAAGTGAATATCCAAAAGGTTTTCCTTTTAAGTAATAGTCTACTATGACCCAAAGTCAGTCCCCCCCAACCCCCCGTCAGGGAGGTGTATTTGTTCTACTACTTTCCATCTTAGTGAGTTGACATTACAGTTATGGATTTCTATAAAATGTTTTGCCAATAGTGATGTTGTACTCTTTTTCTTTATATCAGATAAATGTTCCCTAACCCTGTCACGTGCCTGTTGTGTCGTGCAACCTGTATATTGCAGTCTACATTCTTTGCACCATATAAGATAAACTACAAAGCTTAGTCAATAGTTCTCACAGCACTTTAGTTGAAGACTCAAATTTATCACCTTAATCCACATAGGAACAGGCTATACAGTTTGCAAGGTGACATCTGTACATATCTTTGCAGTCTAACCATGAACTTCTCAATTTAACTGGATTTCTTAGTTTGCTTGGTGAAACTATATTTCCTATTGTTGCTCCCTTTTTGTAAGTAAATTTACATCCATCATTGACAACATCGACCAACTGATCATCTGCTGAAAGAATTGGAAAATGTTTTCTTACTACTTATATGTATATTTGTTCATACTGTGTTGAGTACTCAGCTACAACCTCATGTTTCACCCTTTGTATGTCTCTATCGTGGTAACCTTTTTCTCTCAATCTTATAATTATTAATTCCATTTGGTTTTTATATTTATCTTTGTCACTACAGTTCCTTCTCACCATAATCATTTGTCCTTTTGCAATAGTGTATGGGACATGGCGTGGGTGACGGCTTTTTCTGTGCAAAATAGTGTTTCCAGAGATAGGTTTTCTATACAAAGTGGTGTTATTTACCAGTTTGTTCAGAGACAGATAAAATAATGTCTAAGTAATTAATCTTAGTTTTTTGATGTTCCATGGTAAAGATAATACCCAAGTTGTTATTATTACTGTACCTCAAAAACTCAGATGTTGCATGAAAGCTGTGAATTATCAGTCCGATGTAGGATTTGAGAAGTGGTTCCAGATCACAGCTGCATGGATAGAGATCACAAATGAGGAGGACATCATGAACGTCAAATGATGAAAATAGGGATGGAGGTATAGGAATGCATGAGTAGGTGCAGTAAGCCCACCTTACCCCCTTGTCTGTCTCCGGAACATGACTAAACTATATAGCACAATTGTAAAATGCTTAAGTTGTATTTGAGGAGGAAGTACACATTTCTATGGCACATACATTTTGAGATAAAAAGGACATGAATGGAGGTTTCAGTTACATATATACTGTGGTATAGTAGAAAAGTTAACAGGTATAGCAGATATTATTTGATTTGTTTGTTTCTTAAGTCAGTATCCTAGGTTGTGTCATAGAACTGGGAGAGGTTCTCCTACCAGGGGGTCACTGGATCCAGTTGCAGGCATCCTGTCTGCTTCCCCATGTGGCTCGGCATTTGCCCGGATGCTGGGAGGTGCGTGCACACCAGGGGCGGGGATGGTTCAGAGGTTATTTCCCTGTCAGCTGGATATCCTATTGTCTCCTAGGAATTTAACTTCCATGTTTCCATGGCAGCTGGGGCGTTCCTGGTTCTTAGGGGCCTATAAAGCCTGGGCAGTCCGTAGTTCAGTGCTAGGTTGTTCTGCCTGTTTTCCAGAGACCAAGCTTTTTTCCTTGTACTTTTCCACCTACTGACCTCCTGGCTTTTGACCCTTGGCTTACCAACTGACTACGCTTCTCTGTAGCCTGCCCTGACCACGAATTACCTTGACCACGTCTCTAATATACTCCTTATCTGTCTTGACACCTTTGGACTCTATTTTCCTTTTTATCTCCTGCCATTGGGTTCCAGTCCTACTATTTTGCAAGCTCCCCTTCCCAGGTTACAGGTTGTGAGCAAACAGAGATTTGTGCAGCTCCAGGGTTTGAAGTGATAGCTCGAGCTGCTAAGAGTGGGATAATAAGAACTAAAAATATCGATGAGCTCTTCATCACTCACTAACTCAATCTTCTGGCATTCAGAGAAACTTGTCTCTCTCCTACTTCATTGTCACATTGGGTCTCCACTTCAGCTACACTCCAAGGCTGGAAGCAGAGAAGGAGGTGGTGTAGGTATTTTACTTTCCTCTCACTGCACCTTTCAACAAATACACCCCATCTCTCTTCTTAGATTTTCTTCCTTAGAAACCCACATGATTAGTTAATTGTCGCCTACTCTCTCCGTGTCACAGTTATTTATTTCACCTCCTGGCTCCCCAACTACTTGATCTACCTGGTCTGTCACAATGGGCCGACTCTCCCACTCATAAAGATGGACAATTTCTTGATCTGATTTTCAGTTATTGATGCACTCTCTCACACATCACAAATCCCCCTTTTACTCTTTCTGGCCACCATATATTCAACTACAGCATCACAGTATTCCCTACCACTCTCCTACCAACTACCCCTTACACCAAATTCCATAGAAGCATTAAAGGGACACTGAACCCAATTTTTTTTCTTTTGTGATTCAGATAGAGCATGCAATTTTAAACAACTTTCTAATTTACTCCTATTATCAAATTTTCTTCATTCTCTTTTATTGTTTATTTGAAAAGCAAGAATGTAAGTTTAGATGCCGGCCCATTTTTGGTGAATAAACTGGGTTGTCCTTGCTGATTGGACAGCACCAATATACAAGTATTGTCCATGGTTCTGAACAAACAATTTGCTGGCTCCTTAGCTTAGATGCCTTCTTTTTTAAATAAAGTTAGCAAGAGAACAAAGAAAATTTGATAATAGGAGTAAATTAGAACATTGCTTAAAATTGCATGCTCAATCTGAATCATGAAAGAAAAAATTTGGGTTCAGTGTCCCTTTAAGTCATTAGATCTGCAACATTTCTCAAAGTCTCTCTAACCTCTTATTTCTTCCATCTCCTCATTTTCCTGCCCTCATCAATCTATCTGTCACCACAACTCCACTCTTACATTGGTCCTTGCAGTTTGGCCCCCCCCACCATAGATCACAAATCACATACTCATCCTCAGCCCTGGCATACACCTCTGATGTGCTACCTGTGCTGATGTTCTTGTACTGCTGAGTGAAATTGGAAAAAGTGTTGCTGTTCATCTGACTAACTTCACTACAAGTTCATGTTGCACTCCTATGTTTCTTTCTTTAACCTTTCTAAGCAGAATTACTTCTCTACTCTTATCACTATTATTTTTTCAAACCTGTCAAAGCCATAAGCAAAGCCCAGGCTGCATTATACTTACAAGATTCTAGTGGGGTCAGAGCCTTGATGTGTGTGTTGGAGTTTACATCAGATGTTGCAGCTCTTTTAGACCCGTGCTGTTCAGAGGTCCAGAGCTGGCAGATGCACTGAAGATGGAGAGACTGTTGCTTCAGGAGCCAATGCTGTGCTAAATAGGTTTGGATTAACCCCGTCGGCTTCCTTGTTAATACTTATGCCTGGTCGGAACTTTTGTTATGGTGCTATGCACTAACTTAGTGCTCCTTCTATAACTTTATATTGGAAGTGACCTAATTTGTTTCAGAAGTGACCTCAGGCCTTGTTCTTGGTACCAAGACTGAATGGGAGGTGTTAAAAGGCTATCTCAGACTCCTATTTAGTGCTTGATTATTTTAATATGGGGACCAAAGAATTCTTGTTTCTGGTCCGTTATTCTGATCATGATCTTGTTTAAAGTTTCTGGATTATGCTACCTCTTTTACCCTTCCATTGATATATGCTACCTAATGACTGACCTTCTGGATCTTGGAACTGTGACCTGACCACTGCTTCTGCTTTGACCTTCTACTTTGACACAAGGTTTCAGACTGATCTGCTGTATTTGACCCTTGGCCTGTCTACAGATTATTTCACTGTTAACCTGCCAACAAACCAAGTAATTTGCCTATTACCATCTAAAACCCTTAATGTCTGTTCTTCAAAATTTGCAACTTTCTTACACAAGACACAACTCTCTCAACAACTAAAATATTAATCCACTCTCTCATCATCTCCCGCCTTGACTATTGCAACTACATCCGCTAGCTGCCATCTATCTCCTTTAAATACACAATGCATGCCTCTTCCAGGCTGATCTTCCTTACACGTCACTCCTATTCTACTTCACCTGTCTACCAATCCTTTCACTTGTTTCCGCTAACCGGTCCTGTCCAAACTTGACCCTAACATTCAAAGCCCTTAATAACTCTACTCCCCCCCCATTTCTCTGTTCTTGTTTCCAAATACTCTCACTCCCATCCCCTTCCCTCTGCTCATGGATGGCTTCTCTCCTCCTCTCTTGTTACATTCTCACATTCCTGTCTACAGGACTTATCCAGAATGGCTTCAGTCTTGTACTATTCTCTGTCCCACTTTACTAGACGCTTCCCCTAGTTTTCAAGGTCTCAAATGCTTCTTAAAGACTCTACTGTTCATGGATGCATACAATCTATGCTAACATTTTCTTACCTCAGTTTCTTTCCTTCTTTTTTCATTTTCTTGAAGCCCCTTAACGTGTAAGCATACGTGCCCAGCTGTCTTTTAGATTACCTTTATGTAAGGTTATCTACAACAGTTGGCAACTCTTGGCAGAACCATCTACCCGTTAGCTACTTATAAATGTTAACTTTGTATATCATACCTATGTTTATATCACTGTGGAATCTGTTGGCACTCTAAACATTAATGCTAACAATAATAATAATAATGGAAGAATTATTTGTGTTATTTGTACATTTTTAAGGCTGTATGGGTTAAGGAGCTCTTAAACTCTTTATTAACAAGTGACTACAAGAATTACCCATACCGCCCAGGATCTACTTGTCTAAAAAATGCATATAAATGCTAAAATAGTAAGCAGTCTTCCAGCAACAAAATCACAGCTATACCTGTCCAGCGATGTCAGAGCTAAATGAGTTGCTCTAGCAGCCGAGTATCCAACACAAACAAGGCGTGCAGTACAAGCCAACAAAAGTTCACTCACCTTGTAAACACAACAAGCCCACCAGGACGAGAACAAAGAACCAGCGACCCTTCCAAAATAGCTGACGCACGTTTGATCTCCTTCAATGACATCTGGGACTTTTTCCGGGCTACTTTACAATTGTAAATTGCCTCTTTAAATAAATCTTCAAAACATATCCCCAATGGAGAAAGTAAAACTTTCTAAGCCAATGGGTGCCAGCTCTATGGCTGCCAGGTCTTGTGTAGCTTGTTGAACGTGAAAACATAACAGTAACATGGTAAGATACAAAATAGTTACATCAAATAGCAAAGATACATTACAAAGCTATACGAGCATAGGGAAGCCATGTTGTGGCTGTGGCGTTACAGTAGTAGTTGTTTGTGTTGGATACTCAGCCGTTGGAGCAACTCATCAGCGGTGACAGTGCCAGGCAGGTATTGCTGTGATGTTGTCGCTCCTTTGATTGCCAGAAAACTGCTTAATATTTTAGCATTCATATGCATTTTTTAAGCTGGGTAGGTAATAAACTGTACTATGAGCCTTGATGTATCCCTAAAGTATTTGTTATGTTATAATAGTGATGTTTGTATTTTCCTTTCTTGATCTGGTTATCAATTAGGGTAAAATTTTAACTTTTTAAAGTGTTCCCTTTCTAGAAGTGGCAATGAACTTTGCACCACTGCTCCTTTCTTGATCTGTTGATAAGATATAATAAAACAGGGTCTGCACAGTACCATATGCATCATCCCGCAGGATCATCCCACATTTGATTTTTAGAGGCCCATTTATCAAGCTCCGAATGGAGCTTGAAGGGCCGTGTTTCTGGCGAGTCTTCAGACCGCTGCTCCATAACCCTGTCTGCCTGCTCTGAGGCGGCGGACAGGCATTGCAGCAATTCAACCCGATCGAGTACGATCGGGTTGATTGACACCCCCTGCTGGCGGCTGATTGGCCGCGAGTCTGCAGGGGGCGGCGTTGTACCAGCAGCTCTTGTGAGCTGCTAGTGCAATGCTGAATACGGAGACCGTATTTCTCTCCGCATTCAGCGATGTCTGTCGGACCTGATCCGCACTGTCGGATCAGGTCCGACAGACATTTGATAAATTGGCCTCTTAATCTTCTTTCCTTTTTGTCACATATTTTGTTAAGGGGGTTTGTTTTGTCAACGAAAATCTATTTATGTGCTTTTTCCTGTGGGAAGTGTATGTGTATATATTTGCTTTTGGCACTTTCGGTGCTGTAAAATAGCTGAATGCGGCAGGCCACTGACGTTTGTATACACATACCAGTGGAATTAGGAAGTAGCCAGTTTTGGGGCATTGTAATACTTGTAATATTGTAACATTTTCTGCCATCCAAAGCACAAATTAGTTGCATAATTTAAGATAAATGTATTTAATGATAATTTGTGCAATAAAACATTGCATTTTTAATATTAGCTAATTTTAGATTAAAATTAGCTTCATTTTTAGCCGAGTGGTCAGTAAAATCAGGTGGGTGGTGTATCCACTAAAAAGGATCTGGGGAGAACACTGAAATATATTATATATATATATCGTAATTTGCATTATTATTTTTTTTATATTGAGTCAATACAGACAAAGGGAGTTGAAAAAGAGCAGACCTATTCATTAGAAACGGAAGAAACTGTCCCAAAAGACCTTTAATCCATCCAGTATAATCATATGAAGATATTTTGTTCTCTGTGTTTACAGTAAGATAACCGGTTATTGGCTAAATATGATGCCATAAACCTTGTATTCAGTCATATTTACAGCCAAAGAGCACTTCATAGCTGATCTTTGTTACCCAAAGTGGTAATGGATTTAGAATAATTTCAGTAATTTATTTCAGGGCAATACCACAGAGGTTTACAAAGCTGTGTTGCTGGGGAATTACAAGAAAACGAACTGAAAGGAAAACTGATTAATTTTACAAGTGTTTGTGATAATAATGTGTAATGTCAACATCAATTGTATCATATTAGCAACATCCCATGGGAAGCGCAGTGCCCAATATATATACGTGTGGCATTAATGATCTTTTTCTTTCAGGCTTAGTCTACAATGGTTGCCATGGAGACAATCCATTGTGTACAGCGTGATGGTAACCTTATGGGATATTACCCTAGTTGTGTATGGTGTTTTTCATTAATAACTAATGTGTTTTAATAACTTATTACTAAGTTGACCATTTCCTTTGTTGTAAAATAAATGTAAATTGTTGTCTTTTATGATTCCTTTAAAATCTATTTTTTTTATGTCGAGAATATGCTTATGATTATATAGTTAATCATTACATCTTCCATCTGCTGACATTTTTTCTTTTAGACTATGTTGTATGGGACGGGGGAGGTGAGGGGGACCACTACACTACTGAAAAAGGGAACAATAATAGATCAATTAAAAATAAATATACATTTAAATTGGGTACTGGCAGACAGCTACTGGAAGGTGAGGAGGTTTAGAGAGCTGTTTGGGAGGGATCAGGGAGGTGAGAGGGTTGAGGTGGGATCACTAAACTGCAGAAAAATAAATACATTAATAAAAGTGCTAAACTGCTCACTGACAGACTGTCTGTCAGTACCTAAGATGGTGGGGATGAGTGTGGGTGGGTGGGGGAGAGCTGTTTGGGAGGGATCAAGGAGGTGGGAGGTATCAGGTAGAAAGGAAATACATGCATTATAATACTATTACCAACTAACTAATTAAAGGGATATGAAACCCACATTTTTTCTTTAATGATTCAGATAGAGCATGCAATTTTAAGCAACTTTCTAATTTACTCCTATTATTAATTTTTCATTGTTCTCTTGGTATGCTTTGTTGAATAAGCAGCAATGCACTACTGGTTGCTGACTGAACACATGGGCGAGTCAATGACAATCAGTATATATATGCAGCAACCAATCAGCAGCTAGAACCTAGTTTCTTTGCTACTTCTGGGCTTTCCTAGATAAACATTTCAGCAAAGGATTACAAGAGAAGGAAGCAAATTAAATAATATAATTAAATTGGAAAGTTGTTTAAAATTGTGTTCTCTATCTGAATCATGAAAGAAACATTTTGGGTTTCATGTCGCTTTAATTAATTACTATTACCAACCAACTAATTAACCCCTTCACTGCCGGGAATTTGATAAGTGTGGTACGCAGCTGCATTTAGTGACCTTCTAATTACCGAAAACAAAGGCAAATGTATGTCTGTTATTTCTAAACAAAGGGGATTCCATAGACGCTTTTACAACTATTTGTGTTATGACTGCATAAGCGCTATATACAAGTTTGGGAAAAAGTTATTATATTTTGGTGGCGAAATGGTGGCATGAAATATACCAAAATGGGCCTAGATCAATACCTTGGGTTGCCTACTTAAAAAAATATATATATAGTTTTGATAGGTAAGTAAAAAAGGCTCCATTTCTGTTTAAATGGAGTGATGGCCAAAATACCAGTGACTTTTTACCATTTTTGCAATGTTTTTCTATGAAATTCCCTGTACTGAAGGGGTTAAATTAAAAAGATATTTGTCATTTTTGAGTAACTACAAGAGAGAGTTTAAAAAAAAAAAAAAAAAAAATCTTTGTCTTCCCATGGACCTAGGAATTTTTCGTTTTCATTAAAGGTTAATTGCAGTAATTTTTTTACTTTGTTTCATCTAAAAGAGGACATTTTAAAATGTATTTCTTTAGTAAAATGCATGTTCCTGCTATAAGTAAACCAAATGTTTCTTGCTGAGGCCCTTCACCAAAAACAGCGATTGGGGACTTAGCACTTAGTTGTATAATACGTGGAAAACAATCCTATTGTTACAATTTTTAATTTATGAGGATTGTTTACTTAAAGGCACAGTCTAGGCCAAAATAAACTTTCATGATTCACATAGAGCATGTCATTTTAAACAATTTTCCAATTTACTTTTATCACCAATTTTGCTTTGTTCTCTTGGTATTCTTAGTTGAAAGCTTAACCTAGGAGGTTCATATGCTAATTTCTTAGACCTTGAAGGCCACCTCTTTTCAGAGTGCATTTTAACAGTTTTTCACCACTATAGGGTGTTAGTTCATGTATTTCATATAGATAACACTGTGCTTGTGCACGTGAAGTTATTTGGGAGCAGGCACTGATTGGCTAGACTGCAAGTCTGTCAAAAGAACTGAAATAAAGGGGCAGTTTGCAGAGGCTTAGATACAAGATAATCACAGAGATTAAAAGTATATTATTATAAATGTGTTAGTTATGCAAAACTGGGGAATGGGTAATAATGGAATTATCTATCTTTTAAAACAATAAAAATTCTGGTGTAGACTGTCCCTGTAAGAGGTTTAGCAGCAAATGTGTACAATTTTCAAAACTAGAAAGCACATATAAGAAGATGTGCCAATACTGCCAATAAAGGTTGATGGGCATCCTATTATATTATTTATAAGTGCAAAATTTAATTTTCTCAAAATCACATACAATTCATTCATGCCAAGTTTATTAGGATAATAGTTCAGACACAACATTCACATTCATTTAAAATTACATAAACTCCTGGGTTTGCATAAATTAAAGTGCTGCCTTAAATGTAGTGTGCAATGCAATGTATTATAGCATTCTGCTATTTGTAGTCACTTATCATAATCTTGTGAAATATAATATATATGACTGTTTTTGTTAGCAATAGCTACCGGCATTATTGCACAGGTGAGAGTGCTTCCACTGCAGGCCTGGGGCAAGATTACACATGTGGCTTTGCTTGCAAAAGCCAGCGTCGGCTGTTTTTAGAGGGATGTCGAGATCACATATACGGCACCGCATACAAATGTGGCACGTATATTTCTCCTGTCGGCCGCTATTTTTTCTTCCTTAAACTAACATAGAACCGGCATCGCAAGTCGCTATCACATATTCAGCGCAAGGACTTTTAACTCCATTTTCACCTTGCCACACATAGGCAGGTGCGTAAGCCTTGCGCTGAGTATATGAGCACCGTAACCCTCACAGAGTGCATGCACAATATCTACCTGTCAACCACCATCCCCCCAACGCAATAACTAAATAAAATGTATTAACCCCTAATCCGCCAAACCCCACATCACAAAGTATTTAATAAAGTTATTAACCACTAATCCGCCACCCACCAAAAATGCAAATTTCTAATTACACTATTAACCCCTAAGCCGCCAACCACCCACAACGCAATCTACTTAATTTACCTATTAACCCCTAATCCGCCAAACCCCACATCGCAAAGTACCTAATAAAGTTATTAACCCCTAATCCACCACCCGCCAAAAATGCAAATGTCTAATTACACTATTAACCCTTACACCGCCAACCGCCCACAACGCAATCTACTTAATTTAACTATTAACCCCTAATCCGACAACCCCCACAACGCAATCTACCTACTAAAATTACCAAAATAATAAAATCCTTACTTAAAATTAAAATAAAAAATCCTAACATTACATAAAAAAACTAAGATTAAATTTAAAAAGTTTAATATTACAGAAAAAAATAAACAAAGTTATCCAAAATAAATAAAGCCACCCCAAAATAAAAATACCCCCTAATCTAGGGATAAACTACCAATAACCCTTAAAAGGGCCTGATGTAGGACAGTAAAGCCCCACCACCCACCCAACCCCCAAAATAAAAAAGACCTACCCTAAAAAAACCTAAGCTACCCATTGCCCCTAAAGGTGCATTTGTATGGGCATTGCCCTTAAAAGGGCAATCAACTCTTTAGTGCCCATTAAAGATAAAAAAAAATCTTAACCCACCTAAAAGAAAAAACCTTATACTAACCCTGACATAGGTACTCATTATTCCTGAAGTCCGGCGGGGAAGGTCTTCATCCATCGGGGGACCATCTCCGATCCACGTGCAGAGTCCTGCATGCTGCTGAAGACCGCTGCCACTAAGGAGGATCAGCAATCTGGATCCGCAAAGACCGCTCTGCACCTCCAGCAAGAAGAAAGAAGATGGTCCCGTGATGGATGAAGATGGAGCCGCATGGAAGAAGACTTTCACCACCGGACTTCAGGAATAGTGAGTGCCTATGTCGGGTTAGTGTTTTGATTTTTTTGGGGGTGTTTTTTTTTTAGATTAGGGATTTTTTTTATTTTTAATGGGCACTAAAGAGCTGATTGCCCTTTTAAGGGCAAAGCCCATGCAAATTCCCCTTAAGGGGCAATGGGTAGCTTAGTTTATTTTACGTTAGGTCTTTTTTATTTTGGGGGTTTTTTACTGTTAGGGGTTAATTTGTACTTTAGGTCCTTTTAAGGGCTATCGGTAGTTTATCCTTAGATTAGGCTGTGTGTTTATTTTGGAGTGACTTTTTTGTTTTTATAGGGGTATTAGATTAAGTTTAAATTTTTTATTTTGGATAATGTTGCTTATTTTTTTATGTAATTTTAGACTTTTTTATTTTTTGTAATATTAGATTTTTTTAAATTTAATCTTAGGGTCTTTTATGTAATGTTAGGATTTTTTATTTTAATTTTAAGTTAGGATTTTATTATTTTGGTAATTTTTTATTAATTTATTAGTAAAATAGTATTTTTATTTTTTGTTATTGGGGTAAACTTAGGGGGTGTTAGGTTAGGGGGCTTAATGATTAGATTAATACTTTGCGTTGTGGGGGGTGGCGGTTTAGGGGTTAATTAGGTAGATTGCATTGTGGGGGGTTGGCATTTTAGGGGTTAATAGTGTAATTATATACTTTGCGATGTGGGGAACTGGCTGATGTGGGGATGGTGGATTAGGGGTTAATACATTTATTAGGTAGTTTGTGTTGTGGGGGGATGGCGGATTAGGGGTTAATACATTTATTCGGTAGTTTGCGATGTGGGCGTTTGGCGGATTAGGGGTTCATCACTTTATTTGGTATATTGTGTTATGGGGGATAGTGGTTTAGGGGTTAATCACTTTATTAGGTATATTGCGTTGTGGGGGGATGGCGGTTTAGGGGTTAATAACATTAATTATTATTTGTTGCAATGTGGGGGGATGGCGGATATAGGGGTTTTGACATGTCTTTGTGCTTTGTGGCCATATGAGTTCAGATTGCCATATTGTTACAGACAGTGACAGGGTCTGTGTCACTGTCTGTAACAATCTCCTTCACTGCCGTTGGAAGGAGCAGGAGGGAGGTGGCTGGGCGGCACAGAGGTGGAGGGGAGATGGAGTGGGAGGGTCCCTACCCTACAGAAAATAAAGTAGGGAAGGGAGAGGGAGGGAAGAGACACTACAGAAAAATAGGGAATCAGGGTGGGAGGACCGCTACAATACAGAAGGCGGGGAGGGAAAAAGCTGTTTAGGAGATATCTGGGAGATATGTGGGAGGTGGGAGGGTAATCCTTACACTAGAATACTGTAACTCTTACCAGCTAATTAACCCTGTCACTGCCAGAAATTTGAGAAGTATGGTGCGCAGCTGCAATAAGCTACCTTCTATTTAGCAAAAAGCAATGGCAAAGCTATGTATGTCTGCTATTTCTCAACAAAGGGGACCCCAGATCATCTTTTACATCCATTTTTTTTATAACTGCACCATCAATATGTAAATAATTATTAAAAGTTCTTTTTTTATGTGATCGCTTTTGGCGACGTAACAGTGGCATTAAATATACCAAAGGGGGCTTTGCTCAAAACCTTGGGTTGTCTACTAAAACAATATAAATAGTTTTTAAAGGTAAATCAGAGAAAAAAAAGGGGATCTATTTCTGTTTAAATGGAGTGATAGCAAAAATACTAAATATTCTTTGGTATTTTGGTTAAGTTTTTCTCTGGAATTCCAGGTAGTGAAGGGGTTAATGCTAATTTATTTCAGCTTTTTCTACATCAGCATCACACTTTCTATTTTGCAGAATAATTACATTAGAAACAAAATTGAATTTTTTTATTTTTATTTCACTTGTGTATTCAATAAATTGTAATTTATAGCTGCAGACGTAACCAGAGGCATTTCGTGATTGTTATGTTTTTTAGCAGGTTTTCATGCAACCATAGTAACCATCTTTGCAGGAGTGTAAATAATTTTGATTGAACCTCACGTGTACAGTGGCTTTGAGCAATGCAGATTTCATGCTTTTCAGTGTTGGGTTAGAGTAAAAGATTTTGGCATTAACCAATAAAGAGCATCTTTAATCATAAACTGTTGTTGGAAAATAGATAAGCAGCCGGGAAACTTGAAGTATTTTAGCTGAGATCTCAGTTTCATAGATAGTAGCGGGTATGTAATGTTTGGCAGACTATGCAGATATCTGATTAAATGCTGAAAATCTTTATCTACAGAGGATCCTGGGTGTTGTAGTAAAGCTAAAGCTCCACTTGGGAACTACGAGTCCCAGAATAACCTGTGTTTTTTTTCTTCTCTTTATAAACAAAAACTAAGACAGAAAAATGCAGTATTCTAAAAATCCTCTAAGTATATAGAAGACCATAATATAGGGGGACTTGATTTAGTGTAGGCCATACAATAGGGTACTAGAGTACCTGTGCACTTGATGTAAAAGTTATGATTCATACTAATGACATATTTAATAAAAATGATTTCTGTGTAAGCTGAAACAATGTTAATGCTAATTAAATCCGCTATATAAAAGGGTGTATTTCAAAATACTTCTGAACAAACCTGTCAGCCTTTAGATCCTGGCTCACATTTCTGCAGCTGTCCCACCTTCAACAGTCATTTCTTAGAATATCTTCTTTGATTATGACTAGAAATATTTGTGACATTTCATATATTTTTTTGTAACGTGCAGACATGTTTACCAGATTTTAGTCATGTAGCTCCAAGTTATGGAAAACAAATAAAAAAAAACATTTAGCATAAACATCTCCCACAACTCTTGACATCAGTTTCCCATTACAGAATTAACCCAACTAATGTAACAACATTTCTAAATTTGTAGGTATATTATTTATTTTGGGCTCACTATATTTTATTTAATACAGAATCACTCACTCTAGATATCTGGTTTGTGCAGTTCACTTTCAATCATGGGTGTCCACAAAAGGGGGGGGGGCATGTGCCCACCCCTAGATTGAATGTCCGTTTTTTTCCCCTTTAATTCCACTGAATGTAGTTCCATTTTAGAGGAAGAAGCACAGTAATCTGTGAGTTACATATCATTCTGGAATTCGTAGTTCACTATTTCCCTCTTGATATTGTGCTACTGCAGTTCTGGAATCTAATTACCAGCATGCATTGTACATTGGTGGGGAGTGAGCTTCCTGGAAGGCAGAAAGTTTTACATGGGGTCACGCCCATCCTCCATGCTGTGGGTGTATGTGCTATGAGCAATGTAAGGGGATTTCCACTTTTTAACAGGAGCAAAGAATAAGGTATATCATTAATGGCAACGTGCTCTGAGTTAACACTCTCTGAGTATGTGAGTCCTACTCACATACTCGAATAGTTTGTAATTTGTTTTGCCAATAGCACAAACAGAGGAATATTTAGCATATTTTTAGTAATGTACTGTTAGCAATTTTAGGTTTTATATATAATGGTTAACTTATGTTGGTTCTTTTGTGTTTCATTTTGATTATGTTTTGGTTATTTATAACTGTATAAAGCAACAGATCAAATAAACAAAGCGCTAAATAATAAATAAAACTATATTCTCCTATTTTCATTTTTCAGTTAGGAGACTGGTTATAAACATTCATTTTATTATACTCCCTAAAAAAATGTTTAAAAGATTAAAGTTAAGCATATAGTGATTCAAAAATGTATAGTGTACTAGTAAACTAGGACTATTAGCATTTTTGTATAATTTTTAACCTCTGATATATATATATATATATATATATATATATATATTTATATACATACACATCACAAAACATGATTGATTGTATTAGCATCACTATTATTATTTTATGCAAATGATTGTTTCTTTTATTTTTATATTTTAAAACTGCACATATTTATTTGCCAGTAGGACCGGAAGTGCGCTGATGTCATTTCCAGTGAAAGGAGGGGGGAACAGTTTGGGTGTGTGTACTGTCCTTATAAGTAAAAAGGATATATAAAAGGTTGAAAGTTTCTTATCAATGATTTCTTGTTAAAAGCTGCTATGCAAAAAAGACTGTATAATGTATATATATATATATATATATATATATATATATATATATATATATATATAGTGGTGGCGGTGTTCCCCCAACACCCCCACCATTCAAAATTCCAGTTAAGCAATTACAGTCAACTGTGAGTTAAAGGGACAGTTTACTCAAACATTTTCTCCCCTTTAATTTGTTCCCAATGATCCACTTTACCTGCTGCAGTGTATTAAATTGTTTACAAGTAGCTCCTTTACCCTTATATTAGCATTTGAAATTGTTAATTTAGCATGTGGTATCCCCACCTATTCTGAAAGTTTGTGGCCGCGCGTACCAGCTATAGATAAGCTTTGTAAACACAGCCAGCAGAAGAAATTACACTCCCAGTGTGATAAAGCAGAGATAAGGTAATAAAATGTTGATTTTCCATTGTTCTCTCAAAGTATTGGTGATTGTTTTAAGGACAGATATAAGATAAAGAAGCAGGTATATGTGCACAATGTGATACAGTAATGAGATCCGATTATACCTACAAGCTCAACCTATTTTATTAGGCTGTGGCTTCAAAACACAAAATCAGAGCTTTAATATACAGAAATAAACCTTAAAAAGCTAATTTTCATACATTTTTTACTCTGCAGTTGGTAAAAAAAGCAATTGTAAACACATTAAGGGAAAAACAATTTTACAGTATACTGTCCCTTTAAAGTTACTTTTATAAAGGTGACTCACCACTCACTGCCTCCTTGGAAAGGGCTTCCTTGGTTTCAGATGCTGTATCCCATGTGTTGGGGATGCTAATCCTGTTCTTCTCACCTCCGGCTGTTTAACATTTAGTTTAGCCAATTGCTTTAGCTGGACAAGTGCTGTTTTTTCCTCCTTTATAGCATCCGTTATTACCAGCTAGCCCTTTTTAAATACAGTCTATTGCAGCATGCTGTTAGCTAACCTCTCACAGTATTTATCCATACCTGTGCTCTCTGTCTGGCCTTTATATGAACTTCAAAAAATGTATAACAGGAGCAATGATTTCTTGTCTAGGAGTAAGGCAACAGCCGAAACCGGTCAGCCTTTGTTCATCTGTTTGTTGGTTCAAACTTTTCCTTTTTGTGTGTTCTTACCCGGGGTTAATACACCCTTTGTATTTCAATAAAATTTATAATTTTTATCACTTTACCTGGTGCTCCTGTTATACATTTTTTGAAGGTCATTTCCAGTGGTCGTGGTTAGCGACTTAGGGCCCGCTTATAGGTGAAGTGCAAACGTTTGTGCGCAAGTGATATTGGGTTTTTGCATTTGTTTGCACGTAAGTTAAATTGCACTCATATTACAAGTTGAAAGTAAATGGGATTGTTCGAGCGTAATTAAAGGTAACGCTCGTTGGGTTAGCGTGTCCTCAGAGTTCTGGTTAACTGTATCGCAAAACAAAAATGTGTCACCACACATCAAAAATACATTACACAATACAGTTACACTCATAATAACTCTTATAAAAGATATTAAAAAATATTGCACATAAAAGTTATAAGGGCTCAAAGATATGAGGTTGCAGGTGTTAGAAAAAAATAAGTCTATATATGTGTACATATGTATTTATATGTGTATATATGTATTTATATGTGTATATATGTATTTATATGTGTACATATGTATTTATATGTGTACATATGTATTTATATGTGTATATATGTATTTATATGTGTACATATGTATTTATATGTGTACATATGTATTTATATGTGTATATATGTATTTATATGTGTACATATGTATTTATATGTGTACATATGTATTTATATGTGTATATATGTATTTACAGACTTATGTACACATATATAAGTGCCGTGGAGCCCTTGGTAGTTAAGTAGATAAAAACATGTAAAAGATCCACCTAGAAAACAAGATTTGCGCTAAACAGGGTGCGAAACAAACGCCAAAAAAGTTGCGTTATTTCACTCTCCATAGCGCTGCCATTATGAGTTACTGAAAAGCCTCCTTGTGTCTGCGATATGGTGGCATTAAGCTCTATACCGCACAAAATCCAAGGGCTGCTTTGACGTGCTCGTGCACGCTTTCCCCCACAGACATCAATGGGAAGAGAGTGTTAGAGAAAAACACCTGAAGTGCGGAATTGAGATCGCCGTAACGCAACCCTATTGATGTCTATGGGGAAAATAAAGTTACGTTTAAACCTAACACCCTAACATAAACCCCAAGTCTAAACACCCCTAATCTGCCGCCCCCGACATCGCCGACACCTAAATAAAGTTATTGACCCCTAATTCACCACCACCAACATCGCCAACACTAATGAAAGTTTTTAACCCCTATTACGCCGCCCCTAACATCGCCAACACTAATAAAAGTTATTAACCCCTATTCCGCAGCTCCCTGACAACGCCACCACTATAATAACGTTATTAACCTCTATTCCGATGCTCACCGACATTGCCGCCACTATAATAAAGTTATTAACCCCTATTCCACCACTTCCTGACATTGCCAACACTAATAATAGCTATTAACCCCTAAACCTCTGGCCTTCCAGATCTCCACCACTAAATAAACCTATTAACTCCTAAACCTCTGCCCCCCCCCCCCACATCACCGCTACTAAACAAACCTATTTACCCCTAAACCACCAGGCCCCCTACATTGCAAAACACTAAATTAAACTATTAACCCTTAAATCTAATACCCCCCTAACTTTAAATTAAAATTACAATATAACTATCTTTTAATAAATAAAAACTTATGTTTAAACTATAAATTAAACTAACATTACTATTCTAATAAAATTAAAAAAACTACCAATTAAAAAAATCTAAATTACAAATTTTAAAAAACCTAACACTACGAAAAAAATTAAAAAATACAAAAATACAAAAACAAATAAACACTAAATTCCGAAAAATAAAAAACACTAAGCTTACAAAAATAATAAACTAAATTATCAAAAATAAAAACAATTACACCTAATCTAATAGCCCTATACAAATAAAAACACCCGCTAGCCTACAATAAACTACCAATAGCCCTTAAAATGGCCTTTTGTAGGGCATTGTCCCCAACAGTAAAACCCACCATACAACCAACTCCCCAAAATAAGAAACCTAACTCTAGAAAAAGCTACCCATTGCCCCTAAAGGGGCATTTGTACGGGCATTGCCCTTAAAAGGGCATTCAGCTCTTTTTCATTGCCCTTAAAAGGACATTCAGCTCTTTTAAAAAAGCCCAAAGCCCTAATCTAAAATAAAAAAACACCCAAAAAAAAGAAAAAAAAACCCCCTAACACTAACCCCGGAATATCTACTCACGGTTCCTGAAGTCCGGACATCCATCTCAATCCAGGCGGTGAGAAGTCTTCATCCAGGCGACGAGAAGTCTGTTGGAAGTTTATTGTAGGCTAGGGGGTGTTTTTATTTTGGGGGGCTTTTTTATTTTATAGGGCTATTAAATTAGGTGTAATTGTTTTTATTTTTGATAATTTCGTTTATTATTTTTTGCAAGCTTAGTGTTTTTTATTTTTCTTAATTTTAGTGTTTATTATTTTTTGTAATTTTAGATTTTTTTAATTTTTTTGTAGTGTTAGGTCTCTTTAAATTTGTAATTTAGATTTTTTAATTTGTAGTTTTTTTTTAATTTTATTAGAATAGTTCTGTTAGGTTAATTTATAGTTTAAACTTAGTTTGTTTTTTTTATTTCACAGGTAAGTTTTTATTTATTTTAAGATAGTTATATTGTAATTTTAATTTAAAGTTAGAGGGGTGTTAGGTTTAGAGGTTAATAGTTTAATTTAGTGTTTTACGATGTGTGGGGTCTGGCGTTTTAGGGGTTAATAGGTTTATTTAGTAGCGGCGATGTGGGGTTCCAGAGGTTTAGGGGTTAATAGGTTTATTTAGTGGCAGCATTGTGGGGGGCCGGAGGTTTAGGGATTAATAGGTTTATTTAGTGTCGGCGATATTGGGGGGGGCGGCAGATTAGGGGTTGATAAGTTTTAAATAGTGTTTGCGATGCGGGAGGGTGGCGGTTTAGGGTTTAATAGTGTAGTTTATGGGTGTTAGTGTACTTTGTAACACTTTAGTTTTGAGTTTTGTGAAACATTTTTGTTGCGCAAAATCCATAACTACTGCTCTCAGATGGTGGTATGGATTGTGTCGGCATAGAGCATAACGCAAACATTTTAGCCGGAGCGCACAACCTGTAAAACCGGCGCAATGGAAATCCCACACAAAAACGTCATTTTTTTTGGAGTGCGGAATGGACATTGCGTTACAGGCTAAAATGCTTGAGGTATAGCTATACCAACACGATTCGTAATATGCAATACTGGCCATTACGCTGGAATTGCCATTTTTTCAGCGTTAAAAGCTGTAACGCAAAACTCGTAATTTAGGTGATATTTATGTAATATTCATATTTAATAAAGTGTTTAACTATCTATTTACTGTAAATATTTCACATTCTAAAGTTATGCACATATCAGAATATGTTCTATGTATTTTTAAATAGATATTCCTTTATATATCTGTATATAAATGGAAGTAGAGGGGAAACTGTATTAACCCCTTAACGACCAGCGTCATTATGTCCTTAAGGACCAGCGACCTGTACGTTCCTGCAGTCCTAGACTTCTCTCTGCCGCAATCTCACTCAAAATAGCAAGATTGCGCTATTTCTGCATGCCCCACAAGTGGGGCACTGCAGAAATATATTTGCAGCGTTATCAATGCAGAGAGGGCCACTCTATGGCCCTCTCTGCATCGCACAGCGGTGGTGTCGATCTTTGGTGGGTGGGAGTGTAATGAGGGTGACGGGTGGGCGGCCCATCGTTGGAGGAGGCGGGAGTGGGTGGGACCGCTACGCCATGCAACACGTTAGGGAAAAAAAAAAAGAGCCGGAAAGTGAGGGAGGAAAGGCAATGAGGGGGATCCATTGAGGGAAAGGGATCTGGGAGGGGGGTAGGGTAGTGAGGGGGGGCAGCTACACTACAGAAAAAAATTGCCTAATTTGCTGCAAACTGGGTACTGGCAGAAAGCTAGCAGTACCTAAGTTGGTGGGAAATAGGTAGAGGGAGAGGGTTAGAGAGCTGTTTGGGGGCGATCAGGGAGGTTGGGGGTAAGGTGGGATAATACACTGCAGAAAACCTAAAATATATATATATATATATATATATATATATATATATATATAAGGAGCCTTTTATTTTAGTACTGGCTGACTTTTTGTCAGTACTTAATATGGAGGTGACCTTTGGGGGGTGGGGAGGAAAGAGAGCTGTTTGAGTGGGGTCAGGCAGGGATCAGGGAGTGGGATGTGGGAGGCTGATCTCTACACTAAAGCTAAAATTAACCCTACAAGCTACCTAATTAACCCCTTCACTGCTGGGCATAATACAAGTGTGGTGCGCAGCGGCATTTAGCGGCCTTCTAATTACCAAAAAGAAATGCCAAAGCCATATATGTCTGCTATTTCTGAACAAAGGGGATCCCAGAGAAGAATTTGCAACCATTTGTGCCATAATTGCACAAGCTGTTTGTAAATAATTTCAGTGAGAAACCTAAAATTGTGAAAAAGTTAACTTTTTTTTTTAATTTGATCGCATTTTGCAGTTAAATGGTGGCATGAAATATACCAAAATCGGCCTAGATCACTACTTTGGGTTGTCTACTAAAAGAAAATATATAGTTTTGATAGGTTTAAATGTAGTGATGGCAAAACTGCTAAAAATGCTCTGGTCTTTTGGGGAAGTTTTTGTCTGAAATGCTCGGTTCCTTAAGGGGTTAAAGAAAACCCACTTACTAATCAATTACAAATGGAAAAATTCCATACAAATAAGTGTGGGGGTGCTCAATGCCAAATATATAATATACAAAGAGGTACAGGCACAAACAGAGCACTCACTAAAGTTACAATATAGGAAGGAGGCATAACCTTTATTAATATAGTGAGTAAAAATAAAATTATTACAATAAAATAAATAAAAATCCCAAATGGATACCGAATCGCAGCAGCATAAATCACTTCAACTCAAACTACTATCAAATAAGGGGGGCAAGAAAAGTGCAATCAAGGAGCAATAAGCAATGGTTGTCCCATTGTGTGAGCGCTAAAAAAAATAACTCAATAACTAGCTAAAGAGGACAAAGTCCCCACAACAATTAACTGGGATAGAGTAGTGCTCACCCAATAATTAAAACTATTTGGGTCCGTGCATCTATGTATTGCAAAAATCAGAAATCATGCCCAATATCACAATTAAGGAAACGTACTAAATGCTGGAGAGATTTAAGATATACGCCTGATGCGCACTTTGTCAAAAGGCTTTATCGAAGGCGATATATATATATCTATATATCTCATATGTGTGCGTATATATATTTATATCAGAAGAGAGAGAGCAGCACTCCTGAGATAGAACAAAAGCTAGAATAACTTCCATGCCTGTTCATTTCCATTGCAACTCAGGGTGCATGTTCTTTTAGCACACTATTCCTTTTCACAGAGAAAAAATATCCTGTAGCACATCAGTCTGACCCTGCCCAATGACAGTCCAGTGCTGAAATACCAGGCAATTCTTCTTTGAACAAGGGAAACAAAGAGCCCAGACGATCGTTTTGGCCTTCTGTCGGCCTCGTCAGTGAGGTGCAGTTGTATCTCTCTAAGGGCATGTGTGCAAGGAGTCCACGTCTGATTTTCCACACTTCTCTCTGTGTATATATATATATATATATATATATATATATGGACACTTGGTCCTGAGGGCAGATGGGCTATAAGACCATGCAGACAGCGGGCATACAAATCAAGGGCACTGAACACTATTGAGAGCTCTTATAATAGCTCAGAAGGTGAACAACAGCTGAGCGTGGAGAGCACACATGACACAAGGTTTTGGCATGACCACACGGTCAAAAAACGGCGGAGGAAACAAACCCGCCAGGGTGGACGCCACAGTGAGAACACGTGGGAGGCCACCATGACCGTGGAGGAGACGCTATTAGTAGAAGATAATATCATGAACCTGAGTAACCATCAGTTAACAGATGAAGAAAGGAAGGTACTGAATAGAGGGCTATCGTTTCTACCCACACACTTAACAGATTAATTTGATCTACAAGTGGATTTGTTTAAATTTCAAAGAACACTAAGACTTAAAGAACACTTTAGAAGAGATCAAACCGAGACTGAAAGTTTTCGGGGAAAAAGCACCTTTGATCCAAAGAGTACCAATGCAAGCATAAAAACCTTTTCAAGGATGGTTACTAAACAGGTACAAGAATTTCACAAACCTAAAGTAAAGAAAATATGAGTGGTTCAGAATGGAAGACAATTAATTATCTAAGAAACAACTCTAAAATCGTGATCAGAGAAGCCGATAAGGGTGGAGCATTAGTTCTCATGAACTATACTGACTATAGGTTATAAATTCTTGCTCAGTTGGATGATGGATCAACGTACAGAAAATTACCTACAGATCCAGAGGCAGTGTTCAAACAGAAGGTGGATGAGTATTTGGGAATTGTTGAAGGTTATATTAATAAGCCTCTGAGGGCATACCTAACAGTGACATTTCCAGTAACACCTATAATATACACGCTCCCGAAGGTACACAAGGATCCTGTGAGACCACCTGGGAGACCTATTATCTCTGCCAGGGGCTCAATACTACAACCTGTGGCCACTTATCTAGATAGTATGTTACAACCACTGGTCAGGAATATCCCTTCATTCCTTCTGGACTCCATAGAGGTGATTTAGCTGTTTAAAGAGGAATCCTATAGAATATCTGATGATGATATACTGGTGACACCAGATGTCACCAGTCTCTATACTGTTATACCACACAATGAGGGTCTGAGAGCTGTCCAGAATCACCTAAACAGGTATCTCTACCTGTTGATGTGCTGATACAGTTGTTGAAATATTGCCTAACCCAAAACTATTTCAAGTTTGAACGCAAGTATTACCTACAATCCTCCGGTACGGCGATGGGCTCCCAAATGGCTCCATCGTACGCCAACATCTACATGGCTGAATTTGAGCAGTATGAGTCTGATATATTTAAGAACAAATCCATCAAGATGTTTAAAAGGTATATAGATGATTTTTTTATCATATGGGCTGGCTCTCAACATGAATTGGAGGAATGGTTTGTGCAATTGAATGAACAGAAAACTAACTTGAAATTCAAGATGCAAAGCTTGGTCAATTCTATTGATTTTCTTGATCTTAGACTTTACAAGAATGGGGCGAAGATCTTAACAACATTGTTTGAAAAGAAGACAGACAGACATTCAGTACTCAGAGCTGATAGCTAACACCCACCAAATCTCAACTAACCAGGGTGATTAGAAATAATTCCACAACTACCAAAAGGAATAAACAGATACTGCTAATGCAGGAGAAGTTCAAGAAAAGGGGATATTATGAGACTTGCTTACGTGATATCAGCAAGGAACTTCAATCACTGACGCAAAATGAGGCTCTAACCAAGAAACAATTGCCGGTCCAGGAAGATAAGGGGCTAACATTTGTCACTAAGTTTACACTGGACAAATGGGCTCTACTGAGTATTTTTAAAAAAAAGTGTGATATAATTTCCAGTGATAATTCCCTACCTCTGAATGACCATATACAGCCTCAAATTGGATACAAACGAGGTACTTCATTAATGGATCTATTGATGAGGCCTGACTTTAAACCTAGCTATACGGCCACGACTTGGATGGGCAGTACCAAATTGGGCTGCTTCAGGTGCAGTGGCTATACTACATGCAATGGTCTGTCACAGGGACAATTCTTTGTTCATCCTTGGAGGAATCAGAAGTTTAAAATAAAGCACAGGGTTACATGTACAACTTAATTTGTGGTGTACTTGCTACACTGTAGTTGTTGATGGTATTATGTCGGAAAGACGAATGATGATTTAAGAACCAGGGTGGCAAATCATAGGTGTGCCATAAGGGCTGCCATTGATTCAGGAAATTCAGATCAATCTGTGGCCAAGCATTTCTTAACAGCAAAACACCCTGTCTCTGATTTGAGATACACGATCATTGATCATGTGCCACCTCTGGATAGGGGGGGGGGGTAACAGAGCAAGGATATTGCTGCAACCTGAGTCTAAATGGATACTTACCCTAGAGACTCTAGTACCTAGGGGACTGAATACGTATTTTGATTTGCAATGCTTCTTGTAAATATTTTTTGGTAATGTTTCCGTAATGCTATAATTCATTGTGCATCATGTTGACCTCTATAGTTATGTGAACTAAGGAGAATACTTGAGGTTTATGCTGTGCTAAATATAATGACTGCACATGACACTATGTACAGTGTATATAAGATGGTGAGTAATGAGCACATTAAGATTATAAAAAAGGTACATAGAGACTCAGAGGGGGTATAATAGATGTACTAGCAATTTCTACATTTGGTATGAAATCCAGATGTTTACATTGATGAGGTCTATCCCATATATGTACAATGTAACTGGTCCCGCTTACCTCTTTAAATATGGAGGTTTGTGCACAAGTATGTTTATTACACCTATTTATTATACATGACCTGCTCTGTATATGGAGCATTATTTGATTTAGTATAAATGAGTATATTGTACGATGTAGGCATAATTAACAGAGACTGTAACTTTATTAAGCAATAAGAATCAGACCATATATGCTGCATTAAGTTAAAACACAAATGCCTGCTGCACACAAGCCATTATAATATTATTTGCTGATTCCGTTTCTGCTTGTGTTTTTGCTTTTGATTTAAATAGGTGCATCTGGTGACTCTCACGCTCAATAAAAAATTTAAAGTCTGGAGAGTGCCTGTTTGGTTTCTAGTGCACCCTCGCAGTTGGTAAGAATCTTTTGGCATCAGGTGTGCTGAGTCCAGTGGAAGTATATATATATATATATATATAAATATATATATATATATATATATATATATATATATATATATATATAAATATATATACATATTGTATTAGAATACATCAGATATATATATATATATTGTATTAGAATACATCAGATATATATATATATTGTATTAGAATACATCAGATATATATATATATTGTATTAGAATACATCAGATATATATATATATATATATATATATATTGTATTAGAATACATCATATATATATATATATATACTGTATTAGAATACATCAGATATATATATATATTGTATTAGAATACATCATATATATATATATATATTTTGTATTAGAATACATCAGATATATATATATATATATTGAATTAGAATACATCAGATATATATATATATATATATATATATATATATATATATTGTATTAGAATACATCAGATATATATATATATATATATGAATTTATAAATAAATAGAACATATTCTTGTATGTGAAGAACATTGGAATCTGAAATATTCATATTTTCATGTCAGATTAGCGCAAATGAGAATATGCGATCGGGATTAAGCACGAGTGGGGTGTTTTATTCCCACTTTTTTGCTCCTTTGATTTATATGGAGGAGTAGGTTATCGCGCACGCTATATTCCAAATTTGGCTTTTCTCGCTCAACGTGTTAGCACGAGAGCAATAACTTTTTACTTTCAACTCATATGAGCCCAACACGATGCGCACAAAAAGTTTACTTCTAGTGCAATTAAAGCTTGAACGGGAGCATTAATTAGCGCTCCATTTGTAATCTGGCCCTAAGTGTTCTATTTAATGTCACTAGCTAGACAATTATGTACTCTGTATTTGTTAATGAGATTTTTCCTTGAGAAAAATTTAGTGCCTGGACCAAAACGTCTGGAATGGGGATTCAGATGTAGTATTCTGAATAAAGAATTTTGAGAAATACAGCCGTGTTTTGCGAGATGTGTGAAGATTTGTTTTGATATTTTGTATCTCAGCACTGGCCGAAGGACTTTGAGTGGGTGTGCAGTGGTAAGACTATGGGGCCTATTTAAGAACGTGCGAGCGGACATGATCCGATATTGCGGCTGTCTTTATTTATCATTGCACCAGCAGTTCTGGTGAATTGCTGGTGCAATACCGCCCCCTGCAGATTCGCGGCAAATCGGCCGCTGTGTCAATCCACCCGATCATATTGGATCGGGTTGATTTCCGGCGATGTCTGTCCACCACCTCAGAGCAAGCAGACAGGTTATGGAGCAGCGGTCTGCTGCTCGCCAGAAACACGGGGCATCAAGCTCCATACAGGGCTTAATAAATAGGTCCCTGATTATATATATATATATATACCAAGGAAACTTTTCTGCGGACGCCCATGCTTTTAAGCAAAAATCATAGCTATCAAAAATCCACCCTGCAGGGCCTCCATAAAATGGCAAAGTGTAAGCATCAGACATATACTTTGTGGTTGCATAAATGTTCAAACATAAAGAGACATGGAACACTTTAAGATTGTAATAAAAAATAGTTTATTATATTTAGTAAAACAAACTGCAAAATTGTATTCATTATTTCTTTTCTCTTTTTCTGTAATTTAACTGAGAATTGTATTTTTCCCCCCAATTCTGAGAACTGGAATTGCAAACTGCAGACTTTACTAGTCATAGCTGTCCTCAATTGTCCTCAGCAAAGGTGATGACACACTGCAAAACAATTAACATTTTTTTGAACAAAATGGCAGTTGTACACCTTGCCTATTCCAGTTAAAAAAAAAGTCTGTTAATAAACTGTTGCAGCAAACAGAGTGTTAAAGGGGCATTCCAACCAAAAGTGAGATGCGCATAAATGTGTTTCAGTTTTGAAGCCTTTTTTCCAATACAAGTTATCACTGTTTTCAATTAGAGCTGTTAATGTGCAGTACACGCAAGCATATATAGATATGCTCCATGCAATCACAATGTGTCTGTTCAGATTGCTGGTGGTGCTTTTTATTTTGTTGACGACAACAGCTTTTACTAGAAGCACTTTTGTCAATACAAGCAGATACCTTGATGTGCATTTCAATTTTGACAGGAATGTCCCTTTAATGTTTTCAGAAAGTTTTCACACTTGGCTGGTATGTTTTTTTTTTTACAAAACTACAAAAAGATTTTAAAAATACAATTTTTTTTTTATCTCCATTTAAATTAGCATCAGTCATAATGTTCATATAAAGTGCTTTGTTTTGCAGTTGTTTTCTGTTAAAACCAATCAGAGACAGGTGTGCGACAGGATTAGCCTTGAGAAGTCAGTAGGGTGCAATTCAAGTTAAAAAAATTAGAAAATCCACAATTTTCAGAGCAGTTAATTATATGAAATTATAGTACAAAGCTGTTTTACTACACATAATTAACCATTTACAACACATAACCAAAAACATTTGGCCAGATTACAAGTGGCGAGCTAACAGTTATGCGCATGCGATATTGGATATATTTTAGCTGTTTGCACGCATCAGATGTAGTGCGCGTATTACAAGTTGAAAGTAATCGCTTGAGTGCAACTAAAGGGACATGAAACCCAATTTTTTTCTTTCATGATTTAGAAAGAGCATACAATTATAAACAACTATCTAATTTACTTCTATTATCTATTTTGCTACATTCTCTTGATATTCTTTTCTGAAAAGCATATCTAGATATGCTTAGTAGCTGCTGATTGGTAGCTGCACATAGATGCCGATTGGTTCACTGTGTGCATTGCTATTTCTTCATTAAAGTATATCTAAAGAATGAAGCAAATTAGGTACTAGAAGTAAATTGGAATGTTGTTTAAAATTATATTCTCTACCTTAAAGGGACACTGAACCCACATTTTTTCTTTGGTGATTCAGATAGAGCATGACATTTTAAGCAACTTTGTAATATAATCTTATTATCAAATTTTCTTCATTCTCTTGGCATCTTTATTTCAAATGCAAGATTGTAAGTTTAGATGCCGGCCCATTTTTGGTGAACAACCTGGGTTGTTCTTGCTGATTGGTGGATAAATGTATCCACCAATAAAAAAGTGCTGTCCAGAGTGCTGAACCTAAAAAAAGCTTAGATGCCTTCTTTTTCAAATAAAGATAGCAAGAGAATGAAGAAAAATGAATAATAGGAGTAAATTAGAAAGTTGCTTAAAATTGCATGCTCTATCTGAATCGCAAAAGAAAAAAATTTGGTTCAGTGTCCCTTTAATCATGAAAGAAAATGTTTGGGTATAGTGTCCCTTTAAAGTTAACGTGCATCGGGATAACACAAGCTCTGGTTAAATGATTTGCAAAAAAGTGTCACAAATAAAAATGCAATTAAAAGTACAGTTACAATCATAATAACACTGTCTAATAAAAGTTATTAAAACTGCACAAAAAGGTAAAAGGGCTCATAGATATGAGGTCTCAGGTGTTAAAAAAAGGCAGGTAAAGGGCTTAACATAGAGATATATACATACACATGACTAAAGATGTATATGTATGTCTATATATGTGTATATATGTATTTATATGTGTATATATGTATTTATATGTGTATATATGTATTTATATGTGTATATATGTATTTACAGACATATATACACATATAGACACATTAATACATATGAACACATATAAATACATATATATCTATTAGTGCATCAGAGCCCTTTACAGTCATGTAGATGAAAACATGGAAAATAATATTTATGCAATATTCATATTTAATAAAGGTTTTAACTATGTATTTATTGTAAATATTTCACATTCAAATGTTCTGCACATAGCAGAATATGTTCTATGATTTTTTTTTTTTTAAATATTCCTACGTATATCTGATTCTGTATATATCTATAATTATATATAATCATGTATATGTAGAAATATGTATTTATGAATACGTAGAACATATTCTATATTCACATTTTCATGTCGTGTTAGGGCACTTGAGAATATGCGATTGGGTTTGCATTTAAAGAGCCAGTAAACCTAAAAAATAACGTTATATAATTCTGCACATAGTGCAGAATTATATAACATTATATTAGCAGCAGCTTTATAAAAACTAATATTCCCTGTGAATTTTTATAAAAAAAATACTGTTTTCCAGACCCACTCTCTGTGCTCTTCTGAGTGGGTCTGGTTTTTACACAGAGCGCATCTGGCCAGCTGTCTAGTCACAGCCCGGCCCGACCGCGCAATTACACTCAGTGCAGCTCACTCCCGCTGTCAGAATGAGCAGGGGGCGGCATTGCTTGTGCATTGATAAATGCCGACAGCGTATGCTATTGGCATTTATCAATGTGGGGCAACAAGATCCGCTACAGTGGATCATGTCCGCCTGCACATTAATTGGGGTGAACTGAGAAGGCTTTAGTGCTTCAGGTGTTCATGTGGTTTGCAGATCAGTTAAGTTTCATGACTATGATGTAGTATTTTTAGCTTATCCCATATAAGCTCAGCAAAAGAACAGCAAAGAATTGTGTTAATTACCCAGTCGTTCATCCCAAAAATAACTGTCTTGTTCTTTTGTCCCCAAGATGGAATGTAGAAAAAAATGTCAGGTTTTCCTGCAGTAAGGAGTTGCTTTATATTTACTTAAGCAGACATGTAGCGATTTTCCATGCTGGTTTGAGGACATAATAAATGAGGTTTTACTTCAACAGCTCTTACAAATTTGCTTACACCGACAGATTTGTGTCTCCAATTTGTAATTCAGATAAAAGGCAGCATTTTCCTATTTAGATTTACATGGCTGGCTAAAGTATGCCTAACAAGACAACAGATTTTAAGAAACAGTAAAATATATTCTGTTAGGTGCATTATACGCAGGAAAAACCACAGGGTTACACTTTAAACAAGTCATCCATAAATGTATCTAAAATCTTCTTTAAAAACAAGACTGAATATATTAACACCTTGTTTATTGCACACGTTTTTAATAGCCGAATTCCACCTGCAACTTGCTTTATTTAGAGGAGCCAATACTGGATTTGTTACTGTAGACCAGATCTGTCACTTTAATGGCACAACTTGCATTGTTCTGCAGTATTTTATCTGACCACTTCTGTTAGGTGAAATAGTGACAGACATGTAGCAGGGTTTGACTTGTGAAGTCTATACAGGGTACTTTATAACATTTAATTTACATTACAGGAAATAGGGGCTTAATAAACAATAGGCGTAAATTATTAGAGTGTAATAGATCCTAAAGGACTAGACAAATGGATACACTTACTGTGGAGTTAATATTGGCATTAGCATCTTGATTACCTATGGTGACATGGCTACTTATAAAGGGTGATAAATAAATAAGTAAATTTACCTTTCCCATGTTCCCAGTGATCATTTGTCCCTTCTGGAGTGTATTAAATTGTTTACATTTAAATGTGCAGTATTTTTGTGAAGCTTTTACTGGACAGCCTTATAAAATGCTGGACTGTCTGGTTGACACGAGGTACTTGGCAACCCTACTTGTTGTGTATCTATTGGTCAGTTCCTAAAGTTTGAGAAGTGGGGGGAGCCTAATATGCAGGTTGCAGAATATGGCCTGGATGTAGAGAAATGGAAAGCTTTTTTTTTTTTAAATAAATTACAGAACGAATGTCAAGATATAAACATAAAAATGAAAGAAAATCAAATAACTTTGGACATATATGAAAGTGTTCTGTCTTCAGAGCTCTAGCATGCTGCTGAAATAATTAGGACAATCTGCATTTACAGCTTCTGAGGCTTTGAGGTGCAGCATTAGTGGGCCTACAAGAGCAAATTTAAGAAGATAAAAATGCTTTTTTAGCTTCTTCACCACCTCAGAATTGGCACAGATCTATCACCTGACACCGAGAGCTCTTGTGCAATGTTACATTTCACCACAAAATGCTGCATCACAAGTGGTGACTGCAGGCGGACAGGTTCTCTACCTGAGAACTTGTTCATCTGCAATCTTGATAATTCTCCTTACTGCGTGCCCAAACAGTGACTGAAATGTTCTCATTAAAGGGACATTCTAGCCAAAATTACACTTTCATGATTCAGATAGGGCCTACGATTTTAAACAATTTTCCAATTTACTTTTATCATCAAATTTGCTTTGTTCTCTAGTTAGTCCCTGCAAATGCTGTGCTCTCTGTAGTAACTGATGACATCATCACTGTGCTTTACAACGCTTGGAAGTTTGGTCAAAGCCCAAAACCCAAGTATACACCAACATCATTATCTCAATGCCGACCGTCGCCAAAACAGCAACAGTCCACAGCAAACAAGTAATGGTCGGCAGAGATAAAGCTTAAAAGATAAAAGTTCCTTTATTGTAAATCCATAGAAAAATGCAAAAATTGAGGACAAAGATAACTTAAAAAACTAGTGAGTAGGTTGTCAGCCGTCGGTTGCTGACGCGTTTTTAGCATGAGCCATAATCATAGACAATGCCTGTGGTCAAACACCTGGAATTTATACACATTCTCATTAACCCTTTATTAGCCATCAACAATAGTCACTTGTATAGTCAGGAAATGTGTCTGTTTGCAGTTGACACAATACTTAAAGGGACAGTCAACACAAAATGTTTTATTGTTTAAAAATAATAGTAATGCCTTTACTAGCCATTCTCCAGCTTTGCACAACCAACATGGTTATATTAACCTTTAAACCTCTAAATCTGTCTGTTTCTAAGTCCCTAAAGACAGCCCCATGATCACATGGTTTTGTATTTGCTTTTTACATCAGGGGAAGCTAGTTCATGTGAGCCATATAGATAACATTGTGCTGATGCACGTGGATTCTAACACAGCACTAATTGGCTTAAATGCAAGTCCATAGATAAAGTCATGTGTGTATTATTATAACCGTGTTTTCTGTGCGAAACGGGGGAATGGATAATAAAGGGATTCTCTATCTTTTAAAACAATAACAAAAAATCAGTTGACTGTCCCTTTAACACATTGCTTAACACTCAGTCTTCACACCGAGCCATAATAGAGTTTTCAAGTAAGTGCATTGTGAATTATCATTATGAAATATTCAAACTTGTAAAAATATATTTAAATCTATGCAGTAATATATGCACAAACAAATAAACCAGGCTAAATGGAAATGACCTAGTGTACAATATGTATATAGCTTACCCTGTCCTTTCTTGCATTATTACTATGTACGAGTATGCATGCCTGTCCCCTGAAGTGTACGAGTGTGTGCACTAATGCAGTGTGTGTTACTTTGTGAGATTATGTGGCTGATTTATCAATTTCTGTCCGACATGATGCGCTGTAGCGTATAATGTCCGACAGACATTGCTGAATGGGCATTTAACATTATACAAGCAGTTCTGGTGAACTGCTTGTGCAATGGCCCCCCCCCCCCGCTGCAGATTTGCGGTCAATCGGCTGCTAGCAGGGGGTGTCAATAAACCTGATCATATAGTGAGGATTGCAGACCGCAGCCTCAGAGGCAGCGGACCAGTTAAGGAGTAGCGTTCTTAAGACCGCTGCTTCATAACTGCTGTTTCCGGAGAAACAGGGGGACCAGGGGCCATTCAGCCATTGATAAATTGGCAACTATGAGTGATTCTCTGTATCCTCTAGTGTGTATTAGTGTTCTTTTCGGTGAGAGTTAGTCCTGAGAGCATGCATGTGAATGTGCGTGTTTATTTGTTTTGGCATAACTCTGAGCAATGATAGCTCCTGTATGTGTGAGCTGTGAGTCTAGTGTGTAAGTGAGTGTATGTGTGAGCTGTGAGTCTAGTGTGTAAGTGAGTGTATGTGTGAGCTGTGAGTCTAGTGTGTAAGTGAGTGTATGTGTGAGCTGTGAGTCTAGTGTGTAAGTGAGTGTATGTGTGAGCTGTGAGTCTAGTGTGTAAGTGAGTGTATGTGTGAGCTGTGAGTCTAGTGTGTAAGTGAGTTTATGTGTGAGCTGTGAGTCTAGTGTGTAAGTGAGTGTATGTGTGAGCTGTGAGTCTAGTGTGTAAGTGAGTGTATGTGTGAGCTGTGAGTCTAGTGTGTAAGTGAGTGTATGTGTGAGCTGTGAGTGTATGTGTGAGCTGTGAGTCTAGTGTGTGAGTGTATGTGTGAGCTGTGAGTCTAGTGTGTGAGTGTATGTGTGAGCTGTGAGTCTAGTGTGTAAGTGAGTGTATGTGTGAGCTGTGAGTCTAGTGTGTGAGTGTATGTGTGAGCTGTGAGTCTAGTGTGTGAGTGTATGTGTGAGCTGTGAGTCTAGTGTGTGAGTGTATGTGTGAGCTGTGAGTCTAGTGTGTGAGTGTATGTGTGAGCTGTGAGTCTAGTGTGTGAGTGTATGTGTGAGCTGTGAGTCTAGTGTGTAAGTTAGTGTATGTGTGAGCTGTGAGTCTGGTGTGTAAGTGAGCGTATGTGTGAGCTGTGAGTCTGGTGTGTAAGTGAGTGTATGTGTGAGCTGTGAGTCTGGTGTGTAAGTGAGCGTATGTGTGAGCTGTGAGTCTGGTGTGTAAGTGAGTGTATGTGTGAGCTGTGAGTCTAGTGTGTAAGTGAGTGTATGTGTGAGCTGTGAGTCTGGTGTGTAAGTGAGCGTATGTGTGAGCTGTGAGTCTGGTGTGTGAGTGTATGTGTGAGCTGTGAGTCTAGTGTGTAAGTGAGCATATGTGTGAGCTGTGAGTCTGGTGTGTAAGTGAGTGTATGTGTGAGCTGTGAGTCTAGTGTGTAAGTGAGTGTATGTGTGAGCTGTGAGTCTAGTGTGTAAGTGAGTGTATGTGTGAGCTGTGAGTCTAGTGTGTAAGTGAGTGTATGTGTGAGCTGTGAGTCTAGTGTGTAAGTGAGTGTATGTGTGAGCTGTGAGTCTGGTGTGTAAGTGAGCGTATGTGTGAGCTGTGAGTCTGGTGTGTAAGTGAGTGTATGTGTGAGCTGTGAGTCTAGTGTGTAAGTGAGTGTGAGATCTTGTTTGAGTCAGAGTGAGAGCTTGATTTGAGGAGTATGCTTTTGAGTGTTTTGTTGTTTGATACCCCCAGGAAAGTAGCAGCCCCCTTCTCTGTCACAACAAAAAACAACTTTATCCTGTGTTTGAGTTGACACATTTAGTGCAGTGTGTTAGTTTAACACATTGGGGCCTATTTAGCAAGCTCGGTATGGAGCTTGATGCCCTGTGTTTCAGACCGCTGCTCCATAACCTGTCTGTCTGCTATGAGGCGATCAGGTTGATTGATACCCCCTGCTAGTGGCCGATTGGCCGCAAATCTGCAGGGGGCGGCATTACACTAGAACTGTTGGTGCAATGATAAATGCTGAGAGCGTATGCTGTCGGCATTTATCGATGTGCAGCGGACATGATCTGCACTATCGGATCATGTCCGCTCACATCATGATAAATAGGCCCCATTATATCCAATGGCATTTTACAGTCATATATCAGATTGGATTTACACGTGCGATAATAACCAACATGAAGAACTAAGAGATATATACATATTGTACAATAGGTCATTTCCATTTAGCTTGGTTTATTTGTTTGTGCATAAATTACTGCATAGAAATAATATGAACACGGTTACATTGATAATTCAGGTAACTGATTTTTTGTTATTGTTTTAAAAGATAGAGAATCCCTTTATTACCCATTGCCCCGTTTTGCACAGAAAACACGGTTATAATAATACACACATAACTTTATCTATGGACTTGCAATTAATCCAATTAGTGCTGTGTTAGAATCCACGTGCATCAGCACAATGTTATCTATATGGTTCACATGAACTAGCTTCCCCTGATGTGAAAAGCAAATACAAAACCATGTGATCATGGGGCTGTCTTTAGGGACTTAGAAACAGACAGAAATGTAGAGGTTTAAAGGTTATAAAGTATGTTAATATAACCATGTTGGTTGTGCAAAGCTGGGGAATGGGTAGTAAAGGCGTTATCTATCTTTTTAATCAATAAAACATTTTGTGTTGACTGTCCCTTTAAGTATTGTGTCAACTGCAAACAGACACAGACTATTGTTGATGGCTAATAAAGGGTTAATGATAATGTGTATACATTTCAGGTTTTAGACCACAGGCATTGTCTATGATTATGGCTCATGCAGAAATGCGTTAGCCACCGACGGCTGACACCCTACTCACTTGTTTTTTATGTTATCTTTGTCTTCCATTTTTAATAAATTTACAATAAAGGAACTTTTATTTTTCCCCTTTATCTCTGCCGACCATTACTTGTTTGCTGTGGACTGTGTAGTTTGTGTTTGCCAGAATAATACAACAATTCAAAGGAGAATGATGTGCGTTTCCAAAATCAGTTGTCTATTCCAATGTATTAAATACATGTATTGTGTTAGAAGAACTGGTATTTTATGTCTTTTGTTTCTTTGCCATTACAGTCCATGAGACAAGCGGCTATCTGGAGATTAAACATAAACAATTACAAGGTTACACTTACCTGATTACTTAGGTACAGGCATGACGGACACTTGTATGCATGAGTGTTGCTTTACTTTTGACAGGTTTTTATTTCCAGAAAAAAAAGACTAGCATCCACATTACATCTACGTACACATTAGACCCTAATGTTAGTTTACAAAGATGTATTCTCTTTCATTATTCAAGGAGTAAATGATATAGTAAACCTAATTCATTCATTGCATTACTAACCAAAGGTATGTGTTTATCTCCCACAAAAGCATTAAAGGGAAAATCTACACCAGAATTTCTATTGTTTAAAAAGATAGATAATCCCTTTATTACCCATTCTCCAGTTTTGCATAACCAACACTGTTAAATTAAAACACTTTTACCTCTGTGATTATCTTGTATTTAAGCCTCTGCAGACTGCCCCCTTATTTCAGTTCTTTTGACAGACTTGCATTTTAGCCAATCAGTGCTGACTCCTAGGAGCTTCACGTGCATGAGCACAGTGTTATCTATATGACACACACGTACTAACACCCTCTAGTGGTGAAAAACTGTCAAAATGCATTCAGATAAGAGGTGGCCTTCAAGGTCTAAGAAATTAGCATATGAACCTCCTAGGTTTAGTTTTTAACTAGTTTTTAAGAATATCAAGAGAACAAAGCACAATTGGTGATAAAAGTAAATTGGAAAGTTGTTTAAAATGGCATGCCCTATCTGAATCATACAAGTTTATCTTGGACTAGACTGTCCCTTTAAACTCACAGGTAAAATGCCACACGAGAGCCACAAGCATATCAGCTCCTGAATAGGAAACTGCTGGTAAGAAAATGTAGAGTACAAGTAACATGACTCACCAGTCACAGGATGTGTTCTGCTTAGGAGCTGCAATGTTTGTGGCTACCAAATGGGAATTTACCTATGTGTTTAACCTCTAATAAATTACAGCATACCATTTTAAATTAGAATATCCCTTTAAAGGGACACGAAACACTTTCCTTGTAATGTACTTTCATTATTTTGCTCATTTTCACTGTAATTTAACTCTGAGAATGTACAGACTTTTAAAGTCTAACCATGATACATATCTGCCCTAATGGTGATTAGATAAAATACTAAATACTGCAAAACTATGCAAGTTTTCTTAACAAAATGACAGTAGCAAACATTATCTACTTTAGTAACATGTCTAGATTATCTCCTCAGAGTTTGGCCAAAGTGTCAATGTATGAAGAAACATTTCAAACTTGGCATGTATGTTAACCAAAAGTCTTGTAATTCCATTGTATTTTTTTACCTCCCATTAAAGACTTCACCCAGTCCATGAACGTTATACAAAAAAAAAAGGTTTCTTGGATCTGGTAATTTTTTTATGACCAAAATAAAGCATGAATTATACGATTACATCATTTTAAATACCAACCCCTTTTGTGTGAATGTGCAGTACAGTGATAATGCATTCTCATATCCAAACCCTTTTTCTTCTTTTTAAATAAAACCATATTAACCATAATTTGTTAAAGGCAATACTTGTTTTCTTGTTACCGTCCTCATCTTCACACATTTTGGCGACGTTCACTGAACATCTGCCTTTCTGTATCACGTATTATTCAGTTCCTCTGCAGAACATCACCTGCTGACATTATAGCTCATGATTAATCCTGTTTATATAACACACATGACCATATACATCACTGAGGAAGCCATTTAGTACATTCAGGAGTCTTGGGACTGCAGTATATTTATTTTTTACTCAGATTCTTGCACCTGTTATACTTAAATGCACATAACTGTAAACACATAGCACCTCTGCTGAAATACACATTACTGAACACAATTATTTCAAATGATTCTCTTCCTGTTTCCAACTGTATGTAATGTTGGTGATTTTATTGGCCTGCGCAAATACTTGACCAAATGTATGAAAATTGTTGAAATGGTTATTTTCTTTTATTTACATTTGAATACACAAACACAAAAGCGGATAATTACTGCCTTTTCAATGAGACCCTGGAAAGAACGACATCGGGAAATCTTTGTTTTACTAAGAAGGAAGCCATAAAAATACCAGATGTATACAAAATCATCTCTACTTTTAATTGCCTACGCTCTTTACAACCATTGTTGTTCATTCATTTTCAACCAACAAAAAAATGAAATGAGACTATTTTTTTGCATTTACAATTTATGAAAACTGTATATAAAATGATGAAGAGGCAATACTACATGTAGTCAGATTTAATAAATAACATTTACTGTTTATGTCTAAGAGTTAAAGTAAATAGTTTATGTTGTTTTAATAAGTAGGTGTAATTCATTCTGGTTTATTTTTGTAAAGGTCTAAAACATAGCCAGGCCCAATCAGTGCCAAGAAAGATGGAAGAATGGTTCATTCTAAATTGGCATCATTTAGAAAGCGACAGAAATGGTGGAGGCAAAAATTTGGACTGCTCTGTTGAAGTTCCAATCATCAATATTTCAGTAGGACTCATAGCACTGGAAGAAATAAATGGCCATAGGAAGTTCTAGGCATAGTGTAGCTATTGGTTTCATAGCTATGTTTCTGGAACTGCTAAATAGTTAACTAATAAATGAAAGTGAGATGTTTTTCTAAATCCATACTTCATAAACCTTTTGTAGAATAAATAAAGAAGTGGTAGCGTATGTTCAGGAAAATGATAAGTATGTTGGTAAGGAAATTCAGAAAATGGACCATCTTCTCTAATTATTTCGGCCAATAGTCAGAAATGTAGCAAATATGTGATGTACAGAAAGTGAGAATTGTAGTAAAATATACTGTGTATCTATTATGTTCCATACATACCAGACCATAAGATGAGCATTATATTTATACAGATCTCTGATGTAACACTTCTGTAGCGTGCAGTGACATCACTAGATCATCTTCCGCTCTTGTTTTATATTGATGTATAGCTGCCATCTTCTCATTGGTCCTTTATTATTCACAGATTGGCTAATCTGCATCTGTCTTTCAATAAAAGTCAAAATTACCTGTAGTTGAGGGTATCCATTAAAATTCAAGTAGAAACTACTTCATTTGCCCAATTCTCTCCATACACTTGTACTGACAACCGGAGAGAAGGATTTTGCTCCACCTTGTTTGAATCATATAAAGTGCTTTTGTAGCCAAACTTTAATGTTTCAAGGTTGTGCTGAATATGGCTGCTTGTGTGGTTGCATGGGTGCCATATTAAGAGCATGAATATATTGTACCAGTGCATAGACAAGCTCAGCATATCAGGTTTTGCTGATCGCTGAATAAACCCACTTTATGTGTGTGTGAGACTGTGTGCGAACAATACTATTTCATCAGCACCCAGCTGTGCCATCAGTACAATGAAATATGTGAAAATAAGCAAAGCTTTTATTTAGTATATAGGTTTAATGTTTGCGTATGTCTTTTTTAACCCCTTCCTGCCATTAGGACGTTCCATGCCGCCCTAACTGCGCTGGGCTTTAGCGCAGTTACGACGGCATGGAACGTCCTAGGTGTTTGGCTGTACTGAAGCCATAGGTGCTTCCTGAATGGGATTGCGGGCTGGAGTGGGTGCCTAGCGTCATAGGCACCCCCCTGACACAATCCTATCATTAAAATCCCGCAAATGCATGAACGATCGTGTGATTTCAGTTTTTACTTATTTGTTTACATCAGAACTTTGTTCCGATATAGACAATAAAGACCCGTCAGGGGTTAATCACGGTTTCCTTTTCAATAAATTCTGTATATGTTCAATTTAGCAGCTTATAAATGTATTTTTGGTGGTAGCTAATTTAAGCAAACTCTTTGTTACTGTATATCAAAACCAATCTAGTAAAGATAAGAATGTGCCAGGGCATTGACTTGTTTGTATTTGTAAAGTAGGTGATTTTTTTTTTTTTAAATAAAGAAAACAGGGCAGCAAATATATTCTGCAATACGTTTTATGACAGCTGAAGCTTTTTGAGAGAATAAAAAAAAAACAACCGCACTATTATATCAAGTATAACTTGTGTTTTATACATCATATAGAACCACAAATCAAAAGGAACACACAATTTTAAAAGGCAGCTGTGTACAGCATTCACAGTACTTTCCCAGAGGACACTGCAAACAGCAGATTCATACAAAAAATATTTTCTTTTTTTTTGTAGGAAACATTTATAATATTTTAAGAATTCAGCCCTTCTAGAAATTGAAAGACACTAAATATAAGTTTAGCGAGGCAGGGACATGCCTCAAATATGTATCTAGAAGTACTTACCCCTGATTTATAATAATGTGTCTCTATATTCTGAAGTGCTAAGTTTAATGCCAGCACCAAATTGAGTGTAATACTGTCTAAGAGTCCATCTTTGTAACCAGTGTCACTGTAACTAAAGTGTTGTACCTACAATTAATTTAAATGCATGAAGCTGTGCATTAAATAAATAAATACAGCCGTAACCTTATTATATTACCTGTGAAAAGCATATCACATTTATATTGAAAATTCCATGTTGAAGGTTATAGAACAGGAAAGAAACAGGATACGTTTCACAGATAATTTAAGGGCTCGATGTTGGCTACTAAGAAAGCATTCTATAAAATGGAAACCTCTGAATAGAATAGGATACTATGTTGAACCTAGTCACTGCTTATATGTAATGAAATGTCACAGAGCGTTGTGGTTAAAAATGACACAACACGTTCACTGCTACAACTGTAATATCATAGGGTTAGGGTTACCTACACCTGCATTTTATACTAGGCACCACTATCTTGTAGCATGCATATTGCTGCATCCTGTAACATCACAGATTTGCGTGAGTGCACTGCCTCTGTCACAGGATGCTACAAGATGGTGGCGCCCAGTATAAAGTGCAGAGCGCGGTTTTAAAGAGAGCTGCAGGTTAACATTGGCGAGTAATAACCAGCTGCTTCTAGCAGTGTTAAAAGGGATATTCTAACTATCTAAAGAACAAATGGCAGACTCTAGTAGTTCATTGGATCATGTCATATGTGTATTACTGATCCTAACTACGGGGTTGATAACAATCCTTTAAAAAAGTTTATCTAATGATTTTTCTACAAATTCCTGATTAAAGTCTATAGAGATTGTTGTAGATAAATCATTTGATAAGCTTTTATAAATTTATATATTCCTGGTCTCCAGAGCCCGAAGCATTTCAGCTCCCAAGCAGTAAGCCAATCAGAAGTTACAGTTGCATGACCATTTATTCTTGTTTTCTGTATATATTTTTGACATATTATACCCTTGACAAAGGTCTAATGTGACGTTGGGAGATTGGTATACCAGATTGTACCGGAAATAAAGCAAATTTATGTTGCATGAGTGCCTGGATATCTTTGTGTTTGTTCTTACTAAGGACCAAGCACCGGCTTTTTGTATATTAAGGGAGTGCATTGGCAGGATATATGTAAAGTACTTTTCCTGCATGCACCCCTATTGATTCACTTATATATCACCTGTTACACAGTACGGTTAGCACTCATAAAAGCAGGAGCAACAACTGAGCATGCAGAGACATTGTCTTTGACAGATGAAGAGGCTGAACAGATTTTATTTTCTGAATCATTCAGTGATGCAGTAGGATCTAATCGTCCTATTGATATACATAATGAGCTGATGTAGTTTAAAAAGAAAGAAATCGAGCTGGATTTGCATGGTATAACCTTGTCTGAATACCATAGAATTAAGAGAATTCCAAGGGGCTTTCGAATTAAAAATACCCCCACCATTGGTAGGGATAATCCAGAATTCTGTCGCAGTTAGTGCGCAATTTTGAACAAGTGTTCACTTGATTTGATGTTAATAGTTGTTAAGGAGGTGGGGCGGGAATTAATTATTATCAGAGAAAAAATAGCTTCTTTTGGTAACTTAAGTATATTAAAAGAGGATAACTCCACTGATTGGTTAGAAAAAAATTCTGCATAAGTCAATGCTTTTAGAGAATTAAAAACCTTTAAAAGAAGAAGTTCTCTAAGGTTAACCTTGACTATACAGAACACAGAGTATATAGGTGGTAATCTGGTCAAACGGATAATAACTTAAGGTGGAGAAGAGGTGGTGGAAGAGGCAGAGGTACAAGAAACTTTAATCAGAGTAGCAGTAGCAGCAGCGAGGAGGAACTTGTTTCAAACAACACCTCTAGAGGGCAGGTTTTTCAGAGTGGTTCAGGAGAAAGCGCAGTAGGGGGAACAAAAGGTAGTTTACAACTAAAGTAAACATGTTTTGACTAAGGCAGAAGAATCATTACTTGCTAAAGGTTTGGGCTTTGTTCCAGCTTATAAACCAAGTGCTTTGGAAAGAGATATAGAACTGTTTAAATGCAAAGATTGATTAGCATTAAAGATACATTTGGTCATCTTTCAAGCAATAGGAATCCTAGGTTTAAACTAAAAAGCACAATTTAGTAGCACCAGCCCTAGACGTTTGGTAGAATTGTGAAACAAAGTACCATAGATAAGGATAATAAATGTTATTTGAATTTAAGTTTTGATGAAGCTAGACTTCTTAAGGACCTACAAAATAACAATTGGATTGTGATTAGGGTCGGACAAGGGAGGGGGATTGTAGTACTTGATTATAATAAATATAAAAATGAGGTAAAAACACAATTACAGGACACCAGAATATATAAAAAATGGCAAGTTGACCCTACTTTAACTATTCAAATGAAGGCATACACACTCATTGAAGAGGGATTGAATAAAGGATACATTGATGAAGATACAGCTCTATACCTTACACAAAAACACCCTATTAGAACTATAATTTACTGTACTCCCAAAATATATAAGGACCCCATTAATCCCCCAGGTTGTCCCATTATCTCTGCAAGAAGTTCGGTCATGCAACTATTAGCTCAGTTGTTAAAGATACAGGACATTTTCTGAGACTATTAAACAATGTTTCTTTGAGTAAGTCCCAAGACATTATACTTGTAACATTAGATGTTTCAAGTCTATATACCAATATCCTGTTACACTGTGGTTTTGGGTTTTATGGAGATCTGTATATAAAAGAATAGTAGATTCACAACTGCTGATTTCCTTATATATTTTACATAGTTTAATAACTCATTTGGATTCATGTAATATAATTTGTTAAATTGTATATAATTGTAGCTTTAGATAGTAGAATAGGATACACACATATAGTGGATACAATGTTTCATTATACTTATGCTGCAGGATAAGGAAAGCATTGATTAAGCATTATACTCTCCTTGTGTTTTCTACAAGATGCCTTATTAGAGTAAACTGAAGGTGCTCGTTAAGTCCCTGGGGATTGTGATATCAACAATATGTATTTGTGATAATGTGCACATATGAGAAGATTATACAAAAGTCTCGCTTACTGATAGCAAACAGCGTGGAACGCTGCACAGATAGCGGTGGGGAAGTGACATCACACCCGGCAGCTGAAGACTGAAGTGCCGATCGATGGAGATCCACGGAACTCTGGTTTTAGTTGCAAGTATTGTTAAGATCTCAACAGTAGGGAGGTTTGGAGACAATTCTGTATAGCTTATGAGTGTAGAGACACAATTCAGGATTCTCTGGATACAAACTGAAGTAGCTTAGGACTGAATAAACAATTACCAAGCAATGAAGTATGTGAGAATAAGGATTAAATAGCCAGATCAGAGGCGGCATATGAAATAAATTAAAGGGACAGGAGGCAATATAACATAAGATTACTCTGAACAGACGAATAACCTAAGAATGTGACATAACCCCCCCCCCCCAAACAAACCATTCTGGGGTTCACGGGCTAGGTCTGTTCGGATTCCGGAGATGGAACTGGGAGACAAGTCGGGGTGCTGACAGATTGGATGTCGGTTCCCAAGAATCTTCATCCGGACCATAGCCTTTCCATTTCACTAGATACTGAAGTTGACCTCTGCATTTACGTGAGTCCATAATTGAATGAACCTCATATGTCAAGTCAGGGTCACTGGAGGTGACATCTTCAGAGGAAGGAGTGGTCATATCTCTAACAGTGTGGTACGGCTTCAACAATGACACCTGAAAAGTTGGGTGAATATGATAATTATCAGGTAAATCCAACCTCATGGCATTGTCGTTAACTATTCGGGAGATGGGGAACAGACCAATAAACCTAGAACTTAATTTTTTGGACGGTGTTGGTAGCTTTAATTGTTTGGTGGACAACCACACCAAATCACCAACTTGGTAAGCCGGAGCTGGCCTCCTCCTGAGATCATAATACCTCTTTTGTCGCTGCTGTGCAGTTTTGATATTATCCTTGACAATTTCAAAATTCTGCTTGAGAGTATGGATTAAATCAGTCACTGACGGGGTAGATGGCTGATATACTGGCAAAAAATGGTATGTTGGATGGAATGCCTAATTTGCATAAAATGGAGTAAGTTTAGAAGATGAGTTAGGTGAATTGTTAAAGCGAATTCAGCAGACAGAATTAACGATGACCAGTTATCCTGTTGAGCAGTACAGAAACAACGCAGATATTGTTCCAGCCATTGGTTGGTGCGTTCCGTCTGCCCGTTCGTCTGTGGGTGGTAAGAAGTGGATAGCCTTTGTTGAATTCCTAAGGAACTACATAAGTCTTTCCAAAACCTGGATGTGAATTGGGTAGGCCATGTAGTTTAATCACATTATTTAAAAAAAAGGTTTGCCGTTAGAGATGCGGTGGGTAGGTGATTATAAGGAATGAAATGAGCCATTTTAGTGAGTATGTCTACAACTACTAATATTGTTGAATTATTATTGGATTTTGGTAAATCAACAATGAAATCCATTGACACATCAGACCAAGGACATGTAGGTATTGGCAATGACATGAGTAATCCATAAGGTGATGCCTTTTCCGTTTTTGTAAACGGCACAAATACAATAGGTTTTTACATACTCACTAATATCCTTTGACATAGAGGATCACCAGTATTGTTTTTTAATTAATTGTTGAGTTTTTTGCTCTCCTAAATGACCAACTAACAATGAGGCGTGTAAGGCAGACATAACCTCGTGACGTAGGTCATTTGGAACATATATCTGACCTTGGTAGGTGTACAGTCTGTTAGGGAGTTTATATAAGGAGTGTTTTGGCAATTCAGGATCATCTTCTTGAGACTGTTTGAATGATTGAATGGATGAAATAAAGGGTATAATGAATTGGTGTGGGGGAATAATGGATTTAGAGATTTGTAAGTGTTTTGGTCTATCAGGTGATCTGGATAGGGCATCAGCCTTACCATTTTTACTTCCAGGCTTGTAGGTAATAAGAAAATTAAAGCGGGTAAAGAATAGACTCCATCGAACCTGTCTTAAAGACAGATTCTTGTAGGATTTGAGATACTGGAGATTTCTGTGATCAGAATATATAAGTATAGGTGTCTCTGTTCCCTTGAGTAAATGTCTCTAATTTGTGAGTGCAGCTTTAATGGCTAGCAATTCCTTTTCACCAATTGGATAGTTTAATTCTGCTGAATTCATGACCCTAGAATAGTAGGCTATTGGATGTATAGAGTGTAGTAAACTTTTCCTTTGTGATAAAACAGCTCCCAAAGCAAAATCAGATGCGTCAACCTCCAATATATATTGGAGTTTGGAATCTGGGAACTGTAAAATAGGAGCAGAGGTAAACTTAGTTTCTAACAGGTTGAATGCATTATTTGCTTGATCTGACAAATGAAAGGATAGTTAGTTAAGGGTTTGCATATCATAGCAAAGTTTTTTTTTATAAATTTTCTATAAAAGTTGGCAAACCCTAAGAACTGCTGTACTTTCTTCTTGGAAGTAGGTATCTTCCAATTGGAAACGGCTTTAACCTTGTTAGTCTCCATCTCAATACACTTTGGTGTAATGTTATACCCCAAAAAGGTTATAGTGTCAGTATGGAAAACACACGTCTCCAATTTTGCGTATAAGGCATGTTGCCGTAACCAGAGCAAATCTAAAGTTACATATGTGATGTGGTCCTGGTATTTTTGTAGTAAATAAGAATATTGTCCAAATAAATTACTAAATATACATCAAGTATGTCCTTGAAAATATCATTAAAAAAATAGCGAAAAGTAGCTGGAGCGTTTGAAAGACCAAAGGGCATTACATTATACTCAAACAGACCATACCGTGTGCGAAAAGCTGTCAACCATTCATCCCCCTTTTTATCCTAACAAGGTTGTAGGCATCACGCAAATCTATTTTGGTATAGATATTAGCCCCCTGAAGTCTTTCAATGAGCTCAGGTATGAGCGGAAGTGGGTATCTGTTCTTTAATGTTCTACAATTTAATTCACGGTAATCAATGATAGGACGAAGAGAATTGTCCTTATTTCAGACAAAAAATATTCCAGCCCCTGCAGGGAAGGTGGAATGTTTAATGAAACCCTTCTTTAGATTATCATCCAGATATTGTCTTAGATGTGCTAACTCAGCTTCGGATAATGGATAAATTATACCCAAAGGGTAATGTGGTGGCTTCCTTAGGGTCGAAAACATCTTTAAATTGGTTGTATATATTAGGCAACTCATTCTTTGGGGCATGAATTAAAGCAGTACCATACAATTTGTTTTACAAAACTCTGATGTGAAATTGAGTGTTGAAGTGGTCCAATCAACTAGAGGCTGATGTTTTCTGAGCCAGCTAAGACCAAGAACAATAGGGAATATAGGTGATGCTATAATATCGAATGTGAGCATTTCATAATGTTGTAGATATGATGTTTTCAGAGGAATTGTGTTATGAGTTATTGGACCTGAACTCAATTCACTTCCATCAATAACCCTGGCAATAAGAGAATCAACTTTTTTATTCTGGGTATTTTATTATTTTGAACATAAGATAAATCGATATAATTGGTACAAGCACCCATATCAATTACTGGTTCACACGTCACCTGATGTTGTTGCCACTGTAAGGTAAGAGGAAGAAGTATGTAAGGAGAATGATTACATGAAGAAATGTCAGTATTTAATATTATGTGTCTCTTACCCTTATTCGTTTTATGGAGTGATGGACAATATTTTATTGCATGTGAGCTAGCTGCACAGTCAGGACCGTCTTTAACACAGGGCAAAAGGGGCAGTTGCCCTGGGCCCAGTCTTTGTTGAGGGGCCCAAGACTGGTGATGTCATGTGACATGGGTCACACACACAGTCATGTGACATTCCAAGCTAGTGCCATGTGCTGTTTTAGATGTGCACTGTGCAGCACTGGATGCTAAGCCCTAACTAGGCATCCAGTCAATCCAACTGCATCAGAAAAGGTCCTGCTGGGGTTACCACTGTTACCAGGTAACTGCTCTGGTGGTGGGGATTGTTTCTGGGTAGGGCTTACTATAGTCGCATGCAGCAGAAAGCTGGAGTGGCAGGCACGTGAGGATTTGAGTATCTGTGCAGCTGCACACACCGCTCTCTTCAGTATTGAGGCTGTGTGACTCGTCTGTATCCATGCAGCCTTGGGCAGACAGCATCCAGTCTGCTGGTCCCCTTAGCCCTGCTCTTTCTGCTGTGGCTCTAAGATCAACTAACTGAAGTTTGTTAGGAAAACAGTGCTTTGTAGAAAGGTGTCAGTGGGAAGAATAAGTGAGTGTACACATGCCCCTCCACCATGCAGCATTGTCTAGTGCAGGATGAGAGGGAACTTGTTCCTAGCAAAGTAGTGACATGTGCTGCTGTGGCTGATGTATAGTGTCATGCTGATACTTCACACATTAAGGTATGGTTTATTTTTATAGTTTTTATTTCTCTCTGTTTCAGATTTTACAGTTTCCCATAGTAGTTCTACTGTTTCAGTCAGTAAACTTAAATCTGTCTGCACCTCTATGCTTCCGCCTCAGTCTTTACCTTGCTATGCTCCTGTTGGCTGCCCTAAATCTCTTTAACCAGCTAACCTCACACCAGAATCACATTCAAAAGCATATTAAATTAATCCAGAGTGGAGGAATTTATATATTTATTTACTTATTAGTACTGCTTAGGTCCAGTTTCACATATTGCAATTTTTTTTAAATGATTAGCCCAGCAGTGGATGATCCACTGCTGGGCTAATAATTTAAAAAAATATATAAAATAAATTGATTTAGTTGTTTTTTGGGATGTTGGGGCGGAGAGCGAAATTGAAATTGCATGGGGGGGGCAAGAAAATGTTTGCCCAGGGTCCAGTCAGTATTAAAGACGGCCCTGTGCACAGTACATACATAACTTGAGTATTCTTTGTCTTTGTTTTTCTTCTTGGGATATGGGACCCTTGATAAATCCAATCTTCATTGGTTCATCATGTACCTTCAGAACGGGAGTCTGAGACTGGGAAAAAGATGGTTTTCTTTGTATAGTTTTTGATGAAAACTTCTCTTTACGCCGTTCTCTAATTCTTCTGTCTACAGATATAGAGAAAGTCATAAGATCTTCAAGAGTTTCTGGCATTTCGACTCTTGCCAGCTCATCCTTCACCTGCTCTTACAAACCAATTCAAAATTGATTTTTAAGAGCAGAGTCATTCCATAGGGTATCCTGACTCCACCTTTTGAAATCAGTGATATACTCTTCTATCAGCCTTTTCCACTGCCTAAGAGATCTTATAGCAGATTCTGCAGTAGCCTGTTTATTAGGATCCTCATAACAATGACATGGCTTCCATAAATTGATTTAAGGAATTAAGAATTGGATGTTCATTCTCAAAAAAAGAATTGGCCCAAGCCTTAGGTTCTCCCTGCAGGAATGAAATTATAGTAAGCACTTTAGTGTGGTTGTTGGGGTACGTTCTGGGTTTTAAAGCAAATAATAAGTTGCATGCGTTTTTGAACTCTCTGTAATGAGCTCTGTTACCATTAAACTTATCAGGAAGGCCCACTGTAGGTTCTGGTATTTGTGGTGTAATTGGCTTTACATGCTCATTAATATATTTCTTTAATTGGTGATTTTCCTGCTACAGCTCTCTTACTTGAGCTGTTATAACATCAACCCTCTGAGACAGGTTGAAGACATGGTTTGGAATATCAGCTGGATTCATAATAAGGCTTGATAAATCTGTTATACTGTGGTTTGGGGTTTTATGGAGATCTGTATATAAAAGAATAGTAGAATCACAACTGCTGATTTCCTTATATATTGTACATAGTTTAATAACTCATTTGGATTCATATAATATAATTTGTTAAGTTGTATATAATTGTAGCTTTAGATATTAGAATAGGGATGCACACATATAGTGGATACAATGTTTCATTATACTTATGCTGCAGGATAAGGAAAGCATTGATTAAGGATTTTACTCTCCCTGTGTTTACTACGAGATGCCTTATTAGAGTAAACAGATGTAAACTGAAGGTGCTCGTTAAGTCCCTGGGGATTGTGATATCAACAGTATGTATTTGTGATAATGTGCACATATGAGAAGATTATACGAAAGTCTCACTTTCTGATAGCAAACAGCGTGGAACGCTGCACAGAGAGCGGAGGGGAAGTGACATCACACCCGGCAGCTTAAGACTGAAGTACCGATCGATGGAGATCCACGGAACTCTGGTTTTAGTTGCAAGTGTTATGATCTCAACAGTAGGGAGGTTTGGAGACAATTCTGTAGAGCTTATGAGTGTAGAGACACAATTCAGGATTCTCTGGATACAAACTGAAGTAGCTTAGGACTGAATAAACAATTACCAAGCAATGAAGTATGTGAGAATAAGGCTTAAATAGCCAGGTCAGAGGCGGCGTATAACATAAGATTACTCTGAACAGACAAATAACCTAAGAATGTGACATGTCCCCATAGATGAGGGAATTAAGATAGTGGTGGAAATAATCTCCATGAGTGAAAAATATGAGGGACCTGATGTTATGTATCTACAAAAACTATTGAGCTTTATTCTTAGCAACTACTATTTCAAATTCGAAAAAGATTATTATATGCAAAAAATAGGGACTGCAATGGGTTCTAACGTAGCGCCTTCATTCGCAAACATGTTCATGTACGATTATGAAAAGAGACATATTCTGAATGACTCGTTATATTCACAGTTCATTGGCATGTACTGTAGTTATATTGACAATTTGTTTTTAATTTGGACAGGATCAATGAAGAATTTAACAGACTTCATTAACAAATTGAATAGTATTGATTCTATGATTCGTTTTACCATGAGCACCAGTTATTCTCATCTAAATTACCTAGATATCATGGTTATTAGACAAGAAGAGAATCTAACCACTGATTTATACTCCAAAAAACCTGACAGAAATACTTTATTATTGGCATCCAGCTTCCATTCAAGGAGATTGGTTGATAGCCTACCAATTAGTCAGCTCCATAGAATTAAAAGGATACTTTCAGACACTGCAGTGAGAGAAAAAAGAGAGAGTGAGATGATGGATACATTTTTGGCCAGAGGTTACCAACAGTTGTGTCTTAATAGAGATAAACTGTTTGCCACACAAGGGACAAGGGATACTACTAATCCCAATGATACACCTCCCTCATTTGTTTTCTGCCCTAATTATAATTTGCAGTCTTTACAAATGAAGAGTGATCCTGCTCTTAACAAAGTGTTAGGTGAACACTCACTAGAAGGCTTTAAAAGGGGCAAAAACCTCAAGGATCTAGTGGTAAAAACTGACCCAGTTGGGAGCTATTTACAGAAAAGTTGGGAAGCCAGATTTGGTTGTTTTAGATATGATGAGTGTGTTACTTGCAATAGCTTGATTATTGGGGACACTTTCGGACACCCATGTACGGGTAAGATGATGCGCTTAAACCATTGTTTGACCTGTTCATCTGCAATGGTGGTGTATATAATTAAGTGCCCATGTGGGCTGATGTATGTTGGGAAAAAGGAGTGCCCCCTAAAAGATAGGATTGCCAACCATAAATCCACAATAAGACAGGCAGTAAAAAATAGAAAAAGTGACCACCCAGTTGCCTTAAATTTTATGGAAGCAAACCATGGTGTAACAGACCTGAGGTGTATGCCTATAGATCAGATTAAACGTCATCCAAGAAGTGGGGGAAACTAGGAGACAGTTACTCTGTAGAGAAGTGGAGTGGATATATAGACTGCAAGCAATGGCCCCATGGGAGTTAAATAAGCAAGTGCCGTTATCCTGTTTTCTCTCTGAAAGATGAGTACCTGCTGCTATTTGTAAAATACATGTGAACCCTATGCCCGATACTATAGAGTTTATAGTATGCATATTTAAATATGCCTGATACTATACTATCAGATTATTGAGAAATTAACTAAGTGCCACGTCTTAGGATATATATTATTAATGTATTTTAGTTGATGTATAAAAATTTGATATAGTTACATCGCTAGTGACTGTCTCATACTGATCTGGCTCAGTGATTTGGTTTCTATTAGTTTGTATTTGGCATTCCGCTATTTGCGTTTTTTTATGAATAATTTTGTTTATGGTTGTTACGACAACCGTGTAACAGAGTAGCCTGTTGATTGGCTCATGTTCTGTCACGGAGCTTAAATTTCAGTGAATGTGAGTAGGGAATATGTTAGTGCCGGACCCGGATCAGGTCCGGATCAGGTATAACGTCACTACCGGTGACTTGATGTTCTGTATACATCCTATGTTTCATTGGGAATATGTAAGTAATATTTATTCTTGTTTTATATATATATATTTTTTTTTGACAGATTATACCCTTGACAAAGGTCTAATGTAAAGACTGAAACGTTGGGAGATTGGTATACCGGATTGTACCGGAAGTAAAGCGAATTTATGTTGGATGAGTGCCTGGATATCATTGTGTTTTATTTATATATTTATATATATATATATATATATATATATATATATATATACACACACACACACACATACAAATAGACATATATATATATATATATATATATATATACATACATATATATATATATATACACATATAAACACATGTATACACATATATATACATACTTTGCAGCCCTTTCCACTCAAATACCTGAACACATGAGAAATCATTTTTAATACATTTTAATATTTACAAAAGTGTTTTACTGTAAGTATTTTACATTCCAATGTTCTTCACATAAGGGAAAATGTTCTATGTTGTTCTATATACTGTATATATACAAACATATATATATATTTTAAAACAAATAGAACATTTCCTTCTATGAACATTGGAATGTAAATTATTCATAACTTACTCAAGCTAGCGCACGTCAGCTTTCGCTCGACGCAAACATTTTACATTCAACTTGTAATAGGTGCGCTAACCAGCATGAATTAAAAGTTTACTTCTGGCGGTGTTTGCGCGTGAGCGAAAGCTCTAAATAGAGTGCCACTTGTAATCTGGCCCAATATGTCTCATGATATTACAGCTATGTCAGTTGTATAGATGAACATTTTTTTTAAAATATTTAATACTGGACATTTCAAGAGGAGAAGCTGTATTTTCAACTCTTATTATAAGCGAATGACATCTGTAATACTGGCCCTGGTAATAAAGTGTAAACCATACGACTCCTTGCATGCTAATAAAATAAATTCATCTATGAATGAAAATACCTTTATATTTTTCATGTAATTTATATTAAAGGGACATGGTACTGTAAAATGTCTCCCATTCAATGTGTTACAATAATCCATTTAACCTGTGGAAGTGTATTAAATAGTTTGGGGAAATATCCTTTACCTTTATTTTGTAATTTGAAATAGCAGATTGTGCACATGGAAACTACCACCTATACTGAAACTGTGAATAAACATTTTCTCTGTAGAAAAGCTATATAAACACGATATAACAGCATTAATAAACCTCTCAGTGGGGATGGGGTAGAGAGAGATTTTTGTATTTGAAATAGCCGGTTTTGTTCATTGAACCTACTAGCCTTAATTAGCAGTTTTATACATAACAATCATACTTTGTGTACAGAAGGAGAAAACATGAGCACATCTGTTTATCCTGCAGGGTCAGCCCATTTAAACAGGCAATCCTTTTAAACATTAGGTGATAGTTTTAATGAGCAAAACCAGCTATTTCAAATATAAAAATGAGCAGAGCAAAGAGTGCAGGTGCTTTAGACTATTTATTGCATTCTGCATCTTCTATTTGTTTTTGCATTCTGGACACAATTTGTTCCTTGTGACAATCTACATTAATGGGACACCTGTTGCTTTTGTGTAACAAATTGTCCTTTGTCCCACGCTGCTCCATGTATAGGACATAAAGCAAATTCTGTAACTGAGGTTTTCTAAATGCTTAAAATGGCCTAAATCAGAGATTTGAAGTATTTTGAAAACAGGTTACAAAGAGAGGCACTATAAGGAGTGAGGGACAAGCACATTTTTTTTACACAAAAGAAACAGGTGTTTAATGTCTTCATTGGTTATGTTAGCAGCACAATATAAAGCTTTTAGCGCCTTCATATACTATTACTTGAGTGATGTATGATATGATTGGTTGAATGGTGATCACAAGGGAAAATGGCGTGAAGTGTAGATCTAGCAGTTTGTAGTCGTTTAATGGAATATTAACCCAATGTGGGAAAAAATGTTTAAATTACTTTTGCATCAGTCCATTTTTATAACGGAAACAGTTTGAGGTCTCAAGTAGTGTTAAACCTCACTTTATAAAGCAAAGAAAAGCTACGTAATACAATCTGGAGTTTCAGTTTTCCCCCGACATGTATAGAATGCTCCAGAAAAGAAATACTACACTAAACGCACTAATAGTTTAAGTAAAATGCTAAAGAATAAAAAAACAACATATTACATAAAACATTTTACAACTAATTTTACATGTTTTTTTGTTTTAATTAGTTTTTCATAGTTCTCTTTCTTGGTGAAGAGTCATTGACCCCCATTCCAAAAAACCAAAAATGCAGTGACTAAACACTGTACGTAAACTCTAGCGACTTTTTGGTTCTTTTTGTAAGCCATTCCAACACATTAAAAGATCCACCATGTGCACAAATTACATATAAATATAACAGGGAAAATATAATTTAACACATAGGCATTTATAGGGCTTTTTCTCAGAAAGTAAAAGATAAGTAGCTAAAGCAAAAAACATGGCGGCTATTCAAGTAAATATTAAGAAAAACTGACTTAACCAATAATATAAATGTATTGTATACGTGCAATGAATTGGTTCATACTAATTTTATAACTACGTCCAAACATTTAGCGACAGAAAACTTAGAAAATATATATCATGCAAATGAAAGAGAACTATATAAATATGATCAAATATAACTTGCATGGGGAAACATTAGAGCTGTTCATTTTGAAGCTAACAGGAATTGCAACTAGGTCCATTAATTACAGTGGAATTGCATAGTCAAGTTCATAATTAAAAGACAATGCAATAGCATTTACTCTGAATTTTAATGCAGTCAATCTTTTTCTGACAAATTTCAAAATTTACTTCAATTTGCCATTTTGTCATGTGACATCCACCTGCCTCGTAAACTGTGTATATAAAAAGATTGTGCAAAATGTGATAAAGGAAACCTGACTTAGGTGTCCCTTTTAAGGACTGATACGTAGAGCTACTAGTGGACAGTGACACTTCTTTCACCCATAAAAACGAAAACCTTTTACCCCCCCCTCAGTATAGGAACATCTATTTTGAAAAATATTTTACTAATTCAAAAACTGACTGTATTTATTCATAATTCATATTCATAAATAAACAGCCAAGCAAAACTGCTCAAATCAGGCAATGAAATGCACAAAAATTTGCTCAAAGTATTTTTGACGTGTTAAAATGCTACAGTGAAATTCTCTCATTGTAAAATGAAATTTAAAAGTTGCAAAGCCACAGGAAAACCACAGGTTAACTGGGTTTTCTAACAATTTATAAATGAAATGGCATAGAATTTGAAAACCATACAATATATTTTGTCAGGAAATTCTGCTGGATCACAATGGAATGGGGGTCAGTGTTCTAAAATCTATAAAGAAACGTACATGTAATGTCTATTTAAATAGTGCTATTAGTAAAAAAACATAGTCACCTATGACTTGAAATGAATACTATCATGAGATAGAAACAGAAAGGAAGGGAATAAAAAAAAGTTCAAACTGATGAGGAGTTAAAAATGTTATATGAGGAATAAATGAGAGATACATTCTCAAATGTGCTGAAAAAGAGTTATACAAAGACATCACTTGTCCTTATATGTGACATATGAATGAGAGGCACAGAGGTGTGATGGTACAGACATAACACTGAGTGCGAGACATAAGGAATGTTGGAGAATGGAGGCAAATATCACCCCTCCCAAACTATTTAGGACAGAACCCTTTGGCTGCCAGAGGGGACCGCAAACCATTGCATTGCATATCAAGGTATTACGGCTCTCTCTGGCAGCCAACAAGTTAAATAATATGTCTAGTCCTTATACAAACTGAATTTATGGGAACTGTCAGTTTTGCTTCCTCCACATTCATCTCTAGACTTATGTTTAAGGTCCATAAGTGATTTGGATAGGATAATCAGCAGGAGACCATAGCTTTCAAATTAAGGCCCATGCACATGGTCTCCTGTCTTGTGGGGAAGCAGCTAGTTTAAGATCTTCCACGTCAAGTAATTTGATCCTTGGAGCACAGTGGCTCATGGCTCTGTCTTTCGTACCCAGGACTGGCTCAGTGCCTCCTCCAACCAGAATCTTCCTTAAGTCTTTAACGATGTCAGACAACGAGGGACATCCTGTTTGGAAAATCACCCTGTGAAAAATAATAAACAATAATATATGAACATAACAAAAAAATGAAAGATAAACGTCCAAACTCTCCCTGTCTTGGGGTAAGTCAAATGAACCAAGTCCAGTTCAGTCCAGTCTAAAACTATTTTTTTTTTTTTTACATGAAAGCATTCATGCTTTGTACAGGGTCTCTTGAGATTCATAATACACAGACTTTGTGATACTTGCTGAATTTAACATGGGGACAGATACCATGGGTAGACATTTAAATGCATGGATCAGGACATGATATGAAAATATGGAAAGTGACAATGAAACATGCATGACAGTTCCATATATTAGATGGATGGCATTTTTTTTACTATTATAGTTTGTGTAGGCGATAAACAGATATATTGATATTCTCTCTTGGTGGTTGTTTCTCTCATTACATGTGTAAAACCACGTAACTAAAAAAAATAAAAGAGGAAAAATGCATCACTCATCATTAAAGAAGATCCCTATCAGCTCTCTATGATTTTCATTTATATTACATTTTTACATTGTTCTGAAAAGTTAAACAGCTGCCGCACCTTTTCTTTGAATAAAGTAATTTAGAGATAATAATGCAGCAGTAACATGTTTCTAAATACCTGTATTATTAGATGATAATATATATTGTCAGAAAATTTTATTTTTGGTGACCTAAATTTAGATAGTCTTCTGGCGGAATAGTTGCAAATACGCAGAGTAACTTTTTGAACTGGCTGCTATCGTAATTCACTTTGCGTTCTAGAACAACAGTAAAATAACAACAAAGTTACCCAAAAGAGTGGAACCACCCAAAATCCCATATTGTATTTGTTTATTTGTTTACAAAGAATTTTGACTTGAACAAATAAATGTCCCAATTTCAACCATGCCTGCACAAGACAAATTACATCTGGAGTCTCAAGTGTACAGTATATAAAAACATATTTACACACCCAAGCATGGAATCTTTTTGCCAAACAGCCCATGTTTTATTTTATTTTTTTGACATACCCAAAAAGTGGACAATAACACTTCCCCTTTTGAAATGTGCTCAGACAATATTGATTTACAGGAGCTGTCTTTATACAGCATGCAGTTTCAAATTGTTTCATGTTAATGATCCACAAACATCTTCAAAATGGCACAGTATATCATATAATAACATCCTCGCACACACATACTCCCACACTTTAAATTTTTGACAACGCCCTCCAACCCCATTTGGCCTGTGACCCATTCATGTAAAAAAAGAAGGCTTTTCTCACTGTTTTAGTGGGTTGCTCCTTTTTCTTCCTCTTGTCTGAGGTGCTGAGATAGGAGTGCTCTCTTGAACGAAATTGGAGAGCCCTGGAAAGCTCTCTTTCACTATATGGAGGAAGTGAGTCCTCTCCCTCTAGTTTGTGTTCTTTCCCTTCTCCAGTTTTGAATGTTGGAGACCGACCATAACTGCGACTTGAGTTTTGCCGCAAGCTCAGTTTGGATGGGGTCAAACTTGTTTCCTCAAGACCCCTTGATTTCCTCTCAAGAACACTGCTAAGATATGCATCATCATAGCTCTGCCCCATTCTGGTTATCCTTTTGGGCAAATGCTTGTCCTCTGGAGCTCGTATTCTAGATGGGCTAAAAGACCAGCCTCTTTCAGTATCTGAAAAGAGTTCTCTTCCATGGTTGCGTTTTCCATAGTATTCATCAGTTGAGTTGTCCTGGTACAGAGATCTTCCTCGTATCTCAGATCTCTCAAACCGGGGGCCTGACCCAGGGCCTCGACTGTCAGCCCGGCGAGATCTTTGTTTGTAAGAGTCTGCAAATACAGCTAACTCGTCTGTTGACACTGCTTGGACTGTCATGGGAAAGGCTTTTCTTTCTAAAACTTCTGACGTCGGTCTTTGCAGACTGAGGAAACAAACCAAACTAAATGTGGTACACAGTATTCAAAACAGCTTAAATGTATAAATAGGCACTTCCATTTAAATATGTTGCATTATACAAACTTGGCAGCTAAAATATTTCCCTCAACTAAGATGTTAAGGTTTGCATATTTGTATCTACCCTATGACAAAGCTTTAGATTAAGAACAGGTCATGTAAGATTTGAAGATAAGTATAGGATATAGCAATATCAGTCTGGTTGGTTTTGAAGCTATGCCTTCAACAGGTGTTTAAACTGTGGTTGAGACACTTATATACATCATTGACTGTTAAAAACCTAGTAAAGGTGTATACACTGTAATGCATGATCTTCAGTGAAGGGCCTATAGGCTTTTGCTGTTTGAAAATAATATATATATATATATATATATATATATATATATATATATATATATATATATATATATATATATAAAAATAATTTGTGCAAACTTTTAATATAAATGCAACAGGTTACAAAACTCTGGGCTGGCCTCCATCTTCTTTTGTTTACAGCTGGTGGCTGAAGTAATAAGAGGCTGTATTGTGAACAATTAAAATGAAGGGGAAATGCCACTGGGTGCCACAAGTAAAAGACAGTATTAAAGGGATAGTCTACAATATAATTTGTATTGTTTTAAAAACATAAATTATGCTTACCTGATAATTTTCTTTTCTTCCGATGGAAAGACTCCACAGCTGCATTCATTACTTTTGGGAAATAAGAACCTGGCCACCAGGAGGAGGCAAAGACACCCCACAAAGGCTTAAATATTCCTCCCACTTCCCTTATCCCCCAGTCATTCTGCCGAGGAACAAGGAATATTAGAAAAAAATATCTGGGTGAAAAGGTGCCAGAAGAATAAAAAACAAGACATCCCACATAGAAAAAGACGGGTGGGGAGCTGTTGACTTTTACCATCGGAAGAAAAGAAAATTATCAGCTAAGCATAATTTATGTTTTTCTTCCTAAATGGAAAGAGTCCACGGCTGCATTCATTACTTTTGGGAAAACAATACCCAAGCTATAGAGGACACTGAATGCCAAAACGGGAGGGTACCATAGGTGGCCCATTCTGAGGGCACCAGGCCTGAAAACCAATACCCAACAAAAAGCCCTGCTTCGTCCGAAGCTGAGAAAACAAAAAGGGAAAAGGCCCCAAGGACACTGTCCAGCAGATAGCCCGGAAGCCTAGCTAGAGAACGCAACATCAGACACAACTGAGCCAACAGTCCTCCGGAAGACACCGTCGCCCAACAGTCGGTCCCCCACCACACACCTGAAGGGAACCCCCGCCGAAACTCCCAAAGGAATAAGGCAAGGGAGAACCAAATAGGAACCGAAAGGTTGTCACAAACTCCATAAAAGGAGAAAAAAAAAACAATCAAACCAAGTCTCGAAAATAAAAGGAGAGCCCAGAACCTCAACGAGGACCAATGCGCCCCCAAGATCCGAGAGAACAACTGATCTCAGGACCTACCGCCAGCCGGGCCAGCCCAAGCATCGACAAGTTTGAAACCAGGGGACCAGATAAACCCCAGGCTCAAACAATAAGCAGAAAAAAAATGGCACAGCCATTACAATAGTGCTCGGGTGCCAACCCGAAATACAACATGGAGACCGTTGACAAGGCCGTAGACCTAGAGATCTAGCTAAAGGCCCAACATAGACTCAAGGCAGAGCCAGCAACTCTCCAAATTGACAGAACAACCCAGAGAGCGTACCTTTCTCTGAAATAGGTAAACCCGTCTGTCCTAACCTCCTGAAGCCAGGAGAAGCCCTAAGATAGGGACCACACTTCTGAAAGGATATAAGCCCCCCAAGACAAAGGGGGCCGGCAAATGGTCCGGAAGGACGGAGCACCTGCCCCCAGGACACAGCCATAAGCTGTACCGAGAGAACAAATCTCCAACGCCCTTACCTGGATGGAATCTCCTGAAGAATTTAACTGGCTAGCACACAGACAAGGTGCCATAGCTGCAGTGGTTCCATAGCGAACCCCTTTGCTTGCAGGGCAGCGAAGCCATCACACTCTTTCAGCAAGCCGACCAAGGGAAACCGACTGAGGTGAAAGGGAAGCCCAGGGGGCATCGGCACCCAGAAAAACTTGGTCAATTGAACCAGTTAAACTAGCCCAACCAAAGGACACCGCCCAAGTTTCCTGGAACTGGGGAACCCTGGACCAGCTGTAGAAGAACACCGGAAGAACCAGAGCGAGGAGAGGTCCAAGCCCCCAAATAAACAAGAACCCGGAAACTGAAATCACCCATCTGATATAAAACCAGACCCCCGGGAGATATCATACAATGTCCAAAGTAAAATGGAAAACAATAAAAACTTGCAAGTCCCGACCAGAAGACGAGACCACCCCTTGCCAGAGTCCAATGCTCCAAGAAGCTAAGGAAGCAAGACCGAAACAAGGTCACTAGAGTCCTAGGCACAATAGCCACACTACAACCAAGAACAAGGGGATACTTCAAAGACAAAGTAACTCGAACAAAGGCTAGTCTCCACATCACCCCCAAAAAAATCAGAGGAGAAGATGAAAGAAGGATGCGGAGCATCCCCCAGCTCTGGGGAAGAAACCCTAAACAGAGCTCAAGGAGACCACACTGTCCATGTCCCTACAAAGGAACCAGGTCCCCCTAAGGAACCAGAGGAACGGGTGAAGTCCGAAAGGTCTCAAGAAGAGAACCACAGCAGGAACAAGTTCAAGGACAATTCCAGAGCCTCAGAAGGCCAAACCGTTCAAAACAGCGGTAAAGAGGCGCTAAGCCCACAATCCTCCCAAGAGAGGAAGGAAACTCTAGGCCCCCAAGGAAATCGGAGCAAAGAGAGTGACGCAGCAGAACTCCACTGACCCAGTCACCAGATTGAATGCTGAATAAGGACTGACACAATCCTGCCAGCCATACGGATCCTTTTAGAGTGTTTAGCTGAACTTGTAAAGAAAAACAAGAAAACACACAAATAATAATGTGAGCACTCAGCGCCCCACTGGACCAGCCAGGCAAAACAGGCGCCACGTGTCTGAATAAGCCACAGGACAGAAGATCTGAATCCCAGCAGGACCAGCCGCAGCTGGGACATAACTTTTAAGTTGGCTAAATCCTCCCTCAGAGGGGAAGGTAAAACAGACAAACCTAGGACTAACGTGTCCCTTAACAAACTTCTGAAGAAGCAACCAGAGAGAATCGATCCCAGAAGTTCCCGAAGGAAACACATACTCGAAATTAAAAGACATCCTAACCGGTTAAAAGAAAATATAAGGCAACCCGTAGGTTAACATGTAATAATACAGAGAATGGAGCGCCCCACACTAAGGTTCTTCTCTTTTTGTTCCTCAACCCATAGATTAACACCCAGGAAGAAAGCAGGCATAACCGCAGGACCAGCCAAACGGAACCTTGATCTTCCACCAAAAAACTAGGAAAGATCTCAATAATCAGACAATTTGGAAATTACGTCATCCCCTCATGTCTAATGAGGTGAGCCATTCGAAGTAGAAGACTGCGGATTCCCGTATCTGTTAAGGATAGGATCCTCTAATAACTCAAAAACGTGTGAGTAAAACGCAAAGACGCGCTATTCTGTAACGAAAGGCACAACACTCAGGGACTGCTACACCCGCAGGGAACTGTATAGGCCCACCCAAGGCTGGTAGACCCAGGATGATCGGGCACGAGCACAAACGCAAATAAATGTCTGGACTTTGCAGACGCATAATCGCCAAAAATATGTGAAAGCGAAAATGAGCTGGAACCTCCGGGGGGAACAAGCTGCCCTGTAAGGAGAGATAAACATAATCTGGGTTACCCACATGTGTAGTAGTAGGGAGTGGTAGGGAACTCGCCTATTGGAGGACAGAACCCCCCAGAGGCAGATGGCTCAGCAGACCCCTGATTCCCTGAGCCCGAGGAACAGGGCGCTTTAATACGGCATATCGAATATAACTGATTGACCTGTGTCAACGGGGCCAGTTCGCATTCTTCACAAGTCGAAGAATCTGAAATTTTAACAGTCTCAGCATCAGAATCCTCCATAACTAGATAAAGATAATAATATGGACTAAGAAAAAAACTTAAATGGCACCTGACACCCACAATGGCTGGGGCACTCACCACCTCCTAGAACCAGACACAAGCAGACTCTATTTTTTTTTTGTCGCCACACGGTCAGGAATGCGGAAATTGAAGACCAGAACGTAAACACGTCCAATCACAAGGTGAACCATTCAGTCCAAAAAAAGCGAGCCCAACCATAAGGTTGCATCACTTCCAAAGGCCTTTATGTTCTAAGCCAAGAGCCCAGTTAACAATACACATAAGCAGATGGAATTACATAACAAACATGATTAACCCCCCCCCCCGTTCAATAATCCCCCTTCGGGAGATATTAACCCTCGATTCCAAGATACCAAAGGAACCTCACTAAGGCCCTATAAATATACTTAATAAGTCACGCAAGATAGTTCCTTACGGGAAAACAAATAAGTAACAGTACATTCTGATGAAGTAAAATGAAACGATCTTACCGGAATCTACGCCATGGAACAGGAACACGGCCCTTCTAGTGTGACGAACAGTAGCAGCGCCTCCGCCATGGACTTGAGAGAAGAAAGCTGGCAGCAAAGCAAAGTTCGACAACGCTGATTGCTTGTGGAACTGTTAATATGAGTCTGGATGGTTTCGCTGAAAGACTCTCCCTGCATCTCCAGACTCTAACTTTCATCCAGGCCCTCACTGAGAGACTGATAGGATTACTTAAAACTCCCGTCCCATGTCGAAGAGTACTACCCTCCATAAGAGACAAAACACATTTCTGACACTTCTCTGCCAACCTCCTGGGACGAAAGGCATAGAATAACTGGAGGATGAGAGAAGTGGGAGGAGTATTTAAGCCTTTTGCTGGGGTGTCTTTGCCTCCTTCTGGTGGCCAGGTTCTTATTTCCTAAAAGTAATGAATGCAGCTGTGGACTCTTTTACCTCAGTGATTACCTTCTATGTAACCCTTTGCAGACAGCCCCCTATTTATTATCTATTGACTTGCATATAGTACTGTGTTGTGCTAAATCTTAAATAACTTCTCGGGCGTAACAACATTGTTATCTATATGGCCCACATGAACTAGCAGTCTCCTGAGAGGCTGTCTATAAAGCCTTTAAAACAGGCAGAAATTTAGAGGTTTAAATGTTATAAAAGTATATTAATCTAACAATGTTGGTTGTGCAAAGCTGGGGAATGGGTAGTAAAGGCGTTATCTATCTTTTTAAACAATAATATTTTTAGTGTAGACTGTCCCTTTAAACATTGCTGCACATGTGCACAGCAATCTAAACACATGTAGTAATGGAACAAACATTTAAAGGAAACAAACAGCAGCAATAATTTACAATAGGGGTACTTAGCATTTATTAAGTTGGGGTTCTGGGTTCTCTAATTAGTCAGAGAGATCTACTTGTGTCAAATCATAGCTTTCTTATGAAAAACACTTGCTAACTAAAGTACCTACATTTGGTATAATATCAATCACCTAGATTACGAGTTTTGTGTTAGAGGCTGTGCGGTGCTAACGAGTAGTTTATGCTCACCGCTCACTTACAGACAGCGCTGGTATTACGGGTTTTTACAACCCAAACAAGAAGTGAGCGTTGAGCAAAATTCTGCTCCTTACCGCACTCCAATACCAGCACTGCTTACGTTAGCGGTGAGCTGGTGTAACATACTCGTGCACGATTTCCCCATAGGAATCAACGGGGAGAGCCGGCTGAAAAAAAGTCTAACACCTGCCAAAAAGCAGCGTAAAGCTCCTTAACGCAGCCCCATTGATTCCTATGCTGAAATACATTTTATGTCTACATCTAACACCCTAACATGAACCCTGAGTCTAAACACCCCTAATCTTACACTTATTAACCCCTAATCTGCTGCCCATGACATCGCCGCAAGCTACATTATATTATTAACCCCTAATCTGCCACTCTGGACACCGCCGCCACCTACATTATACTTATTAACCCCTAATCTGCCGCCCCCAACGTCGCCGACACCTACATTATATTTATTAACCCCTAATCTGCCGCCCCTACTTACATTTATTAACCCCTAATCTGCCGCCTCCAACTTCGCCGACACTATATTAAAGTTATTAACCCCTAAACCTGTCTAACCCTAAACCTAACACCCCCTAACTTAAATAACTTAAATACAGTATAATTAAAAGAAATCAAAATAAAATTACTATCATTAACTAAATTATTCCTATTTAAAACTAAATACATACCTATAAAATAAACCCTGAGCTAGCTACAATATAACTAATAGTTACATTGTATCTAGTTTAGGGTTTATTTTTATTTTACAGGCAAGTTTGTATTTATTTTAACTAGGTAGAATAGTTACTAAATAGCTATTAACTATAATAAATATAGGTAGTTTATTATATTAACTATAATAAACTACCTAGCTAAAATAAATACAAAAGTATTTGTAAAATAAAACCTAACCTAAGTTACAATTACACTTAACACTACACTATAATTAAATTAATTCCCTAAATTAAATACAATTAAATAAATTAGCTAAAGTACAAAACCCCCCCCACTAAATTACAGAAAATAATAAACAAATTACAAGATTTTTAAACTAATTACACCTAATCTAATCCCCCTAACAAAATAAAAAAGCCCCCCCAAAATAAAAAAAGCCCTACCCTACACTAAATTCTAAATAGCCCTTAAAAGGGATTTTTGCGGGGCATTGCCCCAAAGTAATAAAAAAAATTACAAATCCACCCCAACATTAAAACCCACCACCCACACAACCAACCCTACTCTAAAACCCACCCATTACCCCCTTAAAAAAACCTAACACAAACCCCTTGAAGATCACCTTACCGGGAGAAGTCTTCACCCAACCGGGCCGAAGTCCTCAACGAATCTAGTAGAAGTGGTCCTCCAGACGGGCAGAAGTCTTCATCCAGATGGCATCTTCTATCTTCATCCATCCGGCACGGAGCGGGTCCATCTTCAAGACATCCGATGGGGAGCATCCTCTTCTTTCCATGGCGACTGATTGCATCAGCCAATAGGATTTTTCCTACCTTAATTCTGATTGGCTGATAGAATTCTATTAGCCAATCGGAATCTAAAGGACTCCATCTTGGATGATGTCACTTAAAGGAACCTTCATTCTTCAGTCGCTGTGGAAAGAAGAGGATGCTCCGCGTCGGATGTCTTGAAGATGGACCCGCTCCGCGCCGGATGAAGATAGAAGATGCTGTCTGGATGAAGACTTCTGCCGTCTGGAGGACCACTTCTGCCGGATTCGTTGAGGACTTCGGACCGGTTGGGTGAAGACATCGCCCGGTAAGGTGATCTTCAAGGGGTTAGTGTTAGGTTTTTTTAAGGGGGTATTGGGTGGGTTTTAGAGTAGGGTTGGTTGTGTGGGTGGTGGGTTTTAATGTTGGGGGGATTTGTAATTTTTTTTACAGGTAAAAGAGCTGATTACTTTGGGGCAATGCCCCGCAAAGGCCCTTTTAAGGGCTATTTGTAATTTAGTGTAGGGTAGGACTTTTTTTATTTTGGGGGGACTTTTTTTATTTTGTTAGGGGGATTAGATTAGGTGTAATTAGTTTAAAAGTCTTGTAATTTGTTTATAATTTTCTATAATTTTAATGTTTTTTTTTGTACTTTAGCTAATTTTATTTAATTGTATTTAGTTTAGGGAATTAATTTAATTATAGTGCAGTGTTAGGTGTAATTGTAACTTAGGTTAGGTTTTATTTTACAGGTCAATTTGTCTTTATTTTAGATAGGTAGTTTATTAAATAGTTAATAACTATTTAGTAACTATTCTATCTAGTTAAAATAAATACAAACTTGCATGTAAAATAAAAATAAACCCTAAACTAGATACAATGTAACTATTAGTTATATCGTAGCTAGCTCAGGGTTTATTTTATAGGTATGTATTTAGTTTTAAATAGGAATAATGTAGTTAATTATAGTAAATTATATTTAAGTTAGGGGGGGTTAGGGTTAGACTTAGATTTAGGGGTTATTAACTTTAGTATAGTGCGGCGACGTTGGGGGAGGCAGATTAGGGGTTAATAAATGTAGGTAGGTGTCGGCGATGTTAGGGATGGCAGATTATGGGTTAATAATATTTAACTAATGTTTGCGAGGCGGGAGTACGGCGGTTTAGGGGTTAATATATTTATTATAGTAGCGGTGATGTCCGGTTCGGCAGATTAGGGGTTAAAAAAATGTATTTTAGTGTTTGCGATGTGGAGGGGCCTCGGTTTAGGGGTTAATAGGTAGTTTATGGGTGTTAGTGTACTTTTTAGCACTTTAGTTAAGAGTTTTACGCTACGGCGTTGTAGTGTAAAACTCTTAACCACTGACTTTAAAATGCGGTACCAGTCTTGACAGGAGAGGGTCTACCGCTCACTTTTTGTCAGACTCGTAATACTGGCGCTATGCAAGTCCCATTGAAAAAAACATAATTTATGCTTACCTGATAAATTTATTTCTCTTGTAGTGTGTTCAGTCCACGGGTCATCCATTACTTATGGGATATATTCTCCTTCCCAACAGGAAGTTGCAAGAGGATCACCCAAGCAGAGCTGCTATATAGCTCCTCCCCTCACATGTCATATCCAGTCATTCGACCGAAACAAGACGAGAAAGGATAAACTATATTATGTTTTCTCTTGTTAAGTGTGTTCAGTCCACGGGTCATCCATTACTTATGGGATACCAATACCAAAGCTAAAGTACACGGATGATGGGAGGGACAAGGCAGGAACATTAAACAGAAGGAACCACTGCCTGTAGAACCTTTCTCTCAAAAACAGCCTCCGAAGAAGCAAAAGTGTCAAATTTGTAAAATTTGGAAAAAGTATGAAGTGAAGACCAAGTTGCAGCCTTGCAAATCTGTTCAACAGAGGCCTCATTCTTAAAGGCCCAGGTGGAAGCCACAGCTCTAGTGGAATGAGCTGTAATTTTTTCAGGAGGCTGCTGTCCAGCAGTCTCATAGGCTAAGCGTATTATGCTACGAAGCCAAAAAGAGAGAGAGGTAGCCGAAGCCTTTTGACCTCTCCTCTGTCCAGAGTAAACGACAAACAGAGAAGAAGTTTGTCGAAAATCTTTAGTTGCCTGTAAGTAGAACTTCAGGGCACGGACCACGTCTAGATTATGCAAAAGACGTTCCTTCTTTGAAGAAGGATTAGGACATAACGATGGAACAACAATCTCTTGATTGATATTCCTGTTAGAAACAACCTTAGGTAAAAACCCAGGTTTAGTACGCAGGACTACCTTGCCTGAATGAAAGATCAGATAAGGAGAATCACAATGTAAGGCAGATAACTCAGAGACTCTTCGAGCCGAGGAAATAGCCATCAAAAACAGAACTTTCCAAGATAAAAGCTTAATATCAATGGAATGAAGGGGTTCAAACAGAACACCCTGAAGAACTTTAAGAACCAAGTTTAAGCTCCACGGAGGAGCAACAGTTTTAAACACAGGCTTAATCCTAGCCAAAGCCTGACAAAAAGCCTGGACGTCTGGATTCTCTGCCAGACGCTTGTGTAAAAGAATAGATAGAGCAGAAATCTGTCCCTTTAGCGAACTAGCGGATAAGCCCTTTTCTAAACCCTCTTGTAGAAAAGACAATATCCTAGGAATCCTAACCTTACTCCATGAGTAACTCTTGGATTCACACCAATATAAATATTTACGCCATATCTTGTGGTAAATTTTTCTGGTAACAGGTTTCCGAGCCTGTATTAATGTATCAATAACCAAATCCGAAAACCCACGCTTTGATAGAATCAAGCGTTCAATTTCCAAGCAGTCAGCCTCAGAGAAATTAGGTTTGGATGGTTGAAAGGACCCTGGATTAGAAGGTCCTGCCTCAGGGGTAGAGACCATGGTGGACAGGACGACATGTCCACTAGGTCTGCATACCAGGTCCTGCGTGGCCACGCAGGCGCTATCAGAATCACTGATGCTCTCTCCTGTTTGATCCTGGCAATCAGTCGAGGTAGCAACGGAAAAGGTGGAAACACATAAGCTATGTTGAAAACCCAAGGGGCTGCTAGTGCATCTACCAGCAAAGCACCCGGGTCCCTGGACCTGGATCCGTAACAAGGAAGCTTGGCGTTCTGGCGAGATTCCATGAGATCCAGATCCGGTTTGCCCCAACGACGAATCAATTGAGCAAATACCTCCAGGTGAAGTTCCCACTCCCCCGGATGAAAGGTCTGTCGACTTAGAAAATCCGCCTCCCAGTTCTCCACACCTGGGATGTAGATCGCTGACAGGTGGCAAGAGTGAGACTCTGCCCAGCAAATTATCTTCGAGACTTCCAACATCGCTAGGGAACTCCTGGTTCCCCCTTGATGATTGATGTAAGCCACAGTCGTGATGTTGTCCTACTGAAATCTGATGAACCTCAGTGTTGCTAACTGAGGCCAAGTTAGAAGAGCATTGAATATTGCTCTTAATTCTAAAATGTTTATCGGGAGGAGTCTCTCCTCCTGAGTCCATGATCCCTGAGCCTTCAGGGAGTTCCAGACTGCTCCCCAGCCTAGTAGGCTGGCATCTGTTGTTACAATCGTCCAATCTGGTCTGCAAAAAGTCATTCCTTTGGACAGATGAACCCGTGACAACCACCAGAGAAGAGAATCTATGGTCTCCTGGTCCAGATTTAGCAAAGGGGACAGATCTGAGTAATCCCCGTTCCATTGACTTAGCATGCATAGTTGCAGCGGTCTGAGATGTAGGCGCGCAAATGGCACTATGTCCATTGCCGCGACCATTAAGCCGATTACTTCCATGCACTGAGCTACTGATGGGCTTGGAATGGAGTGAAGGACACGGCAAGCATTGAGAATCTTTGATAACCTGGACTCCGTCAGGTAAATCTTCATCTCTACAGAATTTATAAGAGTCCCTAGAAAAGGGACCCTTGTGAGTGGCAACAGAGAACTCTTCTCTACGTTCACTTTCCACCCATGCGACCTCAGAAATGCTAGAACTATCTCTGTATGAGACTTTGCATTTTGAAAACTTGACGCTTGTATCAGAATGTCGTCTAGGTACAGAGCCACCGCTATGCCTCGAGGTCTTAGTACCGCCAGAAGTGAGCCCAGAACCTTTGTAAAAATTCTCGGGGCCGTAGCTAACCCGAAGGGAAGAGCTACAAACTGGTAATGCCTGTCTAGAAAGGCAAACCTTAGGTACCGATAATGATCTTTGTGAATCGGTATGTGAAGGTAGGCATCCTTTAAGTCCACTGTGGTCATATATTGACCCTCTTGGATCATGGGTAGGATGGTCCGAATGGTTTCCATCTTGAACGACGGAACCCTTAGGAATTTGTTTAAGATTTTTAAGTCTAAGATTGGTCTGAAAGTTCCCTCTTTCTTGGGAACTACAAACAGATTTGAATAAAACCCTTGCCCCTGTTCCGTTCGCGGAACTGGGTGGATCACTCCCATCACTAAGAGGTCTTGTACACATTGTAGAAATGCCTCTTTCTTTACTAGGTTTGTTGATAACCTTGACAGATGAAACCTCCCTTGTGGAGGAGAAGTTTTGAAATCCAGAAGGTATCCCTGAGATATAATCTTCAACGTCCAGGGATCCTGTACATCTCTTGCCCAAGCCTGGGCGAAGAGAGAAAGTCTGCCCCCCACTAGATCCGTCTCCGGAAAGGGGGCCCTGTCTTCATGCTGTCTTAGGGGCGGAAGTAGGCTTTCTGGCCTGCTTGCCCTTGTTCCATGACTGGTTGCCTTTCCAACCCTGTCTGTAACGAGCAGTAGTTCCTTCCTGTTTTGGAGCGGAGGAAGTTGATGCTGCTCCTGCCTTGAAATTATGAAAGGCACGAAAATTAGACTGTTTGGCCTTTGATTTGGCCCTGTCCTGAGGAAGGGTGTGGCCCTTACCTCCAGTAATGTCAGCAATAATTTCCTTCAAGCCGGGCCCGAATAAGGTCTGCCCTTTGAAAGGAATGTTTAGTGGTTTAGACTTAGAAGTTACATCTGCTGACCAGGATTTAAGCCATAGCGCTCTGCGCGCCTGTATGGCGAATCCGGAATTCTTAGCCGTAAGTTTGGTTAAATGCACTACGGCATCCGAAACAAACGCATTAGCCAGCTTAAGGGTTCTAATCATGCTCAAAGATTCATCCAATGGTGCTGTGCGAATCGCCTCTTCCAGAGACTCAAACCAGAATGCCGCTGCAGCAGTGACAGGCGCAATGCATGCAAGAGGCTGTAATATAAAACCTTGTTGAACAAACATTTTCTTAAGGTAACCCTCTAATTTTTTATCCATTGGATCTGAGAAAGCACAGCTATCCTCCACCGGGATAGTGGTACGCTTGGCTAAAGTAGAAACTGCTCCCTCCACCTTAGGGACCGTCTGCCATAAGTCTCGTGTGGTGGCGTCTATAGGGAACATTTTTCTAAATATCGGAGGAGGGGAAAAAGGCACACCAGGTCTATCCCACTCCTTGCTAATAATCTCTGTAAGCCTCTTTGGTATAGGAAAAACGTCAGTATACACCGGTACCGCATAGTATTTATCCAGCCTACATAATTTCTCTGGGATTGCCACCGTGTCACAATCATTCAGAGCCGCTAACACCTCCCCTAGCAACACGCGGAGGTTCTCAAACTTAAATTTAAAATTTGAAATTTCTGAATCCGGTCTCCCCGAATCAGAACCGTCACCCACAGAATGAAGCTCTCCGTCCTCATGTTCTGCAAATTGTGACGCAGTATCAGACATGGCTCTCGTGTCATCGGCGCGCTCTGTCCTTAACCCAGAGCTGTCGCTCTTGCCTCTTAACTCGGGCATATTGTATAATACTTCTTTCATAACATTAGCCATATCATGTAAAGTGATTTGTAAGGGCCTTGATGTACTTGGCGCCTCAATCTTACGCACCTCCCGAGCGGGAGACGAAGGTACTGACACGTGAGGAGAGTTAGACGGCATAACTTCCCCCTCGTTGTCTGGTGATAATTTCTTTATCGGTACAGATTGACTTTTATTCAAAGTAATATCAATACAATTGGTACACATATTTCTATTGGGCTCCACATCGGCTTTTAAACATAATGAACAAGCAGATTCCTCTGTATCAGACATGTTTAAACAGACTAGCAATGAAGCTAGCAAGCTTGGAAATTACTTCAATAAAGTTTACAAGCAATATAAAAAACGCTGCAGCGCTTATTTTAAAAAACACAATTGAATAACAAAGAACTAGTTCAGTTATAGTCAACAATTCTTTAAATGTATTAATTAGCAGAGGATTGCACCCATTAGCAAAAGGATGATTAACCCCTCAGTACCCAAAAAACGGATATCAAATTAAGATTTAACGCTTTTATCACAGTCAAACACACTGTCACAGGTCTGCTGTGACTGATTACCTCCCTCAAAAACGAATTTTGAAGATCCCTGAGCTCTCTGGAGACGTCCTGGATCAAAGAGGAAGAAGCAGGAAGACTGTGCTAGAATTTTAACTGCGCAACAAGGCGCTAAAAAAGGTCCCTCCCACTCCTATTACAACAGTGGGAGACCTGATATAACGGTTTCTATGCAGAAATATACGTTAGCCGTGTGGAAAAAAATCATGCCCAAAAAGATTTATCACCAAAGTACCTTACAAAACGATTAACATGCCAGTAAACGTTTTAAAAAACAACATTTCAGATGCTGTGTAAAGTTATTACTAAGCCTGCTACCAGTCGCTTCTACTGCAGTTAAGGCTCACACATTATATCAGTATTAACCATATTTTTTCAGTCAAATTCTAGTCCCTAGAAAATAACTCTATTGTGCATACATTTATCAGCCTGATATCAGTCACTACTACTGCATTTAAGGCTGTACTTACATCATACGGGTAACAGCAGTGTTTTCTTAGTCAATTCCATTCCCAGAAAATATTGTACTGCACATACCTCATTTGCGGGAGACCCCGCATGCTATTCCCATTTTCTGAAGTTACCCCACTCCTCAGAATGTCGAAAACAGCCAGTGGATCTTAGTTACGCCTGCTAAGATCATAGAAAACGCAGGCAGTTTCTTCTTCCAAATACTGCCTGAGATAGAAAAACAGCACACTCCGGTGCCATTTAAAATAACAAACTTTCGATTGAAGAATAATTAAGTAAAAACTCCAGCTCCTCTCGCGACCTCCTTCTTTGTTGAGGGTTGCAAGAGAATGACTGGATATGACATGTGAGGGGAGGAGCTATATAGCAGCTCTGCTTGGGTGATCCTCTTGCAACTTCCTGTTGGGAAGGAGAATATATCCCATAAGTAATGGATGACCCGTGGACTGAACACACTTAACAAGAGAAATAGGATATGCAATTGACGTAAGTGGATTTGCGGTATTTCCAAGTCTGGCCAAAAAAGTGAGCGGTACACCTGTACCTTCAAGACTTGTAATACCAGTGGGCATTAAAAAGCAGCGTTGGGACCGGCCAACGCTGCCTTTAAAGCCTAACGCAAGACTCGTAATCTAGCCGAATGTATGTAAAACTCATTTACATGCTTCCTAACATTTCTTGGGAATTATTTAGTGATGGAGCAGAATTTCCCCTGGGGCTTGCCAACCAGCAAGGACAGACTTTGGGCAATGTCTGGGCGGGGCGTGTTTACAATCAAGTCAGTTAGGGGATGAGACTGGAGTCTGAAGTCAGGGCCGGACTGGGAAATCAGACCAGCCCTGGAAATTTGTATAGACTGGCCCAGCTCCGCCCCCTCCAGCATAGCCACGCCCCCTCCAAGCCAGCCAACTATTTTCTGGCAAATAATTTTACCTTTGAGGAGCACTCACAGACAGCATTACTACGTAAAGCCATAATGTATAGCACTATTACAATTAGTTATTAACTAAAATTAACTTTAATCCACAGACCACTAATGCACTACAAGATAGATTTTTTTTTAAATTATGACAAAAGTTAATTAAAATAATGAATAGGATAATGCTGACTCAGTTCAAATAACATACACTATATACTATGCAACAGCCTTAGAATAAAGTAAGGAGCCGGTTTATATGCATTATTTATACAGACAGATCACTGGACACTAATAATCCTGAAAGGGATTTAAGATTTTTTTTTTTTTACTGCCTGCTCGCTCTGAGTTAAAAGCATTCTTGCATCAGAACATTATCTCACAGAATATGAAGTATATATATATATATATATACACTTCATATTCTGTGACTGTGAGAATGTTCTTTATGATGCAAGAATGCTTAAAGGGACACTGTACCCCAATATTTTCTTTTGTGCTTCAGATAGAGCATGCAATTTTAAGCAACTTTCTAATTTACTCCTATTTTCAAATGTTCTTTATTCTCTTGCTATCTTTATTTGAAATGCAAGAAGTTAAGTTTAGATGGCGGCCCATTTTTGGTGAACAACCTAGGTTGTCCTTGCTGATTGGTGGATAAATGCATCCACCAATCAAAAACTGCTGTCCAGAGTTCTGAACCTAGAATAAAGCTTACATGCCTTCTTTTTCATATAAAGATAGCAAGAGAACGAAGAAAAATTGATAATAGGAGTAAATTAGAAAGTTGCTTAAAATTGCATGCTGTATCTGAATCACAAAAGAAAAAATTTGGGTACAGTGTCCCTTTAAAAAAAAAAAAAAATTAAATCCATTTCAGGATTATTAGTGTCCACACTGTCCGGTGATCTGATCTGACTGTCTGTAAATAATGCATTCAATACAAACCTCCTTACTTTATTCTAAAAGGCTGCTCTTCTTGCCCTTCCTTGCTTTAGATTCACTTAGTCTTTATATATATAAATATAGTGGTGTGGGGCAGGGTTTATGAAATCATGGGGGCTAAAAAAAATAATCATTCAATGATATGTCATATACAATAATACACACACAGCAATGATGTATGTTGTAGTAGTAGTATATAGAATCAATGTCATTATGCCAAAACTACATTACAGTTGAGCAGTTAACACTACTATTTATTTTTATTTTTTTTTAAAACAGCCAGGGTAATTGAATTTTAATAATTACATAATTACATAACATTACATATTATAATGCTGCACGAGCTGGTGGTAGTACTTGTTCTATTCATTGTTTGACACAGTGCACTGAACTTAGACTTAGTCTACTCTTCACTGAGACTTACTGACTCCGCTGAAATTTCTGCCTCTGCGTGTCCTGTGATCGACCGTCATTGTCTCTGGTCTTCTCTAGTTAGACTGTGACTGACTGCTGTCCCTACACATGGCATGGGTGGCTTCCTCCCTTAACTAGGCTCATCGCGACGCTCGCGCTCCTCAGGCTGGGTAGTGCTCCAGGCTCCCTCCACTCCACTATATGTCACGTGGTTGTGTGAGACGACTGAGTGTGTCGTCATGTAAGCGGCAACCCGGACGGCCCAACCCACCTCCGCATTCCTCCCTAGCTGCCCAGTGACAGACTGAGCTGTGTGATTGACAGACGAGACAGTCAGACACAGACTCAGTCTGATTGGCTTGCGCTGCGGGCCGGACCCGGCCAGAGGGGGTTAAACTGAGTGAGCTGAGAATAGAAAGTCACTGTCAGTATTAGCATACTAGCGTGCCTCTTAGGATATTATACAACTAATACTGTACTTTACTGGCTAAGTAAGAAGAACTAATTAGTTACCGCCAAATCACAAATATAAATATCAGACAGTCACTGTCATAACAGCTGAGTGCTGAGCCCAGCCCAGCTGAGCTACCGGCCGGCGGCCCACCGGGATTTTTCCCGGTATCCCGGCTGCCCAATCCGGCCCTGTCTGAAGTGGTCTCAGTCCTATTATCTCTATTGTCAGTAAGTATACAGGGAAATCACACAATAGTCATGTGATATACTGGCAGATCACAGTCTTCCTATTGTGGATAGCTGGTACATTATATGCACTCGTATAAGAGTGATGCATTATACTTTATATGTAATTTTAGTTTGTCTTATTTTTTCTTTAAAGGTACATGAAACCCAAAAAAATGTTTTTCATAATTCAGATAGAGAATACAATTTTAAACAACTTTCTAATTTACTTCTATTATCTATTCTGTTTTATTCTCTTGGTATCATTTGCTGAAGGAGCAGCAATGCACTACTAGTTTCTAACTGAACACATGGGTGAGCCAATCACATTCAATATATATATGCAGCCACCAATCAACAGCTAGAACTTAGTTTCTCTGCTGCTCATGAACTTGCCTAGATAAACCTTTCAGCAAATGATAACAAGAGAAGGAAGCAAATTAAATAATAGAAGTAAATTGGAAAGTTGTTTCAAATTGAATTCTCTATCTGAATCATGAAAGAAAAATTTTGGGTTTCATGTCCCTTTAATGATAGTGTGCAATTTTAAGCAACTTTCTAATTTACTCCTATTATCAAATTTTCTTCGCTCTCTTGGTATCTTTATTTTAAAAGCAGGAATGTAAGCTTAGGAGCGGCCCATTTTTCATTCAGCACCTGGGTAGCGCTTGCTGATTGGTGGCTAAATGCATGCTCTATCTGAACTATGAGAGAAATGTTTTGGGTTTCATACCCCTTTAAATAAATTCATATAAACTATTTCTAAGGAGTCTACATTTTCACAGCCTTTCCTACGGAATTGACATTATTTATGTTTTATCTGTGACATTCATGTCATATCATCTTTAAAAGTCAAATGACATTTAGTGCCAGATTACAAGTGGAGGGGTATTTACCGTTCCCGTTCAAGCGTTAACTCCGCTAGAAGTAAGCATTTTTGCGTGTGTCGGGGAGAGCTTATATTATAAGATCAAAATAAACTGTTTTCACTCGCACATAAAAAGCCGAAGTTAGAATATCACGCGCAATAACGTATTCCCCCATAGAAGTTAATGGAGCAAAAAGTGGGAAGAAAACTAACATCCTATTCGCAAGCAAACACAATCGCATATTCTCAAGTGTGCTAACCCTACATTATAATACGAATATTTCACATTCCAATGTTCTTCACATAGCAGAATATGTTCTATTCATTCATAAATACATAGTTCTACATATATCTGATGCTATTTTGGTACAATATATCAATACATATATACATATCTATATATACACACCACCAGCAAAAAGATTGACTCACTGAAGATTCAAAAGATGATTAGCATTTTTTAGCAATAAAATATTTTTTAATCAAGGTACGTACATTGTTTTTTAGACATAATGTATTGAACACTTAATAGACTACAGTATAATGTAAATATAACTTATATATGCACTGGAAACAAAAATAATGAGTGTGACTTACTTTTTTGCGATATTCACTTTATTGCGGTGGTCTGGAACCAAACCTGCAATATCTCTTAGGTATAGATATATACAGATATATATAGGAATTTCTATTTATAAATAGATATTTCTACATATATCCGATGGTATTTTGGTACAATATATATGCATACACATATATATATATATATATATATATAAATATATATAAATATATATATATGGTTATATATAGGTATAGATATATACAGATATAGGAATATCTATTTATAAATACAAAGAACATATTCTGCTATGTGCAGAACATAGGAATGTGAAATATCTACAGAAATACATACCTTTCTTAAATATCAATATTGCAAAAATATGATCTTAAATGTTTTCATCTACTTGACAGCAAAGGGCTCCAATTAGCATATATATATATATATATATATATATATATATATATATATATATATATATATATATATATATGTCTCTCTCTCTCTCTTATATATATATATATATATGTTTGTATATATATGTCTATATATGTGTACATATGTAATTTTGTATTTATATGTGTCTGTAAATACATACATATAAATACATACTGTATGTACACACACATATATACATATTTAGAAATGAATATGTATGTTTTTCAATTTTAAAGCCCTTTGCCTGCCTTTTCCCCCTGAGAACACCTGAGACCTCATATCTTTGAACCCTTATAACTTTTTTGTGCAATATTTTTTTTCATAATTTTATTAGATGGTGTTATTATGTGTGTAACTGTACTGTGTAATGTATATTTATTAGATGGTGTTATTATGAGTGTAACTGTACTGTGTAATGTATATTTATTAGATGGTGCTATTATGTGTGTAACTATACTGTGTAACGTACTATATTTATTAGATGGTGTTATTATGAGTGTAACTGTACTGTTTAATGTATATTTATTAGATGGTGTTATTATGAGTGTAACTGCACTATGTAATGTATATTTATTAGATGGTGTTATTAGGAGTGTAACTGTACTGTTTAATGTATATTTATTAGATGGTGTTATTATGAGTGTAACTGTACTGTGTAATGTATATTTATTAGATGGTGCTATTATGTGTGTAACTATACTGTGTAATGTACTATATTTATTAGATGGTGTTATTATGAGTGTAACTGTACTGTTTAATGTATATTTATTAGATGGTGTTATTATGAGTAACTGTACTGTGTAATGTATATTTATTAGATGGTGTTATTATGTGTAACTGTACTGTTTAATGTATATTTATTAGATGGTGTTATTATGAGTAACTGTACTGTGTAATGTATATTTATTAGATGGTGTTATTATGAGTGTAACTGTACTGTTTAATGTATATTTATTAGATGGTGTTATTATGAGTAACTATACTGTGTAATGTATATTTATTAGATGGTGTTATGAGTGTAACTATACTGTGTAATGTATATTTATTAGATGGTGTTATTATGAGTGTAACTGTACTTTGTAATGTATGTTTATTGGATAGTGTTATTATGTGTGTAACTGTACTGTGTAATGTAAATTTATTAGATAGTGTTATTATGAGTGTAACTGTACTGTGTAATGTATATTTATTAGATAGTGCTATTATGTGTGTAACTGTACTGTGTAATGTATATATTAGATATTGTTATTATGTGTGTAACTGTACTGTGTAATGTATATTTATTAGATAGTGTTATTATGTGTGTAACTGTACTGTGTAATGTATATATTAGATATTGTTATTATGTGTGTAACTGTACTGTGTAATGTATATTTATTAGATAGTGTTATTATGTGTGTAACTGTACTGTGTAATGTATATATTAGATATTGTTATTATGAGTGTAACTGTACTGTGTAATGTATATTTATTAGATAGTGTTATTAAGAGTGTAACTGTACTGTGTAAGGTATATTTATTAGATAGTGTTATTATGTGTGTAACTGTACTGTGTAATGTATATTTATTAGATATTGTTATTATGAGTGTAACTGTACTGTGTAATGTAAATTTATTAGATAGTGTTATTATGAGTGTAACTGTACTGTGTAATATATTTTTTTAGATAGTGTTATTATGAGTGTAACTGTACTTTGAAATATCTTTTTGATGTGTTTTATTGCTTTTTGAAATAGTTAACCAGAGCTCTGAGGATTCGGCAATCATTCTAGCGTAAACAGCGATTGCACCCAAATGATCGCGTTTACTTTCAATTTGTAATACGAGAGCTAAACCCGACACGAGCAAACATCTGAGATAAACCCCTTTTTGCTTGTGCGTAACTGTTAACGCGCCACTCGTAATCTGGCCCTTAATTGGTTCCTGTGGCTATTGGCATATTCTGATCAGCATGTTTAACAAAGGCTATGGTGTCACTGTATATAATAAAGTAGCTGTATTTAAAGAGTGGCCATATAAAAGTCCATATTTCCTCCAATACTTGTAAATAAACAGTGCAGCGTTTTTGCAATAAAGAATAAAAGTTAACAGTAAATCAGTCTTGACAATGGAAAAGAGGTTACCAGATTCACAATATTTACATTCCAGTTAATGGGAATGCCATCTGCCTCCAATCAGTGCAAATGTTTGAAATAAAATGAAATCATTTTAAAAATAATCAAAATAGGCAGCAAACCACGGTTCACAGCTGGCGGAGAGGGTAACCTCTAAACATTCTGACCTATCTCCATTAAAAGACAAGGCTATGTGTGATACTAGGTGAGAGCACTGTGCATAGTAGGGATAAGAATTCATATTACACATGTCACTGTAAGGTAGGCAATCACTGTGGAAACAATTGCAGATTTTAGATTTTAGGAACCTGATAAACCTTAAACCATTATTTAGTGACAGCCCATTACATGCAGCTCTGTAACAAATAGCTTGGTCTGATGGCTGATCAATATGACTATGTTGCCAGGGAGTTTCTGACCCTAAATTATATAAAACTGGAACCTAAATTGCACATGTGCCACTGTTATAGCTGTTTAATATAAAACACAACCTATATCCACCTTCATTAACCCTATCCTCTACAGGTTTGGCCCATTAAGATACTATTACTAACTACTACTTACCCAATAACTTTGGACCTCCTACCAACCACAAATAAACTTAATGGTTGACCTGCCCCCAGCAATTGCAAACAACAATAATGTAATTTGGGGGAGATATTAATTATGATAGAACATTTAAACTTGGCTGAAACTTCAATAGAAAACTGTTATTCTAACATTAGGATTTTGTTTAGAGACAAATGATAGGCCTATGTTGGCCTAGAGGCGACACAATACTGCAAGTTATACTGATTATTATAGTGTAGCATAAAAAAAGACTAGAAAATACGCATCACTGCGTATAAAAAATAAGATATTTTACCTTAAAATCTCCTCAGCTCACCAGAATTAGAGCAGTTACCCTTCAGCTACTCTTTTAACTTTCATCTGCATGGTGAAAACCCCGCAGCCAATCAGTATTATCAGTGCTCAGTTCATATTTTGATTTATTGTGATCTTGTGGGATTTCCCCCTTATCTCATGAGATTTCATTCTAAACTTCCTTAAACTGAGTTGGAAAGTAAAGTGACTGTGGCTGCACATGCCAAAGGCACGCTCCCTTGCAAGTCCTGGGACAAGCATCCTCACTGGATGCTTAAAATCCCTTTACAGTGGGATGTGGCTACTGAGGATTTTTTTTTTACATAGAGATGTTTATATGATATCGTTTGATATCACACACATTTACCCATGTGACAGAATTTTATAAATGTCCTTTATTTGCATATTTTTTTCAGAAATGTAATAATTTCTTTATATTGAATTGGTCTACTTACCTACTTCTGAAGCTCTCTCTTTCTTCCCTGAATTTGGAGCATGTCGAGGGTCTTGCTGTACCCCCAACAACCCCAGACCAGTACTCTGCATCCCCGTCAATATTACAACTGGACTGAAGTGGTTTTCTGCGTCCTTGGCGATATGATCGAGTTAAATGTGTGTTGTCCTCATGTAGGGAGCTGAGCTCTGAAATTGTGTGACTATCTGTGGAAAATGATGGTGAGACTGATATTATAATAAGATACCAAATCCTTTTAGATATTTTTGTCAATATGGCCAAAAACACCGAAATTTAGAAGAGCAAGTATTTTTTCCATGGAGTCAGTATTTGTTATATAAAGGCAGGAATCAATTCTGCTTATAGTTTTTGGTGTGTCACAATGAAATAAACACCTAATGCAAAATCAATGCGTAACGTTAATTGAGCAATAGGCTTCTTCTCTTTGGGGTCCATGTATCATTGTGCGGACGGACATAATCCGCTATAGCGAACCATGTCCGCGGCACATCGATAAATGCCGACAGCATACGCTGTTGACATTTATCATTGCACCAGCAATTCTTGTGATCTGCTGGTGCAATACCGCCCCCTGCAGATTCGCGGCCAATCGGCCGCTAGCAGGGGGTGTCAATCAACCTGATCGTTCATTTCTGGCGATGTCTGTTCGCCGCCTCTTTAGACCGCTGCTTCATAACTTGTGTTTCTGGCGAGCCTGAAGGGGCATTAAGCTCCGGAGCTTGATAAATAGACCCCTTTGTCTCTATTATCACCTCCAAGAATTTGTCTGCACAAAACACTCAAAAAATTCACAGTTTTTCACACCTCTTTATTGAAAATTGACAGCCCTCTCTCACCTACAAACTTTTACACACAGATTTGCAGGCACGTGCATACACATGAACACATAAGCACATGCACACACACACACACAGAAATCTTTCTGAGAATTATATCTAAATGATAACTGTAATTCCCAATAAAGGGCCAGATTACAAGTGGAACGCTAATTAACGCTACCGCTCAAGTGTTAATTGCACTTGAAGTAATTTTTTGGCGCGCTTGCTAACCCGACAAGCGTAAAAAGCCAAGCTTACAATATATTGAGCACGTTTACATATTGCCCCATAGAAGTCAATGGAGCAAAAAAAGTGGGGAAAAAACACCCCACTCTTGCGCAAACTGGATCGCATATTCTCATGTGCGCTAACCTGATATCAATATATGAATATTTCACATTCCATTGTTCTTCACATAGCAGAATATTCATAAATAAATATTTCTACATATATCTGATGGTTTGTTGGTACAATAAATGGTTTGTTGTGCAATAAATATGACACTTCTTATTCATACTGACTTATTATTTCTTAAGAAAAATTTTGCATTTTTATAAAAATGAATGAAGCGCCACATTATTATTATTATTATTATCGGTTATTTGTAGAGCGCCAACAGATTCCGCAGCGCTAACATGATAAAAACCATGGACGAAATGCCATGTATTTTGTATGTAACTTAGGGAATGCCATTGCTATTGTAAAACCAAGAAGGTGCCGTTTCACTAAGCCCAGAGGTCCACCCTTCGCACCCCAATCAGAAAAAAAATAATAAGTTGATTCCCAAGTACCCCGGTGTAGCGGATGCGGTAGAGAAATTATGATTGATATAAACCGGTATTTGAGGGGCATGGTTACTATAGGGGGAACGTCCTATGAGAGAGGGCCACGGGCTGACAATAAAAAATGGCTAATGGGTCATAAAGAGGAGGGGACAGTGACGCCAGAACCTGGTTTGGTAACTATGGGGCCGATTTACTAATGTCTGGCGGACATGATACGCTGTAGCGTATTATGTCCGCCAGACATCGCTGAATGCCAATAGCATACGCTGTCAGCATTTAACATTGCACAAGCGATTCTGGTGAACTGCTTGTGCAATGCCGCCCCCTGCAGATTCGCGACCAATCAGCCACCAGCAGGGGGTGTCAATCAACCCGATCATGTAGGATCGGCCAGATTAATGTCCGCAGCTTTAGTGGCAGCGGACCAGTTAAGGTGCAGCGGTCTTAAAAACGTTGCTTCATAACTGCTATTTCCGGCGAGCCTGAAGGCTCGTGCGGAAACAGGGGCATCAGGGGCCATTCGGCCCTTGATAAATCGGCCCCTATGTCTTTTAACTGAGGCGGGTCTGGGAAAACACAGGCAGATGCTCTGTATGATGTAATTGCACTCCACATATGTTAAATAGTAATGTGTGGAATGTGATTATGTCAATCAGCAACATGCGCAGTGAGAGGGAGAAGATTCTGACTTGGAAGCTGTAGTGTCAGATTTTGCTGCCCAAACAAATGCGCGCATGCGCTGTCACAGTGAGGAGGATAAAGACTACAATTACAGCGTGTGCTGCATACAGTATATATGAGTATATATATTCTCACTATGGTGTCACATTGAATTTCTGGCTCCTCCTTGAGTCTCCTCCTAGCGTTGTTCTTTAAGGTGGAATTATATACCGGCTGAGGTTACACATATTCTCTCTCCCCCTTCCCTCATCCCAGGCTTCATCCACACTTTGCTTTCATTTAACCCCATGCAGTGTAGCCTTTATCCTCCTCACCATGACAAGCGATCTAACAGTGCATGCGCACATTTGTTTGGGCAGCAAAATCCGACACTACAGCTTCAAAGTCAGAATCTGCTCCCTCTGACTGCGCATGTTGCTGATTGACATAATCAAATTCCACACATTCCTATTTAACATATGTGGATTGCGATTACGTCATACAGAGCATGCGCAGTCAGATGGAGGAGATTCTGACAAAGTTAGAACACCGGACTATACAAGCAGCATATGTGGTAAAAGTCACGATCACGAGTCAGTTTATGGGGGTCTCATTGTATCTGCCATTTATGTCACTGCCCATACACTCCTGAACTCAATTGAATCAGATGTCTTGTCCAGCGCGAGCCAGACCAGCACCTGGAATACTTCCGGAATCAACTTTTAGAGTGATAAGTTACAGTGCGTGAGCGCTCTACTGCTCACACAGAGACTGTCAACTATTATTCATTCAGTGATGGTAAAGCCTGGGATTTTTTTTATTTAAAAAATCGCATACCCTTACGGTTTAAAATCGCCATTAATCGCAAAGCCCTAATGTCTATATATATGTACAGTACATATGTATTTGTGTGTTTATATGTCTGTAGATACATATATATTTACACATATGTATATGTATATATATATCTACATATATACATCTTAAGACATGTATGTGTATGTATCTCAATGTTAAAGCCCTTTGCCTGCCTTTTTTTTTTCTAACACCTGAGACCTGATATCTTTGAGCCCTTAAAACTTTTGTTTGCAATATCTTTTGTGCATAATGTTTCTTAAACAGGGTTATTATGAGTGTAACTGTACTTTGTAATGTATTTTTTATGTGTTTTGTGCAACTTTTTTGTTTTGCGAAACAGTTAACCAGAGTTTTAAAGTTGTGGCAATCATTTTAGCGTGAATCGCAATTGCGCTCAAGCGATCCCATTTCCTTTCAACTTGTAATACCAGCAGTAAGCCTGACAAGCGCAAACACCTGTGATAAACCCCTTATCGTTAGTGCGCAAACGTTTGCACTCTACTCGTAATCTGGCCCTTTGTTGGCATTTTCTGTATGTTAACTAAGAACATTTTTATTGTTGGTCCCAGAGAAGCTCACTTGGATCCAGAAGGACTGGAAAGCATGATTCTAACATGCTACACGGCATTGCAGGAGCTCTTTTATATCGGTCCCTGATTGGTCACAGTAAGGAAGAGTAATATACTCAAGCATTTTCAAGGGTTATTTCCCTTGACTGCAAGACAACTCAAATGTTACTAACAAAGTGACTCACATTATTTTAAAAACATGTATTGTTGATGTTGATCTTTGAAGTGCAGCAGGTAACTGCTAGTATAAACTATGGATATATAAATACTGTAGGGTCCTGTTAAATTGAATTCTTATGATTCAGATAAAGCATATGATTTATTTAAACATTTTTTTTTCAATGTACTTCTATTAACTTGGTATCATTTGTTAAGGAGCAAACCTAGGTAAACTCGAGAGTGTTTCCGTGGGTCATTAGCAATATATATATGGCAGTAGTTTTTGCAACAATAGTTTTTTTTTTTCTTTTGAAACAAGCTTTATTGAATAAACTGTAAAAGTGTACATTGACAATGGGGGGTAGTTATCAAGCCGTCTACTTTTCTGGCTTCGCCGGCCCAATACGCCCGCCTAAGCTCGCCTCACATCGCCGCCGCGGACCTGAAAAAATACGCCTAAGTTATCAAATAAAGCTGTCAAAAAGCCGCGGGGCGATGAGCAGCGGACTGTGACAGTTATCGCTCATCCGATCTCGCTGCCCTTCAGCTTTTTCCCAGCTTTATTGCTAGCCTGTCACTAAGCACTCACACTAAACTACACTGTCCTACCCCCTATACCGGCGCCCCCGGAGCCTCCCGCAACTCAATAAAGTTACTAACCCCTAAACCGCCGCTCCTAGACCCTGCCGCAACTCTTATAAATGTATTAACCCCTAAACCGCCGCTCCTAGACCCCGCCGCAACTCTTATAAATGTATTAACCCCTAAACCGCCGCTCCCGGACACCGCTGCCACCTACAGCATACCTAGTAACCCCTATCCTGCCCCCCCTACACCGTCACCCTCTATTATAAAATTATTAACCCCTATCCTGCTGATCCCGCACCTCTCCGCAACTAAATAAATAGTTTAACCCCTAAACCGCCGCTCCCTGAACCCGCCGCAACCTATATTAAACCTATTAACCCCTATCCTGCCCCCCCTACACCGTCGCCACCTATAATAAATTTATTAACCCCTAATCTGCCCCCCACTACACCGCCGCCACTGTAATAAAATTATTAACCCCTAAACCTAAGTCTAACCCTAACCCTAACGCCCCCCTAACTTAAATATTAATTAAATAAATCTAAATAAATTAACTCTTATTAACTAAATGAATCCTATTTAAAACTAAATACTTACCTTTAAAATAAACCCTAATATAGCTACAATATAAATAATAATTATATTCTAGCTATCTTAGGATTTATTTTTATTTTACAGGTACCTTTCAATTTATTTTAACTAGGTACAATAGCTATTAAATAGTTATTAACTATTTAATAGTTTACCTAGCTAAAATAAAGAGAAATGTACCTGTTAAATAAATCCTAACCTAAGTTACAATTACACCTAACACTACACTATACTTTAATAAATTATTCCTATTTAAAAATAAATACTTACCTGTAAAATAAACCCGAAGATAGCTACAATATAATTAATAATTACATTGTAGCTATCTTAGGATTTATATTTATTTTACAGGTAACTTTGTATTTATTTTAGCTAGTTAGAATAGTTATTAAATAGTTATTAACTATTTAATAACTACCTAGCTAAAAGAAATACAAAATTACCTGTAAAATAAATCCTAACCTAAGTTACAATTAAACCTAATACTACACTATCATTAAATTATTTAAATAAACTACCTACAAATAACTACAATTAAATACAATTACATAAACTAACTAAAGTACAAAAAATAAAAAAAGCTAAGTTACAAAAAATAAAAAAATAAGTTACAAACATGTTAAAAATATTACAACAATTTTAAGCTACTTACACCTAATCTAAGCCCCCTAATAAAATAACAAACCCCCCCAAAATAAAAAAATGCCCTACCCTATTCTAAATTAAATAAATTTCAAAGCTCTTTTACCTTACCAGCCCTTAAAAGGGCCATTTGTGGGGGCATGCCCCAAAGAAAACAGCTCTTTTGCCTGTAAAAGAAAAATACAACCCCCCCCAACATTAAAACCCACCACCCACATACCCCTAATCTAACCCAAACCCCCCTTACAAAAACCTAACACTAATCCCCTGAAGATCATCCTACCTTTAGTTGTCTTCACTCAGCCGAGCCACCGATGGAACTGAAGAGGACATCCGGAGCGGAAGAAGTTAATCCTCCAAGCGGCGCTGAAGAAATCTTCCATCCGATGAAGTCATCATCCAGGCGGCGCTGAAGAAAAGTCTTCGATCCGGCCAATGTCATCTTCAAAGAGGCGCTGAAGAGGTCTTCTATCCGGGCAAAGTCATCTTCCAAGCTGGGTCTTGAATCTTCCTTCCGCCGACGCGGAACCACCTTCTTCACCGACGGACTACGACGAATGACGGCGCCTTTAAGGGACGTCATCCAAGATGGCGTCCCCTCAATTCCGATTGGCTGATAGGATTCTATCAGCCAATCGGAATTAAGGTAGGAAAAATCTGATTGGCTGATGGAATCAGCCAATCAGATTGAGCTCGCATTCTATTGGCTGTTCCGATCAGCCAATAGAATGCGAGCTCAATCTGATTGGCTGATTGGATCAGCCAATCGGATTGAACTTGAATCTGATTGGCTGATTCCATCAGCCAATCAGAATTTTCCTACCTTAATTCCGATTGGCTGATAGAATCCTATCAGCCAATCGGAATTGAGGGGACGCCATCTTGGATGACGTCCCTTAAAGGAGCCGTCATTCGTCGTAGTCCGTCGGTGAAGAAGGTGGTTCCGCGTCGGCGGAAGGAAGATTCAAGACCCGGCTTGGAAGATGACTTCGCCCGGATAGAAGACCTCTTCAGCGCCTCTTTGAAGATGACATTGGCCGGATCGAAGACTTTTCTTCAGCGCCGCCTGGATGATGACTTCATCGGATGGAAGATTTCTTCAGCGCCGCTTGGAGGATTAACTTCTTCCGCTCCGGATGTCCTCTTCAGTTCCATCGGTGGCTCGGCTGAGTGAAGACAACTAAAGATAGGATGATCTTCAGGGGATTAGTGTTAGGTTTTTGTAAGGGGGGTTTGGGTTAGATTAGGGGTATGTGGGTGGTGGGTTTTAATGTTGGGGGGGGGTTGTATTTTTCTTTTACAGGCAAAAGAGCTGTTTTCTTTGGGGCATGCCCCCACAAATGGCCCTTTTAAGGGCTGGTAAGGTAAAAGAGCTTTGAAATTTATTTAATTTAGAATAGGGTAGGGCATTTTTTTATTTTGGGGGGGTTTGTTATTTTATTAGGGGGCTTAGATTAGGTGTAAGTAGCTTAAAATTGTTGTAATATTTTTAACATGTTTGTAACTTATTTTTTTATTTTTTGTAACTTAGCTTTTTTTATTTTTTGTACTTTAGTTAGTTTATGTAATTGTATTTAATTGTAGTTATTTGTAGGTAGTTTATTTAATTAATTTAATGATAGTGTAGTATTAGGTTTAATTGTAACTTAAGTTAGGATTTATTTTACAGGTAATTTTGTATTTCTTTTAGCTAGGTAGTTATTAAATAGTTAATAACTATTTAATAACTATTCTAACTAGCTAAAATAAATACAAAGTTACCTGTAAAATAAATATAAATCCTAAGATAGCTACAATATAATTATTAATTACATTGTAGCTATCTTCGGGTTTATTTTACAGGTAAGTATTTATTTTTAAATAGGAATAATTTATTAAAGTATAGTGTAGTGTTAGGTGTAATTGTAACTTAGGTTAGGATTTATTTAACAGGTACATTTCTCTTTATTTTAGCTAGGTAAACTATTAAATAGTTAATAACTATTTAATAGCTATTGTACCTGGTTAAAATAAATTGAAAGGTACCTGTAAAATAAAAATAAATCCTAAGATAGCTACAATATAATTATTATTTATATTGTAGCTATATTAGGGTTTATTTTAAAGGTAAGTATTTAGTTTTAAATAGGATTCATTTAGTTAATAAGAGTTAATTTATTTAGATTTATTTAATTAATATTTAAGTTAGGGGGGCGTTAGGGTTAGACTTAGGTTTAGGGGTTAATAATTTTATTACAGTGGCGGCGGCGTAGTGGGGGGCAGGATAGGGGTTAATACATTTATTATAGGTGGCGACGGTGTAGGGGGGGCAGATTAGGGGTTAATAAATTTATTATAGGTGGCGACAGTGTAGGGGGGGCAGGATAGGGGTTAATACATTTAATATAGGTTGCGGCGGGTTCAGGGAGCGGCGGTTTAGGGGTTAATACATTTATTATAGTTGCGGTGGGCTCCGGGAGCGGCGGTTTAGGGGTTAATATGTATAGAGTAGCTTGTGGTGGGCTCCGGGAGCGGCGGTTTAGGGGGTAATAACTTTATTTAGTTGCGGCGGTGTAGGGGGGACAGATTAGTGGTGTTTAGACTCAGGGTACATGTTAGGGTGTTAGGTGCAGACATTTCCCATAGGAATCAATGGGATGTCTGTCAGCAGCGAACATGAACTTTCGCTATGGTCAGACTCCCATTGATTCCTATGGGATCCGCCGCCTCCAGGGGTGGCGGATTGAAAACCAGGTACGCTGGGCCGTAAAAGTGCCGAGCGTACCTGCTAGTTTTTTGATAACTAGCAAAAGTAGTGAGAATGTGCCGCACTTGTGTGCGGAACATCTGGAGTGACGTAAGAATCGATCTGTGTCGGACTGAGTCCGGTGGATCTATGCTTACGTCACAAAATTCTACTTTTGCCGGTCTCGAGCCTTTGATAACTAAGGCGTATCAGCCTCGCCACAAATACGATGCGGAATTCCAGCGTATTTGAGGTTGACGGCTTGATAACTAGGCCCCAATAGCAGTTACATAAAGGTGTGAGACACACATTAGACTTGTTTCTTGTTAGTACATTTAATTAAGGAAATGTGCCCAATATTTTGACATTAGTCTCTCAGTGGCAAGGAATATCTTCATATTGACCACTAGTCCAGTATGTTATGTTCCCTTGATGAGCTTGTGCTTTTTAATAACTAGTTAAACAATAACTATTCAATAACACTTGAAGAGTGTAACATTTCATTTTGACTTTTGCGAAAAGAAAAAAACTGTACTGTACTTTACACCAAGTTGCTCTTAGCTATGAGGCCACATAAGTTTGTAGAAAGTAGAAAAAGCAAGAAAAAAAAAGGGCGGGGGGGGGGGGTCTAGCCTGACCGCAGCATGAATCCAACCAGGCTGGTGACTATAACTCTAGCACTGAGATGCTATTTTATGTCTTGGGGTCTTTCCAAATAGCTATCATCATCTCTTGAAATTATATTTTTCGGACCTTAATGTAGTGATAACACTCTAGTTGTAAGAGTTCAGATATTTGGCAGTGCTACTCATTTTTGTGCAACAATGCTTTTAACAATGTTATACATTATTGAGCACTAGAGGGCAGCAGTGTTTACAACAATGTATGACATTATTTAAAAAATTGGATTCCAATCTTATTATCGGCAACCAGTACTTGTTTTTCATGTTAAGAGCAATCACAATACATCTGATAACACTGTTTCCGTATTGGGAATAGATCGGATTGGCTTGAATATGAAAAAAGTCACCCATATGATGCATACACAGCATCGATCACGGTGATCACAATACACCCCACTTCAAGTTACTTAGAAACATATAATTTGACGGTAGATAAGAACCAAAAAGGCCCATCAAATCTACCCATATTACATCTTACTTTTCTTAGGATAGTCTTATGCATGTACCAGGTGTTTTTAAATTCCTTTACAGTCTTTGGGGTCAATTTAACAAGGGCCAAATGGTCCCTGTTCCTTCAGGCTCGCCGGAAACAGGAGTTAAGAAACAGCAGTCTTAAGACCGCTGCTCTTTAACTCATACGCTGCCTCTGAGGCGCCGTACAGCAATCCACCCCCAATCGGGCTGATTGTCACCCCCTGCTACTGGCCGATTGGCCGCGAATCTGCAGGGAGTGGCATTGCACAAACAGTTCACTAGAACTGCTTGTGCAATGCTGAATGCCGAAAGTGTATGCTGTCCGCATTCAGCGATGTCTGGCGGACATGATACGCTGCACCGTATCATGTTCGCCAGGCATTGTTAAATCGGCCCATTTGTGTTTTCCATCTCTATTGGAAGTTTATTCCATGAAATCCACCAACCTTTCTGTAAAAAGAAAATGCTTCCTCACATTTCTCCTGAATCTGCTACCCTTTAACTTAAAGGGACATTCCGGTCAAATTTTAAATGCATTTAGATTAATTAAATCTTTGAATATAAATATATTTGTAATATATATGTATTGGCAAAAATGATTCTATTAAAATGTACCCCTGTTTTAGTGTTAACATTTTTCTATGCACGTGCATGTGAAGCACAGCTAGATATTCTCAGTGCACCAGCATTTTAAATACTGCAGCTGCTCAGATCACCAGTGGGGCTTGTATTATGTCAGCAATTAACAAATTGGGGCCTATTTATGAAAGGCCTGTCAGACATGATCCGACATTGCGGATCATGTCCATCAGACCTCGCTGAATGCAGAGAGAAATACGCTCTCCGCATTCAGGAGCTTGATAAATGGGCCCCATTGAGTCATTACCAGATGGTACAAGCACCTTAGGCTCTCTGAGCAAGTTCTGTGTTGGACAATAGCCAAAGGTGGTTGATAAAGTGCAAAACTGGCCTCTTTAACATGTTTGCAAGTCATCTAAGATGTTTTGCAATCATTCTATTATCTTGAGAATGTACAAAACACTTTGAAGATTTGTGATTGGGATTTAACAGTTTGTTTATTGGTGACTGAGTTCTTTTGCATCAGTTTTTACAGAAATCAGAAGTCACAAAAAAATGTAATTTACAGTATCTACGCTGTCTATAGGAATAAACATTCGGCAAAGACAAACCTCATTCTGTACAGCGAGGTTTGGAATTGTGGCAATATTTTAAAACTCGTAACTTAGCGGTTTGACAATTCGCATTAAGAGAAATATGAAAATCCAGCTTTAGAAGATGATATAAGTTGCGGCCACTTTCTTCTTATGGAAATTAATTTCCCACTAGATTTTTTTTAATTTTAAGATGAAAATGTTTTGGAAAACAAAGTTTTCTCAATCAATTATTGAAAAAGAAAAAACAAACAAACATCAATGAGCAAACAAGCTTAGTATATTCATCATGCCCCTATACATATGACAATCAGATTGTTTAGCTCTCATCAGAAACACCACTCTATCCAATTGCAGAATACACAGACTCCATTAACCTCATTAATCCATCTTGGTTTTCTGTGATTGACAGCCATTATTGCTGCCATTGTGGGAAAATGTTGATTGGATCTCGTAGGAGTTATGACTCTCTACAGTGTTTGACTCTATAAAATTGTGATCGCTTTGATAAAAAGAAGTCTGATTCCCATGTTGCATGAAATACATTCTTGGGGTTCATGTCCCTTTAAGTACACAGCTGTTACAAACACATGTCTCCAGCAAGGGCTCAGGTTTTTAGTTGAATATTTAGTTGCGTAGCAGACAGTGTGTTTGCTGCTGGGCTTATAGTTACACACAGGGCCCCATCTGGTCCTTATGCTGCCTTGCAGGTATATAAGGGCACTGGGTGCAGTCATGTGTAAGTTTGAGAAAATCCCTATGATTGTATGTACAGTCATTTCCTATAAAAATGCCAAATCTTTAGTCCAGTTTAGGATTAGGAGCCTTAAAAAAAAAAAAATCAAGCTTATAAGTGAAGCTTAAAGGGACAGTAAAGTCAAAATTAAACTATCATGATTCAGATAGAGCGTGCAATTTTAAACAACTTTCCAATTTACTTCTAAGATCAAATTTGCTTTGTTTCCTTGTTATCATTTGTTGAAGAGTAAATCTAGGTAGGCAGATAGGAGCTCGGGAGTGTGCACGTGTCTTTAGCACTCTATGACACCAGTGTTAATGACTATTTATAACTGCTATAAACAATGTTACAAACACTGCTGCCAAATGGCTAAAGATGCATGCACGCTCCTGAGCTCACCTAGGATTGCTCTTTAAGAAACTTTACCAAGAGAACTAAGCAAAAACATAAATTATGACTTACCAGATAATTTCCTTTCCTTCGAAACAGGGAGAGTCCACAGCTGCATTTATTACTTGTGGGAATACAGAACCTGGCCACCAGGAGAAGGCAAAGACACCCCAGATAAAGGCTCAAATACCTCCCCCACTTCCCTCATCCCCCAGTCATTTTGCTGAGGGAACAAGGAAACAGTAGGAGAAATATCAGGGTGAAAAAGGTGCCAGAAGAAAACAAAATAAATTTAGGGCCGCCCATCAAAGAACACGGGCGGGAGCTGTGGACTCTCCCTGTATCGAAGGAAAGGAAATTATCTGGTAAGTCATAATTTATGTTTTCCTTCTTAATACATGGAGAGTCCACAGCTACATTCATTACTTGTGGGAAACAATACCCATGCTACAGAGGACACTGAATGCTAACGGGAGGGTAAAAAAGAGAGGCGGCCCTTAATCTGAGGGCACTACAGCCTGCAAAGCCTTTCTCCCGAAGGCTGCTTCAGCAGAAGCAAAACCATCAAACTTGAAAAATTTGGCAAAAGTATGTAAAGAGGACCAGGTAGCCGCCTTACAATCTGATCCATAGAGGTCTCATATTTGAAGGCCCAAGAGGAAGCCACTGCTCTCGTAGAATGAGCCGTAATCCTCAGAGGAGGCTTAAGTCCCTCTGTCTCATATGCTAAGCGGATGAAACTCCTCAACCATAAAGATAAGGAGGTCGAAGAGGCCCTCTGACTCCTACGCTTCCCAGAATAGATAACAAACAGAGAAGAAGTTTGTCTAAATTCCTTCATAGCCTGAAGATAGAACTTCAAGGCACGAACCACATCCAGATTAAGCAGTAAACATTCCTTCAATGAAGAAGGATTAGGACATAAGGAAGGAACCACAATTTCTTGATTGATGTTGCGATTTGACACAACCTGAGGAAGAAATCCTAACTTAGATCATAGAACAGCCTTATCAGCATGGAACATCAGATAAGGAGGGTCACATTGCAATGCAGCAATCTCAGAGACTCTGCGCATAGCAGCAATAGCTAGTACAGAAAGAACTTTCCAAGACAACAACTTAATGTCAACCTCATGCATAGGGGCCCATTTATCAAGCTCCGAACGGAGCTTGTGGACCCGTGTTTCTGGCGAGTCTTCAGACCGCTGCTCCATAACCCTGTCCGCCTGCTCTGATGAGGCGGACAGGAATCGCCACAATGCAGCCCGATCGAGTACGATCGGGTTGATTGACAACCCCCTTGGCCGCGAGTCTGCAGGGGGCGGAGTTGCACCAGCAGCTCTTGTGAGCTGCTGGTGCAATGCTGAATACGGAGAGTGTATTGCTCTCCGCATTCAGCGATGTCTGTCGGACCTGATTGGCCTCATAGGCTCAAACGGAGCCCGTTGCAAAACCTTAAGAAGAAGATTTAAACTCCAAGGAGGAGCATTAGATCTAAACACCGGCCAGATCCTAGTCAGAACCTTAACAAAAGACTGTACATCCGGAATCTCAGCGAGACTCTAGTGCAGTAAAACAGACAGGGCCAAAATCTGTCCCTTCAAGGAACTAGCTGAGAAGCCCTTCTCCAGTCCCTTCTGGAGAAAAGAAAGAATCCTGGCAATTTTTACTTTGTGCCAGGACAAACCACACTCTTCACACCAGAATAAGTAGGTCCTCCACACCTTATGATAGATGCAACGAGTAACCGGCTTATGAGCTTGAATGAGAGTATCAATAACACTCTCAGAAAACCCTCTCTTGACTAAGACTAAGCGTTCAATCTCCACGCAGTCAGCCTCAGCGAATCTAGGTTTTGATGAAGAAAGGGGCCTTGTTCCAGCAGATCCCTGCGACAAGGTAACCTCCAAGGAAGGAGATGATGACATCCCCACTAGATCCGCGAACCATATCCTTCGCGGCCATGATGGAGCAATCAGTATCTCTGACGACTGCTCCTGTAGGATTCGAGCCACCACTCAAGGATGGAGTGGTAATGGCAGGAAAAGAGAAATTAGATTGAACATCAAAGGCACCACTAATACATCTATTAGCTCCGCCTGAGGATCCCTGGACATCGACCCATATCTGGGTAGCTTGGTATTTAGATGGGACGCCATGAGATCTATCTCTGGCGTTCCTCACCTGTTGCATATTTCCGCAAACACTTTGGGATGGGGAGACCATTCCCCCAGATGAAAAAATTGTCTGCTGAGAAAATCCGCTTCCCAGATGTCCACATCTGGACTGTGGATCGCTGACAGCAAACAGTTGTGGGTCTCCGCCCACTCCAGAATCCGAGATACTTCCCTCATTGCTAGGGAGCTTCTCAATCCCCCCTGATGGTTGAAGTAAGCCACCTAGGATATATTGTCTGATTGGAATTCAGATAAATTGGGATGAACCCAGTAGGGACCAAGCCTTCAGAGCATTGAATAGTGCCTGAAGGTCTATAATGTTGAACAACGGAGGGAGCTCTCCTCCCGCGTCCACAGGCACTGTGCCTTCTTGGCATCCCAAACAGCTCCCCATCCTGACAGACTTGCGTCCGTCGTCACAGTCACCCAGAATGATCTTAAAAAAGGATGTACCTCGGAACAGGTGATCCGGACAGGGCCACCAAGAGAGCGATTCTCTCGACCGGTTGTCCAGAGAAATCTGTTGAGACAGATCCAAATGATCCACTGCCTCAGCATGCACAGTCGCAAAGGCCTGAGGTGGAACCACCTCCTATGACCCAGACAGAACAGAGATAAACTCCTCTCTGTAACTCAGTCAAGAGAAAGGAAATGGAAGCTTTGACCATTCCGGTCACATGGTGTCCAATGCAGGACCGTCCCTGCTATGAGAAAAAGTGTGCCAAGCTTTTAAGCTGCAGAACCTTCAAAGTGAAAATGAAACATGTATGTTCCATCTCAGACTATGAGCCCATAAACATCTCACACATAGCAGCACAAAATCAAATAAAGCATATATCAGTAAACCCAACTGTTCATAATCCCCCTCAGGAGATATTAACCCTTGATTCCATATAGATAAAAGGAGCCACACTGTGACCCTGTCTTCTATGCGTTTGCAATATGTGTAAAAATTTAAACAATCTTACCAGAATCTATGCCGTGGAACAGTGACACGGTCCTTCAAGTTTGACAGATTGTAGCAGCGCCTCTGACATGGACTTGAGTGAAGAAAGCAGGCAGCGAAACTCGTCAACGCTGATTGCTTAAGGAGCTGTTAATATGAGTCTGGATGGGCTCGCAGAAAGACTCTCCCTGCATTTCCAGACTCTAAATTTTGTCAATGCTCTCACTGAGAGGCTGACAAGACTACTTAAAACTCCAGTCCCATCTCGAAGAGTAATACCCTCCATAAGAGACTACCCTGAATCTTCTGACACTTTTCTACCATCCTCCTGTGACGAAAGGCAAAGAATGACTGGGGGATGAGGGAAGTGGGGGAGGTATTTAAGCCTTTGGCTGGGGTGTCTTTGTCTCCTCCTAGTAATGAATGCAGCTGTGGACTCTCCCTGTATTAAGAAGGAAATTGAAAATAGAAGAAAATTGGAAAGCTGTTTAAAATGTCATGCTCTATCAAATCCATTTTACAAGTTTAATTTTGACTTTACTTTCCCTTTAAGGGCCAAAATTAAACTTTACTGATTCAAATAGAATATATATGTTTAAATAATGTTCCAATTAATTGGGACATCCTAAAACATTTAATGTGAAAATGGCTTAATGTAGCTTAATGAGTAAAAAAGTGGCCAAATGTTAATCAATTGCTGCATAATTTTGCACAACCCAAGATTTCCACTATCCAAGCCTATCCTAGAAGTTTAATGGATTTTGGAATTCCACAAGGCAAATGAGTGACATTAAGCTTGTTTTTTGGGGAGCTTAATGTGGCTTAACGTACAAAATTGAACTTAGATGTTAACCAATTTCCACCAAACTTACCACAATACATTAATCTATGGATTCAAACATATTCTGAAAATGTCAGAACATTTGATAAAACATACCAAAAGTTATTCACATTTAACAATTTTTTTACAATCCTAAAACATTTAATGTGAGCAGCTTAATGTAAAAAGAGCTTAATGTACCAAAATTCACCTAAACATTGATCAATTGCCTTGAAACTTGGCAAAAACTCAGTTTGTCACTTTCCAAACCTATCCTAGAAGTTTCATGGTATTTGGTTTCCCACAAGGCAAATGAGTGACATTAAGCTTGTTTTTTGGGGAGCTTAATGTGGCTTAACGTACAAAATTGAACTTAGATCTTAACCAATTTCCCCCAAACTTCTCACAATATATTAATCTATCTATTCAAACATATTCTGAAAATTTCAGGAAATTTGATAAAACATACCAAAAGTTATTCGCATTTAACAATTTTTTTACAATCCTAAAACAATTAATGTGAGCAGCTTAATGTAAAAAGAGCTTAATGTACCAAAATTCACCAAAACTTCAATCAATTGCCTTGAAACTTGGCACAAACTCAGTTTTTCACTTTCCAAACCTATCCTAGAAGTTTCATGGATTTTGGTGTCCCACAAGGCAAATGAGTGACATTAAGCTTGTTTTTTGGGGAGCTTAATGTGGCTTAATGAGTAAAAAAGTGGCCAAATGTTAATCAATTGCTGCATAATTTAGCACAACCCAAGATTTACACTATCCAAGCCTATCCTAGAAGTTTCATGGATTTTGGAATTCCACAAGGGAAATGAGTGACATTAAGCTTGTTTTTTGGGGAGCTTAATATGGCTTAACGTACAAAATTGAACTTAGATGTTAACCAATTTCCACCAAACTTACCACAATACATTAATCTATCGATTCAAACATATTCTGAAAATGTCAGAACATTTGATAAAACATACCAAAAGTTATTCACATTTAACTATTTTTTTACAATCCTAAAACATTTAATGTGAGCAGCTTAATGTAAAAAGAGCATAATGTACCAAAATTCACCTAAACATCGATCAATTGCCTTGAAACTTGGCACAAACTCAGTTTGTCACTTTCCAAACCTATCCTAGAAGTTTCATGGTATTTGGTTTCCCACAAGGCAAATGAGTGACATTAAGCTTGTTTTTTGGGGAGCTTAATGTGGCTTAACGTACAAAATTGAACTTAGATCTTAACCAATTTCCCCCAAACTTCTCACAATATATTAATCTATCTATTCAAACATATTCTGAAAATTTCAGGAAATTTGATAAAACATACCAAAAGTTATTCGCATTTAACAATTTTTTTACAATCCTAAAACAATTAATGTGAGCAGCTTAATGTAAAAAACATAATTTATGCTTACCTGATAAATTCCTTTCTTCTGTTGTGTGATCAGTCCACGGGTCATTATTACTTCTGGGATATAACTCCTCCCCAACAGGAAATGCAAGAGGATTCACCCAGCAGAGCTGCATATAGCTCCTCCCCTCTACGTCAGTCCCAGTCATTCGACCAAGAATCAACGAGAAAGGAGTAACCAAGGGTGAAGTGGTGACTGGAGTATAATTTAAAAAATATTTACCTGCCTTAAAACAGGGCGGGCCGTGGACTGATCACACAACAGAAGAAAGGAATTTATCAGGTAAGCATAAATTATGTTTTCTTCTGTTATGTGTGATCAGTCCACGGGTCATCATTACTTCTGGGATACCAATACCAAAGCAAAAGTACACGGATGACGGGAGGGATAGGCAGGCTCATTATATAGAAGGAACCACTGCCTGAAGAACCTTTCTCCCAAAAATAGCCTCCGAAGAAGCAAAAGTGTCAAATTTGTAAAATTTGGAAAAAGTATGAAGCGAAGACCAAGTTGCAGCCTTGCAAATCTGTTCAACAGAGGCCTCATTCTTAAAGGCCCAAGTGGAAGCCACAGCTCTAGTGGAGTGAGCTGTAATTCTTTCAGGAGGCTGCTGTCCAGCAGTCTCATAGGCTAAACGTATTATGCTACGAAGCCAAAAAGAGAGAGAGGTAGCAGAGGCTTTTTGACCTCTCCTCTGACCAGAGTAAACGACAAACAAGGAAGAAGTTTGGCGAAAATCTTTAGTTGCCTGCAAGTAGAACTTGAGGGCACGAACTACATCCAGATTGTGTAGAAGACGTTCCTTCTTTGAAGAAGGATTTGGACACAAGGATGGTACAACAATCTCTTGATTGATGTTCCTGTTAGTGACTACCTTAGGTAAGAACCCAGGTTTAGTACGCAGAACTACCTTGTCTGAGTGAAAAATCAGATAAGGGGAATCACAATGTAAGGCTGATAACTCAGAGACTCTTCGAGCCGAGGAAATAGCCATTAAAAACAGGACTTTCCAAGATAACATTTTTATATCAATGGAATGAAGGGGTTCAAACGGAACACCCTGTAAAACGTTAAGAACTAAGTTTAAACTCCATGGTGGAGCAACAGCTTTAAATACAGGCTTGATCCTAGCTAAAGCCTGACAAAAGGACTGGACATCTGGATTTTCTGACAGACGTCTGTGTAACAAGATGGACAGAGCTGAAATCTGTCCCTTTAATGAACTAGCTGATAAACCCTTTTCTAAACCTTCTTGTAGAAAAGACAATATCCTAGCGATCCTAACCTTACTCCAGGAGTAACCTTTGGATTCGCACCAGTATAGGTATTTCCGCCATATTTTATGGTAAATCCTTCTGGTAACAGGCTTCCTAGCCTGAATCAGGGTATCAATAACCGACTCAGAAAAACCACGTTTTGATAAAATCAAGCGTTCAATTTCCAAGCAGTCAGCTTCAGAGAAGTTAGATTTTGATGTTTGAATGGACCCTGTATCAGAAGGTCCTGTCTTAGAGGTAGAGACCAAGGCGGACAGGATGACATGTCCACCAGATCTGCATACCAAGTCCTGCGTGGCCATGCAGGTGCTATTAGAATTACTGATGCTCTCTCCTGTTTGATTTTGGCAATCAATCGAGGAAGCAGCGGGAAGGGTGGAAACACATAAGCCATCCTGAAGTTCCAAGGTGCTGTCAAAGCATCTATCAGAACTGCTCCCGGATCCCTGGATCTGGACCCGTAGCGAGGAAGTTTGGCGTTCTGGCGAGACGCCATGAGATCTATCTCTGGTTTGCCCCAACGTCGAAGTATTTGGGCAAAGACCTCCGGATGAAGTTCCCACTCCCCCGGATGAAAAGTCTGGCGACTCAAGAAATCCGCCTCCCAGTTCTCCACTCCCGGGATGTGGATTGCTGACAGGTGGCAAGAGTGAGACTCTGCCCAGCGAATTATCTTTGATACTTCCATCATTGCTAGGGAGCTTCTTGTCCCTCCCTGATGGTTGATGTAAGCTACAGTCGTGATGTTGTCCGACTGAAACCTGATGAACCCCCGAGTTGTTAACTGGGGCCAAGCCAGAAGGGCATTGAGAACCGCTCTCAATTCCAGAATGTTTATTGGAAGGAGACTCTCCTCCTGATTCCATAGTCCCTGAGCCTTCAGAGAATTCCAGACAGCGCCCCAACCTAGTAGGCTGGCGTCTGTTGTTACAATTGTCCAGTCTGGCCTGCTGAATGGCATCCCCCTGGACAGGTGTGGCCGATAAAGCCACCATAGAAGAGAATTTCTGGTCTCTTGATTCAGATTCAGAGTAGGGGACAAATCTGAGTAATCCCCATTCCACTGACTTAGCATGCATAATTGCAGCGGTCTGAGGTGTAGGCGTGCAAAAGGTACTATGTCCATTGCCGCTACCATTAAGCCGATCACCTCCATGCATTGAGCTACTGACGGGTGTTGAATGGAATGAAGGACGCGGCATGCATTTTGAAGCTTTGTTAACCTGTCTTCTGTCAGGTAAATCTTCATTTCTACAGAATCTATAAGAGTCCCCAAGAATGGAACTCTTGTGAGAGGAAAAAGAGAACTCTTCTTTTCGTTCACTTTCCATCCATGCGACCTTAGAAATGCCAGAACCAACTCTGTATGAGACTTGGCAGTTTGAAAGCTTGAAGCTTGTATTAGAATGTCGTCTAGGTACGGAGCTACCGAAATCCCTCGCGGTCTTAGTACCGCTAGAAGGGCACCCAGAACCTTTGTGAAGATTCTTGGAGCCGTAGCCAGTCCGAATGGAAGAGCTACAAACTGGTAGTGCCTGTCTAAGAAGGCAAACCTTAGGTACCGGTGATGATCTTTGTGGATCGGTATGTGAAGGTAAGCATCCTTTAAATCCACTGTGGTCATGTACTGACCCTCTTGGATCATGGGTAAGATTGTCCGAATAGTTTCCATTTTGAACGATGGAACTCTTAGGAATTTGTTTAGAATCTTTAAATCTAAGATTGGCCTGAAAGTTCCCTCTTTTTTGGGAACCACAAACAGGTTTGAGTAGAACCCTTGTCCTTGTTCCGACCGCGGAACCGGATGGATCACTCCCATTAATAACAGATCTTGTACGCAGCGTAGAAACGCTTCTTTCTTTATCTGGTTTGTTGACAGCCTTGACAGATGAAATCTCCCTCTTGGGGGAGATAGTTTGAAGTCTAGAAGGTATCCCTGAGATATGATCTCTAGAGCCCAGGGATCCTGAACATCTCTTGCCCAGGCCTGGGCAAAGAGAGAGAGTCTGCCCCCCACTAGATCCGGTCCCGGATCGGGGGCTCTCGGTTCATGCTGTCTTTGGGGCAGCAGCAGGTTTCCTGGCCTGCTTGCTCTTGTTCCAGGACTGGTTAGGCTTCCAGCCTTGCCTGTAACGAGCAACAGCTCCTTCCTGTTTTGGTGCAGTGGAGGTTGATGCTGCTCCTGTTTTGAAATTCCGAAAGGGCCGAAAATTAGACTGTCTAGCCTTAGCTTTGGCTTTGTCTTGAGGTAGGGCGTGGCCCTTACCACCTGTAATGTCAGCGATAATTTCTTTCAAACCGGGCCCAAATAAAGACTGCCCCTTGAAAGGTATATTAAGTAATTTGGACTTAGAAGTCACATCAGCTGACCAGGATTTTAGCCACAGAGCCCTACGTGCCTGTATGGCGAATCCTGAGTTCTTAGCCGTAAGTTTAGTTAAATGTACTACGGCCTCCGAAATGAAAGAATTAGCTAGTTTAAGGACTCTAAGCCTGTCCGTAATGTCGTCTAGCGTAGATGAACTAAGGTTCTCTTCCAGCGACTCAATCCAAAATGCTGCCGCAGCCGTAATCGGCGCGATACATGCAAGGGGTTGTAATATAAAACCTTGTTGAACAAACATTTTCTTAAGGTAACCCTCTAACTTTTTATCCATTGGATCTGAAAAAGCACAGCTATCCTCCACCGGGATAGTGGTACGCTTAGCTAAAGTAGAAACTGCTCCCTCCACCTTGGGGACCGTCTGCCATAAGTCCCTAGTGGTGGCGTCTATTGGGAACATCTTTCTAAATATTGGAGGGGGTGAGAACGGCACACCGGGTCTATCCCACTCCTTAGTAACAATTTCAGTTAGTCTCTTAGGTATAGGAAAAACGTCAGTACTCGCCGGTACCGCAAAGTATTTATCCAACCTACACAGTTTCTCTGGTATTGCAACGGTGTTACAATCGTTAAGAGCTGCTAAGACCTCCCCTAGTAATACACGGAGGTTCTCCAATTTAAATTTAAAATTTGAAATATCTGAGTCCAATTTGTTTGGATCAGAACCGTCACCCACAGAATGAAGCTCTCCGTCCTCATGCTCTGCGAGCTGTGACGCAGTATCAGACATGGCCCTAGCATTGTCAGCGCACTCTGTTCTCACCCCAGAGTGATCACGCTTGCCTCTTAGTTCTGGTAATTTAGACAAAACTTCAGTCATAACAGTAGCCATATCTTGTAATGTTATCTGTAATGGCCGCCCAGATGTACTAGGCGCCATAATATCACGCACCTCCCGGGCGGGAGATGCAGGTACTGCCGCGTGAGGCGAGTTAGTCGGCATAACTCTCCCCTCGCTGTTTGGTGAAATTTGTTCACATTGTACAGATTGACTTTTATTTAAAGTAGCATCAATACAGTTAGTACATAAATTTCTATTGGGCTCCACCTTGGCATTGGAACAAATGACACAGATATCTTCCTCTGAGTCAGACATGTTTAACACACTAGCAAAAAACTTACAACTTGGTTATAATCTTTTTTAGCAAAAAAATACTGTGCCTCAAAGAGGTACTAAACGATTAAATAACAGTTGAAATAATGAACTGAAAAACAGTTATAGCATCAAACTTTAAAACAACACAACTCTTAGCAAAGGTTTGTTCCCATTAGTAAAATAACAATAATTAAATTTGACATAAAAAGTACAAAGCAACGTTTTTATGCACAGTCACTATAAGAATTCTCACAGCTCTGCTGAGAGAAGTTACCTCCCTTCAAAGAAGTTTGAAGACCCCTGAGATCTGTCAGAGATGAACCGGATCATGCAGGAAAAATAAAAGTGGCTGACTGGAATTTTTTGATGCGTAGTAAAGAGCGCCAAAAACGGCCCCTCCCTCTCCCACACAGCAGTGAAGAGAAACGAAACTGTCACAATTACAAGCAAAAAACTGCCAAGTGGAAAATAATGCCCAAATATCTATTCACACAGTACCTCAGCAATGTAAACGATTCTACATTCCAGCAAAAACGTTTAACATGATAAATAGTTATTAAAGTATTAGTGACCTTTAGCAGAGTAGTTCTGGTGAAATACCATCCCCAGAATACTGAAGTGTATACATACATGTCATTTTAACGGTATGGCAGGATTTTCTCATCAATTCCATTCAGAAAATAAAAACTGCTACATACCTCAATGCAGATTCATCTGCCCGCTGTCCCCTGATCTGAAGCCTTTACCTCCCTCAGATGGCCGAGAACAGCAATATGATCTTAACTACTCCGGTTAAAATCATAGTAAAAAACTCTGGCAGATTCTTCCTCAAACTCTGCCAGAGAAGTAATAACACGCTCCGGTGCTATTGTAAAATAACAAACTTTTGATTGTAGTCATAAAAACTAAGTATAATCACCATAGTCCTCTCACACATCCTATCTAGTCGTTGGGTGCAAGAGAATGACTGGGACTGACGTAGAGGGGAGGAGCTATATGCAGCTCTGCTGGGTGAATCCTCTTGCATTTCCTGTTGGGGAGGAGTTATATCCCAGAAGTAATGATGACCCGTGGACTGATCACACATAACAGAAGAAAGAGCTTAATGTACCAAAATTCACCAAAACTTCAATCTATTGCCTTGAAACTTGGCACAAACTCAGTTTTTCACTTTCTAAACCTATCCTAGAAGTTTCATGGATTTTGGTGTCCCACAAGGCAAATGAGTGACATTAAGCTTGCTTTTTGGGGAGCTTAATGTGGCTTAACGTACAAAATTGAACTTAGATGTTAACCAATTTCCCCCAAACGTCCCACAATACATTCATTAATCTATCTATTCAAACATATTCTAAAATTTTCAGGACATTTGATAAAACATACGAAAAGTTATTTACATTTAACAGTTTTTTTACAATCGTAAAACATATGGGGGCTTATTTATCAAAGCGTCAATCTCGGTGCGTTCACAGGCGTCAATATGCTCGCCAGACATTGCTGCCGCGGATCCACATACAATGCTCTTATTTGTAAAAAAAAACACGTGCGTCAAGTATGGTGCGATGAGCATCGGACTGTTGTTAACTAACAGTCATCAATGTTGCAGTTATTCAGGTTTTTCCTGAGAGAAGCGCTCAACCTGAGAACGAACAATAGCATAATAGCTTGTTCTATGGCTAGTTACCACCCAAGAAGCAGCCTCTTTTTGCCCAACATGTGCCTTTCACAGAGAAGAACTTTCCTGAAGCATATCAGTCTGATCCTGACTTCACAGTACAGCCCAGCCCCGAAATACCAGGCAATCCCTCTCTGAACGAGAGATACAGCAAAACCCCAGACGTACGTTTCGGCCTATTGTGGGCCTCGTCAGTGAGGTGCAGACATATCCCTCTAGGCACACTGAGTAACGGGTCCATGTCTGGATTCCTGCATCACACATAGGGAGACTTCCCTAAGTGTCATAATTTGTATATATATATATATATATATATATATATATATATATATATATATATATATATATATATATATATATATGTGTGAGTGTGTGTGTTATGTCAGAAATCTTTTGCAAACATATTTACATGTCCCTAAATTCCTTTTTTTGTTCTAAACAATGTTGTCTTTCATGTCTCTGTGTCAGTGACGTGCACTCATAAGAGGCAGGTGAGGCAGTGCCTCCCCTGGCCAATGTTGGAATTACAGCCTTTTTTCTAAATTTAAAAAAAAAAAAAAAAAAAAATGCTTTTTTTTTTTCCATTTTTTTTTCATATTAAAAGGTGACCCCCCCTACCCCTGCACCAAATTCAGTATTTATTGCAATTTTATTGTTTTAAAAAAATAACATAATATTAAGTTACTACATTCATATTGTGCAAGAAGGTAGAGGCCAGCTATCCTTCCATTGCGCAATATGAATGTAATTCTCTGTTATGTTATGGGCTGCTTTAGAGACTGCCACCCAGTGGGGAATAATAGCTAATGCAGCAGTCTCTATTGCAGCCCATAACTGCTCCCACCGGAGGCTAGCCTCGGGAGCCCTGCCTGCCCGCCCCTCAGCCAATCAGACATCAGTATGTCTGAGTCTCTAGGCTGAGTTGCCGGGCGGGAAATAGATGCGCAGCCGCATGTGAGTGCTCTGCTCTGCTCTGAGAGTGAGTCAACTGTCAGCCCAGGAGTAGAAGTGGACGTGGAGTCAGTCAGTGGACAGGACGTCAGGACTCAGAAGAGGACACTAGGAGCCGAACAGAGGAGCGTGCACTAGCCACTGAGGTAAGTGACAGATGGTCATGGTGGGTCCGGTCAGCTCAGCAGTCAGATTCAGCACGGCCACACCTGCTCCTGCTGCAATACACTTTTTTATTAGGATCATCATGATCTCTCCTCCTGGTCTGGGGCACTCCATGATTGTTAAGCAAGATGTGTTTACAATTTCATTCACTTCAGTAAATTATGTGATGATCGTGATTTTTTCCTGATCTAAGGGACTTAGGGTGAAGAATCAATTGCATGCCATTTCCAATAGAGCAAATAGTTTTAAAGTTTAACACTACTTGCTCTATGGAAACGCTAATGATTCTTCACCTTCAGTCCCTTTGATCAGGAAAAAATCACGATCATCACATAATTTACTGTAGTGAATGAAATTGTAAACACATCTTGCTTAACAATCATGGAGTGCCCCAGACCAGGAGGAGAGATCATGATGATCCTAATAAAAAGTGTATTGCAGCAGGAGCAGGTGTGGCCGTGCTGAATCTGACTGCTGAGCTGAGGGTGTGTAATTGTGTAGCTGCTGCAATAGGCACAAAATACACTGCAGTATCTCCCTTCAGCCTTCTCCTGTAACTTAAAAGTATAGAGAATCCTGCACAATATTTGCATTGTATGCAGGTTGCAGGGCTAGCTGAGCTCTGTGTGTTATGCTGCCAGCGTTCTCCTCTAAACAGTGTAGCACACAGAGACGATCAGCTTCTATGATCTGTCTGTCTTAGTGCTATCTTTTCTCCTAGCAATAACGTTATGCTGCCTGCTTTCCACAAATAACTTATAGCAGTGCAGGTTAAAGGTTAGTTCCTCCCTCATTCTCCCAGGGCTCTTCCATAACAGACTTGAGAAGTGAGCTAACTTACAAGGTTAGTAAATGTAAGGCTTTTAGAACTTAAAGACTGTGTGAGTTTCTTAGTTTAGAATAACTACTTTTAGTCAGAGCTAGAAATAACTGTTGTGAGCACCCAGTACAATAAGCTTAATTACAGTTGGTCTCATACCCCATATGTTATCAGGAAATAGTTTGCCTTACTGTTTAGTATTAGCATGAGTAGTATTAGTGTTTCTAAAGTTTGTATTTTAATGAATTATTTTAAATTTACCCTGATAAGTGGAAGGGAGGGGGCAGAATATCCTATTTTTCCATAACAGAAAACACATCTGGGTATACACTGTTTTTCTTCATCATTAACACTTTATTTTTTTGTTTTTACCAATCAAATTGAGTCCCTTTTTTAGACTAATGTGGTAGTAACTGGTTCTGTTTTCATTTTTCCAGTAATAAAGTTAATGTTTACTGGCTAATCACTAAGTCATTGTCATGTAATTAATTTATATGAGATAACTATCCCATTGGTATTTGCAGATTTGTTTCTTCTTAAAAAGTCCCAAATATAATGTCAGTGGCATCATTTGTATGTTGTACACAAATGGTGTCTCACTGGCATAAACAAAATGTATATAAATATATATAATATATAATGTATATAAATAGGAGAATGATGGGGACTGTTTAATATACATTGTTATATGTGCTTAGTTTGCTCATGAGGGAGTTTTCCAACTATTAAATAAACTCCATATAATAAATGGCATGGGAATTATTTCTAACTGGAAAGCTCTTTATTATTAGTGAAACAAGGCGAGTATTTTTGATTTAGTAAAAATGAATACATACTATGTGAAAGAAATCTGTCTGTGTATGAAGCTCAACAGTTTCTTTTTTATACAGCAATTGTATTATTATAATTCTATATTATATAATGTGTGTGTGAGACTTTGTGTGAGAGAGGCAGCATGTGAGTCTGTGTCAGTGTGAGTGTGTGAGAAAAGAGAATGTGAGAGACTGCATGAGAGAGAGTGTGTGTGAGACTTTGTGTGAGAGAGGCAGCATGTGAGTCTGTGTCAGTGTGAGTGTGTAAGAAAAGAGAATGTGAGAGACTGCATGAGAGAGAGTGTGTGTGAGACTTTGTGTGAGAGAGGCAGCATGTGAGTCTGTGTCAGTGTGAGTGTGTGAGAAAAGAGAATGTGAGAGACTGCATGAGAGAGAGTGTGTGAGAGACTGTGTGATAGAGGCAGCATGTGAGTCTGTGTCAGTGTGAGTGTGTGAGAAAAGAGAATGTGAGAGACTGCATGAGAGAGAGTGTGTGAGAGACTGTGTGATAGAGGCAGCATGTGAGTCTGTGTCAGTGTGAGTGTGTGAGAAAAGAGAATGTGAGAGACTGCATGAGAGAGAGTGTGTGAGAGACTGTGTGATAGAGACAGCATGTGAGTCTGTGTCAGTGTGAGTGTGTGAGAAAAGAGAATGTGAGAGACTGCATGAGAGAGAGTGTGTGAGAGACTGTGTGATAGAGACAGCATGTGAGTCTGTGTCAGTGTGAGTGTGTAAGAAAAGAGAATGTGAGAGACTGCATGAGAGAGAGTGTGTGAGACTGTGTGATAGAGGCAGCATGTGAGTCTGTGTCAGTGTGAGTGTGTGAGAAGAGAATGTGAGAGACTGCATGAGAGAGAGTGTGTGAGAGACTGTGTGAGAGAGGCAGCATGTGAGTCTGTGTCAGTGTGAGTGTGTGAGAAAAGAGAATGTGAGAGACTGCATGAGAGAGAGTGTGTGAGAGACTGTGTGATAGAGGCAGCATGTGAGTCTGTGTCAGTGTGAGTGTGTGAGAAAAGAGAATGTGAGAGACTGCATGAGAGAGAGTGTGTGAGAGACTGTGTGATAGAGGCAGCATGTGAGTCTGTGTCAGTGTGAGTGTGTGAGAAAAGAGAATGTGAGAGACTGCATGAGAGTGAGTGTGTGAGAGACTGTGTGATAGAGGCAGCATGTGAGTCTGTGTCAGTGTGAGTGTGTGAGAAAAGAGAATGTGAGAGACTGCATGAGAGTGAGTGTGTGAGAGACTGTGTGATAGAGGCAGCATGTGAGTCTGTGTCAGTGTGAGTGTGTGAGAAAAGAGAATGTGAGAGACTGCATGAGAGAGAGTGTGTGAGAGACTGTGTGATAGAGGCAGCATGTGAGTCTGTGTCAGTGTGAGTGTGTGAGAAAAGAGAATGTGAGAGACAGCATGAGAGAGAGTGTTTGAGAGACTGTGTGATAGAGGCAGCATGTGAGTCTGTGTCAGTGTGAGTGTGTGAGAAAAGAGAATGTGAGAGACTGCATGAGAGAGAGTGTGTGAGAGACTGTGTGATAGAGGCAGCATGTGAGTCTGTGTCAGTGTGAGTGTGTAAGAAAAGAGAATGTGAGAGACTGCATGAGAGAGAGTGTGTGAGAGACTGTGTGATAGAGGAAGCATGTGAGTCTGTGTCAGTGTGAGTGTGTGAGAAAAGAGAATGTGAGAGAATGCACGAGAGAGAGTGTGTGAGAGACTGTGTGATAGAGGCAGCATGTGAGTCTGTGTCAGTGTGAGTGTGTGAGAAAAGAGAATGTGAGAGACTGCATGAGAGAGAGTGTGTGAGAGACTGTGTGATAGAGGCAGCATGTGAGTCTGTGTCAGTGTGAGTGTGTGAGAAAAGAGAATGTGAGAGAATGCACGAGAGAGAGTGTGTGAGAGACTGTGTGATAGAGGCAGCATGTGAGTCTGTGTCAGTGTGAGTGTGTGAGAAAAGAGAATGTGAGAGAATGCACGAGAGAGAGTGTGTGAGAGACTGTGTGATAGAGGCAGCATGTGAGTCTGTGTCAGTGTGAGTGTGTGAGAAAAGAGAATGTGAGAGAATGCACGAGAGAGAGTGTGTGAGAGACTGTGTGATAGAGGCAGCATGTGAGTCTGTGTCAGTGTGAGTGTGTGAGAAAAGAGAATGTGAGAGACTGCATGAGAGAGAGTGTGTGAGAGACTGTGTGATAGAGGCAGCATGTGAGTCTGTGTCAGTGTGAGTGTGTGAGAAAAGAGAATGTGAGAGAATGCACGAGAGAGAGTGTGTGAGAGACTGTGTGATAGAGGCAGCATGTGAGTCTGTGTCAGTGTGAGTGTGTGAGAAAAGAGAATGTGAGAGACTGCATGAGGGAAAGTGTGTGAGAGACTTTGTATGAAAGAGAGGGAAAAGGAATACCTGAGAGAGAGGGAGAGTGTTAGAAAGTTGAGGAAAGGGGGAGAGAAACAGTGTGAGAGAGTGTAGGAGAATCTAAGAGAGAGGAGGAGAGAGACAGGTGGAGGGTTTGAGAGTTCTTCCTTTTCATGTAATTAAGATCTTTAAATTCAGTAATTTCTATCTCTCTGACCTTGAAATTCAACCTGCTGGCTTTTTGAGGCTAACCCAGCTATATAGCTGTCTTTGATTTGCTATAATTGACAGAAACTACAATTAAAGACAGATATGTAGCATGGTTATCCCCGAAAAAGCCACTGGGGTGCATTGCAATTTCTGAGAGTAGGAAATTACATATTTTCTGGGCTAAATTACATGCATAGGGAGCAAAATAAAAAAATGAAAATATCTTTGCATGTAATTTAGCTCTGCAAATTCAGTAATTTCTAACTATTAGACCTTAAAATGCACACTGCAGCTTTTTCAAGGCTAACCCTGATACATAACTAACTTTAAATTGTTTTAATTAGCACAAACTATAATTAAAAACATGTATGTATTAGTATTAGCCTTGAAGAAGCCAGCACAGTGTATTTTAAGGTCTGACAGTAATACATTTATTTAGCTCCCTTGATGTGTAATTTAGCTCTGCCTCTGCACATTTAGTAAATTCTAACTCTCAGAATTCCACTCTACTGGCTTTTTTTAAGAATAACTCTGCTACATAGATGTCTTTAATGTGCTTGAATTTACAGAAACTACAATTAAAGACAGTCATGTAGCATGGTTAGCCTTGAACAGCCAGCAGGTTGAATTTTAAGGTATTAGAGTTAGAAATCACCACATTTGCAGAGCTAAATCCTGCCATCATGAGGCAAATCAATTATAACGGCTCACTGTGTGCACTGTCACCCTTTCTAAATCTACTCTGTATATAATAATTTAATAAACAGTTTAATAAATTAATATGTACAGGCTAAGAGTTAGTCTAGTGACAGTGAAAGTTGAAAGTAACAAGGCTGTTATAAGACTACTTAATGACAGTGGAAGGTTTAAGGAAACAAAAACACAAAAATATTTATAATAATAATAATAAACACATTTCCTTAAGTAAGCGCTAAAATGCCCAAACAGCAGTATTTTAATTGGGAAAATTCAGGTGTACTTATATTAATGCCAACTACAGACTTTGCTGCTGCCCAGCATATATAGTAGTGTGTTTTATAATGTGAGAGGCTCAGCTGTTCCGAGGTGCATAAATATTAGTGCCAATTACAGTCCTTGCTGCTCAGTATAAGGCTTTATCGGGTTCATATATATGTTTCTCGGGTGTATCGTAGCGACTGCCTCACCAGTCTCTGAACTCACTGCACGTCACTGCTCTGTGTTTATTTATACCAATATATGTATATTATGATCTTGACACTTTGATAATTACGGCAGATTCCATTTGCATCAGATATGACGTGAGATTCTAGTGGATTCCATCTTATTATCAGTTGAAGCTTTGATAAATTGGCCCCTAAATGTTTTAGGATTGTAAAAAAATGGTTTAATGTAAATAACTTTTGGTATATTTTATCAAATATCCTGAAATTTTCAGAATATGTTTGAATAGATAGATTAATGTATTGTGAGCAGTTTGGGGGAAATTGGTTAACATCTAAGTTCAATTTTGTACGTTAAGCCACATTAAGCTCCACCAAAAAAACAAGCTTAATGTCACTCATTTGCCTTGTGGGACACCAAAATCCATGAAACTTCTAGGATAGGTTCGGAAAGTGAAAAACTGAGTTTGTGCCAAGTTTCAAGGCAATTGGTTGAAGTTTTGGAGAATTTTGGTACATTAAGCTCTTTTTGCATTAAGCTGCTCACATTAAATGTTTTAGGATTGTAAAAAATTTGTTTAATGCGAATAACTTTTGGTATGTTTTATCAAATTTCCTGAAATTTTCAGAATATGTTTGAATAGATAGATTAATATATTGTGAGAAGTTTGGGGGAAATTGGTTAAGATCTAAGTTCAATTTTGTACGTTAAGCCACATTAAGCTCCCCAAAAAACAAGCTTAATGTCACTCATTTGCCTTGTGGGAAACCAAATACCATGAAACTTCTAGGATAGGTTTGGAAAGTGACAGACTGAGTTTGTGCCAAGTTTCAAGGCAATTGATCGATGTTTAGGTGAATTTTGGTACATTAAGCTCTTTTTACATTAAGCTGCTCACATTAAATGTTTTAGGATTGTAAAAAAATTGTTAAATGTGAATAACTTTTGGTATGTTTTATCAAATGTTCTGAAATTTTCAGAATATGTTTGAATCCATAGATTAATGTATTGTGGTAAGTTTGGTGGAAATTGGTTAACATCTAAGTTCAATTTTGTACGTTAAGCCACATTAAGCTCCCTAAAAAACAAGCTTAATGTCACTCATTTGCCTTGTGGAATTCCAAAATCCATGAAACTTCTAGGATAGGCTTGGATAGTGAAAATCTTGGGTTGTGCAAAATTATGTAGCAATTGATTAACATTTGGCCACTTTTTTACTCATTAAGCTACATTAAGCCATTTTCATATTAAATGTTTTAGGATGTCCCAATTAATTTCACGTGTCCAGAGCACTATATGGCAGCAGTGTTTGTAGCAATATTATACAAGTAGCCTACAGAGGGAGCTTTAGCCTCAGCAGGCAGTGCTGAGTGACAGCAGGAAACATCTTGTCTCAGTGACAACCCCGGCACTAACTGATCATTAGCACAAAATTCTCCCACCATCCCAGTGCTCTGACATGAACACCAATCTCTATCACTTCCACACAAAGCTGTCTCACAAGCACACACATCTTTACCTTCACCCACACATGCACTAATCCCATATGCAAACCTAGGATTTTAATCTAATGTCTCTCCTCACTTGCTATAGGTGCCCATAGCTTGCCTAAACCCCAAGCCTGGCTGATTATTTCTCCCTTCCCTTGATATTTCTCTATATTTTGCTCTCCCTTTCCTGCTGTAAAAATAATATCTTCAGTAGACAGACAATAAATACAGCTCAGAAACAGACCCCCTGACTAACTAAATCTCAGTGAAATTGGCTGATCACTGATGGCAGCATAGAATCATGTGACACACACACACACACACACACACATATATATATATACAGTATAGTTTCGCTACACTACACGGCCTGCAAGTGTATACATTTTGTTTTTTTACAGTCTCCTCTGGCATGTGAGGAGTTAAATTAAGCTGTCTTCAATGCAATTACAGTAAGCCACAAGACAGCACAAAACAGAGAACCTGGTAACCAAGCTAGTGACTCACTGTGTGGGCAGCGTTCAATTTATGATAAAAAAAAAAAAGAAATGACTCAAATTCACATAAAAATCATTATCAAGAACCTCAGAAACACTGGCCTAACTGTGTATTATCTTGCCTAAAGTAGCATCTCTTGGTCCCTTTCTGTGAGGATATAGAAGTCTTACATCTTTCTCGCATTCTTCGGGCTGGGTCAAACTGCGCCAGTTCTTTCTCCACATAGTAAAGCACCTTCATGGAATCTCTCTCTTTATCAGCTTGGATTCTGTACCCTTTGCGCACGGCTGAAAGTGAAGAAACATTTTATCAATTGAAACCAATAACCGAAGAACTTAATTGCTTTTTATTTTTAGCAACACCTGAGCAATATATATTTAACATAATAAATATGTACCATATGACGATGCCTGGAGGCATAAATTAGCGTAAAACTGATAATTCAATAAGGACAGTACAATCCCTTTCTTATGCACCAATGACAAAGGTAACTAGAACCAACAGAGGCCCTAGTTGGTTGTACATTCATATGAATCTACCGGATATCACTAAAAATGCGTGACTGTATTACGGTAACTATAATATCCCTCGCTTGATATTATTGCTTGCATATACTGATTATATTTCTGACTATGCATTTGCATATTTTGTATCAAGAATGCTGTGCTGCATTCAATTCAGTAGTTAATTCCCGCTAAATGGAGGCTGGTCACGTCAAAGCATTATTTTACCACCGATATTGTCATCGGGTTTGGTGAGAAAGAGTAAAACTGTAACCATGTAATGAAAGTTGCAGACTGATTCATTGGCCTGTGCTTTGATTAACTGCCATCTTTAGACAATATTTTACCCTGGCTAGGCTAGGAAAGCAGATTCAACTACTGTTTCAGTCACAAGGCAAATGCCGCTTAGCTTGCCAAAGTCTAAATTGTGCTTGGGAGATTCTGGGGCGTAAGTGGAAACCGCCCAACAATAACCGTCCTTGGGCCTCACTAATAGGCCAGATTTTCAGGATATCTGAACTGTAGCACAGGTGAAATATTCAGCTGATTAGTAAATGTCATTAAGCTACTCTCAGCCAAGGTAATCCTGAAAATCTGGCTTGTTAGGGAGGACTGAGGACGGGTTTGAAAATCCCTGAACAAATGCATGATGGTACTCCAGGGTATAAAATGAATTAGAATGAATTTGAGACTGTAACAGACCTCTGTTTTCAAGATTTTTTAAATATAACATATAAGTATAAGTTATATTCTATATCGTGAAGTGTTGACTAATTTGTTGTATCATGTAAATTTAATTTAGTAACCAGGTCTGCTTCAAACCCTGGTATACCTGAATGTACATTATATTTATGGCTTTTATTTGTATAATATTCTACTAGAGGATGTAGAGGATGGATCCCTAAACTTTTTATTATGCATGGTGGCATTTTGTTTTACTTATTATGGAGCCATTTTTATTGCCCTAACTTATTTCAACCTACCTTGTAAATGCTGGTGAGAGAATTATCTATGGTGGTCAGTGGCTGAAAATTCTCCTGGATACAAATAAGTAAGATATCCAATCTCATATCACTTTAGATATGCAGTAAGGACCCATGCCTCTCCACTTGGCAAAAACAATTAGGAGGTGGATTAGTAGAAACATTTTTAATTAAAGTCTTAAGGAGCCTATTGCAAAGGCTATTTGACCCCTTCAAATTTATGTAAATCAATGTTGAGGATAGGTTGTGGTTACGGTTAACATCAATGGGGTGACAGGTGAGCTTTAATAGGGTAACTTGGTTGTGGTAAAGGGTTATTTGAGATGAAAGGAATAAAATCTGGGCAATTAGTGTTATTAGTGTTAGAAGATATCAAGGTAAGGGTTAAAAATGATGAAGGGATTGGGTGAGCAATAGAGGAGGTTAATTATGGTATGTGGTTCTTTTTGAAACTCTGCATTGAGTTGTAAGCATACATTTTGTTTTCTTTTATAAGGTGGTCAAAGTCCACAATCCATTACGCATGAGAACTAAAACACAAGATGTGGAGTCCATGAGTAATGTTGAGCGGGACAAAATGTTTTTGAAAAAGGGAGGTACCTATTTTACCGACACTGCTGCCTGGAGAACTTTCCTACCAAGGAGCGCTTCCAAATATGCAAAAAAAACATCAAAATTGTAGAATTTAGAAAAAGTGTGGAAGGATGAACATGTTGTTGCCTTCCAAATTTGGAAAGTTCAGGATGTAGAGCCATATCTGGAAGAGTAGGCTGTAATGCATATTGGAGTAGGCTTATCTGCTTCCAAGTAAGCTTTGTGGATCAGAAGCTTTAACCAAGAATCTAAATAAACAGCTGAGGCCTTTTGGCCTTTATGTATACTGGAGAAATTAATCAATCAATTAGAAGATTGCCTAAAATCTTAATTAACTTGAAGGTAACATTTTTTAAGGCTCATACTACATCCAAATTATGGAGAAGACTATTCTTGGGCCCCTATTTAACAAAGGTCTGTCAGCGCGGATCAGGTCCGAAAGATTTTACTGAATGCGGAGAGCAATACACTCTCCGTATTCAGCATTGCACTAGCAGCTCTTGTGAGCTGCTGGTGCAACGCCGCCCCCTGCAAATTTGTGGACAATCGGCCGCTAGCAGGGGGTGTCAATCAACCCGATCGTACTCGATCAGGTTGAATTGCGGCGATATCCGTCCGCCTCCTCAGAGCAGGTGGACAGGTTATGGAGCAGCGGTCTTTAGACCGTTGCTTCATAACTGGTGTTTCTGGTGAGCCTGCAGGCTCGCCAGAAACACGGGCGGTCAAGCTCCATCCGGAGCTTGATAAATGGGCCCCTTAGACTCTTGATGATTAGGAAAAGAGAAGGGACTACAATCTCTTGAGTGATACTATCAGAAGAAACAACCTTTGGAAAGAAATAAAAAAATATTCTAAATACATCTTGGTGGAACATAAGATAAGGAATGTCATAGGTTGATAACTCTGAAAATCTTCTAGCTGATGACAATACTAGAAGAAACAAAACTTTCTAATAAAGATACCAGATGACTATTGAATATATTGATTCAAAGAAAGGAACAGCAACATTCTAAAAAACAATTTATAGTCTATCACTGAGACATAAGCTTAATCACAGGATGGATCCTAACTGAGGCCTGAACAAAATTCTGAATGTTAGGTAGTTTTGCAATGTTTTTGTGAAATATTACAAACAGAGCTGAAAGTTGGTCTTTAAATGAGTTTGCAGATAAACTCTTATTCAAAAAGCTTCCTATAAAAAAATTAGGAATCCTAGGAATTTTAATGCCAACTGAACCCAATCTTCTCACACCCCAATAGAAAAACACTTCAAAATCTTGTGATATCATTTTCTATCAATGTGCTTTCTAGCTTGAATTAAGGTTTCTAAAATCTTATCTGAAAAAACTCCATGTTCAGGATAATCTCCAAGCCTTCAAATTGATAGACTTGAGATCTTGATGAAAGAAAAAGTCTGGAGAGAGAAAAATGTCACTTGGAAAAAGAGGTCATGGTAGACTACAGGATATTAGAATCAGATTCACAAACCAAGTTCTGCGTGGTCAAGCTGAAGCAATCATAAGAACAGATTATTGCTCATGAATGATTTGAGATATAACTCTGGGCATTATAACAATTGGAGGAAAATTAAAGCCAGTTGAAAAGACAATGGGGATGATAGATCATCCACTGACTCTAATTGAGGATCTCTGTATTTTGTCAAATATCTTGAAAGTTTGAAAATCAAACGAGAAGCCATTAGAACTAACTGAAAGACCCCAATGTTCTACTATCGGATTTAACACTTCCTGATGTAGAGAGCAGTCAATGTATGAAGGGATTGCTTCCCAATTATTTAAACCTGGGATATAAATTGCAGAAATCGAGCAAAGATTCTTATCTGCCCAAGATAATATATGGGAGACCTCTGTCACTGAAGAATAGAGAGATCCTCCCTGAAGATAGATATAACCCACAGCCATGACATTGAACCATTGAAAGCGAAAATAAGACTCCTCCTACAGAAGAGTTCAGCTTTGGAGAGCCCTGAAGATTGCACAGAACTCTTACACATTTAATGGAAAGCTAAAATCCTTAAAATGACACAAAACCCCATTTTTAAATTTTCTTTAGATAGAGCATGCAATTTTAAGCAACTTTATAATTTACTCCTATTTATTATTATAATTACTTAATTTACTTTGTTCTCTTACTATCTTTATTTTAAAAAGCAGGAATGTAAACATAGGAGCCGGACCATTTTTGGTTCAGAACCCTGGGTAGCGCTTACTGATTGGCTGATTGGTGGCTACAATTCCTGATTATTGTTAAGAACATATGAAGAAAACAAAAAACACCCCAAAAGAAATGGACTGGTGATCTGTTCACCACAAAAGAGAACGTCCTCTGAGAAAGAGGATAGTAATCCTATGCACCATGGACTCAACATGCAAAGATGAAGAGGTCTCATGTAAAACTGAGTAATAGGAATACAGTTTGACACTGTAATCATCAGAACGAGTTCCAGATCCCGAATGCATTGAAAGAAGGCTTGAGCCTTTACAGGATTCTTTTGAATGTTGGACAGAAAAAACTTCCTCTGAAAGGCCCTGACTTGAATCATTTTCTGAATCCCTGGGAAATAACATTTTTTTACACCCATGGATCTCAAATGGACTGAACTCAGACCTTTTGAAAAAAAGGTGTAATCTGCCCCTACCAGAAGAAGATCCGGATCAGGTGCTAAGTAGCTGAGAACTTCTTTGACTGCTTAGACTTGATCCAATTGAAAAAGGACTTCAGATAAATAGGTTATTTCTGGGAATTTTAAGGATTTTGAAATGGCCTCAAATTAAAAACCTTCACATAAATCCATGCAATGCACTTATTAGAATAGGGGACTTTGTTCTGAAACACACGACCCACTGCCAATATGTGGACTGCATGTATAAACATATTATCTCCTGCCAGTGGCATCAAGCTGCAGACTAGCATACCTCCTAACATTTTTTGGAGACTTTCAGGGACTGGTAGTTGAGGAATACGTGTGGAAGATGGCCAAAAAGGTTTTGTAGGTGGGGCTGTGACCTGAGGGGTGTGTTGTAGTCTGGCTGTGTCATGAGAATGGGTGCGTGGGCTATAGGTGGAGACAGGCCGTCTTGGTTAAATAAAAGCTGAAAAAGGGACAGTGGGGCAGAGCTCCCAACCTGTGACAATCTGGCAATATACCTGTCAAACAAGGCTTATATTTGAGGAAAACATAATTTATGTAAGAACTTACCTGATAAATTTATTTCTTTCATATTAGCAAGAGTCCATGAGCTAGTGACGTATGGGATATACATTCCTACCAGGAGGGGCAAAGTTTCCCAAACCTTAAAATGCCTATAAATACACCCCTCACCACACCCACAATTCAGTTTAACGAATAGCCAAGAAGTGGGGTGATAAGAAAAGAGCGAAAGCATAAAAAAATAAGGAATTGGAATAATTGTGCTTTATACAAAAAAATCATAACCACCACAAAAAGGGTGGGCCTCATGGACTCTTGCTAATATGAAAGAAATGAATTTATCAGGTAAGTTCTTACATAAATTATGTTTTCTTTCATGTAATTAGCAAGAGTCCATGAGCTAGTGATGTATGGGATAGCAGATACCCAAGATGTGGAACTTCCACGCAAGAGTCACTAGAGAGGGAGGGATAAAATAAAGACAGCCAATTCCGCTGAAAAAATAATCCACAACCCAAATCAAAAAAACTAAAATTATAAGCAGAAGAATCAAACTGAAACAGCTGCCTGAAGTACTTTTCTACCAAAAACTGCTTCAGAAGAAGAGAAAACATCAAAATGGTAGAATTTAGTAAAAGTATGCAAAGAAGACCAAGTTGCTGTTTTGCAAATCTGATCAACAGAAGCTTCATTCCTAAAAGCCCAGGAAGTAGAAACTGACCTAGTAGAATGAGCCTTAATCCTTTGAGGCGGGGACTTACCCGACTCTACATAAGCATGATGAATCAAAGACTTTAACCAAGAAGCCAAAGAAATGGCAGAAGCATTCTGACCTTTCCTGGAACCAGAAAAGATAACAAATAAACTAGAAGTCTTTCTGAAACCTTTAGTAGCTTCAACATAATATTTCAAAGCTCTTACTACATCCAAAGAATGTAAAGATCTCTCCAGAGAATTCTTAGGATTAGGACACAATGAAGGGACAACAATTTCTCTACTAATGTTGTTAGAATTCACAACTTTAGGTAAAAATTTAAATGAAGTCCGCAACACCGCCTTATCCTGATGAAAAATCAGAAAAGGAGATTCACAAGAAAGAGCAGATAACTCAGAAACTCTTCTAGCAGAAGAGATGGCCAAAAGGAACAAAACTTTCCAAGAAAGTAATTTAATATCCAGAGAATGCATAGGTTCAAACGGAGGAGCCTGTAAAGCCCTCAGAACCAAATTAAGACTCCAAGGAGGAGAGATTGACTTAATGACAGGCTTGATACAAACCAAAGCCTGTACAAAACAATGAATATCCGGATGATTAGCAATCTTTCTGTGAAAAAGAACAGAAAGAGCAGAGATTTGTCCTTTTAAGGAACTTGCAGACAAACCCTTATCCAAACCATCCTGAAGAAACTGTAAAATTCTAGGAATTCTAAAAGAATGCCAAGAGAATTTATGAGAAGAACACCAAGAAATGTAAGTCTTCCAGACTCGGTAATAAATCTTCCTAGACACAGATTTACGAGCCTGTAACATAGTATTAATCACTGAGTCAGAGAAACCTCTATGACTAAGTATCAAGCGTTCAATCTCCATACCTTCAAATTTAATAATTTGAGATCCTGATGGAAAAATAGGCCTTGAGATAGAAGGTCTGGCCTTAACGGAAGTGTCCAAGGTTGGCAACTGGCCATCCGAACAAGATCCGCATACCAAAACCTGTGAGGCCATGCTGGAGCCACCAGCAGTACAAACGAATGCTCCATTAGGATTTTGGAAATCACTTTTGGAAGAACTAGAGGCGGAAAGATATAAGCAGGTTGATAATTCCAAGGAAGCGACAACGCGTCCACTGCTTCCGCCTGAGGATCCCTGGATCTGGACAGATACCTGGGAAGTTTCTTGTTAAGATGAGAGGCCATCAGATCTATTTCTGGAAGTCCCCAGATTTGAACAATCTGAAGAAATACCTCTGAGTGAAGAGACCATTCGCCCGGATGTAGCGTCTGGCGTCTGAGATAATCAGCTTCCCAATTGTCTATACCTGGGATGTGAACCGCAGAGATTAGACAGGAGCTGGATTCCGCCCATACAAGTATCCGAGATACTTCTTTCATAGCCTGAGGACTGTGAGTCCCTCCTTGATGATTGACATATGCCACGGTTGTGACATTGTCTGTCTGAAAACAAATAAACGATTCTCTCTTCAGAAGAGGCCAGAACTGAAGAGCTCTGAAAATCGCACGGAGTTCCAAAATGTTGATTGGTAATCTCGCCTCCTGAGATTCCCAAACCCCCTGCGCTGTCAGAGATCCCCATACAGCTCCCCAACCTGAAAGACTCGCATCTGTTGAGATCACAGTCCAGGTTGGACGAACAAAAGAGGCCCCTTGAATTAAACGATGGTGATCCAACCACCAAGTCAGAGAAGATCGAACATTGGAATTTAAGGATAATAATTGTGATATCTTTGTATAATCCCTGCACCATTGGTTCAGCATACAAAGCTGAAGAGGTCTCATGTGAAAACAAGCAAAAGGGATCGCGTCCGATGCAGCAGTCATGAGACCTAGAATTTCCATGCACAAAGCTACCGAAGGGAACGATTGAGACTGAAGGTTTCGACAAGCTGAAACCAATTTCAGACGTCTCTTTTCTGTTAGAGACAAAGTCATGGACACTGAATCTATTTGGAAACCTAAAAAGGTTACCCTTGTCTGAGGAATCAAGGAACTCTTTGGTAAATTGATCCTCCAACCATGTCTTTGAAGAAACAACACAAGTTGATTCGTATGAGATTCTGCAGAATGTAAAGACTGAGCAAGTACCAAGATATCGTCCAAATAAGGAAATACCACAATACCCTGTTCTCTGATTACAGAGAGAAGGGCATCGAGAACCTTTGAAAAGATCCTTGGAGCTGTTGCTAGGCCAAACGGAAGAGCAACAAACTGGTAATGCTTGTCTAGAAAAGAGAATCTCAGGAACTGATAGTGATCTGGATGAATTGGAATATGAAAATATGCATCCTGTAAGTCTATTGTAGACATATAATGCCCTTGCTGAACAAAAGGCAGAAAAGTCCTTATAGTCACCATTTTGAATGTTGGTATCCTTACCTAACGATTCAATATTTTAGATCCAGAACTGGTCTGAAGGAATTCTCCTTCTTTGGTACAATGAACAGATTTGAGTAAAACCCCAGACCCCGTTCCAGAACTGGAACTGGCACAATTACCCCAGCCGACTCTAGGTCTGAAACACATTTCAGAAACGCTTGAGCCTTTACTGGGTTTACTGGAATGCGTGAGAGAAAAAATCTTCTCACAGGCGGCCTTACCTTGAAACCTATTCTGTACCCTTGTGAAACAATGTTCTGAATCCAAAGACTGTGAATCGAATTGATCCAAACATCTTTGAAAAATCGTAACCTGCCCCCTACCAGCTGTGCTGGAATTAGGGCCTCACCTTCATGCGGATTTAGGAGCTGGTTTTGACTTTCTAAAAGGCTTGGATTTATTCCAGACTGGAGAAGGTTTCCAAACGGAAACTGTTCCTTTAGGGGAAGGGTCAGGCTTCTGTTCCTTATTCTGACGAAAGGAACGAAAACGATTAGCAGCCCTATATTTACCTTTAGATTTTTTGTCCTGAGGCAAAAAGGCTCCCTTCCCCCCAGTAACAGTTGAAATTATTGAATCCAACTGTGAACCAAATAATTTATTACCTTGGAAAGAAAGAGAAAGCAACGTTGACTTAGAAGTCATATCTGCATTCCAAGATTTAAGCCATAAAGCTCTTCTAGCTAAAATAGCTACAGACATATACCTGACATCAATTCTAATGATATCAAAAATGGCATCACAAACAAAGTTATTAGCATGTTGAAGAAGTTTAACAATGCTATAAGCATTATGGTCTGACACTTGTTGCACTAAAGCCTCCAACCAGAAAGTGGAAGCTGCAGCAACATCAGCCAAAGAAATAGCAGGTCTAAGAAGATTACCTGAACATAAATAAGCCTTCCTTAGAAAGGATTCAAGCTTCCTATCTAAAGGATCCTTAAAAGAAGTACTATCTGCCGTAGGAATAGTAGTACGTTTAGCAAGAGTAGAGATAGCCCCATCAACTAAATTTTTTCCCAAAACTCTAATCTATCAGATGGCAAAGGGTACAATTTCTTAAAGCTTGGTGAAGGAGTAAATGAAGTACCCAGACTATTCCATTTCCTAGAAATTACTTCTGGAATAGCACCAGGAACTGGAAAAACCTCTGGAATAACTACATGAGGTTTAAAAACTGAATTTAAATGCTTATTAGATTTAATATCAAGAGGACTAGACTCCTCCATATCTAATGCAATCAACACTTCTTTAAGTAAAGAACGAATAAACTCCATCTTAAACAAATATGAAGATTTATCAGTGTCAATATCTGAGGCAGAATCTTCTGAACCAGATAGATCCTCATCAGAAATAGATAAGTCAGAATGATGGCGGTCATTTAAAAATTCATCTGAAATATGAGAAGTTTTAAAAGACCTTTTACGTTTACTGGAAGGAGGAATAACAGACAGAGCCTTCCGAATAGAATTAGAAACAAATTCTCTTACATTAACAGGAACATCCTGAACATTAGATGTTGAAGGAACAACAACAGGTAATGGATTATTACTAATGGAGACATTATCTGCGTTAGAAAGTTTATCATGACAACTAACACAAACTACAGCCGGAGGAACAGTTACCAAAAGTTTACAACAAATGCACTTAGCTTTGGTAGAACCAACATCAGGCAGCGTCTTTCCAGAAGTAGATTCTGATCCAGGGTCAGGTTGTGACATCTTACAATATGTAATAGAAAAAACAACATATAAAGCAAAATTATCAAATTCCTTAAATGACAGTTTCAGGAATGGGAAAAAATGCAAAACAAACAAGCCTCTAGCAATCAGAAGCAACAAAAAAGTGAGACTGAAATAATGTGAAAAAAACTGGCGCCAAGTATGACGCCCACATTTTTTGGCGCAAAAAAACGTCTGTAACACACATGCGTCAAAAAATGACGCAACCACGTGAAAACTTCCGACAAAAAAGGTTGTGCCAAAAATGACGCAAAAAATTGAAGCATTTTCAGCACCCACGAGCCTAACAGCCGGCAAAGAAAAAAGTCAAATTGAAATTTTTAAGGTAAGAAAAAATATTTATTCATATGCATTTTCCCAAAAAAAAGAAAGTGACAGTCTGAAAGAAGGAATACTGATTATCCTGAATCATGGCAAATATAAGTTTAAAACATATATTTAGAACTTTACATATAAAGTGCCCAACCATAGCTTAGAGTGTCATAAATAAAATAAGACTTACTTACCCTAAGACACTCATCTACATATAGTAGATAGCCAAACCAGTACTGAAACGAGAATCAGTAGAGGTAATGGTATATAAGAGTATATAGCGTCGATCTGAAAAGGGAGGTAGGAGAAGAAATCTCTACAACCGATAACAGAGAACCTATGAAATAGATCCCCTAGAGGAAGACCATGGTATTCAAATAGGCAATACTCTCTTCACATCCCTCTGACATTCACTGCACTCTGAGAGGAAAACCGGGCTTCAGCCTGCTGCGAAGCGCATATCAACGTAGAATCTAGCACAAACTTACTTCACCACCTCCATGAGAGGCAAAGTTTGTAAAACTGAATTGTGGGTGTGGTGAGGGGTGTATTTATAGGCATTTTAAGGTTTGGGAAACTTTGCCCCTCCTGGTAGGAATGTATATCCCATACGTCACTAGCTCATGGACTCTTGCTAATTACATGAAAGAAATGTGGGTTTATGTGGCCTAACATTATTGGTAAAGGGTTGCTTGCATGGTTTTTTTTCTTGAAATAAGTTTTGATGCATTTTTAAAGAAGCATTCTTGCAAAACTCCAAACTGCTTGGCACTGGAAAAGGCTTTGATTTTGGAATATTTGTATCGTTTAAATGAGACGGTTTGGAACCAAGTGTAAACAACAATTTCTTATCTCATTTAGGCAATATTTACTTGTCATAATACAGCTTATACATGCAACCTAAAGGTAGTTCTGTATAATTTTTGTATACAAAGTATCATCAGAAATATAGTACAGCACTGTAATCAGAAAGGTAATTGTTGTTTTGAATAAATATATAATATTACTTCCATTTTAGAACAAAAAAAAACAAAGACATAGGCAGAGAAGTTTGTGACTTACATACGGGAACAAATAGTAATTTTTGATAATTTTATTTAAAAAAAATAATAATTAAGAAGTTTGGATTTCAGAATAAGTTTGGATTTTGGAATTCCAGATTTGGGAATATTTATCTCTATTGCAAAATGCTTCTAATTGAATTAAAAAAGTATTACTGTACATTTTAAAAGTGACTTGTAATGTTCCTTTTCAGGCAAATATTACCAACAAAGAATGAACAATATCGTCTAAATCCAAAAATGTATGAAGGTCGGCAGAATGTTCACTTTTAGTAAGAATTTATCTCTTTATTCTTTAAAAGTGGTTGGTGACAGCACGCCATATTGTAGAGATTGTCTGACGCATTTCATTCCTCAGAGAACCATGTTGTTGTTGTGAATAGCAAATTACTAATGCATAAAAACTTGTGGTGCAAACAATTGCACATATTTATTTAGGCAATTGTATTACTACTCATTCTTGTCCACAGAAAATTGTGCAAGCCGCGTGGCATTATGAAGTAGCCAATTGGCATTATGAAGTAGCCGGGTGGGGGCAGCGTAATATTTTCTAATATGATATAATTTTCTGCTATCCAAAGCACAAATTAATTGCATAATTTAACATAAATGTATTTAATGATAATTTGTGCAATCAAAATTTAACATCTTTTAATTTTAGCTAATTTTAGCCTAATGTTGGACCCGCTAAAAAGGTCCTGGGGAGAACACTCACTACCGGTTCTGGGAAATATGTGTAATGACACAACAAGCTCTTGATCTACTGGTCAGCACTTGGGATCATGTACAAACAAAAAAACATAATTTATGCTTACCTGATAAATTCCTTTCTCCTGTAGTGTAGTCAGTCCACGGGTCATCCATTACTTATGGGATATTAACTCCTCCCCAACAGGAAGTGCAAGAGGATCACCCAAGCAGAGCTGCTATATAGCTCCTCCCCTCTACGTCACACCCAGTCATTCGACCGAAAACCAAACGAGAAAGGAGAAACTATAGGGTGCAGTGGTGACTGGAGTATAATTTAAAATTTAGACCTGCCATAAAAAACAGGGCGGGCCGTGGACTGACTACACTACAGGAGAAAGGAATTTATCAGGTAAGCATAAATTATGTTTTCTCCTGTTAAGTGTAGTCAGTCCACGGGTCATCCATTACTTATGGGATACCAATACCAAAGCTAAAGTACACGGATGACGGGAGGGACAGGCAGGATCTTTATACGGAAGGAACCACTGCCTGAAGAACCTTTCTCCCAAAAACAGCCTCCGAAGAAGCAAAAGTGTCAAATTTGTAAAATTTGGAAAAAGTATGAAGAGAAGACCAAGTTGCAGCCTTGCAAATCTGTTCAACAGAGGCCTCATTCTTAAAGGCCCAAGTGGAAGCCACAGCTCTAGTAGAATGAGCTGTAATCCTTTCAGGAGGTTGCTGTCCAGCAGTCTCATAGGCTAAACGTATTATGCTACGAAGCCAAAAAGAGAGAGAGGTAGCAGATGCTTTTTGACCTCTCCTCTGTCCAGAATAAACGACAAACAGGGAAGAAGTTTGGCGAAAATCTTTAGTTGCCTGTAAATAAAATTTCAGGGCACGGACAACGTCTAGATTGTGCAGAAGTCGTTCCTTCTTTGAAGAAGGGTTAGGGCACAATGATGGAACAACAATCTCTTGATTGATATTCTTGTTAGTGACTACCTTAGGTAAGAACCCAGGTTTAGTACGCAGAACTACCTTATCTGAATGAAAAATCAGATAAGGAGAATCACAATGTAAGGCTGACAACTCAGAGACTCTACGAGCCGAGGAAATAGCCATTAAAAACAGAACTTTCCAAGATAACAGCTTGATATCAATGGAATGAAGGGGTTCAAACGGAACACCCTGTAAAACGTTAAGAACTAAGTTTAAGCTCCACGGTGGAGCTACAGTCTTAAACACAGGCTTAATCCTAGCCAAAGCCTGACAAAAAGCCTGAACGTCTGGAACTTCTGACAGACGTTTGTGTAAAAGGATGGACAGAGCTGAGATCTGTCCCTTTAAAGAACTTGCAGATAAACCCTTTTCTAAACCATCTTGTAGAAAAGACAATATCCTAGGAATCCTAACCTTACTCCATGAGTAACTCTTGGATTCGCACCAGTGTAAGTATTTACGCCATATCTTATGGTAAATTTTCCTGGTAACAGGTTTCCTAGCCTGTATTAAGGTATCAATTACTGACTCCGAAAATCCACGCTTTGATAAAATCAAGCGTTCAATTTCCATGCAGTCAGCTTCAGAGAAATTAGATTTTGATGTTTGAAAGGACCCTGAATTAGAAGGTCCTGTCTCAGAGGCAGAGACCAAGGTGGACAGGATTACATGTCCACTAGATCTGCATACCAGGTCCTGCGTGGCCACGCAGGCGCTATTAGAATCACTGATGCTTTCTCCTGTTTGATCCTGGCAATAAAACGAGGAAGCATCGGGAAGGGTGGAAACACATAAGCCATCCTGAAGGTCCAAGGTGCTGTCAAAGCATCTATCAGGACCGCTCCCGGGTCCCTGGACCTGGACCCGTAACAAGGAAGCTTGGCGTTCTGGCGAGACGCCATGAGATCCATATCTGGTTTGCCCCAACGTCAAAGTATTTGGGCAAAGACCTCCGGATGAAGTTCCCACTCCCCCGGATGGAAAGTCTGGCGACTTAGGAAATCCGCCTCCCAGTTCTCCACGCCTGGGATGTGGATCGCTGACAGGTGGCAAGAGTGAGACTCTGCCCAGCGAATTATCTTTGATACTTCCATCATCGCTAGGGAACTCCTTGTCCCTCCCTGATGGTTGATGTAAGCCACAGTCGTGATGTTGTCCGATTGAAACCTGATGAACCTCAGAGTTGCTAACTGAGACCAAGCCAGAAGGGCATTGACAACTGCTCTCAATTCCAGAATGTTTATTGGAAGGAGACTCTCCTCTTGAGTCCATGATCCCTGAGCCTTCAGGGAATTCCAGACAGCGCCCCAACCTAGTAGGCTGGCGTCTGTTGTTACAATTGTCCAGTCTGGTCTGCTGAAGGGCATCCCCCTGGACAGATGTGGCCAAGAAAGCCACCATAGAAGAGAATCTCTGGTCTCTTGATCCAGATTCAGCATAGGGGACAAATCTGAGTAATCCCCATTCCACTGACTTAGCATGCACAATTGCAGCGGTCTGAGATGCAGGCGTGCAAAAGGAACTATGTCCATTGCCGCTACCATTAAGCCGATTACCTCCATGCATTGAGCCACTGACGGGTGTTGAATGGAATGAAGGACACGGCAAGCATTTAGAAGTTTTGTTAACCTGTCCTCTGTCAGGTAAATTTTCATTTCTACAGAATCTATAAGAGTCCCCAAGAAGGGAACTCTTGTGAGTGGTAAGAGAGAACTCTTCTCCTCGTTCACTTTCCACCCATGCGACCTTAGAAATGCCAGTACTAACTCTGTATGAGACTTGGCAGTTTGGAAGCTTGACGCTTGTATCAGAATGTTGTCTAGGTACGGAGCTACCGAAATTCCTCGCGGTCTTAGTACCGCCAGAAGAGAGCCCAGAACCTTTGTAAAGATTCTTGGAGCCGTAGCCAACCCGAAGGGAAGAGCTACAAACTGGTAATGCCTATCTAGGAAGGCAAACCTTAGATACCGGTAATGTTCTTTGTGAATCGGTATGTGAAGATAGGCATCCTTTAAATCCACTGTGGTCATGTACTGACCTCTTTGGATCATGGGTAAGATTGTCCGAATAGTTTCCATTTTGAACGATGGAACTCTTAGGAATTTGTTTAGGATCTTTAAATCCAATATTGGTCTGAAGGTTCCCTCTTTTTTGGGAACCACAAACAGATTTGAGTAAAACCCTTGTCCGTGTTCCGACCGCGGAACTGGGCGGATCACTCCCATTAGTAAAAGGTCTTGTACACAGCGTAGAAACGCCTCTTTCTTTATCTGGTTTGTTGACAACCTTGAAAGGTGAAATCTCCCTTGTGGAGGAGAAGCTTTGAAGTCGAGAAGATATCCCTGAGATATGATCTCCAACGCCCAGGGATCCTGGACATCTCTTGCCCAAGCCTGGGCGAAGAGAGAGAGTCTGCCCCTCACTAGATCCGTTTCCGGATCGGGGGCCCTCACTTCATGCTGTCTTAGGGGCAGCAGCAGGTTTTCTGGCCTGCTTGCCCTTGTTCCAGGTCTGGTTAGGTTTCCAGCCTTGTCTGTAGCGAGCAACAGCTCCTTCCTGTTTTGGAGCAGAGGAAGTTGATGCTGCTCCTGCCTTGAAGTTACGAAAGGCACGAAAATTAGACTGTCTAGCCCTTGGTTTGGCTCTGTCTTGAGGCAGGGCATGGCCTTTACCTCCCGTAATATCAGCGATAATTTCTTTCAAACCGGGCCCGAATAATGTCTGCCCCTTGAAAGGCATGTTCAGTAATTTAGATTTAGAAGTTACATCAGCTGACCAGGATTTTAGCCACAGCGCTCTGCGCGCCTGAATGGCGAATCCGGAATTCTTAGCCGTAAGTTTAGTTAAATGTACTACGGCATCAGAAATAAATGAATTAGCTAGCTTAAGGGTTTTAAGCTTGTGTGTAATCTCATCTAATGGAGCTGAGTCAAGGGTCTCTTCCAGAGACTCAAACCAAAATGCTGCCGCAGCCGTGACAGGCGCAATGCATGCAAGGGGTTGCAATATAAAACCTTGTTGAACAAACATTTTCTTAAGGTAACCCTCTAACTTTTTATCCATTGGATCTGAAAAGGCACAGCTATCCTCCACCGGGATAGTGGTACGCTTAGCTAAAGTAGAAACTGCTCCCTCCACCTTAGGGACCGTTTGCCATAAGTCCCGTGTGGTGGCGTCTATTGGAAACATTTTTCTGAATATAGGAGGGGGTGAGAAAGGCACACCGGGTCTATCCCACTCCTTAGTAACAATTTCAGTAAGTCTCTTAGGTATAGGAAAAAACGTCAGTACTCGTCGGTACCGCAAAATATTTATCCAACCTACACATTTTCTCTGGGATTGCAACTGTGTTACAATCATTTAGAGCCGCTAACACCTCCCCTAGTAATACACGGAGGTTTTCCAGCTTAAACTTAAAATTAGAAATGTCTGAATCCAGTTTATTTGGATCAGATCCATCACCCGCAGAATGAAGCTCTCCGTCCTCATGTTCTGTGACACAGTATCAGACATGGCCCTAGCATTATCAGCGCACTCTGTTCTCACTCCAGAGTGATCTCGTTTACCCCTAAGTTCTGGCAATTTAGACAAAACTTCAGTCATAACATTAGCCATGTCTTGTAAAGTGATTTGTAATGGCCGCCCTGATGTACTTGGCGTTACAATATCACGCACCTCCTGAGCGGGAGATGCAGGTACTGATACGTGAGGCAAGTTAGTCGGCATAACTTCCCCCTCGTTGTCTGGTGAATGTTGCTTAACATGTACAGATTGGCTTTTATTTAAAGTAGCATCAATGCAATTAGTACATAAATTTCTATTGGGCTCCACCTTGGCTTTTGAACATATTGCACAAAGAGATTCTTCTGTGTCAGACATGTTTAAACAAACTAGCAATTAGACTAGCAAGCTTGGAAATACTTTTCAACTGAATTTACAAGCAATATGCAAAACGTTACTGTGCCTTTAAGAAGCACACAAAAACTGTCACAGTTGAATAACAATGAACCGGATTAGTTATAGAAACCAAATTTTCACAGTAAATGTATAAATTTAGCAAAGGATTGCACTCATTAGCAATGGATGATTAACCCTTAATATCAGAAAAAACGGATAACAATTGAAAATATAAGTGTTTTTATCACAGTCAAAGCACAGTCTCACAGGTCTGCTGTGAGTGATTACCTCCCTCAAAACTAGTTTTGAAGACCCCTGAGCTCTGTAGAGACGTCCTGGATCATGCAGGGAGAAGAAGGCAGACTGTGACTGAATTTCTAATGCGTAGTAAAAGCGCCAAAATAGGCCCCTCCCACTCACAATACAACAGTGAGGGAAGCTCAGTAAACTGTTTTAATTCAAAACAAACGACAGCCATGTGGAAAATAACGCCCAAAACAATTTTTCACCAAGTACCTCAGATAATTAAACGATTTAACATGCCAGCAAACGTTTAAAATCAAATTTATGAAATGTCATTAAAAGCCTGCTGCTAGTCGCTCACACTGCAAGTTAGGCTAAAAGTTATATGCATACAGTATTTTCCCAGTGAAGTGCCATTCCCCAGAAATACTTAAGTGTAAACATACATACATATCAGCCTGATACCAGTTGCTACTACTGCATTTAAGGCTGTACTTACATTATATCGGTATTAGCAGTATTTTCTCAGTCAATTCCATTCCTTAGAAAATAATATACTGCAACATACCTCTTTGCAGGTGAACCTGCCCGCTGTCCCCTGTTCTGAAGTTACCTCACTCCTCAGAATGGCCGAGAACAGCAAATGGATCTTAGTTACGTCCGCTAAGATCATACACAAAACTCAGGTAGATTCTTCTTCAAATGCTGCCTGAGAAGAAAACAACACACTCCGGTGCCGTTTAAAATAACAAACTTTTGATTGAAGATATAAAAACTAAGTTTAATCACCACAGTCCTCTCACACATCCTATCTATTAGTTGGGTGCAAGAGAATGACTGGGTGTGACGTAGAGGGGAGGAGCTATATAGCAGCTCTGCTTGGGTGATCCTCTTGCACTTCCTGTTGGGGAGGAGTTAATATCCCATAAGTAATGGATGACCCGTGGACTGACTACACTTAACAGGAGAAAATGCAGATAAGAATGATGTCCAGAGAAATAGGAAAATGGTAAAAATGTATTTGGCCTCTTGGTCCAAAAAATGTCAAGGCTCCTGGCAACGAAAGTGGTAAGAAGGGGGGAAAAATCCTAGGCTGCTTATAAATGAATAGCATTGTGAAACAGTAATTAGATATGAGGCTATGTGAGATAATCTAGACATAAAATTAAAATAACTTTTTTTAGGTAAAACTGTTGGTAATAAAAAAATAAATAAAAGGCATCAACACTGTTAGATGGTAAAATGACATTGTAGTTAAACTGACACATACATAAGTGCATCTCAGTTTTGCACAGAAGCAATACACATGAATTAGCAAATGGGTCTTCTTGAAGAGACACGAACAGTCAACATTTAACTTTCATTATTCAGATGGAGCAGCAATTTTAAACAACTTTCCATTTACTTCTATTATCAATCTTTTTATATGCACACTTTATGCGGCACCAGCTTCTACAGAACATGGGCAAGAAGAGTTCAGAGTGTATACATATATGAGTTTGTAATTGGCTGATAGCTGTGACATGATACAGTTGACAGGGAAATGAAGCAATCTTTAATGATTTTGCATTGTCCTTTTATTGTGCATTTGTGGATTATACAATTCTACTGTATCCAATGGCCCTTTAAGGCCTTTACTATTTCAGTCAAGCTTTTACTCTGCATGGGTGCACAAGAAGCATATGTACTGTACATATACACATCTGCTCAGAAAGATGGTGGTGGCTTTTAAAGGGACATGAAACACACATTTTTTTCTTTCATGATAAAACGTGTAAATTTAAACAGCTTTCCAATCTATAATTTTTCCAATTTAGCTTTGAGTAGTGCATTGCTGCTTCTTAACCAAAGGATACCAAGAGAATGAAGCACATTAGATAATACAAGTAAACTGGAAAGTTGTTTAAAATTGTATTCTCTCTGAGTCATGAAAGAATTTAAGTTTCATGTACCTTTAACATATTGTCAAATGAAATAAACCATCAACTTGATAAACCCCACTATCAGCTCTATGCACATATGCTCTGCAGGTATGCAGCGTAAAACCCATCACAGGAACAGTGACAGCTTTATACAGAAGCACTATTGCTAATACATGTGGTGTACTGAAAAAAAGGATCTGTATAAAATTAGAAAGCTATTATGCGCTTTAGTTTTGACATATCCCTTTAATTAGCTTTCCAAGGACAAAGAGAACATCAAGGTTAGGGCATTTTTCAGTATATGCTGTGCCTGCAGCCTTCTCTAACAACCACAGGGTTAATAAAGACTAGAAAACCAAATTACCATTCTGCCCTCCTAATGAGTCGCTTTGTACCAGAGGCGGCACATGTTGTTTTTCCATTAACATCGGAGCTGGAACCGGGGCCACAGGAATGGTGGAGATGTAATATGGAGGGCAGGCGGTGGGCACCGGAGGGGGGTATCCTGATTTCGCAGCCTTGCCTGCTTCATATACTGTGAAAAAACAAATGAAGCAGAATAAAAAATAAAAGATAAGGAATATTTTCAGTTGCTTTCTCTAATTACATGTGAATAATTAGCAATAAGAATACTTGTTATTTATATACATTGTGTATGTTGCATTGTACACTCTCAGGCTGCATTGCTTTACAGTAATTCACTGTTCCCTTTCACGTGAGAGAAGTTGTCATGTTTTATGCCCAGCAACAGAGATTGGTATTCTGACAATATTGTAATGTATCGCGTTATATCGACAATATCATTATAATATGGAAAGGGGAAGTGCAAGTAGCAGATTAATTCTTTAATTTCATCAATGCCAATGCCTGCCACGGGTCCTTCCCATCCGAGTCGAGGACAGCCATATTGATTTTTTTAGATCTCACCCTGTTTTGTAATCCAGATACCAAGTTAGTGGCCGTTAACAATTTCAGAAAATCTACTGACAGCAATGGATTTTTAAATGCACATAGCGGCCATTTATACAGCTGGAAAGCAAATGTCCGTTGGGGCAGTTTCAGTGTATACGTAGAAACTGCACTATAAATATAGATTTCAACAACGAGGCCAATATTCTAGAGAAGAAATTTATCCAAAAAGGTTCAATGAAGATTTGGTTGAAAAAGCAAGGAGTAAGAGTTTTTCAACTCCGAGGGAACTTCTTCTTAAACCTTCAAATATGACTAAAAGAAAGGAAGATGTCACATTCATTACCACCTTTAGTGTAGGAGCAAATAACATTAAATCAGCCCTATCCAAACACTGGGATGTTCTAAAATTAGACCCAGTTTTATGTAAAGGGTTAGGGGAGAGACCAGATGTCATTTTCAAAAGAAACCAAAATTTGAAAAACATCTTGGCACAAGATTAGATGGGACTGTGTCCATGTGGCTTAGTCTTAATGATGGTTTATACAAATGTGGCCATCTAAATTGCTGTTTATTGCCCGAACATTAAAACAGGTGACACAGTCCACAATTGGGACAAATCACAGCAATTCAAAATTAATTGTAGGGCCACTTTTAATACCACCTATGCTGTCTATGTGCTAATATGAAGTTGTAGTTTAATTTATGTAGGAAGAACAAAAAGAAAGGTCAAAAGGAGAATTTATGAGCATATAAACAATATAGAAAAGGGTTTTTACCAAACTTTTACCTAGATCACAAGTTTTGCGCTAAACAGGGTTTGAAACGAACTCAACAAAAGTTGCGTTATTTCACCCTCCACATCGCTGCCATTACGAGTTTCTGAAAAGCCTCCTTTTGTGTGTGCAAAATGGTGGCGTTACGCTCCATACTGCACAAAAGCCAAGGGCTGCTTTGATGTGCTTGTGTACGCTTTCCTCCATAGACATCAATGGGGAGAGAGTGTTAGAAAAAACCTAACACCTGAAGTGTGGAATGGCGATTGCCGTAATGCAACCCCATTAATGTCTATGGGGAAATCAATCGGCTCTGCTCCACGCTGCGCCGCGCTGCCAGGATGAAGATAGAAGATGCCCCCAGGATGGATGAAGACCTCGCCGCCTTGATGAAGACCTCGCCGCCTGGATTGAGATGGATGTCCGGACTTCAGAAACCATGAGTAGATCTTCTGGGGTTAGTGTTAGTTTTTTTTGGGTGGGTTCTTTTTTTATAGATTAGGGCTTTGGGCTTTGAAAAAAGAGCAATGCAAAAGGGTGAAATGCCCTTTTAAGGGCAATGCCCATACAAATGCCCCTTTAGGGGAAATGGATAGCTTAGTTTTTTTTAGCGTTAGGTTTTTTATTTTGGGGGGTTGGTTGGGTGCTGGGTTTTACTGTTGTATTTTTTTACAGGTAAAAGAGCTGATTTCTTTAGGGCAATGCCCTACAAAAGGCCCTTTTAAGGGCTATTGGTAGTTTATTGTAGGCTAGGGGGTGTTTTTATTTTGGGGGGCTTTTTTATTTTTATAGGGCTATTAGATTAGGCGTAATTTGTGTAGTTTTTATTTTTGATAATTTTGTTTATTTTTTGTAATCTTAGTGTTTTTCATTTTTCATGATTTTAGTGTTAATTATTTTTAGTAAACTTAGATTTTTAAAATTTTTGGTAGGATTTGTTTTTTTTAAGTTGTAATTTAGAATTTTATTTCTTTTCGAAGTGTTAGGTTTTTGCAAATTTGTAATTTAGATATTTTAATTGGTAGTATTTTTTATTTTATTAGATTAGTTATGTTAGGTTAAAGGGACAGTCTAGGCCAAAATAAACTTCCATGATTCAGATAGAGCATGTAATTTTAAACAATTTTCCAATTTACTTTTATCACCAATTTTGCTTTGTTCTCTTGGTATTCTTAGTTGAAAGCTTAACCTAGGAGGTTCATATGCTAATTTCTAAGACCTTGAAGGCCACCTCTTTTCAGAATGCATTTTAACAGTTTTTCACCACTAGAGAGTGTTAGTTCATGTATTTCATATAGATAACACTGTACTCATGCACGTGAAGTTATCTGGGAGCAGGCACTGATTGGCAAAACTGCAAATCTGTCAAAAGAACTGAAATAAAGGGGCAGTTTGCAGAGGCTTAGATACAAGATAATCACAGAGGTTAAAAGTATATTAATATAACTGTGTTGGTTATGCAAAACTGGGGAATGGGTAATAAATAGGGATGGGCGAATGTTTCTAAAAATTCGAAATTTAAAACGAATTTTGATACATTTGTTCGTTCGAATCGAATTTCGAATGTTTATATAACATTCTAACATTCTATTTTCTAATTTTCGTTTTCGAATTTTTCAATAAAATTCGAAAATATTCGTTCGAATAATAGAATGTTTAGCTATGTATTCATTCAATTTCGAAATGTAATATTCAAATTTGAATGTGATATTCGAATTCGAATGTCACATTCAAATTTGAAATAGTATTTCTAGTCTAATACTATGTTTTAAATGTGATATTCGATTTGAATGTGATATTCGATTCGAATGTGACATTTGAATTCAAAATAGTATTTCTAGTCTAATACTGTGTTTTATAAATGTAATCGAATTCGAATGTGACATTCGATTCGAATGTGAAATTTGATTCGAATGTGACATTCGAAATAGTGTTTCTAGTATACAATTGTGTTTTAGAAATGTAATATTCAAATTCGAATGTGATATTCGAATGTAACATTTGAATTCGAATGTGACTTTCGAAAACTGTAAATAACATTCGAAAATCGAATTTTTAAGAATATTCGTTCTTATCAACATTCTATTATGTAAATCGAATTTCTACAATAACATTCGTTCTAACATTCGAATTCGGATATAAACACATTCGCCCATCCCTAGTAATAAAGGGATTATCATCTTTTAAAACAATAAAAATTCTGGTGTAGACAGTCCCTTTAATTTAGTTTAATGTTAGGTTTATTTTTATTTCACAGGTAAGTTTTTATTTATTTTAATAGAGTTATATTGTAATTTTAATTTAAAGTTAGGGGGGTGTTAGGTTTAGGGGTTAATAGGTTTATTTAGCGGCGGAGATGTGGGAGGTCGGAGGTTTAGGGGTTAATAACTTTATTTAGTGGCGGCGATGTCGGGGAGCGGCGGAATAGGGGTTAATATATTTAAATAGTGGGTGGGTGGCAGATTAGGGGTTAATAACTTTATTGAATAGTTGCGATGTGGGTGGGCGGCAGATTAGGGGTTAATAGGTTTAATTTAGCTTTAGCAATGCAGGAGGGTGGTGGTTTAGGCGTTAATAGGTCGTTTATAGGTGTTAGTGTACTTTGTAACAGTTTAGTAATGAGTTTTGTGAAACATTTTTGTTACACAAAATCCATAACTACTGCTTTCTGATGGCAGTATTGATCGTGTCAGAATAGGCTGTAACACAAGCTTTTTAGCCTCAACGCACAACCTGTAATACCGGCGCTATGGAAATCCCATGCAAAAACTTAATCTTTTTGAGTGCGGGATTGATGTTGCGTTACAGGCTAAAATGCTTGCGACTCCCAATAGTGTGTTACTGCTTTTACGCGTTAAAAGCCGCAACACAAAACTTTTAATCTAGGCGTTTGTGTTTCAGATGACATAATCAGAACCCTAATTGCTTAAAAGTTACGGTAGTAGAAGTAATTCCTCCCATCTACAACAGCAAATTAAGGCTACTTAATTTACGTAAATGTGAAATTAAATAGATCCATTTACAGGGCAGTTTGTCCCCAAATGGGCTTAATATAGAACTTGATTTAAAAAGTCTTTATGGGCTAATACTGACTAGTGCTTTGAACCGTGGCACTTAGGTTTTTAATACTATCGGCATATCCTAATTCATTTTTTTTAGCTATTTTGTGTAGTTATTTTTATGAAATAAGATAGCAATATTATGCAGTTTTATGTTAGTATCTATTAGAATCTTTATCTTTTATTACTAGTGGAAAAGCCTGCCCAAAGGGCAGTTTATTGTGGGGACGGAACCACTGAACAACCCTGCCATTTTCAGAAGGGCAGTCTATTGTGGTGACGGAACCACCCTGCCATTTTTGGAATCCACCTGGATGCATCTTACGCTGCATCCAGGTGGATTCAGAAAATGGCAGGGTGGTGAAAGAATCAACCTGGATGCAGCATAAGCTGCATCCAGGTGGATTCTTTCACCACCCTGACATTCCTGCCATTCAGGTGGATTCCGAAAATGGCAGGGTGGTGAAAGAATCCATCCAGGTGGATTCTTTTACCACCCCTTTTGCTCTCTCTCCCCCTCTCTTTTTCTCTCTCTTCCCCCCTCTCTTTTGCTCTCCCCCCCCTCTCTTTTGCTCTCTCTCTCCCCTCTCTTTTGCTCTCTCTCCCTCATCTCTTTTGATCTCTCCCCCCTCTTTTGATATCTCTCCCCCCTCTATTTTGCTCTCTCTCCCCTCTCATTTGCTCTCTCCCCCTCTCTTTTGCTCTCTCTCCCCCTTCTCTTTTGATCTCTCCCCCCTCTCTTTTGTTATCTCTCCCCCTCAATTTTGCTCTCTCTCCCCTCTCATTTGCTCTCTCTCCCCCTCTCATTTGCTCTCTCTCTCCCCTCTATTTTGCTCTCTCTCCCCCTTCTCTTTTGATCCCCCCCCTCTCTTTTGCTCTCTCTCCCCTCTCTTTTGCTCTCTCTCCCCTCTCAGTTTATAAAAAAAATAAACTACAGAACAAATTATCAAAAATAAAAAATAAAACCTAATCCCTATGAAAATAAAAAAGCCCCCCCCCAAATAAAAACACCCCCTAATCTAATGATAAACTACCAATAGCTCTTAAAAGGGCTTTTTGTAGGGCATTGCCCTAAGTTAAACAGCTCTTTTGCAGTTACCAAAAATTCTAAGTCCCCCCTAACAGTAAAACCCACCCCCCCAAAATAAATAAACCTAACACTAAAAACCTAAACTATCCATTGCCCTGAAAAGGGCATTTGAATGGGCATTGCCCTTAAAAGGGTATTCAACTCTTTTGTTGCCCATCCCTAATCTAAAAATATATTTTTTAAAAAACCTAACTCCTATAAATTTAAAAATTAAACGTTTAAAAAGTTTAAATGAAACCTAAATTACAGAAAATAAAAAAACAAATTACCAAAGTTTACAAAACTAAACCTAATCCCTGTGAAAATAAAAAAGCCCCCCCAAAATAAAAACAACCCTAATCTAAGAATAAACTGCCAGTAGCCCTTAAAAGGGCTTTTTGCAGGACATTGCCCCAAGATAAACAGCTCTTTTAGAGAAAAAAGTCTAAGTCCCCCTAACAGTAAACCCCCCACCCACCAAACCCCCCAAATAAAAGAACCTAACACTAAAAAACCTAAACTACCCATTGCCCTGAAAAGGGCATTTGTTTGAGCATTGCCCTTATAAGGGCATTTAGCTCTTTTACTGCCTATCCCTAATCTAAATAAAATAAACACCCCCCAAAAAACCCTTAAAAAAGCCTAAGTCTAACCCCCAGGTTGCTACTCACCGTTCCTGAAGTCCGGCGGAGAAGGTCCTGTTCCAGGCGGTGAAGTCTTCTTCCAAGCGGCGACCTCTTCTTTCTTCTTCTAGGAACAATCCGGCGTGGAGTGCAAAGCTGAAGACCGATGACCGCGTAGCTGAAGACCGGCTACCCTGTAACTGAAGACCGCGGAGCCATGGAGCGTGGGGGATCCTCTTTGTAGGATCGCCGCCGTACAATGAATAGTGAATTCAAGGTACGCGATTAAAGATAGCGTCCCTTGAATTCCTATTGGCTGATTTGATCCTTCAAGTTCAAATCAGCCAATAGGATGAGAGCTACTCAAATCCTATTGGCTGTTCAAATCAGCCAATAAGATGAGAGCTACTGAAATTCTATTGGCTATTCAAAGACTTCACCGCCTGGAACAGAACCTTCTCCGCCGGACTTTTTTTCTGTAAAAGAGCTGTTTATCTTGGGGAAATGCCCTGCAAAAAGTCCTTTTAAGGGCTACTGGCAGTTTATTCTTAGATTAGGGTGTGTTTTTATTTTGGGGGGGCTTTTTTATTTTCAAAGGGATTAGGTTTAATTTTTTAAACTTTGGTAATTTGGTTTTTATTTTCTGTAATGTTAATCTTGTTTATTTTTTGTAATCTTAGCTTTTTTTGTTGCAACTTTAGTATTTTTTAATTTAGTTAATTTGTGTTAATTTAAGGGGTGTTAGGTTAGGGAGCTTAGTAATTTAATTAGTTATTTGAGTTTAAGGGGTTAATAGGTTAATTAGGTTTATTGCGATGTGGGGGTTTTGCGGTTTAGGGGTTAATAGGGTAAATAGGTTTATTGCGATGTGTGGGTTTTGCGGTTTAGGGGTTAATAGGTTAATTATGTTTATTGCAATGTGGGGGTTTTGCGGCTTAGGGGTTAATAGGGTAATTAGGTTTATTGCGATGTGGGGGTTTTTGCGGTTTAGGGGTTAATAGGGTAATTAGGTTTATTGCGATCTGTGGGTTTCGCGGTTTAGGGGTTAATAGGTTAATTATGTTTATTGCGATGTGGGGGTTTTGCGGTTTAGGGTTTAATAGGGTAATTAGGTTTATTGCAATGTGGGTGGTTGACGGTTAAGGGATTAAGGGGTTAATTACTTAATTATTTTGAGATGTGTGGGTTTGTGGTAGAGATGTTAATACTTTGTGTGGGAGGTTCTTTTTTTTTTTTTTATACTTCGTGCGGGCGGTGTTTTTTTTTTTTCTAATGCTCCGTTTGCCTTCGCTGCATCCCAGCGGATTCAGAAAATGGATGGGTGGTGAATCCAGGTGAATTCTTTTGGCTGCGCACGCAGCCAACATTCTGTTGGCTGCCTCACGCTGCCAACATTCCATAGAGGATGTGTGCGCAACTGCCGTCAGCGACGGACATTACAAACGCAATTATAGTATAGATTATGAGCTCTATATATTTTATTGCTACTATGCATTTTTATACTCCCTCTAAGAATGACATCAGCTAGCCTGACCAATTGACGATTGTGGGTGTGCTTTAGGGGTACTTTTAAATATCCGGTATCGGAAAAGGTAAGCAGAACTCCGAAATCTCTTTTTAGGAGACATGAAACGCGTTGAGTTAGAGACAAACAGCTTAATGACATTTGGAGTCATATAGCTGAAGCTATTTGATCATAGTCGACGTGCGGGCAGTAAGGTGTCTTGCCAACAGAAGGGGACAACCGGGACTGCAGAGACCACACCAACTACTATGATATGCTTGAACTTTCTAGTTTTTAGCAAGTGCATATGTATGCGCATTTGTGTATAATAAATCACTCATGTGAATCGGAGTTGTGCTTGTGTTTCCTTTCTTTTTTGCCTTCAGTTCTAGTGGATGAGCGTCAGCAACATGTTTATTGCACCTAAGATGCAGTATATGATTCACAGCAAGGGAGACACAGACAGGAGGGTTTTCAGCGTATTCAAATTTTCAAGCAATCAACGTCTATGAAGGAATCGGCTAATTTCCATTTCACTAGATTGATGGATATTGACATTAAGGATTCTCTTTCACACGGTGACTGTATTGATTGATTGTTTTTAACCATATATTTTTTATTATTTTATTCTATTCCTTCTCTCAGATAGGATCTGCCATATCAGCGCTGAGTTTTTAATAAAAATTATTAGAGCCTTTTATTATTGCATGTAACTGGGCATTTAACACCGCAAATGGTTAAAGCTCAAGAGCAACAAGCATTCCTTTAGTGCTTGTTTAGTGAGCCAATGACAAGAGGCATATATGTGTCATCAAATTGTGTGCCTTCTCTTGGTATCCTTTATTGAAAAACATAACTATATAGTCTCAGGAGCAGCAGTGCACTACTGGGATTTAGCTGCTGATTGGCTTATCAGATGTGTTTAATTAGTTCCCTATAGTGCATTGCTTTAGTAGGGGTTGAACACACTCATATGCAAGCAATAGTGCATTTATAAAATACTGTAACACAGAAGGCCATTTTTTTTCATCTTTGACGTCTCTTTAAATAGTCGTGTCCTCTTATGCCCCCTAGTGGGTGGTGCTAGGTAAACCTCACAAGCCATGCACCAGGTACAAGAGCTCATCCTAACCCTTTCATTAATGTGTTTTTTATACACAACTTGAGCCAGTGTTTATTTGTGAAGGGACTTCAGAGGACACATCCCGTCCAATGTTTACTTTGTCCCCATAAAGATAAGCAGATTATAATTGTGGATGCCATATTGCTGCTTTAAGAGAGGGCACTTATGAAAAATACTTATTTCAGGGGCTGTTTAAAGAAAGGTTTGAATAATGTCCCATTAGAACCCTGACATATGTATTTTGTATATGTTTCCCCCTTAAAGCGGCAGTACAGCAACCCTAATTATACTGGGTAAGTTCCTCACTATTGTCAGTAAGAGTTTATTCCACTTAAACCCTTGTAGTCCTCATCTTTTAAAGATTAAGGATTCAGACGATTCTCAAGCAGTGAAAGAAGCTGCTTTATTATAATACATGCAGGGGAGATTGCTTAGCATTTAAGAGGATTTTATTACAAGACCAGATGGTCTTATTTTGTTTTAATCCTCACTACATTCTCCCATAGCAGCAAAGAAAAAAAAACTTTTAAAATTTCTCATATAATGTAGGACAAATATGACATTGAAAGTTATCATAATCTGCAGCGTTTCTTAAAGGGACAGTAAAGTCATAATTAGGGATTTATGATTTAGACAAAAAATACAATTTTAAACAACTTTCCAATTTACTTCTATTATTTAATTTGCTTCCTTCTCTTGTTATCCTTTGCTGAAAGGTTTATCTAGGTAAGCTCGGGAGCAGCAAAGAACCTAGGTTCTAGCTGCTGATTGGTGGTCGCATATATATATACTGATTGTCATTGGCTCACCCATGTGTTCAGTTAGAAACCAGTAGTGCATTGCTGCTCCTTCAAGAAATGATGCCAAGAGAATGAAACAAATTTGATAATAGAAGTAAACGGGAAAGTTGATTAAAATTGTATGTTCTACCTAAATCATGAAATTTTTTTGGGGGGTTTCATGTCCCTTTAAGTGTCCTATTGTTTGTATTATTGGAGTGTTAGTTTCTGTCGTCCTTCATTTATTCATGTGCAAAATCACAATGTACAGTAGCTGGTACTAGGGGCGAGATTACATATGCGGCGCAAGCTTTAGTAAAACTGCTGAAACCCACGTTGCACGTAATTTCACCCTACACATCTGGGAATCACATAAACCCCGCCGTCAGTTCATAAACTGCCGTATGTTGAATAAACTAGGGATGTCCAGAAATGTGAGTACACATTTCTGGAGTCGCCAGTGACTTACGGCAGTTAAGAAACTGCCAGCACATAAAAAAACAAACAAAAAAAAGTTAAATATCCAGTAAAAGTCTAACCCGCCTCCCAAACAAAAACTGAAACGTCAAAACTCCTGTATCCACAATCCCCCCACATCGCAACTAATAATAAAAGTATTAACCCCTAAACCGCCAACCCCCCACAACGCAATATACCTAATTAAACTATTAACCCCTAACCCGCCATTCACCCAAATAGCAATAAACCTAATTAAGCTATTAACCCCTAAACCGCCATTCACCCACATTGCAATAAACCTATTTAAGCTATTAACAGCTAAGCCGCCAACCCCCCACAATGCAAATAACTAATTTAATTAGTAAGCCCCCTTATCTTAACACCCCCTAAATTAACTCCAATTACAGACATTTAAATACTTACTTACAATTAAATTAAAAAACATAAGATTACTTTAAAAATAAAAAACTGAGATTAAATTAATCTAAAACTTACAAAAAATAAAAAAGTCTAACATTAAATAAAAAAATAAACCAAATTATCAAAAATAATTTTTTTTAAATCTAATCCCTATAAAAATGAAAAAGCCCCCAAAATAAAAACACCCCCTAATTTTAATAGCTTGTTTACATTTAAAAAATACTAACAGTAAAACCCACCACCCACCAAACCCCCCAAAATAAATAAACCTAACACTAAAAAATCTAAACTACCCATTGCCCCTAAATGGGCTCTTTTTTTTTTTTAGATTAGGGTTCTTTTACAGCATAAAAGAACCCTAATCTAAAAATACTTCCAGCGCGGGGACTTTTTCTGGCTTCATCCAGGACCAAGGCGACGTGGAGCAGAGGTAACCGCGGAACAAGCCCGGCGACCGCGGAGCCATTCAGCGTGGGGATTCTGTTCGTACGATCACCGCCGCACACTAAGGCCTAGATTTAGAGTTCGGCGGTAGCCGTCAAAACCAGCGTTAGAGGCTCCTAACGCTGGTTTTGGCCGCCCGCTGGTATTTGGAGTCAGTGATTAAAGGGTCTAACGCTCACTTTGCAGCCGCGACTTTTCCATACCGCAGATCCCCCTACGCCATTTGCGTAGCCTATCTTTTCAATGGGATCTTTCTAACGCTGGTATTTAGAGTCGTTTCTGCAGTGAGCGTTAGAGCTCTAACGACAAGATTCCAGCCGCCTGAAAAAAGCAGGAGTTAAGAGCTTTCTGGCTAACGCCGGTTTATAAAGCTCTTAACTACTGTACCCTAAAGTACACTAACACCCATAAACTACCTATGTACCCCTAAACCGAGCTCCCCCCACATCGCCGCCACTCGATTAAAATTTTTAACCCCTAATCTTCCGACCGCCACCTACGTTATACTTATGTACCCCTAATCTGCTGCCCCTAACCCCGCCGACCCCTATATTACATTTATTAACCCCTAATCTGCCCCCCACAACATCGCCGCCAGCTACTTACAATAATTAACCCCTAATCTTCCGACCGCAAAGCGCCGCCACCTACGTTATCCCTATGTACCCCTAATCTGCTGCCCCTAACACCGCCGACCCCTATATTATATTTATTAACCCCTAATCTGCCCCCCTCAACGTCGCCGACACCTACCTACACTTATTAACCCCTAATCTGCCGAGCGGACCTGAGCGCTACTATAATAAAGTTATTAACCCCGAATCCGCCTCACTAACCCTATCATAAATAGTATTAACCCCTAATCTGCCCTCCCTAACATCGCCGACACCTACCAATCGGAATTAAGCCAATCGGAATTAAGGTAGGAATATTCTGATTGGCTGATGGAATCAGCCAATCAGAATCAAGTTCAATCCGATTGGCTGATCCAATCAGCCAATCAGATTGAGCTCGCATTCTATTGGCTGTTCCGATCAGCCAATAGAATGCGAGCTCAATCTGATTGGCTGATTGGATCAGCCAATCGGATTGAACTTGATTCTGATTGGCTGATTCCATCAGCCAATCAGAATATTCCTACCTTAATTCCGATTGGCTGATAGAATCCTATCAGCCAATCGGAATTCGAGGGACGCCATCTTGGATGACGTCCCTTAAAGGAACCGTCATTCTGCAGTTGGACGTCGCCGGAAGAAGATGGGTCCGCGGTGGAGGTCTTCAGGATGGAGCCGGTCGTCATCGGATGAAGATAGAAGATGCCGCTTGGATCAAGATGGTTGCCGGTCCGGATGTCCTCTTCTTGCCGGATAGGATGAAGACTTTGGAGCCTCTTCTGGACCTCTTCAGCACCGGATTATGGATCGCCAACCCCCGCTTGGGTTGGATGAAGATCTTGGAGCCAGGACGGATCGGTGATACCTGGATGGTGAAGACAAGGTAGGAAGATCTTCAGGGGATTAGTGTTAGGTTTATTTAAGGGGGGTTTGGGTTAGATTAGGGGTATGTGGGTGGTGGGTTGTAATGTTGGGGGGGGGGTATTGTATGTTTTTTTTTACAGGCAAAAGAGCTGAACTTCTTGGGGCATGCCCCGCAAAGGGCCCTGTTCAGGGCTGGTAAGGTAAAAGAGCTTGTAACTTTTTTAATTTAGAATAGGGTAGGGAATTTATTATTTTGGGGGGCTTTGTTATTTTATTAGGGGGCTTAGAGTAGGTGTAATTAGTTTAAAATTGTTGTAATATTATTCTTATGTTTGTAAATATTTTATTATTTTCTGTAACTTAGTTCTTTTTTATTTTTTGTACTTTAGCTAGTTTATTTAATTGTATTTATTTGTAGCAATTGTGTTTATTTAATTTATTGATAGTGTAGTGTTAGGTTAATTGTAGGTAATTGTAGGTAGTTTATTTAATTATTTTATTGATAGGGTAGTGTTAGGTTTAATTATATCTTAGGTTAGGATTTATTTTACAGGTAAATTTGTTATTATTTTAACTAGGTAACTATTAAATAGTTCTTAACTATTTAATAGCTATTGTACCTAGTTAAAATAAATACCAAGTTGCCTGTAAAATAAATATTAATCCTAAAATAGCTATAATATAATTATAATTTATATTGTAGCTATATTAGGGTTTATTTTACAGGTAAGTATTTAGCTTTAAATAGGATTAATTTATTTAATAAGAGTTAATTTATTTCGTTAGATTACAATTATATTTAAGTTAGGGGGGTGTTAGTGTTAGGGTTAGACTTAGCTTTAGGGGTTAATACATTTATTAGAATAGCGGTGAGCTCCGGTCGTCAGATTAGGGGTTAATAATTGAAGGTAGGTGTCGGCGATGTTAGGGAGGGCAGATTAGGGGTTAATACTATTTATGATAGGGTTAGTGAGGCGGATTCGGGGTTAATAACTTTATTATAGTAGCGCTCAGGTCCGCTCGGCAGATTAGGGGTTAATAAGTGTAGGTAGGTGTCGGCGACGTTGTGGGGGGCAGATTAGGGGTTAATAAATATAACATAGGGGTCGGCGATGTTAGGGCAGCAGATTAGGGGTACATAGGGATAACGTAGGTTGCGGCGGTTTACGGAGCGGAAGATTAGGGGTTAATAATAATATGCAGGGGTCAGCGATAGCGGGAGTGGCAGATTAGGGGTTAATAAGTGTAAGGTTAGGGGTGCTTAGACTCGGGGTACATGTTAGAGTGTTAGGTGCAGACGTAGGAAGTGTTTCCCCATAGGAAACAATGGGGCTGCGTTAGGAGCTGAACGCTGCTTTTTTGCAGGTGTTAGGTTTTTTTTCAGCTCAAACAGTCCCATTGTTTCCTATGGGGGAATCGTGCACGAGCACGTTTTTGATGCCGGCCGCGTCCGTAAGCAACTCTGGTATCGAGAGTTGCATTTGCGGTAAAAATGCCCTACGCTCCTTTTTTGGAGCCTAACGCAGCATTTGTTTTAACTCTCGATACCAGAGTTAATTTTATGGTGCGGCCAGAAAAAAGCCCGCGGAGCGTTAACAGCCCTTTTACCGCCGAACTCTAAATCTAGGCCTGAGAATTGAATTCAAGGTACCCGTTTAAAAATGGGGTACTTTGCATTCCTATTGGCTGATATTTTCAAATCAGCCAATAAAATGAGAGCTACTGAAATCCTATTGAAATCCTATTTTTAGGATTTCAATAGGATTTAGGATTTAGCTGTTTTTTTATTATTTATTTTCATAGGGATTAAGTTATTTTTTTATTTTTGATAATTTGGTTTATTTTTTTTATGTAATGTTAGACTTTTTAATTTTTGTAATTTTAGATTAATTAAATTTTTTTATTTTTAAAGTAATCTTATGTTTAGGTTTAATGCGTTGTCGGGATAGCGGATTAGGGGTTAATAGATTTATTAGGTAGTTTGCAATGATGGGGTTGGCGGATTTAGGGTTTAATACTTTGATTAGGTAGATTGCGATGTGGGAGAATGGCGGATTAGGGGTTAAAAGTTTAATTAGGCATATTGCGTTGTGGGGGGTTGGCGGTTCAGGGGTTAATAGATTTATTAGTTTTTTACATTGTGGGGGCTGGTTGGATTAGGGGTTAATATGTTTATTCGATACTTTGTGATGTGGGGGTTGGCGGATTAGGGGTTAATAGGTAGATTGCGATGTGGGGGATGGCGGATTAGGGGTTAATATGTTAATTAGCTATATTGCGATGTGGGGGTTGGTGGATTAGGGGTTAATATACTTTATTAGTTATTGTGGTGGGGGATGGCGGTTGACAGGTAGATAGATATTGCACATGCGTTAGGTGTTGGTTAATACTTCCAGGGAGTTACGGTGCTCACATTTTCAGTGCAAGGCTTGCTGCGCCTGCCTACGTGTGGCGAGGTGAAAATTTAGTAAAATGTTTCCATTTTCGCAGCGTAAGTTCTTGCGCTGAATATGTGATACTGACTTGCGACGTGGTTCTATGTTAGTTTATGGAAGTAAAATTAGCGGGCGACGGGTGAAATATACTCGCCACATTTATATGTGGAGCCGTATATGTGGTAGAAATACCCGACTAAAATCTGGCGACACCGCATATGTAATCGTGCCCTAGCTGAGCAGGAGTTTACCCGAGTTAATATTAATGGCTCATGATTAAAGTCTTGGTGCCATAAAATAACCAACAGCACCTAAGCTATAGCAAGCAATTTAAAGGGACATGCAACCTAAAATTGTTCTTTCATGATGCAGATAGAACATACAATTTTAAATAACTTTTCGATTTACTTCTATAATTAAATTTGCTTCATTCTCTTGGCTTTCTTTGTTGAAGGAGCAGCAAAGCACTACTGGGAGCTAGCTGAGCGCATCAGGTGAGCCAATGACAAGGCATATATATGCAGCTACCAATCAGCAGCTAGCTATTCTTTTCCACAAAGAACAAAAGAACAAAGGAAGTTATATAATAGAAGTAAATTGGAAAGTTGTTTAAAGGGACAGTCTAGGCCAAAATAAACTTTCATGATTCAGATAGAGCATGTAATTTTAAACAATTTTCCACTTTACTTTTATCACCAATTTTGCTTTGTTCTCTTGGTATTCTTAGTTGAAAGCTTAACCTAGGAGGTTCATATGCTAATTTCTTAGACCTTGAAGGCCACCTCTTTTGAATGCATTTTAACAGTTTTTCACCACTAGAGGGTGTTAGTTCACGTATTTCATATAGATAACACTGTGCTCGTGCACGAGAAGTTATCTGGGAGCAGGCACTGATTGGCTAAACTGCAAGTCCGTCAAAAGAACTGAAATAAAGGGGCAGTTTGCAGAGACTTAGATACAAGATAATCACAGAGATTAAAAGTATATTAATATAACTGTGTTGGTTATGCAAAACTGGGGAATTGGTAATAAAGGGATTATCTATCTTTTAAAACAATAAAAATTCTGGTGTAGACTGTCCCTTTACAGTTGTATGCTCAATCTGAATCATGAAATAAAATGTTGGGGTTTTAAATCCCTTTAACAATCGTCAATACTTTTGATAAGATTTGCAAAACACATTTACTGGCTGCATTACAAACCACTCATTACAAAGGGAATACTAAAATATGTTTTTTATATAATATCAGCAGCTAAGCTCTCCTATCCTAGCTAACTATGGCCTAGTTATTATTATCAGGTATTTGTAGAGCGCCAACAGGTTCCGCAGTGCATTGCAGTGCTATGACGGTTATCACAGGCTTGTGCTGTTTTTTTTTGTAGATTTGTCAGAAATTGTCAGTTGACTTTTCTGGTAATCACATTCCTAAAATGCTTCTGAAGCCCAAAAACAACATAAAATTGTTATCTTTTTAGCTAATCTCCCAATTGCATAATCCAATAACCAAATGCGAAGGATTAGGAACAAACAAAATGGCGATTACATCACAGATTGAAGGCCCTGTATGCCGGTTTATCCCTTTTAATAGTGTGTTGTGATACGTGTGCAATTAACCTGTTGTAGTCCAAATCCATAGAGATATGTGTGTGTGTCTCTTGTTGTTAGAACAGGGGCATTATGGGTACAGTGCCCATCTGTGTTTATTGGATTATTGACTGATCTTTATTGGTGTAAAAGTGCCAACTATTCATTTTTTTACTTCAATTGATTGAGCAGTTTTATGTCCTGTCGCTTGTCAGCGCAAAATAAGTCTCACAATAGTACTGAAAAAAGGGAATTTGACACGGCACACAAGGATGCAGTATAATAATAACAGTGTTTATTAGGAACTTATTGCAATAACATAAATCAGTAATCAGTTTATAAGCAAGGCTGTGATTAAACTATAAATGTGTTACTTATCTTTGGTTTTCGAATAAGGCTTACAAGACAGGATCATCACAGCCATATAAAGCATCATCAGTCAGTAAAAAAAACATGCAGCTGATTCTCACAGGTGCTCTTTTTAAGATGTTGCCCAGAAAATTCTCCCCCAAAAAGAACTTCTGCCGCCCTCTCTGCAATTCTATTAATTAAACTGTTAACGTTGCAGGCGTGTCTACGTGTTATGTCAATCATATTATTTTCTAGCAATTGTGTTAGTTTCAATAAGAGTTTTTCTTATAACAAGGAAGGATTCTCACATCGCTGCTTCCATTGGAATATTCCTCCCCCCTTCTTATCACTATGAGAAATGAGTGAATACGTGTAACTTTTCTTAAAGACCATACTCTTATTTGTGCTTTACTATATATGCATACTGTATATATATGTTCTCCAACAAGCAAAATTGTAATATAAACTGCTTTTACATTAACTGATTAGTTATTTGTGCATGGAAACATGACAAGTTTCCAATCCCTTACAAGCAGGCAGCGTTATTGCGATGGGAGTTGTGGCAGTTTAGGAGCTTTTTATTTTTTTAAGGGGTATTATTGTGATGGCAGTTGTGGTGGTTAGGGGTTAATATAGTGTAGCGGTTGTTTGAGATGGGGGTTAAGTAGTGTAGGGGGGTTATTGCAATGAGGGTTGTGACAGTTTAGGGGTTATTATAGTGAAGCTGGTTTTGCAACAGGGTTGCGGCAATTTAGAGGTTACAAATTGTAGGGAATTTTATTGTGATGGGGTTGTAGCAGTTTAGGGGTTAATATCGTGTAGAGGTTTTAGCGATGGGGTTGTGGTGGTTAAAGGGACAGTAAAGTTATAATTAGACATTCATGATTTAGACAGAGCATACAATTTAATTTTTTTTCCATTTAACTTCTATTATTTAATTTGCTTCCTTCTCTTGTTATCCTTTGCTGAAAGGTTTATCTAGGAAAGCTCAGGAGCAGCAAATAACCTAACTTCTAGCTGCTGATTGGTGGCTGCATATATATACCGATTGTCATTGGCTCACCCATGTGTTCACTTAGAAACCAGTAGTGCTGCTCCCTCAACAAATGACACCAAGAGAATGAAGCACATGTGATAGCGGTAAACTGAAAAGTTGTTTCAAATTGTATGTTCTACCTAAATCATAAAAATATTTTTTGGGGTTTCATGTCCCTTTAAGGGGTTAATATATAGTGAAGCTGGTTTTTGCAACGGGGTTGTGGCAATTTAGAGGTTAAGAATTGTAGGGAGTTTTATTGTGATGGGGGTTGTGGCAGTTTAGAGCTTAATATAGTGTAGAGGGTTTTTGTGATGGGGTTGTGGTGGTTAAGGGGTTAATATAGTGAGGCAGGTTTTTGCAATAGGGGGTTGTGGAGGTTTAGGGGTTAAGTAGTGTAGGGGGTTTATTGCAATGGCAGTTGTGGCAGTTTAGGGGTTAATATAGTGCAGTGGGTTTATTGCAATGGCAGTTGTGGCAGTTTAGGGGTTAATATAGTGCAGTGGGTTTATTGCGATGGGGTTGTGGCGGTTTAGTGTTTAAGTGATGTAGTTTTTTTTTAAAAAACATGTTTTAAGGCATTTTGTTTGTTTGAACGCATGTTTGTTAAAAAAAAAGAGTCTGAAACTAATGAAATGTCTAAGGAAAGTTGGATGACCCGAAAGGGTGCAACATTTTGTAATGCGCAATTCGTCTAATTCGAACTAATATTTTGTTGGATTCACGTCTTTCTATATAAATCATTGTACTTATTAGTGTATCACTGCATAAAGAGCTGTATCACTGCATAAAGAGCTGTATCACTGCATTAAAGAGCTGTATCACTGCATAAAGATCTGTATCACTGCATTAAAGAGCTGTATCACTGCATAAAGAGCTGTATCACTGCATAAAAAGCTGTATCACTGCATAAGAGCTGTATCACTGCATTAAAGAGCTGTATCACTGCATAAAGAGCTGTATCACTGCATTAAAGAGCTGTATCACTGCATAAAGAGCTGTATCACAGCATTAAAGAGCTGTATCACTGCATAAAGAGCTGTATCACTGCATTAAAGAGCTGTATCACTGCATAAAGAGCTGTATCACTGCATAAAGAGCTGTATCACTGCATTAAAGAGCTGCATCACTGCATAAAGAGCTGTATCACTGCATATAGAGCTGTATCACTGCATAAAGAGCTGTATCACTGCATTAAAGAGCTGTATCACTGCATAAAGAGCTGTATCACTGCATTAAAGAGCTGTATCACTGCATAAAGAGCTGTATCACTGCATATAGAGCTGTATCACTGCATAAAGAGCTGTATCACTGCATTAAAGAGCTGTATCACTGCATTAAAGAGCTGTATCACTGCATAAAGAGCCGTATCACTGAATTAAAGAGCTGTATCACTGCATAAAGAGCTGTATCACTGCATAAAGAGCTGTATCACTGCATTAAAGAGCTGTATCACTGCATAAAGAGCTGTATCACTGCATAAAGAGCTGTATCACTGCATATAGAGCTGTATCACTGCATAAAGAGCTGTATCACTGCATATAGAGCTGTATCACTGCATAAAGAGCTGTATCACTGCATTAAAGAGCTGTATAACTGCATAAAGAGCTGTATCACAGCATTAAAGAGCTGTATCACTGCATAAAGAGCTGTATTACTGCATTAAAGAGCTGTATCACTGCATAAAGAGCTGTATCACTGCATTAAAGAGCTGTATCACTGCATAAAGCTGTATCACTGCAAAAACAGCTGTATCACAGCATTAAAGAGCTGTATCACTGCATAAAGAGCTGTATCACTGCATAAAGAGCTGTATCACTGCATTAAAGAGCTGTATCAGTGCATAAAGAGCTGTATCACTGCATAAAGAAAATGCTCAAATATGTTAGAGCAATTTTATTATTGCTCTACTGACTTAATATAACCATGTGTTTAACCCCTGCAAATGTATTAAACACATAATTAAAATCAGTTTAAGAGCAGCAATGTACCACAACAGCTCCCAGTAGTGCATTGCTGATGCTGCTGAGGATATGTAGATATCCTTTTCAACAAAGATACCCAAGAAAACAAAGTAGAAGTGAATTTAAACATTACATGCTCTATCGGAATCATGAAAGATTCATTTGGACTTTCCTGTTGCTTTAAGCAATCAGCATGGCTAAATTATACTACTAGAATGTGTCCCTTGCCATTTTTTTCAAATGATGCAAATATGGTCAGTGATGTACAGCAGGGTAGTTATGGCTATTGTGCCCTGGGCTAAACATTTAATCTACTGATTGCGCACACAATAAGCTGCCGTGCATGTCTCAGATTAATTTCCCTTCAGACATTGGCCCCGATGAACGAAAGTGCTGCAAGCCGACAATATATTCAAAAGGGATTCAATGCGATGTTCAGAATGCCGGTGATCCCTTTTAAATATATAACACCTAGCCTAATAAATATACCTATGTACCCCTAAACTGACATAACCCACCACCGCAAACTAAACCTTACACTAACTAACTCTTAAACCACCAATAGCTCACAGCAATAAACTTCCTAACCTATTAACCCCTATACTGCCAATAGCTCAACAAAATAAACCTCCTAACCTATTAACCCCTATACTGCCAATAGCTCAACGCAATAAACCTCCTAACCTATTAACCCCTATACCACCCATAGCCCACCGCAATAAACCTCCTAACCTATTAACCTCTATACCACCCATAGCCCACCGCAATAAACCTCCTAACCTATTAACTCCTATACCACCAATAGCTCAATGAAATAAACCTCCTAACCTATTAACCCCTATACCACCAATAGCTCAACGCAATAAACCTCCTAACCTATTAACCCCTATACCACCAATAGCTCAACGCAATAAACCTCCTAACCTATTAACCCCTATACCACCAATAGCTCAATGAAATAAACCTCCTAACCTATTAACCCCTATACGACCAATAGCTCAACGCAATAAACCTCCTAACCTATTAACCCCTATACCACCAATAGCTCAACGCAATAAACCTCCTAACCTATTAACCCCTATACCACCAATAGTTCAACGCAATAAACCTCCTAACCTATAAACCCCTATACCACCAATAGCTCAACACAATAAACCTCCTAACCTATTAACCCCTATACCACCAATAGCTCAACGCAATAAACCTCCTAACCTATTAACCCCTATACTGCCAATAGCTCACCACAATAAACTTCCTAACCTATTAACCCCTATACTGCCAATAGCTCACCGCAATAAACCTCCTAACCTATTAACCCCTATACTGCCAATAGCTCACCGCAATAAACTTCCTAACCTATTAACCCCTATACTGCAAATAGCTCACCACAATAAACTTCCTAACCTATTAACCCCTATACTGCCAATAGCTCACCGCATTAACTTCCTAACCTATTAACCCCTATACTGCCAATAGCTCACTGCATTAACTTCCTAACCTATTAACCCCTATACCGCCAATAGCCCACCACAATAAACTTCCAAACCTATTAACCCCTATACTGCCAATAGCTCACCACAATAAACTTCCTAACCTATTAACCCCTATATTGCCAATAGCTCAACACAATAAACTTCCTTACCTATTAAACCCTATAATACCAATAGCTCAACGCAATAAACCTCCTAACCTATTAACCCCTATAATACCAATAGCTCAACGCAATAAACTTCCTAACCTATTAACCCCTATACCACCAATAGCTCAACGCAATAAACTTCCTAACCTATTAACCCCTATACCACCAATAGCTCACTGCATTAACTTCCTAACCTATTAAACCCTATATTGCCAATAGCTCAACACAATAAACCTCCTAACCTATTAACCCCTATAATACCAATAGCTCAACGCAATAAACTTCCTAACCTATTAACCCCTATACCACCAATAGCTCACTGCATTAACTTCCTAACCTATTAAACCCTATACTGCCAATAGCTCACCGCATTAACTTCCTAACCTATTAACCCCTATACTGCCAATAGATCACTGCAATAAACTTCCTAACCTATCAACCCCTATACCACAATAGCTCACTGCATTAACTTCCTAACCTATTAAACCCTATACCACCAATAGCTCACTGCAATAAACTTCCTAACCTATTAAACCCTATACTGCCAATAGCTCACCGCATTAACTTCCGAACCTATTAAACCCTATACTGCCAATAACCCACTGCAATAAACTTCCTAACCTATTAACCTCTATACTGCCAATAGCCCACCGCAATAAACTTCCTAACCTAGTAACACCTATACTGCCAATACCCCCTAACCTATAACCCCTACACCGCCACAACCCACCAACACAAACTAACCCTAAACTACTTAACTACCTAATTCCTAAACCCCCTACATCTAATCTAAAACCCCCTAAGTTATCAAAAAATAATAAACACTAAATTTACAGAAGAAAAAAAACCCTAACATTACAGAAAATAACCTCCCCCCCCCCCAGTTATGTCTATTTGAAAACTAAAGCCCTTCCTTAAAAAAAAACACCCTAAAATAAAAACACCTAGACCATCACTAAACTAAACCCTTAGAATGGCTTTTTGTAGGGCATTGCCCTTAAAGGGACAGTCTACAATAGAATTGTTATTGTTTTAAAAGATAGATAATCCCTTTATTACCCATTACCCAGTTTTGCATAACCAACACAGTTATATTAATACACTTTTTACCTCTGTGATTACCTTGTAACTAGGAACCTTCTTCCAGCCACCTGATCACATGACTGTGACTGTTTATTATCTATTGTCTTGCAGTTAGCATTGTCTTGTGCTAAATCTTAAATAACCCCCTGTGCCTGAACACAGTGTTATCTATATAGCCCACGTGTACTTTCAGTCTCTTTGTGTTGAAAAGCAATTTAAAAAGCATTTGATAAGAGGCAGCCCTCAAGGGCTTAGAAGTTAGCATATGAGTCTGCCTAGGTTTAGTTTCAACTAAGAATACCAAGAGAAAAAAGCAAATTTGATGATAAAAGTAAATTGGAAAGTTGATTAAAATTACAAGTCCTATCTAAATAATGCAAGTTTAATTTTGACTAGACTGTCCCTTTAAGTGATACAGCTCTTTTTCTTGGAAAAAAACACAAACCAACCTACAAGTAACCCCCCACCCAAAAAAAGGCATTCTAACAAAACCTACTCTAAGGATTACTCAGAAAAAGGTATTTGGTTGGGCATTGCCCTTAGAAGGGCAATTAGGTCTTTTGCTGCCCAAGCTAAAAAAATAAAAAAAATAATCCTAGCACTAAACCCCAATGAAGGTACTCACCAAACCAAAGGTACTCCCCTAACCAAAATCCGTCTCCTACGTGCTTACCAACTGCAGTGCTCCTCTTCTATCCCAGCGGCGGTGGTCCATTTTCATCCTCTACTATGCTGGGGAAGTCTCCATCCATCTTCCACCCGAAGTGTCTTCTTATCATCTTCTGAACACGCATTGAGTGGAAGATGGCTGAAGACTTCCCCAGCGGAGCGGAGGATGAAGATGGACCACCGTCGTCAGGGATCAATAAAGAAGATGGACTAACGCCTGGATAGAAGAGGAGCACTGCAGTTGGTGAGCACGTAGGAGCCGGATTCAAATTTGGTGAGTACCTTCTTTGGGGTTTAGTACTAGGCTTTTTGTGGTGTTTTTTTATTTTTAAGGGGGGGGGGGCTTTTGTTTTAGATCAGGCATAACTGTGTGTGGGAGGGGGTTGGTAGTGTTGTTTTTTATTTTCTGTAATGTTCATTTTTTATTTTCAGTAAATTTAGTGTTTATTATTTTTGGTAACTGTCGGTTTTAGATTAGAGGTGGAGGGTTAGAAGTTAAGTAGTGTAGGGGTAGTTTGCATGGGTGGGTTGTGGCGGTGTAGAGGTTAATAGGTTAGGGGGCTGGTTGGTGGGTTGTGGCAGTGTATAGGTTAGTAGGGGGATTATTGTTGCGGTATAGGGGTTAAAAGGTTAGGGGGTTTATTGCATTGGTGGGTTGTGGCGGTGTAGGGGTTAATAGGTTAGGGGGCTTATTGCATTGGTGGGTTGTGGCGGTGTAGGGGTTAATAAGTTAGGGGAATATAGCTTTAGTGGGTTGTGGCGGTTTAGAGATTAACAGGTTAGGTAGTGGTTAGGTCTTTAGGTTATGTCAGATTAGGGCTTAATAGTGTACTGTGCACTGTGGGTGAGGGTACATAAGGTGTTAATAGTTTATTTTAAAATAGCATTTATATCCTACTATACGATAAGCCTGTCCAGAGGGCAGTCTATGTTTAAAAAATACAAACCCCCATGCTAAAGTTACAAAAAAATAAAAAAGTAAAATTACAGAAAAAAATAAACAAAGATATCCAAAATAAAAAAATTAAACCTAAACTAATACCCCTATAACAATAAAAATCCCCCCAAAATAAAAACACCCACTAATCTAATACTAAACTACCAAAAGTACTTAACCCCTTAACGACCAAGGACGTACGCCACACGTCCTCAAAAAAATACAGTTAATGACCGAGGACGTGTGGCGTACGTCCTTGGTCTGGAAAGCAGCTGGAAGCGATCCTGCTCTCTTCCAGCTGCTTTCCGGTTATTGCAGTGATGCCTCGATATCGAGGCATCCTGCAATAACCCCCCTTGGCCATCCGATGCAGAGAGAGACACTCTGTGGCCCTCTCTGCACCGGACATCGGTGGCCGGTATCGTTGGTGGGTGGGAGCAAGTCTGGGAGGCGGGTGGGCGGCCATCGATGTGCCGAATGAAGTGGAGGGGGGCGGGCGCGTGCACGGGGCAGGAGCGAACCGCTACACTTCAGAAAAATAAAGGTTGTTAAAAGTTAAAAAAAAAAACCTTTATTATAAATCAATAAATAATCTAAGAGATCTGGAAGGGGTGGGGGGTTGATCTGGAGGGGGGAGGGGGGAAGCTACAGAAAAGGGCAATTAAATAAAAAAAAAGCACTTTTTTTACTAAACTGGGTACTGGCAGACAGCTCCCAGTACCCAAGATGGCGCCCATTAAGGCAGAGGGGGAGGGTTAGAGATCTGTTTGGTGGGGGATCAGTGAGGTTGGGGGCTAAGGGAGGATCCTACACAGTAGCATATGTAAATATGCTAAGAAACCCCCCCCAAAAAAACAAATATAGCTTTTATTTTAGTACTGGCAGAGTTTCTGCCAGTACTTAAGATGGCGGGGACAATTGTGGGGTGGGGGAGGGAAGAGAGCTGTTTGGGAGGGATCAGGGGGTCTGATGTTTCAGGTGGGAGGCTGAGCTCTACACTAAAGCTAAAATTAACCCTGCAAGCTCCCTACAAGCTACATAATTAACCCCATTACTGCTAGCCATAATACACGTGTGATGCGCAGCGGCATTTGGCGGCCTTCTAATTACCAAAAAGTAACGCCAAAGACATATATGTCTGCTATTTCTGAACAAAGGGGATCCCAGAGAAGCATTTACAACCATTTGTGCCATAATTGCACAAGCTGTTTGTAAATAATTTCAGTGAGAAACCTAAAGTTTGTGAAAAAGTTTGTGAAATAGGGAAAGTTTTTTTTTATTTGATCGCATTTGGCGGTGAAATGGTGGCATGAAATATACCAAAATGGGCCTAGATCAATACTTTGGGTTGTCTACTACACTACACTAAAGCTAAAATTAACCCTACAAGCTCCCTACAAGCTACAGAATTAACCCCTTCACTGCTGGGCATAATACACGTGTGGTGCGCAGTGGCATTTAGCGGCCTTCTAATTACCAAAAAGCAATGCCAAAGCCATATATGTCTGCTATTTCTGAACAAAGGGGATCCCAGAGAAGCATTTACAACCATTTGTGCCATAATTGCACAAGCTGTTTGTAAATGATTTCAGTGAGAAACCTAAAATTGTGAAAAATGTAAAGTTTTTTTAATTTGATCGCATTTGGCGGTGAAATGGTGGCATGAAATATACCAAAATTGGCCTAGATCAATACTTGGGGTTGTGTTCTACACTACACTAAAGCTAAAATTACCTCTAAAAGCTCCCTACATGCTCCCTAATTAACCCCTTCACTGCTGGGCATAATACATGTGTAGTGCGCAGTGGCATTTAGCAGCCTTCTAATTGCTAAAAAGCAATGCCAAAGTCATATATGTCTGCTATTTCTGAACAAAGGGGATCCCAAAGAAGAATTTACAACCATTTAACCCATAATTGCACAAGCTGTTTGTAAATAATTTCAGTGAGAAACCAAAAGTTTGTGAAAAAATTAGTGAAAAAGTGAACAATTTTTTGTATTTAATCGCATTTGGCGGCGAAATGATGGCATGAAATATACCAAAATGGGCCTAGATCAATACTTTGGGATGTCTACTAAAAAAAATATATACATGTCAATGGATATTCAGAGATTCCTGAAAGATATTAGTGTTCTAATGTAACTAGCGCTAATTTTGAAAAATAATGGTTTGGAAATAGCAAAGTGCTACTTGTATTTATGGCCCTATAACTTACAAAAAAAGCAAAGAAGATGTAAACATTGGGTATTTCTAAAATCAGGACAAAATTTAGAAACTATTTAGCATGGGTGTTTTTTGGTGGTTGTAGATGTGTAACAGATTTTGGGGGTCAAAGTTCGAAAAAGTGTGTTTCTTTCCATTTTTTCCTCATATTTTATAATTTTTTTCATAGTAAATTATAAGATATGATGAAAATAATGATATCTTTAGAAAGTCCATTTAATGGCGAGAAAAACGGTATATAATATATGTGGATACAGTAAATGAGTAAGAGGAAAATTACAGCTAAACACAAACACAGCAGAAATGTAAAAATAGCCTTGGTCCCAAACGGACAGAAAATGAAAAAGTGCTGTGGTCATTAAGGGGTTAAAAGGGCCTTTTGTATGGCATTGCACTAAGTTAAACAGCTCTTTTACATTTAAAAAATACTAAATCCCCCTAACAGTAAATCCCCCACCCACCAAACTCCACTAAATAACAAAACCTAACACTAAAACACTAAAGGGGCATATGTATGGGCATTCAGTTCTTTTACTGGCCTTAAAAGGGCAATCAGCTCTTTTCCAGCCCAAAAAACACCTATCTAAAAAAAAAGCCACCCCAAAAAATAAAAAAAAGCCTAAGACTAAGCCCCAAATAGGTACTCACCGTTCGTGAAGTCCGGCAGAGAAGGACTTCTTCCAGGCGGCTCCATCATCTTCTATCTTCATCTGGAACGAAGACGGCACGGAGGTGCGGAGATGTCTTCCCCAATGCGTGGATCCTCAGCGGCGGCGGTCCTCGGCGGCGTAGAGGCTCCTCTCCATCCGATGTCCGTCGTACACTGAAGATTGAATGCAAGGTACCGCATTCAATTTGGGGTACCTTGCATTCCTATTGGCTGAAATTTTGAATTGGCTGTTCAAATAAGCCAATAAGATATCAGTAGCTCTCATCCTATTGGCCTGACTTCAGGAAAAGAGAGTACCTATTTGGGGCTTAGTTTTAGGATTTTTTCTTATTTTTTTTTATTTTTAAGATAAGGGATTTAATGGACTTGAAAAAGAGCTGACTGCCCTTTAAAGGGCAGTAAAAGAGCTGAATGCACTTTTAAGGGCGATGCCCATACAAATGCCCCTTTAGGGGAAATGGGTAATTTAGTTTTTTTCAGTGTAAGGTTTTTTTTATTTTGGGGGGTTTGGTGGGGGGTTTTTTTTACTGTTAGGGTGACTTAGTATTTTTAAATGTTTTTATTTTGGGGGGGCTTTTTTATTTTCACAGGGATTAGGTATAATTTTTATTTTTGATCATTTTGTTTTATTTTTATATTTTTTTATGTAATGTTAGACTTTTTTATTTTTTGTAATTTAATGTTAGGATTTTTTATTATAATTGTAATTTAGTAGTAATTGCGGTTAATTTAGGGGGTGTTAGGTTAGTAATTAAATTAGTTATTTGCGTTGTGGGGGGGGGGGTTGGCGGTTTAGGGGTTAATATATTAATTAGGTTTATTGCGATGTGGGGGTTTGTAGGTTAATTATGTTTATTGCGATGTGGGGGTTTGTCGGTTTAAGGGTTAATAGATTAAATAGGTTTATTGTGATGTGGGAGTTTTGTGGTTTAGGGGTTAATAGATTAATTAGGTTTATTACGATGTGGGGGTTGGTGGTTTAGGGGTTAATATTTTAATTATGTTATTTGCGGATTAGGGGTTAATTACTTTATTGCTTTGTGATGTTGGGGTTGGCGGGTTTAGGTGTTAGGTTAGGTTTTTTTTGTTATACTTCGTGCGGGTGGTTACACGTTTTTTAAAAAAAATTTTTTTAAGACTTCAGGTTTGCCTACGCTGCATCCAGGGGGATTCAAAAAATGGCAGGGTGGTGAAAAAATTTACCGAAGGTGGCCTCACGCAGCCAACTTTCCGTTGAGGATGTGTGTGCAATTGGCGACCGCAACAGACGCGTTACAAACGCGATTATAGTATAGATGTTAAACTGTTATGCATTGTCATGTATAATGCATATTATTTTAAGTATTGAATATAGTATAATATGTAGTTATTTTGTCTTATTAATTTTATCATGTTAGACATAAATACATAGTTTAAATATCAGTTTAAAATAATAAAATGAACAAGTCAGAATAACTACATAATAAATTATATAGAATACTTAAAATAATATGCATTATACATGACAATACATATCATTTTAACATTGTATATAGTTATATTAGGGAGTTTTTTTTGTATACTTTATTAGTCAGGTGGATTGCAGACATTATGTAGGTGTAGACGTTGTGAAGGAATTAGCTGTTCATGCCAGGATGAGTATAGAGTAGACATGACATAGGTGAAGGTGTTGTGTGGGAGTTAGTTGGGAGTTTAAGGGGACTGTAGTTAAGATGTAACGTAGGTGTAGGTGGTATTAGGGAATTAGCTGGGCATGCCAGGATGAGTATAGAGTAGACATGACGTAGGTGAAGGTGTTGTGTGGGAGTTAGTTGGGTGTTTAAGGGGAATGTAGTTAAGATGTAACATAGGTGTAGGTGGTATTAGGGAATTAGCTGGGCGTTTCAGGGGGAGTAACCTGTACTTTAATTGGGATACATCACCAGCAGTGCAATATATTCCAATCTCTGAAGTACAGGTTGTGAGTAGGGTGCCAGCCATCTTTGTCTCAACCACCTTTTCAGTGGTGAAGCTTTCCAGTGTCAGGTTGGTAGTGTAGGTTTAGGAAAAGTAAGATCACACAGGAATTATTTAAAGTGTTCCAACACAGAAACCGCGTTTGGTTTCAGTAAGCGCACTGTCTTTGCTGTGTAGGAACAGTTAAAATATCCCTCCCCGCCCACAGAACGTACCGACAAGTGGTGATGTCGGTGATGTTAAGCTGACGTAGCGCTCCCCTTTATATACTATAGGAGACAGCCACACTCACCGGCACTTTGTGCGTCCTCCCCCATTTTTAGAACATATAAACAGAATGATGGACTTCGAGGCCGACAAGGCCAGAAAGGAGTTTCTCGCCTGTCGATGCTTCGAATATTAGGGCCTTTAACTTTAATGACAGGTTTTGTTTGCATTTGAGCTTTCTTTTTCCTTCTTTGTGAGAAAGATATTACTAAATGACTTAGTAACTGTGACTCTAAAGGATAAATGTTGTACAGATCAGATTTGTTTAAAGGAATATTATACTGCCTTCTGCACACTCATATGGCCATATGGGAAGGATAGATTAAGAGTAAGACTAAGACCACGATTAGCATAATGGCAATGATGTAATTACCATTTCAAACAGATCTAGCAATAGGTTAAAAGAAAATGAAACCAAAATAATTCTTTTTTAAATCAGATAGAGCAGTGTTCTCCCCAGGATCTATTTAGGGACAGATCACTAGTGGAGCGCTGTTATGCGTGAGCGATAAGGGGTATATCGCGAGTGTTTGTGCGCATCAGGTTTATTGCTCGTATAGGAAGTTGAAAGTAAACACGTATTTCGTAAAACAAAAAAGTGTCACAAAACACATCAGAAATATAAATTAAAGTACAGTTACGCTCATAATAACACTGTCTAATAAAAAAATATTTTAAAATAAATGGCACAAAAAAAGTTTTAAGGTATGAGGCCTTAGGTGTTAGAAAAAGATATGAGGCCTTAGGTGTTTAACATAGAGATACATACATATACATGTCTAAAGATGTATATGTGTATATATAAATAAATATATATATATATATATAAATATATACTGTATATACAAAAAGTTACAGACATATACAGTATACAGATGTAAAAACATAAATACATATGTATAAGTGCATTGGAGCCCTTTGCAGTTAATTACAGGGAGTGCAGAATTATTAGGCAAGTTGTATTTTTGAGGATTAATTTTATTATTGAACAACAACCATGTTCTCAATGAACCCAAAAATCTCATTAATATCAAAGCTGAATAGTTTTGGAAGTAGTTTTTAGTTTGTTTTTAGTTATAGCTATTTTAGGGGGATATCTGTGTGTGCAGGTGACTATTACTGTGCATAATTATTAGGCAACTTAACAAAAAACAAATATATACCCATTTCAATTATTTATTTTTACCAGTGAAACCAATATAACATCTCAACATTCACAAATATACATTTCTGACATTCAAAAACAAAACAAAAACAAATCAGTGACCAACATAGCCACCTTTCTTTGCAAGGACACTCAAAAGCCTGCCATCCATGGATTCTGTCAGTGTTTTGATCTGTTCACCATCAACATTGCGTGCAGCAGCAACCACAGCCTCCCAGACACTGTTCAGAGAGGTGTACTGTTTTCCCTCCTTGTAAATCTCACATTTGATGATGGACCACAGGTTCTCAATGGGGTTCAGATCAGGTGAACAAGGAGGCCATGTCATTAGATTTTCTTCTTTTATACCCTTTCTTGCCAGCCACGCTGTGGAGTACTTGGACGCGTGTGATGGAGCATTGTCCTGCATGAAAATCATGTTTTTCTTGAAGGATGCAGACTTCTTCCTGTACCACTGCTTGAAGAAGGTGTCTTCCAGAAACTGGCAGTAGGACTGGGAGTTGAGCTTGACTCCATCCTCAACCCGAAAAGGCCCCACAAGCTCATCTTTGATGATACCAGCCCAAACCAGTACTCCACCTCCACCTTGCTGGCGTCTGAGTCGGACTGGAGCTCTCTGCCCTTTACCAATCCAGCCACGGGCCCATCCATCTGGCCCATCAAGACTCACTCTCATTTCATCAGTCCATAAAACCTTAGAAAAATCAGTCTTGAGATATTTCTTGGCCCAGTCTTGACGTTTCAGCTTGTGTGTCTTGTTCAGTGGTGGTCGTCTTTCAGCCTTTCTTACCTTGGCCATGTCTCTGAGTATTGCACACCTTGTGCTTTTGGGCACTCCAGTGATGTTGCAGCTCTGAAATATGGCCAAACTGGTGGCAAGTGGCATCTTGGCAGCTGCACGCTTGACTTTTCTCAGTTCATGGGCAGTTATTTTGCGCCTTGGTTTTTCCACACGCTTCTTGTGACCCTGTTGACTATTTTGAATGAAACGCTTGATTGTTCGATGATCACGCTTCAGACACTTTGCAATTTTAAGAGTGCTGCATCCCTCTGCAAGATATCTCACTATTTTTGACTTTTCTGAGCCTGTCAAGTCCTTCTTTTGACCCATTTTGCCAAAGGAAAGGAAGTTGCCTAATAATTATGCACACCTGATATAGGGTGTTGATGTCATTAGACCACACCCCTTCTCATTACAGAGATGCACATCACCTAATATGCTTAATTGGTAGTAGGCTTTCGAGTCTATACAGCTTGGAGTAAGACAACATGCATAAAGAGGATGGTGTGGTCAAAATACTAATTTGCCTAATAATTCTGCACTCCCTGTAGATGAAAACAAGAAAAAACATATTTATGCAATATTCATTCATTCAAATATTTCACATTCATATATTCTGCACATAGTAGAATATGTTTAGTGCATTTTTAAAAAGATATTCCTATATATATCTATTTATGTGTGTGTGTGTATATATATATATTGTAAAAAAAAAACATATATATATATATAAATAAATATGTATTTATTAATAAATAGAACTTATTCTTCTATGTGAAGAACATTGAAATGTGAAATGATATTCATATTTTCATGTTGGGTTAGCGCACTTGGGAATATGCAATCAGGTTTGTACATGAGTAGTGTATTGGTTTTTCGCACTTTTTTTGCTCCATTGACTTCTATAGGGGAATAGATTATGGCGCATGCAATATTCTAAGTTCAGGTTTTTGCGCTCGTTGGGTTAGCGCGCAAGCAAAAACAGTTTACTTCAACCCATAATAGGAGTGCAACCTGACGCCCCCAAACTCTTACTTCTAGCGCAGGTAATGCCCGAGTGGAAGAGTTAAATAACGCTCCACTTGTAGTCTAGCCCTTAATGGGAGCGCCACCTGGCTGATGTTTAAGGCAATATTAAAGGGACATGAAACCCAAATTTTTTCTTACGATTTAGAAAGAACATGAAATTTTAAACAACTTTCCAATGTACTTATATTATCTAATTTGCTTCATTCTATTGATATTCTTTGCTGAAAAGCATATCTAGATAGGCTCAGTAGCTGCTGATTGGTGGCTGCACATAGATGCCTTGTGTGATTGGCTCACCCATGTGCATTGCTATTTCTTCAACAAAGATATCTAAAAAATTAAGCAAATTAGATAGTAGAAGTAAATTGGAATGTTGTTTAAAATTGAATTCTCTACTTGAATCATGAAGGAAACATTTTGGGTTTAGTGTCCCTTTAAGCTACAATTAGCACTTTATTAACATTTTTCAAAGTTTATTGCCCAAATTATCATTAACTCTTTGGCTGCTAAGCCATTTCCCACCTGGGTGCTAATATTTTATTTTATTTTAATAAAAATGTATAACATTTTTTTTAACTTTTTAATTTTTTTTTACAGACCCCCAAGACTTACACTGTTGGTTAAGCGATTACCTTTCCAACAATGGGTCTTGGGGGTTTGTAGCTGCTTAGATGCCTGAGATACAGGCTTCTAAGCAGCATGCCCCCTCCTCCTATACTTAACATTGTTAAGTATAAATAAAGTTGCGCGGTGACGTCATCACGTAATTGCGCGTGACGTCACCGCGCATCACGTGAAGCCCCGGCGATGACTGTCACTCTACAGGCACGATCGCCGGGGTAGGAGCAGTAAGGAGCCCCCAGATCTCCCTCAAGGTGGGAGAGTGCTCATGACGGCTCTGACACGTCATTAGCACCAGAGTGAGAAACTCTGTGACGGCTCAGAGCCGTCATTAGCACCAGAGTGAGTAACTCTATGAAGCTCTGAGCCGTCATTAGCACCAGAGTGAGAAACTCTATGACAGCTCAGAGACGTCATTAGCACCAGAGTGAGAAACTCTATGACAGCTCAGAGACATCATTAGCACCAGAGTGAGAAACTCTATGACAGCTCAGAGACGTCATTAGCACCAGAGTGAGAAACTCTATGACAGCTCTGAGCCGTCATTAGCACCAGAGTGAGAAACTCTATGACAGCTCTGAGCCGTCATTAGCACCAGAGTGAGAAACTCTGTGACAGCTCTGAGCCGTCATTAGCACCAGAGTGAGAAACTCTATGACAGCTCTGAGCAGTCATTAGCACCAGAGTGAGAAACTCTATGACAGCTCTGAGCAGTCATTAGCATCAGAGTGAGAAACTCTATGACAGCTCAGAGACGTCATTAGCACCAGAGTGAGAAACTCTATGACAGCTCAGAGACGTCATTAGCACCAGAGTGAGAAACTCTATGACAGCTCAGAGACGTCATTAGCACCAGAGTGAGAAACTCTGTGACAGCTCTGAGCCGTCATTAGCACCAGAGTAAGAAACTCTATGACAGCTCAGAGACGTCATTAGCACCAGAGTGAGAAACTCTGTGACAGCTCAGAGACGTCATTAGCACCAGAGTGAGAAACTCTGTGACAGCTCTGAGCCGTCATTAGCACCAGAGTGAGAAACTCTATGACAGCTCTGAGCCGTCATTAGCACCAGAGTGAGAAACTCTATGACAGCTCTGAGCCGTCATTAGCACCAGAGTGAGAAACTCTATGACAGCTCAGAGAGGTCATTAGCACCAGAGTGAGAAACTCTATGACAGCTCAGAGACGTCATTAGCACCAGAGTGAGAAACTCTATGACAGCTCAGAGACGTCATTAGCACCAGAGTGAGAAATTCTATGACAGCTCAGAGCCGTCATTAGCACCAGAGTGAGAAACTCTATGACAGCTCAGAGACGTCATTAGCACCAGAGTGAGAAACTCTATTTCAGCTCTGAGCCGTCATTAGCACCAGAGTGAGAAACTCTATGACAGCTCTGAGCCGTCATTAGCACCAGAGTGAGAAACTCTATGACAGCTCAGAGACGTCATTAGCACCAGAGTGAGAAACTCTGTGACAGCTCTGAGCCGTCATTAGCACCAGAGTGAGAAACTCTATGACAGCTCAGAGACGTCATTAGCACCAGAGTGAGAAACTCTATGACAGCTCAGAGACGTCATTAGCACCAGAGTGAGAAACTCTATGACAGCTCAGAGACGTCATTAGCACCAGAGTGAGAAACTCTATGACAGCTCAGAGACGTCATTAGCACCAGAGTGAGAAACTCTATGACAGCTCAGAGACGTCATTAGCACCAGAGTGAGAAACTCTATGACAGCTCAGAGACGTCATTAGCACCAGAGTGAGAAACTCTGTGACAGCTCTGAGACGTCATTAGCACCAGAGTGAGAAACTCTATGACAGCTCAGAGACGTCATTAGCACCAGAGTGAGAAACTCTGTGACAGCTCAGAGCCGTCATTAGCACCAGAGTGAGAAACTCTATGACAGCTCAGAGACGTCATTAGCACCAGAGTGAGAAACTCTATGACAGCTCAGAGCCGTCATTAGCACCAGAGTGAGAAACTCTATGACAGCTCAGAGACGTCATTAGCACCAGAGTGAGAAACTCTATGACAGCTCAGAGACGTCATTAGCACCAGAGTGAGAAACTCTGTGACAGCTCAGAGACGTCATTAGCACCAGAGTGAGAAACTCTATGACAGCTCAGAGACGTCATTAGCACCAGAGTGAGAAACTCTATGACAGCTCAGAGACGTCATTAGCACCAGAGTGAGAAACTCTGTGACAGCTCTGAGCCGTCATTAGCACCAGAGTAAGAAACTCTATGACAGCTCAGAGCCGTCATTAGCACCAGAGTGAGAAACTCTGTGACAGCTCTGAGCCGTCATTAGCACCAGAGTAAGAAACTCTATGACAACTCAGAGCCGTCAATAACACCAGAGTGAGAAACTCTATGACAGCTCAGAGACGTCATTAGCACCAGAGTGAGAAACTCTATGACAGCTCAGAGACGTCATTAGCAGCAGAGTGAGAAACTCTATGACAGCTCAGAGCCGTCATTAGCACCAGAGTGAGAAACTCTATGACAGCTCTGAGCCGTCATTAGCACCAGAGTGAGAAACTCTATGACAGCTCAGAGCCGTCATTAGCACCAGAGTGAGAAACTCTATGACAGCTCAGAGACGTCATTAGCACCAGAGTGAGAAAATCTATGACAGCTCAGAGACGTCATTAGCACCAGAGTGAGAAATTCTATGACAGCTCAGAGCCGTCATTAGCACCAGAGTGAGAAACTCTATGACAGCTCAGAGACGTCATTAGCACCAGAGTGAGAAACTCTATGACAGCTCTGAGCCGTCATTAGCACCAGAGTGAGAAACTCTATGACAGCTCAGAGACGTCATTAGCACCAGAGTGAGAAACTCTATGACAGCTCTGAGCCGTCATTAGCACCAGAGTGAGAAATTCTATGACAGCTCAGAGACGTCATTAGCACCAGAGTGAGAAACTCTGTGACAGCTCTGAGACGTCATTAGCACCAGAGTGAGAAACTCTATGACAGCTCAGAGACGTCATTAGCACCAGAGTGAGAAACTCTATGACAGCTCAGAGACGTCATTAGCACTCAAAGGGTTAAAAGATATATTTTGTGATTCAAAGCATTTTGTTTTAAAAAATCCAATTCACTTATATTATCAAATTTGTTTTGTTCCCATGATATTCTGTGTTGAAGAGATACCTAGGTATTCATCTGGAGCACTACAGGGCAGGAAATAGTGCTGCCCCTCTAGTGCTCTTGTATATGGATAACATTCTTGCAAAACTGCTGCCATATAGTGCTCTAGAAATAGGCCAGCTCCTAAGCTTTACTTCCTTACTTTTCAACAAAAGATATAAAGAGAATGAAGAAAAAATGGTAATGTAGGTAAATTAGAAAGTTGTTTAAAATTGCCTGCTCTATCTGAGTCATGAAAGAAAAAAAAATTGGTTTCATATCCCTTTAATATATTTATGTTAAATTTTGTAAATGATTTGTGCTTTGGATAGCAGAACATTTTATAATATTAAAACATATTAAAGGGACAGTCTAGTCAAAAACATAATTTATGCTTACCTGATAAATTCCTTTCTTCTGTTGTGTGATCAGTCCACGGGTCATCATTACTTCTGGGATATAACTCCTCCCCAACAGGAAATGCAAGAGGATTCACCCAGCAGAGCTGCATATAGCTCCTCCCCTCTACGTCAGTCCCAGTCATTCGACCAAGAATCAACGAGAAAGGAGTAACCAAGGGTGAAGTGGTGACTGGAGTATAATTTAAAAGATATTTACCTGCCTTAAAACAGGGCGGGCCGTGGACTGATCACACAACAGAAGAAAGGAATTTATCAGGTAAGCATAAATTATGTTTTCTTCTGTTATGTGTGATCAGTCCACGGGTCATCATTACTTCTGGGATACCAATACCAAAGCAAAAGTACACGGATGACGGGAGGGACAGGCAGGCTCATTATACAGAAGGAACCACTGCCTGAAGAACCTTTCTCCCAAAAATAGCCTCCGAAGAAGCAAAAGTGTCAAATTTGTAAAATTTGGAAAAAGTATGAAGCGAAGACCAAGTTGCAGCCTTGCAAATCTGTTCAACAGAGGCCTCATTCTTAAAGGCCCAAGTGGAAGCCACAGCTCTAGTGGAGTGAGCTGTAATTCTTTCAGGAGGCTGCTGTCCAGCAGTCTCATAGGCTAAACGTATTATGCTACGAAGCCAAAAAGAGAGAGAGGTAGCAGAAGCTTTTTGACCTCTCCTCTGTCCAGAATAAACGACAAACAGGGAAGAAGTTTGGCGAAAATCTTTAGTTGCCTGCAAGTAGAACTTGAGGGCACGAACTACATCCAGATTGTGTAGAAGACGTTCCTTCTTTGAAGAAGGATTTGGACACAAGGATGGAACAACAATCTCTTGATTGATATTCCTGTTAGTGACTACCTTAGGTAAGAACCCAGGTTTAGTACGCAGAACTACCTTATCTGAGTGAAAAATCAGATAAGGAGAATCACAATGTAAGGCTGATAACTCAGAGACTCTTCGAGCCGAGGAAATAGCCATTAAAAACAGAACTTTCCAAGATAACAATTTTATATCAATGGAATGAAGGGGTTCAAACGGAACACCCTGTAAAACGTTAAGAACTAAGTTTAAACTCCATGGCGGAGCAACAGCTTTAAACACAGGCTTGATCCTAGCTAAAGCCTGACAAAAGGCCTGGACGTCTGGATTTTCTGACAGACGCCTGTGTAACAAGATGGACAGAGCTGAAATCTGTCCCTTTAATGAGCTAGCTGATAGACCCTTTTCTAAACCTTCTTGTAGAAAGGACAATATCCTAGCGATCCTAACCTTACTCCAAGAGTAACCTTTGGATTCGCACCAGTATAGGTATTTACGCCATATTTTATGGTAAATCCTTCTGGTAACAGGCTTCCTAGCCTGTATCAGGGTATCAATAACCGACTCAGAAAAACCACGTTTTGATAAAATCAAGCGTTCAATTTCCAAGCAGTCAGCTTCAGAGAAGTTAGATTTTGATGTTTGAATGGACCCTGTATCAGAAGGTCCTGTCTTAGAGGTAGAGACCAAGGCGGACAGGATGACATGTCCACTAGATCTGCATACCAAGTCCTGCGTGGCCATGCAGGCGCTATTAGAATCACTGATGCTCTCTCCTGTTTGATTTTGGCAATCAATCGAGGAAGCAGCGGGAAGGGTGGGAACACATAAGCCATCCCGAAGTTCCAAGGTGCTGTCAAAGCATCTATCAGAACCGCTCCCGGATCCCTGGATCTGGACCCGTAGAGAGGAAGTTTGGCGTTCTGGCGAGACGCCATGAGATCTATCTCTGGTTTGCCCCAACGTCGAAGTATTTGGGCAAAGACCTCCGGATGAAGTTCCCACTCCCCCGGATGAAAAGTCTGGCGACTCAAGAAATCCGCCTCCCAGTTCTCCACTCCCGGGATGTGGATTGCTGATAGGTGGCAAGAGTGAGACTCTGCCCAGCGAATTATCTTTGATACTTCCATCATTGCTAGGGAGCTTCTTGTCCCTCCCTGATGGTTGATGTAAGCTACAGTCGTGATGTTGTCCGACTGAAACCTGATGAACCCCCGAGTTGTTAATTGGGGCCAAGCCAGAAGGGCATTGAGAACTGCTCTCAATTCCAGGATGTTTATTGGAAGGAGACTCTCCTCCTGATTCCATAGTCCCTGAGCCTTCAGAGAATTCCAGACAGCGCCCCAACCTAGTAGGCTGGCGTCTGTTGTTACAATTGTCCAGTCTGGCCTGCTGAATGGCATCCCCCTGGACAGGTGTGGCCGATAAAGCCACCATAGAAGAGAATTTCTGGTCTCTTGATTCAGATTCAGAGTAGGGGACAAATCTGAGTAATCCCCATTCCACTGACCTAGCATGCACAATTGCAGCGGTCTGAGGTGTAGGCGTGCAAAAGGTACTATGTCCATTGCCGCTACCATTAAGCCGATCACCTCCATGCATTGAGCTACTGACGGGTGTTGAATGGAATGAAGGACACGGCATGCATTTTGAAGTTTTGTTAACCTGTCTTCTGTCAGGTAAATCTTCATTTCTACAGAATCTATAAGAGTCCCCAAGAATGGAACTCTTGTGAGAGGAAGAAGAGAACTCTTCTTTTCGTTCACTTTCCATCCATGCGACCTTAGAAATGCCAGAACTAACTCTGTATGAGACTTGGCAGTTTGAAAGCTTGAAGCTTGTATTAGAATGTCGTCTAGGTACGGAGCTACCGAAATCCCTCGCGGTCTTAGTACCGCCAGAAGGGCACCCAGAACCTTTGTGAAGATTCTTGGAGCCGTAGCCAATCCGAATGGAAGAGCTACAAACTGGTAGTGCCTGTCTAAGAAGGCAAACCTTAGATACCGGTGATGATCCTTGTGAATCGGTATGTGAAGGTAAGCATCTTTTAAATCCACTGTGGTCATGTACTGACCCTTTTGGATCATGGGTAAGATTGTCCGAATAGTTTCCATTTTGAACGATGGAACTCTTAGGAATTTGTTTAGAATCTTTAAATCTAAGATTGGCCTGAAAGTTCCCTCTTTTTTGGGAACCACAAACAGGTTTGAGTAGAACCCTTGTCCTTGTTCCGACCGCGGAACCGGATGGATCACTCCCATTAATAACAGATCTTGTACACAGCGTAGAAACGCTTCTTTCTTTATCTGGTTTGTTGACAACCTTGACAGATGAAATCTCCCTCTTGGGGGAGATAATTTGAAGTCTAGAAGGTATCCCTGAGATATGATCTCTAGCGCCCAGGGATCCTGAACATCTCTTGCCCAGGCCTGGGCAAAGAGAGAAAGTCTGCCCCCCACTAGATCCGGTCCCGGATCGGGGGCTCTCGGTTCATGCTGTCTTTGGGGCAGCAGCAGGTTTCCTGGCCTGCTTGCTCTTGTTCCAGGACTGGTTAGGCTTCCAGCCTTGCCTGTAACGAGCAACAGCTCCCTCCTGTTTTGGTGCAGTGGAGGTTGATGCTGCTCCTGTTTTGAAATTCCGAAAGGAACGAAAATTAGACTGTCTAGCCTTAGCTTTGGCTTTGTCTTGAGGTAGGGCGTGGCCCTTACCTCCTGTAATGTCAGCGATAATTTCTTTCAAACCGGGCCCAAATAAAGACTGCCCCTTGAAAGGTATATTAAGTAATTTAGACTTAGAAGTAACATCAGCTGACCAGGATTTTAGCCACAGCGCCCTACGTGCCTGTATAGCGAATCCTGAGTTCTTAGCCGTAAGTTTGGTTAAATGTACTACGGCCTCCGAAATGAATGAATTAGCTAGTTTAAGGACTCTAAGCCTGTCCGTAATGTCGTCTAGCGTATATGAACTAAGGTTCTCTTCCAGAGACTCAATCCAAAATGCTGCCGCAGCCGTAATCGGCGCGATACATGCAAGGGGTTGCAATATAAAACCTTGTTGAACAAACATTTTCTTAAGGTAACCCTCTAATTTTTTATCCATTGGATCTGAAAAGGCACAGCTATCCTCCACCGGGATAGTGGTACGCTTAGCTAAAGTAGAAACTGCTCCCTCCACCTTAGGGACCGTTTGCCATAAGTCCCGAGTGGTGGCGTCTATTGGAAACATCTTTCTAAATATTGGAGGGGGTGAGAACGGCACACCGGGTCTATCCCACTCCTTAGTAACAATTTCAGTTAGTCTCTTAGGTATAGGAAAAACGTCAGTACTCGCCGGTACCGCAAAGTATTTATCCAACCTACACAGTTTCTCTGGTATTGCAACGGTGTTACAATCATTGAGAGCTGCTAAGACCTCCCCTAGTAATACACGGAGGTTCTCCAATTTAAATTTAAAATTTGAAATATCTGAATCCAATCTGTTTGGATCAGAACCGTCACCCACAGAATGAAGCTCTCCGTCCTCATGCTCTGCAAGCTGTGACGCAGTATCAGACATGGCCCTAGTATTGTCAGCGCACTCTGTTCTCACCCCAGAGTGATCACGCTTGCCTCTTAGTTCTGGTAATTTAGACAAAACTTCAGTCATAACAGTAGCCATATCTTGTAATGTTATCTGTAATGGCCGCCCAGATGTACTAGGCGCCATAATATCACGCACCTCCCGGGCGGGAGATGCAGGTACTGCCGCGTGAGGCGAGTTAGTCGGCATAACTCTCCCCTCGCTGTTTGGTGAAATTTGTTCACATTGTACAGATTGACTTTTATTTAAAGTAGCATCAATACAGTTAGTACATAAATTTCTATTGGGCTCCACCTTGGCATTGGAACAAATGACACAGATATCTTCCTCTGAGTCAGACATGTTTAACACACTAGCAATAAACTTGCAACTTGGTTATAATCTTTTTTAGCAAAAACGTACTGTGCCTCAAAGAGGTACTAAACGATTAAATGACAGTTGAAATAATGAACTGAAAAACAGTTATAGCATCAAACTTTAAAACAACACAACTTTTAGCAGAGGTTTGTTCCCATTAGTAAAATAACAATAATTAAATTTGACATAAAAATTACAGAGCAACGTTTTTATTCACAGTCAATATAAAATTCTCACAGCTCTGCTGAGAGAATCTACCTCCCTCCAAAGAAGTTTGAAGACCCCTGAGATCTGTCAGAGATGAACCGGATCATGCAGGAAATATAAAAGTAACTGACTTGAATTTTTTGATGCGTAGCAAAGAGCGCCAAAAACGGCCCTCCCCCTCACACACAGCAGTGAAGAGAAACGAAACTGTCACAATTAAAACCAAACAACTGCCAAGTGGAAAATAATGCCCAAATATTTATTCACTCAGTACCTCAGAAATGTAAACGATTCTACATTCCAGCAAAAACGTTTAACATGATAAATACTTATTAAAAGGATTAGTGACTTTTAACAGAGTAGTTCCGGTGAAATACCATCCCCAGAATACTGAAGTGTATACATACATGTCATTATAACGGTATGGCAGGATTTTCTCATCAATTCCATTCAGAAAATAAAAACTGCAACATACCTCAATGCAGATTCATCTGCCCGCTGTCCCCTGATCTGAAGCTTTTACCTCCCTCAGATGGCCGAGAACAGCAATATGATCTTAACTACTCCGGTTAAAATCATAGTAAAAAACTCTGGTAGATTCTTCCTCAAACTCTGCCAGAGAAGTAATAACACGCTCCGGTGCTATTGTAAAATAACAAACTTTTGATTGAAGTCATAAAAACTAAGTATAATCACCATAGTCCTCTCACACATCCTATCTAGTCGTTGGGTGCAAGAGAATGACTGGGACTGACGTAGAGGGGAGGAGCTATATGCAGCTCTGCTGGGTGAATCCTCTTGCATTTCCTGTTGGGGAGGAGTTATATCCCAGAAGTAATGATGACCCGTGGACTGATCACACATAACAGAAGAAAATAAACTTTCATGATTCTGATAGGGCATGTCATTTTAAACAACTTTCCAATTTACTTTTATCATTAATTTTGCCTTTTTTCTTGATATTCTTAGTTGAAAGCTAAACCTAGGAGGCTCATATGCAAATTTCTTAGCCCTTGAAGGCCGCCACTTATCTGAATGCATTTTAAAAAATACAACTAGAGGGCGTTAGTTCATTATGAACTTTGCTTTATTCTCTTTGTATCATTTGTTAAAGGAACAGGATTACTGGGAGCTAGCTAAGCATAGTGAGCCAATGGCAACAGACATATGTGTGCAGCCACCAATAAGCAGTTAGCTCCTAGTAGTGCTCCTGAGCCTACCTAGGTATGCTTTTCAACAAAGATTTTAAGAGTACAACGCAAATTAGATAATAGCAGTAAATTAGAAAGTTGATTAAAATTGTTTGAGCTATCTGAATCATCAAAGGAAAAAAGTTGGTGTTTCATGTCCTTTAATTTTACGTAAAAAGGTTAATTTTACATAAACTATACAAAGGGATCGATTCAAACACCTAATGTATTCTTTAACCCCCTTCCCACCATAAGGACGTTCCTTGCCGTCCTAACTGCGCTGGGCTTTATCGCCCTTAGGACGGCATGGAACATCCCAGCCGTTTGGCTATCCTGTAGCCATAGAAGCTTCCTAAATGGTATCGCCGGGCTGGAGAGTGTGCCCAGCATCATAGGCACTCCCCGATCCCATCATTGAAATCACGCGACCGCATGAACAATAGCATTATTTAAATCTTTACTTATTTGTTTACATTGGAACGTTGTTCTGATGTAGACAAATCAGTCCCGTTGGGAAAGGGTTAAAGGTGTGAAATGAATTGTATTTGACAGTTTTGTTTACTTTCCCAGTTTTAATCCTGGTAACAAGAACTTAAAAACCAATGTCAAAGTTTTTTGTTGAAAAGTTTTTCGTAGCTGGAGCCTTTTGGGATTGTGATCACTCAAAAGCCATGTTGCAAAACACCTGAAACCAAAACTTGATATTAGGTTTGATTGGGCCTATGTGTTTAACCCTTGCAAAAGAGGATAAACACATAAAGTCAGCTCCAGAGCAGCAATGCACTACTGGGAGCTAGCTGAACATATCTGGTGAGCCTATGACAAAATGCATATGTGTGTAGCCACCAATGACCAGCTAGCTCCCAGTAGTGCATTGCTGCTCCCAAGCCTACCTTGCCATGATTTGCAAGACAGGATAAACAGAGAACAAAGTAAATTTGATAATAAAAGTAAAATGAAAAATCTCTTAAAATAGCATTCACTGCCTGAACCATTAGTGTTTAATTTTGACGTCCTTTTAATGTCTTGGAACTATGGATTAGTCTGTATAAAGGTGCTATAATTCTTTGTTAACAGTATGTTACTAAATGATGTTAATAAAAAGATTAATTTATTTAGTGTCTAAAAGAAACAAGTCGCTGCTACCTTAAAGGGATAGGAAAATCAAAATAAAACGTGCATGATTCAGATAGAGCGTGTCATTTTAAGACACTTTTAATTTCACTTCTATTTTCAAATGTACTTTGTTCTCTGGGTATCCATTGCTAAAAAATAATATGTGCATATCCTGCACTAGTGGGAGCTAGCTGGCGATTGGTGCCTGCACACATTTGTCTCTTGTGACCGGCTGAGTAGATGTTGTCAGCTAGCTCTCAGTAGTGTATTGCTGCTTCTTCAGCAAAGTAAATTGGAAAGTTGTTTAAAATTGTATGTTGTATCTGAATCCTAAAAGAAATAAATTGTGTTTTGGGTCCCTTTAAATTTAAAGGGATAGTGTAGTCATGTTTGTTTAATGTGAAAGAGGGCATCTCAAAATGTATATCATTTTTTTATGATCTTGTCCTGAATAAATCAGTGCCAAACTTGCAGAAGTCTGTTCCTCTCCTCCAGTAAAAAAGGTAGTTGTCCTGTTTAGCCAATAGAGATTAGTATTGTAATACTGTTTCATTAGTTGCAATCTAAATGTAAACTGTTTTTCCTTAAACATTTTAGAAAAAAAAAGTAAGACATTAAAAGAATCCAATCATGGATGACTACTTAGGTAGAATAGATGTATGCACGCATGTGAGAGCTAATAGTTTTGTGCATGCGTCACTTCTGTGGTGAGAGAAGGACTTTTGTGCTTGTGTTAAGCAATAGACTCAGTTAACATTAATTCAACAGTTGCTGCTATTGTGTGCATCTGATTTGCATTCCGAATCATTAATATGCACAGAAATGATTGGAATCCTCAGTTGCTTTGGTAGAATAAAATATGAGATGGCAGGTGTCAGCGAGGGGTCAGCTGTTGGAGCGGTTACAGCTAAGAGGATTATAAAGATTTTCCTGTGTAAAAGAACTTTGTTTTTCAGTAAAAGTAATTTCATCTGTAGAGTATGAGTACAATACAGGGTCAGGGCAAAAGAGTGTAACACTTATTCATACAATTCATGAGCCTTCAAGTTTTCAACATTGCACCAGACATGGCCTCAAACTGCAACAACCGTACTTAAAAAACATAATTTATGCTTACCTGATAAATTCCTTTCTTCTGTTGTGTGATCAGTCCACGGGTCATCATTACTTCTGGGATATAACTCCTCCCCAACAGGAAATGCAAGAGGATTCACCCAGCAGAGCTGCATATAGCTCCTCCCCTCTACGTCAGTCCCAGTCATTCGACCAAGAATCAACGAGAAAGGAGTAACCAAGGGTGAAGTGGTGACTGGAGTATAATTTAAAAGATATTTACCTGCCTTAAAACAGGGCGGGCCGTGGACTGATCACACAACAGAAGAAAGGAATTTATCAGGTAAGCATAAATTATGTTTTCTTCTGTTATGTGTGATCAGTCCACGGGTCATCATTACTTCTGGGATACCAATACCAAAGCAAAAGTACACGGATGACGGGAGGGATAGGCAGGCTCATTATACAGAAGGAACCACTGCCTGAAGAACCTTTCTCCCAAAAATAGCCTCCGAAGAAGCAAAAGTGTCAAATTTGTAAAATTTGGAAAAAGTATGAAGCGAAGACCAAGTTGCAGCCTTGCAAATCTGTTCAACAGAGGCCTCATTCTTAAAGGCCCAAGTGGAAGCCACAGCTCTAGTGGAGTGAGCTGTAATTCTTTCAGGAGGCTGCTGTCCAGCAGTCTCATAGGCTAAACGTATTATGCTACGAAGCCAAAAAGAGAGAGAGGTAGCAGAAGCTTTTTGACCTCTCCTCTGTCCAGAATAAACGACAAACAGGGAAGAAGTTTGGCGAAAATCTTTAGTTGCCTGCAAGTAGAACTTGAGGGCACGAACTACATCCAGATTGTGTAGAAGACGTTCCTTCTTTGAAGAAGGATTTGGACACAAGGATGGAACAACAATCTCTTGATTGATATTCCTGTTAGTGACTACCTTAGGTAAGAACCCAGGTTTAGTACGCAGAACTACCTTGTCTGAGTGAAAAATCAGATAAGGAGAATCACAATGTAAGGCTGATAACTCAGAGACTCTTCGAGCCGAGGAAATAGCCATTAAAAACAGAACTTTCCAAGATAACAATTTTATATCAATGGAATGAAGGGGTTCAAACGGAACACCCTGTAAAACGTTAAGAACTAAGTTTAAACTCCATGGCGGAGCAACAGCTTTAAACACAGGCTTGATCCTAGCTAAAGCCTGACAAAAGGCCTGGACGTCTGGATTTTCTGACAGACGCCTGTGTAACAAGATGGACAGAGCTGAAATCTGTCCCTTTAATGAACTAGCTGATAGACCCTTTTCTAAACCTTCTTGTAGAAAGGACAATATCCTAGCGATCCTAACCTTACTCCAAGAGTAACCTTTGGATTCGCACCAGTATAGGTATTTACGCCATATTTTATGGTAAATCCTTCTGGTAACAGGCTTCCTAGCCTGTATCAGGGTATCAATAACCGACTCAGAAAAACCACGTTTTGATAAAATCAAGCGTTCAATTTCCAAGCAGTCAGCTTCAGAGAAGTTAGATTTTGATGTTTGAATGGACCCTGTATCAGAAGGTCCTGTCTTAGAGGTAGAGACCAAGGCGGACAGGATGACATGTCCACTAGATCTGCATACCAAGTCCTGCGTGGCCATGCAGGCGCTATTAGAATCACTGATGCTCTCTCCTGTTTGATTTTGGCAATCAATCGAGGAAGCAGCGGGAAGGGTGGGAACACATAAGCCATCCCGAAGTTCCAAGGTGCTGTCAAAGCATCTATCAGAACCGCTCCCGGATCCCTGGATCTGGACCCGTAGAGAGGAAGTTTGGCGTTCTGGCGAGACGCCATGAGATCTATCTCTGGTTTGCCCCAACGTCGAAGTATTTGGGCAAAGACCTCCGGATGAAGTTCCCACTCCCCCGGATGAAAAGTCTGGCGACTCAAGAAATCCGCCTCCCAGTTCTCCACTCCCGGGATGTGGATTGCTGATAGGTGGCAAGAGTGAGACTCTGCCCAGCGAATTATCTTTGATACTTCCATCATTGCTAGGGAGCTTCTTGTCCCTCCCTGATGGTTGATGTAAGCTACAGTCGTGATGTTGTCCGACTGAAACCTGATGAACCCCCGAGTTGTTAATTGGGGCCAAGCCAGAAGGGCATTGAGAACTGCTCTCAATTCCAGGATGTTTATTGGAAGGAGACTCTCCTCCTGATTCCATAGTCCCTGAGCCTTCAGAGAATTCCAGACAGCGCCCCAACCTAGTAGGCTGGCGTCTGTTGTTACAATTGTCCAGTCTGGCCTGCTGAATGGCATCCCCCTGGACAGGTGTGGCCGATAAAGCCACCATAGAAGAGAATTTCTGGTCTCTTGATTCAGATTCAGAGTAGGGGACAAATCTGAGTAATCCCCATTCCACTGACTTAGCATGCACAATTGCAGCGGTCTGAGGTGTAGGCGTGCAAAAGGTACTATGTCCATTGCCGCTACCATTAAGCCGATCACCTCCATGCATTGAGCTACTGACGGGTGTTGAATGGAATGAAGGACACGGCATGCATTTTGAAGTTTTGTTAACCTGTCTTCTGTCAGGTAAATCTTCATTTCTACAGAATCTATAAGAGTCCCCAAGAATGGAACTCTTGTGAGAGGAAAAAGAGAACTCTTCTTTTCGTTCACTTTCCATCCATGCGACCTTAGAAATGCCAGAACTAACTCTGTATGAGACTTGGCAGTTTGAAAGCTTGAAGCTTGTATTAGAATGTCGTCTAGGTACGGAGCTACCGAAATCCCTCGCGGTCTTAGTACCGCCAGAAGGGCACCCAGAACCTTTGTGAAGATTCTTGGAGCCGTAGCCAATCCGAATGGAAGAGCTACAAACTGGTAGTGCCTGTCTAAGAAGGCAAACCTTAGATACCGGTGATGATCCTTGTGAATCGGTATGTGAAGGTAAGCATCTTTTAAATCCACTGTGGTCATGTACTGACCCTTTTGGATCATGGGTAAGATTGTCCGAATAGTTTCCATTTTGAACGATGGAACTCTTAGGAATTTGTTTAGAATCTTTAAATCTAAGATTGGCCTGAAAGTTCCCTCTTTTTTGGGAACCACAAACAGGTTTGAGTAGAACCCTTGTCCTTGTTCCGACCGCGGAACCGGATGGATCACTCCCATTAATAACAGATCTTGTACACAGCGTAGAAACGCTTCTTTCTTTATCTGGTTTGTTGACAACCTTGACAGATGAAATCTCCCTCTTGGGGGAGATAATTTGAAGTCTAGAAGGTATCCCTGAGATATGATCTCTAGCGCCCAGGGATCCTGAACATCTCTTGCCCAGGCCTGGGCGAAGAGAGAAAGTCTGCCCCCCACTAGATCCGGTCCCGGATCGGGGGCTCTCGGTTCATGCTGTCTTTGGGGCAGCAGCAGGTTTCCTGGCCTGCTTGCTCTTGTTCCAGGACTGGTTAGGCTTCCAGCCTTGCCTGTAACGAGCAACAGCTCCCTCCTGTTTTGGTGCAGTGGAGGTTGATGCTGCTCCTGTTTTGAAATTCCGAAAGGGACGAAAATTAGACTGTCTAGCCTTAGCTTTGGCTTTGTCTTGAGGTAGGGCGTGGCCCTTACCTCCTGTAATGTCAGCGATAATTTCTTTCAAACCGGGCCCAAATAAAGACTGCCCCTTGAAAGGTATATTAAGTAATTTGGACTTAGAAGTAACATCAGCTGACCAGGATTTTAGCCACAGCGCCCTACGTGCCTGTATGGCGAATCCTGAGTTCTTAGCCGTAAGTTTGGTTAAATGTACTACGGCCTCCGAAATGAATGAATTAGCTAGTTTAAGGACTCTAAGCCTGTCCGTAATGTCGTCTAGCGTAGATGAGCTAAGGTTCTCTTCCAGAGACTCAATCCAAAATGCTGCCGCAGCCGTAATCGGCGCGATACATGCAAGGGGTTGCAATATAAAACCTTGTTGAACAAACATTTTCTTAAGGTAACCCTCTAGTTTTTTATCCATTGGATCTGAAAAGGCACAGCTATCCTCCACCGGGATAGTGGTACGCTTAGCTAAAGTAGAAACTGCTCCCTCCACCTTAGGGACCGTTTGCCATAAGTCCCGAGTGGTGGCGTCTATTGGAAACATCTTTCTAAATATTGGAGGGGGTGAGAACGGCACACCGGGTCTATCCCACTCCTTAGTAACAATTTCAGTTAGTCTCTTAGGTATAGGAAAAACGTCAGTACTCGCCGGTACCGCAAAGTATTTATCCAACCTACACAGTTTCTCTGGTATTGCAACGGTGTTACAATCATTGAGAGCTGCTAAGACCTCCCCTAGTAATACACGGAGGTTCTCCAATTTAAATTTAAAATTTGAAATATCTGAATCCAATCTGTTTGGATCAGAACCGTCACCCACAGAATGAAGCTCTCCGTCCTCATGCTCTGCAAGCTGTGACGCAGTATCAGACATGGCCCTAGTATTGTCAGCGCACTCTGTTCTCACCCCAGAGTGATCACGCTTGCCTCTTAGTTCTGGTAATTTAGACAAAACTTCAGTCATAACAGTAGCCATATCTTGTAATGTTATCTGTAATGGCCGCCCAGATGTACTAGGCGCCATAATATCACGCACCTCCCGGGCGGGAGATGCAGGTACTGCCGCGTGAGGCGAGTTAGTCGGCATAACTCTCCCCTCGCTGTTTGGTGAAATTTGTTCACATTGTACAGATTGACTTTTATTTAAAGTAGCATCAATACAGTTAGTACATAAATTTCTATTGGGCTCCACCTTGGCATTGGAACAAATGACACAGATATCTTCCTCTGAGTCAGACATGTTTAACACACTAGCAATAAACTTGCAACTTGGTTATAATCTTTTTTAGCAAAAACGTACTGTGCCTCAAAGAGGTACTAAACGATTAAATGACAGTTGAAATAATGAACTGAAAAACAGTTATAGCATCAAACTTTAAAACAACACAACTTTTAGCAAAGGTTTGTTCCCATTAGTAAAATAACAATAATTAAATTTGACATAAAAATTACAGAGCAACGTTTTTATTCACAGTCAATATAAAATTCTCACAGCTCTGCTGAGAGAATCTACCTCCCTCCAAAGAAGTTTGAAGACCCCTGAGATCTGTCAGAGATGAACCGGATCATGCAGGAAAAATAAGAGTAACTGACTTGAATTTTTTGATGCGTAGCAAAGAGCGCCAAAAACGGCCCTCCCCCTCACACACAGCAGTGAAGAGAAACGAAACTGTCACAATTAAAACCAAACAACTGCCAAGTGGAAAATAATGCCCAAATATTTATTCACTCAGTACCTCAGAAATGTAAACGATTCTACATTCCAGCAAAAACGTTTAACATGATAAATACTTATTAAAAGGATTAGTGACTTTTAACAGAGTAGTTCCGGTGAAATACCATCCCCAGAATACTGAAGTGTATACATACATGTCATTATAACGGTATGGCAGGATTTTCTCATCAATTCCATTCAGAAAATAAAAACTGCAACATACCTCAATGCAGATTCATCTGCCCGCTGTCCCCTGATCTGAAGCTTTTACCTCCCTCAGATGGCCGAGAACAGCAATATGATCTTAACTACTCCGGTTAAAATCATAGTAAAAAACTCTGGTAGATTCTTCCTCAAACTCTGCCAGAGAAGTAATAACACGCTCCGGTGCTATTGTAAAATAACAAACTTTTGATTGAAGTCATAAAAACTAAGTATAATCACCATAGTCCTCTCACACATCCTATCTAGTCGTTGGGTGCAAGAGAATGACTGGGACTGACGTAGAGGGGAGGAGCTATATGCAGCTCTGCTGGGTGAATCCTCTTGCATTTCCTGTTGGGGAGGAGTTATATCCCAGAAGTAATGATGACCCGTGGACTGATCACACATAACAGAAGAAAAATAATAATTATGCTTACGTAATAAATACATTTATTTCATGGTGGTGAGAGTCCACAAACTACTATGCATGGAATTAACTTCCTAGCCACTAGGAGGAGGCAACGTTTCCCAAAACCCTGAAGAGCACTTCATCCCTCACACCTCACTGGTATGCCAGTTATACGTATAGCCAAGGAAGGAGAATAGAATAGAAAAAAAGCTGGAAAGGACAAATCTGGGAAAATAGAGATGCAAAATCAGAACTGTCACCAAAAAACTTATTCTGTTATTTATAAAAATTGGGTGGGGCTTGTGGACTCTTACCACCATGTAAGAAATTAATTATAAGGTAAGCATAAATTTTGTTTTCTTTCATCAGGTGGTGAGAGTCTATGATCCATTATGCATGGACACTTATACCAAAGCTGTGGAGTCCACAAGTAATGATGGGTGGGATAAAAATGGTTAAGAAAAATGAAAAGGCAGAAATCTATTTTCCAGACACTGCTGTCTGGAGAACTTTCCTACTAAAGGCCGCTTTAGAACAAACAAAAAACATAAAAATGGTAGAATTTAGTAAAAGCAGGGGTTGAAACTACAGGGGGTGCAAAGGCTCGCAACTGCGACTGGGCCCCTGAGGGTGGGGGCCCAGCTTAAAAAAAATAAAAAAAAATCTTTAATAAAAAATATTTACCTGCTACTGACTGCACTGATATCATGTGAGTGTGACATGATGCCTCACTAGTGTCTCTGACTACAGGGGTTAGTGTTTCTGTTTTACCCATTGGTGCTTATGTGTGTGTGTATGTATGTATGTGACTGTGTGTGTGTGTGTATGTGACTGTGTGTGTGTGTGTATGTGACTGTGTGTGTGTATTTATGCATGTATGTATGTGCGTGTGTGTGTGTGTGTGTGTGTGTGTATGTGACTGTGTGTGTATTTATGCATGTGTGTGTGTATGTGTGTGTGTATGTATGTGACTGTGTGTGTATTTATGCATGTATGTGTGTGTGTGTGTGTATGTATGTATGTGACTGTGTGTGTGTGTGTGTGTATGTGACTGTGTGTGTATTTATGCATGTGTGTGTGTATGTGTGTATGTATGTGACTGTGTGTGTATTTATGCATGTATGTGTGTGTGTATGTATGTATGTGACTGTGTGTGTGTGTGTATGCGACTGTGTGTGTATTTATGCATGTGTGTGTATGTGTGTATGTATGTATGTGACTGTTTGTATTTATGCATGTATGTGTGTGTGTGTATGTATGTGACTGTGTGTGTATTTATGCATGTATGTGTGTGTGTGTGTATGTATGTGACTGTGTGTGTGTATTTATGCATGTGTGTGTGTGTATGTATGTGTGTGTATGTATGTGACTGTGTGTGTATTTATGCATGTATGTGTGTGTATGTATGTATGTGACTGTGTGTGTGTATGTATGTGACTGTGTGTGTGTGTGTGTGTATGTGACTGTGGGTGTGTTTGTATGTGACTGTGTGTGTATTTATGCATGTATGTGTGTGTGTATGTATGTGACTGTGTGTGTATTTATGCATGTGTGTATGTATGTATGTGATTGTGTGTGTGTATGTATGTGACTGTGTGTGTATTTATGCATGTATGTGTGTGTATGTATGTATGTGACTGTGTGTGTGTATGTATGTGACTGTGTGTGTGTGTGTATGTGACTGTGTGTGTGTATGTATGTGACTGTGTGTGTATTTATGCATGTATGTGTGTGTGTATGTATGTGACTGTGTGTGTATTTATGCATGTGTGTATGTATGTATGTGACTGTGTGTGTGTATGTATGTGACTGTGTGTGTGTATGTATGTGACTGTGTGTGTATTTATGCATGTATGTGTGTGTGTGTATGTATGTGACTGTGTGTGTATTTATGCATGTGTGTATGTATGTATGTGACTGTGTGTGTATTTATGCATGTATGTGTGTGTGTGTATGTATGTGACTGTGTGTGTATTTATGCATGTATGTGTATGTATGTGACTGTGTGTGTATTTATACATGTATGTGTGTGTGTGTATGTATGTGACTGTGTGTGTATTTATGCATGTATGTGTGTGTGTGTATGTATGTGACTGTGTGTGTATTTATGCATGTATGTGTGTGTGTGTATGTATGTGACTGTGTGTGTATTTATGCATGTATGTGTGTGTATGTATGTATGTGACAGTGTGTGTATTTATGCATGTATGTGTGTGTGTGTATGTATGTGACTGTGTGTATATTTATGCATGTATGTGTGTGTGTGTATGTGTGTGTGTATGTATGTGACTGTGTGTGTATTTATGCATGTATGTGTGTGTGTGTGTATGTATGTGACTGTGTGTGTATTTATGCATGTGTGTATGTATGTATGTGACTGTGTGTGTATTTATGTATGTATGTGACTGTGTGTGTATTTATGCATGTATGTGTGTGTGTGTGTGTATGTATGTGACTGTGTGTGTATTTATGCATGAATGTGTGTGTGTGTATGTATGTGACTGTGTGTGTATTTATGCATGTATGTGTGTGTGTGTGTGTATGTATGTGACTGTGTGTGTATTTATGCATGTATGTGTGTATATGTATGTATGTATGTGACAGTGTGTGTATTTATGCATGTATGTGTGTGTGTGTATGTATGTGACTGTGTGTGTATTTATGCATGTATGTGTGTGTGTGTGTATGTATGTGACTGTGTGTGTATTTATGCATGTATGTGTGTGTGTGTATGTGTATGTATGTGATGGTGTGTGTATTTATGCATGTATGTGTGTGTGTATGTATGTGACTGTGTGTGTATTTATGCATGTGTGTATGTATGTATGTGACTGTGTGTGTATTTATGCATGTATGTGTGTGTGTGTATGTATGTGTGTGTGTGTATTTATGCATGTATGTGTGTGTGTGTGTATGTGACTGTGTGTGTATTTATGCATGTATGTATGTGTGTGTGTATGTATGTGACTGTGTGTGTATTTATGCATGTGTGTGTGTGTGTGTGTATGTATGTGACTGTGTGTGTATTTATGCATGTATGTGTGTGTATGTGTGTGTATGTATGTGACTGTGTGTATTTATGCATGTATGTGTGTGTGTATGTATTTGACTGTGTGTGTATTTATGCATGTATGTGTGTATGTATGTGACTGTGTGTGTATTTATGCATGTATGTGTGTGTGTATGTATGTGACTGTGTGTGTATTTATGCATGTATGTGTGTGTGTGTATGTATGTGACTGTGTGTGTATTTATGCATGTATGTGTGTGTGTATGTATGTGACTGTGTGTGTATTTATGCATGTATGTGTGTGTGTGTATGTGTGTGTGTATGTATGTATGTGACTGTGTGTGTATTTATGCATGTATGTGTGTGTGTATGTATGTGACTGTGTGTGTATTTATGCATGTATGTGTGTGTGTATGTATGTATGTGACTGTGTGTGTATTTATGCATGTATGTGTGTGTGTATGTATGTATGTGACTGTGTGTGTATTTATGCATGTATGTGTGTGTGTATGTATGTATGTGACTGTGTGTGTGTGTGTGTATTTATGCATGTATGTGTGTGTGTGTGTGTGTGTGTATGTGTGTGTATGTATGTGACTGTGTGTGTATTTATGCATGTATGTGTGTGTGTATGTATGTGACTGTGTGTGTGTGTATTTATGCATGTATGTGTGTGTGTGTATGTATGTGACTGTGTGTGTATTTATGCATGTATGTGTGTGTGTATGTATGTGACTGTGTGTGTATTTATGCATGTATGTGTGTGTGTATGTATGTGACTGTGTGTGTGTGTATTTATGCATGTATGTGTGTGTGTATGTGTGTATGTATGTGACTGTGTGTGTATTTATGCATGTATGTGTGTGTGTATGTATGTATGTGACTGTGTGTGTATTTATTAAACAGTGTCACTATATACAGTAATAGGGGGTCAGACCATCTCACAGACTATGGGCACAGGGTACCTCCTTTTGCAGACATGTAATCTGATTTACATTTAATTTTTTCTGTTTTAAATGTAAAAAAAAAAGATATGTATCAAATTCACATTTTGCACCTGGGCCCTGTGGTTTCTAGTTACGCCTCTGAGTAAAAGTGTGTATGGATGACCATATTTCTGCCTTGCAAATTTGTTCTATAGAAACCTATTTTTTAAAAGCCCAAGAAGTAGAAACAGATCTGGTAGAATGAACTGTAATACGTTTTGGAAGAGATTTGCCAAGCAGCTAAAGAAACATCTGAGAACTTTAGACCTTTTCGTGGACCTAAGGAATTAATGAATATACTTGAAGATCGTCTGAAATCTTTGGTAGCTTGTAAGTAAAACTGTAAAGCTCTTAACACATTCAAATTATGAATAAGTCTTTCCTTTGAATTTTAAGGATTAGGGCAAAGAGAAAGAACTACGATCTCTTGTTTGATAACGGGACAAATTCTAGCTAAAGCCTGAATAGAATTCTAAATATCAGGTAGCTTCACAATATTTTTGTTATACAACACAGACAAAGCTGAAGTCTGACCTTTTACAGAGCTGGCAGATAAACCTTTATCTACACCTTCATGCAGAAATGGAAGAATCACGTTTGTACTAAAATATAGCCCAGGTTTGAAATTACTGAAATACCTTGGGCCCGAATTACAGACAGGAGAGATCCCAAAATGTTTGTAAAGATTCTGGGAGCAGTAGCCAGACCAAATAGAAGAGCCACAAATTGAAAATGTTTGTCCTTGAAGGAAAAATTAAGGAACTGATGATGATCCTTGTGGATAGGAATGTGAAGATAGGCATTAGGGATGGGCTAATTTTGATACATTTGTTTGTTCGAATCGAATTTCAAATGTTTATATAACATTCTAACATTTTATTTTCAAATTTTTCGTTTTCTAATTTTTCAATAACGTTCAAAAATATTTGTTCGAATAATGGAATGTTTAGCTATGTATTTTATATCACATTCAGTTTTAATATGTAACATTCAAATTTGAAAACAAAATTTATGCTTACCTGATAAATTTCTTTCTTTCTTGACACAGTGAGTCCACGGATCATCATAATTACTGTTGGGAATATCACTGACCAGCAGAGGAGGCAAAGAGCACTACAGCAAAGCTGTTAAATTCCACTCCCCTACCCACAATCCCAAGTCATTCACTCCCCTACCCACAATCCCCAGTCATTCGACCAAAGGGAAAGGAGAAAGGAAGTAATATAAGGTGCAGAGGTGCCTGAGGTTTATAGAAAAATAAATTGTCTGAAAAATACAGGGTGGGCCGTGGACTCACCGTGTCAAGAAATAAATAAATTTATCAGGTAAGCATACATTTTGTTTTCTTTCTAATGACACAGTGAGTCCACGGATCATCATAATTACTGTTGGGAACCAATACCCAAGCCAGAGGACACGGATGATAAGGGAGGGACAAGACAGTAAACCTAAACAGAAGGCACCACTGCTTGAAGAACCTTTCTCCCAAAAGAAGCCTCAGCTGAAGCAAAAGTATCAAATTTATAAAATTTAGAAAAAGTGTGCAAAGAGACCAAGTGGCAGCCTTGCAAATCTGATCTACAGAAGCACCATTTTTGAAGGCCCAAGAAGAAGAAACAGCCCTAGTGGAATGAGCTGTGATTTTCTCAGGAGGCTGCTGTCCAGCAGTCTCATATGCCAAGAGAATAACGCTCCTCAACCAACAAGAAAGAGAAGTAGTCGTAGCTTTCTGACCCTTATGCTTCCCGGAAAAAAACAACAAATAAAGAGGAAGACTGGCGAAAATCCTTAGTCGCCTGCAAATAATATTTCAACGCACAAACCACATCCAGGTTGTGCAACAAACGCTCCTTATGAGAAGAAGGATTAGGACACAAAGAAGGAACAACAATCTCTTGATTAATATTCTTATCCGAGACAACCGTGGGAAGGAAACCTAGGGCAGTACACAATACTACCTTATCAGAATGAAAAATATGAAATGGAGATTCACACTGCAGCGCTGAAAGCTCTGAAACTTTTCAAGATGAAGAAATAGCAACCAAAAACAAAACCTTCCAGGATAACAACCTAATATTTAAAGAATGCATAGGCTCAAAAAGGAGCCTGTTGAAGAACTCTAAGAACCAAATTAAGACTCCAAGGAGGAGTAGCAAACTTAAACAAAGGCCGGATTCTAACCACGGCCTGACAAAAAGACTGAACATCTGGCACATCCGCCAGACGTTTGTGCAACAAAATAGATAAAGCAGAAATTTGACCCTTCAGGGTACTTGCAGATAAACCCTTCTCCAGACCCTCCTGGAGAAAAGACAAAATCCTAGGAATCCTAACTCTACTCCAAGAGTAGCCCCTGGACTCACACCAATACAGATATTGATGCCATATCTTATAATAAATATTTCTAGTCACAGGCTTATGCGCCTGAATCATAGTCTCAATAACCGACTCAGAAAAACCACGCTTGGATAGTATCAAGCGTTTGGATAAAGGAAGGGCCTTCCTTAATGGAAGACTCCAAGGTGGAAAAGATGACATCTCCTACAGATCTGCATACCAGATTCTGCAAGGCCACGCTGGTGCGATGAGAATCACCAATGCCCGCTCCTGTCTGATCTGAGCAATGACCCGAGGAAGAAGAGCAAACAGAGAAAACATGTATGCCATACTGAACTTCCAAGGAACTGCCAGAGCATCTACCAGTACAGCCTGAGGATCCCTTGACCTCGACCCGTACCTCAGGAGCTTGGCATTTTGCAGAGATGCCATGAGATCCAACTCTGGCTGCCCCCATCTGAGAATCAAGCTGGAAAACACCTCCGGATGAAGTTCCCACTCCCCCGGATGAAAAGTCTGCCTGCTCAGAAAATCTGCTTCCCAATTGATCACCCCTGGCATGTGGATTGCAGACAGACAGCAGTTGTGAGTCTCCGCCCACTGAATAATCCTGGCTACCTCGGTCATGGCCAAGGAACTCTGCGTTCCTCCCTGATGATTGATGTAAGCCACTGATGTTATGTTGTCCGACTGAAACCTGATAAACTGGGCTGAAGCTAGCTGAGGCCAGGCCCAAAGAGCATTGAAGAATGCTCTCAGCTCTAAGATATTTATAGGAAGAATCGACTCCTCCCGAGTCCATAGACCCTGAGCCTTTAGAGAACCCCAGACAGCTCCCCATCCCAGCAGACTGGCATCCATGGTCACAATCACCCAGGAAGGTCTGCGAAAACAGGTTCCCTCAGAGAGAAGATCCTGAGACAACCACCACGGAAGAGAATCTTTTGTCAACTGATATAGAACAATCCTTGGAGACAGATCCGCATAATCCCTGTTCTATTGACTGAGCATGCATAACTGCAAAGGTCTGAGATGGAACCAAATGGAATGACGTCCATGACTGAAACCATCAGACCAATCACCTCCATACACTGGGCCACTGATGGCCGAGGAGGGGACTGAAGAGCAAGACACAAATTGAACATCTTTAACTTTCTTGCTTCTGTCAGAAAAATCTTCATCTCTAGAGAATCAATAATGATTCCCAAGAATACCACCCTTGTAACCAGAATGAAGGAACTTTTTCCTAAATTCACCTTCCAACCTTGGGAGCGCAGAAAAGACAAAAACTCTGTGTGGGAGCTTGCTTGTTGAAAAGATGGCACCTGAACTAGAATGTCATCCAGATACAGCGCCACTGCAACCCCCTGCAATCAGAGCACCGACAGCAACGCTCCCAGGACCTTTGAGAAAACCCTGGGAGCTGTTGCAAGACTGAATGGAAGGGCCACAAACTGAAAATGCCTATCTAGAAAATAAAATCTCAGAAACTTGTGATGGTCTCTGTGGATGGGAATATGCAGATATGCATCCTTCAGGTCTACTGTTGTCATGAATTGACCCTCTTGAACCAGAGGAAGAATGGACCAAATAGTTTCCATCTTGAAAGACGGAGCTCTGAGAAAGTTTACACTCTTGAGATCTAGAATAGGTCTGAAAGTTCCCTCCTTTTTGGGAACGATGAACAGATTGGAATATAATTCCAGCCCCTGCTCCTGAACTGGAACAGGAACAATCACTCCCATGTCGTAAAGATCCTGAACGCTTGCCCCCCCCCCACAAGATTCCCACTTTGAGTCAGCAACAGACTTCTTAGATTGTTTCCCCTTGCTCCAGGACTGATTTGACTTCCAAGAGGGCTTGGACTGTTCCTGCTTAGAGGAGGAAGAGGAAGACTTACCAGAGAAGTTACGAAAGGAACAAAAATTACTCTGGCGACCTTTCTGCTTATTTCTCTTATCCTGATAGAGAGAATGCCCCTTTCCTCACGTAATATCAGAAATAATCTCAGCCAAACCCGGCCCAAGAAAGGACTTACCCTTGTAAGGAATGGACAAAAGCTTAAGATTTATAGGACACTTCAACCATAAGGCCCTGCACGCCAGAACAGCAAAGCCAGAAATCTTTTCTCCCAATTTAATGACCTGTAAAGAAGCATCCGCAATAAAGGAATTGGCCAACTTCAGAGCTGAATCCTGAATCTCCTCAAGAGGAGTATCCTGCTGAATAGAATCAGATAAAGCATTAAACCAATATGCTGCCGCACTGGTAACGGTAGCAATACACACAGCAGGCTGCCATTGGAACCCCTGGTGAACATACATCCTTTTAAGGAAATGCAAAAAGTCAAAAGGCAGTACTAGTGATCTAAATCACAGAGGAGTTTATTTGGATACCTGCTGTGTTCAAGCAAAATCCTGTTACATGGAATCATAAGCAATTGGATACATTTCCATTCAAAGATCCTGTTTGAAAAAAACATCCACCGGCAACCTGACTAGGCTATTGGCGGAGGAGCGGTATCACGTGAATGATACACGTCACAGTCGGATCTAACGGCTGACTCAGAAGACGCCAATATTCGGAGAAGTCAGGGAAAGGTATTTAGAATATCTGCCTTTCGGATTTTGTATACCCAACTTGGGGCTTCTTAAAAAGACTTTTAACGGAACTTATTGCTACATATAAAAGAAAGCAGTATTTACTATTTTGCAACAAACTATTGACTTATCGCCTCCATTCAAAAGTTTGGCAAGTAAGAGATACTAAGTCATAATATTTCTCTTACACAGACTTTTTAAGCACTTTGTACACTTTTATTTGAAAAAGTCAGTTTATGATATAATCATTGTCCACAGCATTGCGGTCACACTCGTGTAGCAATTATCACTGGAAAAAGTTGCAATATATTGAAAAAAGCATTGCTGCAAAAAAACTTTATGGGCAAAAAGAAACACGCTGAAATAAACCTCATAAGTTCTTTTTGCTGTTTAAATTGTGTAAAAAAGGTGCACCTTACTATAGATTACATTTGTTCATGTTATTAATGTGTTGTATTGTATAATTAACTTTTAGAATAATTCATTAAATTAATATTTTACATATAGTTGGTTTTTGATCCATTTATATTTCACATTTATGGTAGAGCTCTTTTGAGCGCACTCTTATCCCTTGCAATCCTTTTAAGCAAAGCCTCCAACTTCTTATCCTTAAAAAAACTGCCAAGGTGGAAATTGCTCTATCCACCTTGGGAACCGTCTGTCAAGAATCCTTGATAGAATCAGCAATAGGAAACATCTTCCTAAAAATTGCAGAAGGAGAAAAAGGAATCCCAGGCTTCTCCCACTCTTGTGCAATAATCTCTGAAACACGATCAGGAACAAGAAAAACTTCCACTGCGGAAGGAATGTCAAAAAACCTATTAAGCTTACTAGACTTCTTAGGAGTAACTATGACCATTGCGTTAGAGTCATCCAAGGTAGCCAAAACCTCCTTGAATAACAAACGGAGATGTTCAAGCTTAAACCTAAAGGAAACAACCTCAGAATCAGAGGAAGGAATTACACTGTCAGAATCTGAAATTTCCCCCTCAGACACCATAGAAGTGTCTTCCTCCTTAGACCTATGGGAAGAAACATACGACACAACTGCAACAGAGTCAGAAACGTTAAATTTTCTTTTGCGCTTCCCCTGTAACGCAGGAAAAGCGGACAAAGCCTCAGATACTGCTGAGGATATATGGGTAGCCATATCCTGCAAAGAAAAAACAACCTGAGACGAACCGCAGGGCACTGCATGAGAAGAGGATAAAGATCGGGATGATTTGAGAGAAAGCTGTGGTATAGCTTGAACAGGAGACTCCTGAACAAAATTCTCCTTAGACAATGAAGACTCTGAATTAAAAAAAAATATCCCTGTAATGCAATGTTCTCTCAACATGAGGAACAAAAAGGGATAGGTGGCTCCACATTTGCATCTAAACATAAAGAGCAAGTAACAGCTTGCAGGTCCTCTTGGTCCATCTTCCAAAATAATTCAGAAAAAACTGCAGAAAAAGAAAAAAATATCCCAAAATAAAACATTACTATCCCTTTAAGCAATAACGGTAACAAAAAAATTCCCAATATTAAAACTAACCCTGAGCCCTAATTAAGCACCTCTACACCTCAACATGCCCTGCTGAGGTGCTTACCTAACCTCCTAAAGCCCGGAGGATAAACTGAAGCCAAAAACAATCCGGACTCCACTCTCTCAGCAACCGCTCTGATCGTAACTCCAGAGAAGAAGCCGACAACCTCCTACTTCCGCTATTATGAAGCCACTGAAGGAAAGAGTGAGCAAAACTCGCTCCAAGCAAACTCCGACCATCATGGGCGTACACAACCACCTCACGGCCATCATGACACTAAACTCATTAAACAGCTGCCCGGAGTAAAAGAAACTGCGAGCATCATGAGGATTCAAGTATATAAAAAACACCACACACCTTCATAGAGCCGTAACAAGGAGTGAAAATTAAATCTAAACAAAAAGACAGAGTCATACAACTAAATCCTCTAACAGTGCCCCACAATAATTGCCAAAGTAAAAACCTGCACACAAGCAGGAATAATATCCCAAGAAATTACCCAATAAGTGCCAAACTTTCTGCTACCAGAAAATAAAACAGCACCTAAGTCCATAACAATCTGCCCGGCAGCAGGGCAGCTCACAAAGTTTGAAAAGCATCACTCCTCACATGGACCTGTGGAAACAAAAAAGACTGAGTAAACCTACTCAGGCTTTTAAAGAAGGGCAGCACAAACTACTTGGGAGGCACCCCACAAGTTCCCAAATGCTTAAAAGCCACAACTGCTCTACTGAAGAGACTGACATGGACTATGGCTAAACCCCAAAAGACCAGCGCAAACCTGCTCTGCCTAAAAAAATAAAACAACTCTTGATTGAAGAATTAGACACATAACTTTACCCCTCCTTGCAACTGATACAAGCAAAAAGAATGACTGGGGATTGTGGGTAGGGGAGTGGTATGTAACAGCTTTGCTGTGGTGCTCTTTGCCTCCTCCTGCTGGTCAGGAGTGATATTCCCAACAGTAATTATGATGATCCGTGGACTTACCGTGTCATTAGAAAGAAATAGTATTTCTAGTCTACAACTGTGTTTTATAAATGTAATATTCGAATTTGAATGCTAAATTTGAATTTGAATGTAACATTCAAATTCGAAATAGTATTTCTAGTCTAATACGGTGTTGTATAAATGTAATATTCAAATTTGAATGTGACATTAGAATTTGAATATAGCATTCGAATTCGAAATAGTATTTCTAGTCTACATATGCGTTTTATAAATGTAATATTTGAATTCAAATGTAATATTCGAATTCGAATGTCACATTCGAATTCGAATGTCACATTCAAATTCGAAAGTGACATTCGAAAATGGTAAATAACAATCGATAATAAAAAATTTAAGAATATTCGTTCTTATCAACATTCGAACATTCAAATTTCTACAATAACATTTGTTCTAACATTCGAATTTGTATATAAACACATTCGCCCATCCCTTGTAGGCATCCTTCAAATCTATTGTTAACATAAATTGACCTTGTTGAACAAGAGGAAGGATAGTTGAAATTGTATACATTTTGAATATGAGAAATTTGTCTTCAAATCTAGACTTGGCCTGAAAGTTCCCTATTTCTTTTTAACTATTAACAAATTTGAATAAAAATCCTGGCCTTGTTCTGGTAATGGAACTGAACTATTACTCTCATGAGTTCTAGTTCCTGAACACAATGTAGAAAAGCATGAGCCTTCACAGAGTTCTTTGACACAAGGGACATTAGAAACCTTCCCCTGGGAGGCCTAGATTTGAAACCCATCCTCTATCCCTGAGAAATTAGGTTTAGAACCCAAGGTTTCTATACAGTTTGAGACCAGGCCTTCTGAAAAAGGCTTAATCTACCCCTTACCAGAAGTGAATCAGGATCGGGGGACGTATCTTCATTGTGACTTGGAAGTAAAGATAGATTTTTTTAACTGTTTAGACTGGTTCCAGGAAGGATTAGCTTTCCAGAAAGTTCCAGAAGAATCTTGTTTTTGATTATTGAGGAAGAAGATAGTTGGTTCCTTGATTGACAAAGGAATAAAAACGATATGAAGATTTACCTTTGCCCTTAAAGTTCTTGTCTTGAGAAAGAAAAGCTCATTTACCTCCAGTAAAAGTAGAAATTATAGCATCTAAATCAGGTCCAAATAAAATCTTTCCTTTAAAAGAACGAATTAGAAGTCTAGACTTTGATTCCATGTCAGTGGACTAAGATTAAAGTCACAAGGCTCTCCTTGTTAAGACTGACAATGCCATGTTTTTGGCATTCAGTATGAACATGTTTCAAACGAGATTAAAAATATAAAATTATCTGAAATCTGTTCAGCAAAATTTTCACACCAAAGAATCAAAGCTGCTGCCACACAAGCAATACTAATTGCTGGTTTGAATAAATACCCCGCTGTCAGGAATTTTTCCCTGTTTTGTTTGCCATGTGCTGCTAGCAGCCATTTTACTCACCTCTCTTCCTGACTATGGTGCATTGTGGGGAATGCTGCTCATTTCCTGCACTTCCTTTTATGGCCAGACTGGTGTGCATCATCCATGTGAGACAGGATTCAGTCTCAGAATTGTGATGTCATCACTTATTATTTAAAGGGCCTCTGTTCAGTATGCTTTGCCTTTGCGTTGTCTCAGACCTGTTTGTGAGAGTTCCTGTGTATTACCTGGCTGTCTGATGTCCTTCCTGGTTCCTGATCCCTGGCTTGTTCCTGACTCTGCTGTTTTCCTTGTTACAGATTCCGGCTTGTCTGACTATTCGCTTTGGCTCCTTACTCGGCTCGTCTGACTACCTGCTCTGGTTTTGACTCCTGGCTTGTTATTTGACTTGTGGACTTTTTATTATTTTTTGCTATTAATAAAGGTGTGATTATTTTTGCACTTCTTGTCTCAGTCTGATTCCTGGCACCCTGACACCCGCTTGAATAAAGGCCTTTTGCTGATAAGGTGGGTAAAGAGAGATGTGAAAGGTTACCCTCTCCAGAGCCAAAGTATATATATATATATATATATATATATAAAATATAATATAATATAATAGGCAAAGCGAAGCATGCTATCCAAAAAAGGAGAGCAAACAAAGTAATGCGCATCGCCTTTTTCTATTACAAAATAAAAAAATAGGAAGGGGATTGCTCTAAATAACCAGGGCGAGCAATTTAAAATATAGGCATCGAAACCGTACAACAATAACCCAGCAGTGCACTATAATATTAAATAGTGAAGCGACTAATACCAACAACAAAAAATGGTGATTGCAAAATAAACCGGGCGCACAAACTGCCGTTGAGACTGTTACAATAACCTTGAGGCGAGCTATGAAAAATAAAGAGGATGCTCTATAAAAAATGAAAGGCACAAAGTTAAGGGTATCATTTAAACAGTGTCAGTATGAATGTCTGCTAAGTCCCGTGGCTATGATGTACCATGATCCATGTACCTACTAATAGCCTGTGGGCAATATGAGTGGCAGTGAAATGTGTACTTACCTGAAAGCCCCCCTACCACTGTGCTTACCTCTGCAGAGTGACTGCTGTCAGTGGGTAACACATCCAGTGCTGAGCACATTAGAGCAGAGAATATAAATGAGGAGCATATCGGCGAACCAACGGGAGGCTATGAACCTGTCCCTGCAATACCCGCGGCAGGCCTGTGACTAACTCCCTCACTGAGAGTAATTGTGTCACTACTCAATACTCCAGTCAACCCTCTTAAGAGTTTTGGGAAACTTTGTCTGCTCCTAGTGTCTAGGAAGTGAATCCCATGCATAATGGATCTAGGACTCTCACCACCTTATGAAAGAAAATGTTTGCAATATTTCTTCTAATGGACTGGGATAAACCCCTTTGAAATAGAACATTTAAGTGAAGGAATGTTACAATATTTACTTCTATCATCAGATTTGCTTTGTTCTTTTAGTATCCATTAAACAGTATTGTGTGTTCTAGGAACACATGAAAAGACATAGAATACTTACAGGCTCTGGGGCAGCAGCAGGTCTCAGGACAGCACGGACAGCGCACATAACAGCAACAGCTGTGGGGACAACATTGGCACCAGCAAACGCCAACCATCAGGAAGAACAGGAACGTTCCCAGGATCACCAGACTCACAAATACCCACTCTGAAATCACAGACAGGTTTACTGATCAGTACAGTATCACATGGTGCAGATCCGGCAAGTGGCAGAGACTGATGGCTGAGCAATGTGCCGGGGATACAAAAGCACAAAATACACAAACCCAGAGACTAGACAACATGAAATTATTTTATGAAATGAATGGAGGGCAGAGCCGTGCACAGCCTGTGCTGCAACTTAAAGGGACATTTGTATGCATAAGTTATGATTATATTGTAAAATATGTGCATAGAAAATATAAAAGTTTTACTGTTGTTTTATTAGCAAACTATGCATTGTTTTGTAGCCCAGGGACACACCTATTGAAAAGCATCATGAGTGTTATCCTTTTTGTAGTGGCCATTCAAAGACAGATACATATGAGCTCCTGCAGTGATCAAGCAATTACTGTGCATCATGTACAAGGGTCATAGTACACAAGGCCAGATTGGGCTAAAACCACACCAGGAGATTACCTGGTGGGCAGCAGCAGCTGGAGCTGGCCAGCTACAATTTAAGGATTTGGTGCTGCTGCTGAGGAGATACAGTTGTATCACCTCTCTATTCCTCTAAGCTAGATGTATTACCTTGTACGTTTTATTTCCTAGACCATGTACCATTTATTACCTTTCCTTTGAATGGTTTCTAATGTCAAGTCGCACTATGAGACAGTGTTTTCAGCGCAGTAGTATATTTAGGTTTTGTGCTGCCCTAGGCACTCAAAATTATGGTCCCCCTCCCTTAAAGGGACAGTAAACCTTAAAAATAATGTTATATAATTCTGCACATACAGGTAGTGCATAATTATATAACATTATATTAGCCAAACATTTATAAAACATAATTTCCCCTATTAATTTTTTTAAAAAAACGCTGTTTCACAGACCCGCTCTCTGCTCTCTGCTGAGCGGGTCTGTTATATTTACTCAGCGCATCGGGCCAGCTGCATAGTCACAGCAGGGCCCGATCGCACCATAAGACTAAGTGCAGCTCGCTCCTGTCGCAGAGAGCGGGTATGTGAAACAGCGTTTTTTTTTTTAATTAATAGGGGAAATTATGTTTTATAAATGTTTGGCTAAAATAATGTTATATAATTCTGCACTATGTGCAGAATTATATAACATTATTTTTAAAGTTTACTGACACTTTAAGGTTATAGGCCTTTTTTGGCTATAATATTTTTTGGTTAGGGAGTAATGCCATTTTTCTTACAGCATTTCAAAAATAAATGGTCACACACAGTCACAGAAACATACAGAGTTATACCCATACAAACACGCGAGTACACACACATATACACGTACACAGACACACACATTATTCTATTGCTGCAATATACTGTACATAAAACCTTCCAAACACAATACTAAGTGCCCAAAGCCAACAGAACTAAAGGTTAGCTACTAGCTGAATAAAAGAAAGGTTTAGAGCTACCTCTAAACTGTAAGCTTTATGGGCACTCTCTTATTATATCCTCCTAGAATGTAAGCTCTTTGGGCAAAACCTCCCATTATATACCTGTATAATAATTCTAAAATAACTGTAAAATTCTTACAAATATAGCCACAATAAGTGCTGCCCCCTCCCAGTCTGCTGCCCTAGGCAAGTGCCTTGTTTGCCTAGGCCAAACTGCGCCCCTGTTTCAGCATCTTCTCTAGATCACACTATGGATAATCATTTGCACACTCAGAATTTACATTTTTTATTGCAAACTGATATAATTTAATTCTGAATTAAATATAATATTAGGAAGGAGTACCCCAGTATGAGAAAAACAAGGTGCACCTATTCTTCAGACTCAACAGAAAAAAGGTCTGGTCTTCAACATTTTCCAGGGCTGCTTTTTATTCCCAATCGGCCCTGAAGGTACAAAATTCTACTTTATGCCTTCAGCCTCTCTGGGAGCAACTTTTAGAGTTAAATTACAGGAAAAGCAGAGGAAATGAAAAAAAGCAATAAATGGGCATTTTCACTTTGCATAAATATTGAGTTTAATGTCTCTTTAACTCAAGAAGTAAATAATAAATCCAGGCTTATGTTTATAATATGAGGCTAATGATGATACAGGGTGGCAAAGCAAATCATTACAACACTAACAATGGTTAGTGACTAGTTATCAATGCATGGGATTCCTTTTACACATGATCTGTTTTACTGCTTAAAATGACATGAAACTCCATATTTTTCTTTCATGATTAAGATAGGGCATACAATTTTACATTTATCCTATACTGAAGGAGCAGCAATAAACTACTGTGAGCTAGCTGAACACATCTAGTGAACCAATAGAACCACATCTAGTGAACCAAAAGACAACTGTGTGCAGGCTCCAATCACCAGCTAGCTCACAGTAATGTAGGATATGTACATATTTTTTTCAGACACCAAGAGATCAAAGCACATTTAATAATAGAATTGAATTTCAAAGTATCCTAAAGTGACATGCTTTATCTGAATCATGCAAGTTACACTTTTACTTTCCTATCCCTTTAAGTATAGTTTATCCCACAAAGTATCAGGTTTGAAAGGTGTCCATATAATATAAATGGACACAGATACAAATTAGCTTTTTGTGGGATAATAATAGGGGGGGGGGGGGAAGAAAAACTGAAAAAAGCAAACGTTCAAAATGATTATTGTTTTGCTACAATAAATATTTATGCTTACCTGATAAATTAATTTATTTCATGGTGGTGAAAGTCTATGATCCACTACTCCTGGGACTCAACTCCTGGCCACTAGGAGGAGGCAAATATTCCCAAAACTTCCAAGAGCACTTCATCCCTCCCACCTCACTAATATGCCAGTTTAACGTACAGCCAAGCAAGGAGGAATAGCATAAAATGGTAAGAAAGAACAAAGCAGAGAGAAAAAAATAAAAAAATAATATATATATATATATATATATATATATACTCACAGAAAGGATTGCACTCTCAGGAATTCTTCAATAAGTAATCACAAATACTTTAATGAAACGTTTTCGGGGATCTTGTCCCCTTCGTCAGTATAACAAGTGAGGGAAAATCACACAATTTATAGTAAGTGCTAAACAAACAAATCTCATACCTAGCGTGTAAGTGGCGCCAAAGTTCCGTGCTGGAAGGCATCTTGCGTTCCACTGTCTCTCAGAACTGGAAGTGAGATGACATCACTTCCGGAACAGTATATGTAACTTATCACAGTGTGTCAAAAAACTGAATTTATGCTTACCTGATAAATTACTTTCTCTTGCGGTGTATCCAATCCACGGATTCATCCTTTACTTGTGGGATATTCTCATTCCCTACAGGAAGTGGCAAAGAGAGCACACAGCAGAGCTGTCCATATAGCTCCCCCTCTAGCTCCACCCCCCAGTCATTCGACCAAAGGTTAGGAAGAAAAAATGAGAAACCATAGGGTGCAGTGGTGACTGTAGTTTAAACAAAACATTTTTTTACCTGACTCAAATGCCAGGGCGGGCCGTGGACTGGATATACCGCAAGAGAAAGTAATTTATCAGGTAAGCATAAATTCTGTTTTCTCTTGCAAGGTGTATCCAGTCCACAGATTCATCCTTTACTTGTGGGATACCAATACCAAAGCTTTAGGACACAGATGAAGGGAGGGAACAAGACAGGTACTTTAAATGGAAGGCACCACTGCTTGCAAAACCTTTCTCCCAAAAATAGTCTCTGAAGAAGCAAAAGTATCGAATTTGTAAAAATTTGGCAAAAGTATGCAGTGAAGACCAAGTCGCTGCCTTACAAATCTGTTCAACAGAAACCTCATTCTTGAAAGCCCATGTGGAAGCCACTGCTCTGGTAGACTGAGCAGTAATTCTTTCAGGAGGCTGCTGGCCAGCAGTCTCATAGGCCAAACGGATGATGCTTTTCAGCCAAAAGGAAAGAGTGGTAGCAGTCGCTTTCTGACCTCTCCTCTTACCAGAATAGATAACAAACAATGAAGATGTATGTCTGAAATCCTTAGTTGCTTGCAAATAGAACTTTAGAGCACGAACTACATCAAGATTGTGCAACAGACGTTCCTTCTTCGAAGAAGGATTGGGACACAGCGAAGGAACAACAATATCCTGGTTAATATTCTTGTTAGAAAACACTTTAGGAAGAAAACCAGGTTTAGTACGCAAAACTACCTTATCTGCATGGAACACCAGGTAACGTGAATCACACTGTAAAGCAGATAATTCTTAGACTCTTCGAGCCGAAGAGATAGCTACCAAAAACAAAACTTTCCAAGATAACAACTTAATATCTATGGAATGTAAAGGTTCAAACGGAACCCCTTGAAGAACTGAAAGAACTAGATTTAGACTCCATGGCGGAGCAACAGGTTTATAGACAGGCTTGCTTCTGACTAAAGCCTGTGCAAACGCTTGAACGTCTGGTACCTCTGCCAGACGCTTGTGTAAAAGGATAGACAGAGCAGATATCTGTCCCTTTAAAGAACTAGCCGACAAACCTTTCTCCAATCCGTCTTGGAGAAAGGACAATATCCTGGGAATCCTAATCTTACTCCACGAGTAACCCTTGGATTCACACCAACAAAGATATTTCCGCCATATCTTATGGTAGATTTTCCTGGTGACAGGCTTTCTAGCCTGAATCAGAGTATCTATAACTGATTTACGCTTTGATAGAATTAAGCGTTCAATCTCCAAGCAGTCAGACGTAGAGAAACTAGATTTGGATGCTTGAATGGATCCTGTATTAGAAGGTCCTGCCTCATTGGTAGTGTCCATGGTGGAACAGATGACATGTCCACTAGGTCTGCATACCAAGTCCTGCAAGCCTTCTCCTGCTTGATTCTGTCGATCAGACGAGGGAGAAGAGGAAACGGTGGGAAAACATAAGCCAGATTGAAGGACCAAGGCGCTGCTAGAGCATCTATCAATGCCACCTTGGGGTCCCGGGACCTGGACCCGTAGAGAGGAAGCTTGGTGTTCTGACGGGACGCCATCAGATCCAACTCTGGAATGCCCCATAGCTGAGTTAACTGGGCAAATACCTCCGGGTGGAGTTTCCACTCCCCCGGGTGAAAAGTCTGACGACTCAGAAAATCCGCCTCCCAGTTGTCTACTCCTGGGATGTGAATTGCTGAGAGATGGCAGGAGTGGTCCTCCGCCCACCTGATTATTTTGGTTACTTCCTTCATTGCTGATGATGATTGATGTAAGCTACAGTCGTGATGTTGTCTGACTGAAATCTGATGAATTTGGCCGCAGCTAGTTGAGGCCATGCCTGAAGCGCGTTGAATATCGCCCTCAGTTCCAGAATGTTTATCGGGAGAAGAGATTCTTCCCGAGACCATAAGCCTTGAGCTTTCAGGGAGTCCCAGACTGCACCCCAGCCTAACAGACTGGCGTCGGTCGTTACAATGATCCACTCTGGTCTGCGGAAACATATTCCCTGAGACAGGTGATCCTGAGACAACCACCAGAGAAGAGAAACTCTGGTTTCCTGGTCCAACTGTATTTGAGGAGACAAATCTGCATAATCCCCATTCCACTGATTGAGCATGCATAGTTGCAGTGGTCTGAGATGTATCCGAGCGAAAGGGACTATGTCTATTGCCGCTACCATTAATCCGATTGCCTCCATGCACTGAGCTACAGATGGCCGAGGAATGGAATGAAGAACTCGGCAAGTAGTTAAAAGTTTCAACTTTCTGACCTCCGTCAGAAATATTTTCATTCTACTGAATCTATTAGTGTTCCTAGGAAGGGAAGCCTTGTGAGTGGGGACAGAGAACTCTTTTTGATGTTCACCTTCCACCCGTGAGACCTCAGAAAGGCCAATACAATCTCCGTGTGAGCCTTGGCTCTGTGAAAGGACGGCGCCTGAATTAAGATGTCGTCCAAATAAGGCGCCACTGCTATGCTATAGGGTCCCTTCTGTCTTAGAACCGCCAGAAGGGACCCTAGCACCTTTGTGAAAATTCTAGGAGCAGTGGCTAAACCGAATGGAAGAGCCACGAACTGGTAATGCTTGTCTAGGAAAGCGAACCGGAGGAACTGATGATGATCTTTGTGGATAGGGATATGCAGGTACGCATCCTTTAGATCCACGGTAGTCATATATTGACCTTCCTGGATCATAGGTAAGATTGTCCGAATGGTCTCCATCTTGAATGATGGGACTCTGAGGAATCTGTTTAGAATTTTTAGATCCAGGATTGGTCTGAAAGTTCCTTCTTTTTTGGAAACCACAAACAGGTTTGAGTAAAAACCCAGACCTTGTTCTGCAATTGGAACTGGGTATATCACTCCCATCGTATGTAGGTCTTCTACACAGCGTAAGAACGCCTCTTTCTTTGTCTGGTCTGTAGACAGACGAGAAATGTGGAACCTTCCCCTTGGAGGGGAGTCCTTGAATTCAAGAAGATATCCCTGGGTAACAATCTCTAATGCCCAGGGATCGTGAACATCTCTTGCCCAGGCCTGAGCGAAGAGAGAGAGCCTGCCCCCTACTAGATCCGGTCCCGGATCGGGGGCTACCCCTTCATGCTGTCTTGGTAGCAGCTTTTTGGCCTGTTTACCCTTGTTCCAGCCCTGGTAAGGCTTCATATGAGGTCTCCGTCTGGAGCGACTCCTCCAGCGCCTCAAACCAGAAAGCCGCTGCAGTAGTTACAGGAATAATGCAGGCAATAGGTTGGAGAAGGAAACCTTGTTGATTGAAGATATAAAACTACAATTCTAACACCACATTCACTTTACCCTCCCGTAGAGAGACCCTAGTGCTTAGAGCTGGCAAAGAGAATGACTGGGGGATGGAGGTAGAGGGGGAGCTATATGGACAGCTCTGCTGTGTGCTCTCTTTGCCACTTCCTGTAGGGAATGAGAATATCCCACAAGTAAAGGATGAATCCGTGGACTGGATACACCTTGCAAGAGAAACATAAAAACATCCAAAACAAAAGGCGTTTTCGGAGTGAGTTCCTAGAGGCAACGATCACTACCATTCTCAAGCCCGGTAAGGATCCTCTGGAGTGTGGGAGTTATCACCCGATCTCCCTGCTCAATATAGACACCAAACTTTACGCCAAGATCATTGCAAATCGCTTGGCTAAAATTATTTCCACTTTGGTTCATCCGGACCAAGTGGGCTTCATTCCTCAAAGGGAGGGTCCAGATGCAACAAGACGTATTCTTGACATTCTGATCGAAGGTGCAAGGAGCGAGGCCCCCATGCTCGCCCTGTCGTTAGACGCTGAAAAAGCCTTTGACAGGGTGAGGTGGGAGTACCTCTGGGAAACCTTACGTGCCTTTAAACTCCCACAAGAATTTATACTTTCGGTTCAGCCTCTCTACACCTGCCCGGCGGCCAGAGTTAAGGATGTTGGTTTTCAGCCTAGCCGTTTTGACATCACCAATGGGACGAGACAGGGGTGTCCTCTCTACCCACTCCTGTTTGCTCTTTCCATTGAGCCCTTGGCTCAAGCTATTAGAATGGACCCGGATATCTCTGGGTTTTCGGTCCAGTTGTCTCAACATAAAATCTCCTTTTACGCGGACGATGTCACGCTTCTGCTCACTAACCCGTCTAGGTCCATCCCGGCCGTTTTCAGGATACTTACCCAGTTCAATGCCCTGACTCATTACAAACTTAATCTGTCTAAGACAGAAGCCTTACATATTAACGTTTTGCCACTTGAGTTGTCCTCCTTGCAGAGAAAATTTCTGTTTCAAAGGTCACCTAGCTCCATTAAGCTGTTAGGTATCCACCTCTGTCCAAGCACGACCATGGTCATTTCTAAGAACTATGCGGAAAGACTCCCGGAATGGAGAAAACTTCTAGACTCTTGGGACTATCGTGAAATTTCATGGACAGGTAGGATCGCTGCCATTAAAATGTCCTTTATTCCCAAGATAACCTATCTGTTTCGATCGCTTCCATTTAATGTTCCTAGGCCCATCCTCAACAAGTTACAGAGCTTAATCACTAGTTATGTTTGGAAAGGTAGAAAACCCAGAACTTACAGACAAACCTTACAGAGGACCTGTGATAAAGGAGGGCTCAGTTTACCACATATCATTCTATATTATCAAGAAGCTTGGATGACCCACCTGATGAGTTGGGGTCAGTATGAGAGCCCGGCTTCTTGGAGAGAGGTTGAACATTCTCTCCTACCACCAGGCTTACGTTTAATAGATTTGCCCTGGGTACTGTCGCACTGTAGGAAAAACCTTCACATTACCCACCTTCACATTACCCAGTGATCTTAGATACCCTAGATTTTTGGGAACAAACAAGATATATAACTATGGTTTCCCCTCACCCTTCTCGGAGACAAACTATTGCTAGTGCCCTCTTTTGTCTCCCTGATTCCCACATCTCAAGCTGGAGAAATCTGGATGCTACCTATATTTCTGATTTATATGACCAGGTCAATGAACTATCCCATAATGCAGTTTGTGACAAACTACGCACTCCAGCGTTTCTGAGATTCGATACCTCAATAGTAAGATCATGGGGATTTCCTAGAAAGAACCTTAGGCCAGTCACGGTATGCGAGCAGAGATGGTCACAACCCCATAAACTTAAAGGCACTCTCTCTTTCCATTACGAGATTTTACTTAACCCCTCCTCTCAACATAAGATCTCTCAACATATAGCCTGGGAGAAGGAATTAAACTTCACGGCTGATGCTGACTCCTGGTTTAGAGAACTAATCTTCACTAAGAAGTTACTACATTGCACAACCTTATGGGAGCTGCACTATAAGCTAACAGTCCGCTGGCACTTAGTTCCGGCCACATTGCATAAGATATATAGCTCCCATCCTCCCACTTGCTGGAGGGGTTGTGGGCAATTAGGAACCCAAGCTCATATTTGGTGGTTTTGTTCTAAGGTAACATCAGTTTGGGCCCAGATCTCTGACATTCTACACTCACTAGTTATCACCTCTACACTAGGCCCACAAACTTGTCTACTTCATCTAGACTTTCCGAATCTATCCCCCGCACAAAAATCACTGGCCATTTACATACTCATGTCCACTAAGCTAGAAATTGCGAAAGCCTGGAAACTTCCTGATCCCCCCTCCATCACACAGATTTTAGCAACTGTTAACTTCCTCCTAAGAATGGAAGCATACTCTTACTCAATGCAGGACAAATTAGACTTCTATTATGAGCTCTGGTCACACCTTATTCTGTTCAAACCGAAGCTACATGAACAAATGAAATTATACACATGTATAAGAGAGTCACTTATTATCCATGATCCGGTAGTGTGGATAAATGAGTGAGCTTCCACACCCGCCTAGACTTCTACCCAGCAATCGGGATACAAGATGCTCCCAATGCTGGGTGCTGTCAGCACTGCACAGACAGCAGCCCCAACAAGTGGGACCACCCGACTGTACGTCGCCCAACAGAGTCCCAGGATCATGGGAATGCACCCCCTGTTTGTGCCACACTGTACGTAATTAAATAAGTACTTTAAAATCCGGTGTTGTATTCAATCCACCAGGGTGTATCGTACCCAATCGATATATCCATTGGGCCTCGCGCAACAGCAACATCCTGTTTTTGTCTCCTCCTCAATCCAAGACCGGGACATGATCAATAAGAATGTATCGGATTAAAGATACTGGAGGCCTTCTCTGGCACAGTGCCTTGCTACCGGTTGGTCAGAATCACCCTGTTGTAACGCCAATCGAATCGCATGTCTATAGTTTGCCATGCGTTCCCTTAATGTACCTGAGGTTTTACGCACGTACAAGCTGGAACTTGGGCAAAACAATAAGTATACAACATGTGTGGTGGTACATGATAGAGAGTGTCTGATGACATAGTTCTGGTTGGTATGTGGATGATGAAAGGATTTGGTGTTAATCAATCGTTACATGTAGTGCAACCCAGGCAGCGATAGGATCCTTTAATGTTAGCCTTAGCCGTGGTGGTATAGCTTCGTTTGGGATCTGTTTTCACCAATAGATCCTTCAAGTTGTTTCCCCAAAATGGAGTTTTGGGTCCGATGTCACAATTGGCCAGTGGGTTCGAAGTATTTGTCCAGTTCTCCTGGTACTTGGTGTGAATGTAGTAGCCATAATCAGCTTGTTCCTGGATTCGAGCTTAGGTTTCACAGTAATTAGATCGGACTGGGTTAGAAGTGACACTTCCTCAATCATTTATTTAACCAACCTTGGTCTATATCCTCTTTGAAGGAACTTGTCACCTACTCCGGACAACTGGGAGATACCTGTTTGTTTGTTGGAATTGTTACGCATGGTCCTAATTATTTGGGACCTAACAATGCCCTTCAAGAGGGCAGGGGGATGGCAGCTATCCACCCTAAGGATCAAGTTTCTATCGGTGGGTTTGTTATACAACGTGGTACCCAAGGACTGTGTCTCCTTAAAGATGCTTAGATCTAGAAAGTGTATCTCCTGTTCGCTATTGTCATTTTAAATCTGACAGTGGTGTCTGTACTATTAAATATGCAAAACCATTCATGGAGTTCTTGTAGGCCCCCTCGCCAAATCAAAAATATGTAATCTATATACCTTTGGTAAAAACTGATGTGCTCATCACACTTTCCCCACAGGTATTCATTTTCAAATTATGACATAAAGATATTGGCGTACGAGGGGGCCATAGAAGAGCCCATTGCCGTACCCACAATTTGCAAAAACAAGTTATTTTCAAAATGAAAATAATTCTTTTGTAGACAAAAAAGAATCAAAGACAGCAGAAATTCTACAGGGGGGCTGTCATACAACTGATTGCCTATGAGGTGTTCCCTGACTGCTGTAGGACCCATCTGATGTGGGATAATAGTGCATAAACTATTAACATCTAGGGTGACAAGAATGTCACCCTGCTGTATAGATACATTTTTAAGCTGTCTGATTAAATTATTGGTATCAAGGATAAAGGACCGAATATCCCTAACTACTGGCTGAAGTAAAATGTACACATATTGGGCTACTGGCTGTAATAAAGACTGTACAGCAGAGACTATGGGGCGCCCAGGGCGTTTCTCTAACCTTTTGTGGATCTTGGGGATGGTATAAAGGATAGGGGTCCTTGGATACCTAGTCATAAAAAAATCACTAATCTGTTTTGAAATGTAACCTTGTTCAAGGCCCAATCTTATAAGTGTGTCCACGCTATGTATGAGATTTGTTTGTTTAGCACTTACTATAAATTGTGTGATTTTCCCTCACTTGTTATGCTGACGAAGGGGACAAGATCCCCGAAAACGTTTCATTAAGTATTTGTGATTACTTATTCAAGAAGTCCTGAGAGTGCACTCCTTTCTGTGATTATTGCCTTGTATCATTGCACCCAGGCAGGTGACAGTTGGTGGGTCGACTCTGCAGATTTGTGATTATATATAGGGAAAGCAATTGCCGAGCAGTGGAGTCTCTGGGATCAATTTATCAATGTCTGTCCGACATGATACGCTGTAGCGTATCATGTCCGACAGATATTGCTGAATGCTGACAGCATATGCTGTCGGCATTAACATTGAACAAGCAGTTCACCAGAACTGCTTGTGCAATGCCACCCCCTGCAGATTCGCGGCCAATTGGACGCTAGCAGGGGGTGTCAATTAGCCCGAACGTATAGGATTATGTGGATTTAAGACCGCAGCCTCAGAGGCGGTGGACCAGTTATGAAGCAGCGGTCTTCATAACTGCTGTTTCCAGCGAGCCTTAAGGCTCGCACGGAAACAGGGGCATCAAGCTCCATTCGGAGCTTGATAATTCGCCCCCCATGAGTAATTTTAGACGGGATAAGAAAAAAATTAATTTTATAAAAACAGGCACCTAATTTCCAGACACTGCTGCCTGGAGGACGTTCCTACCAAAAAACGCTTCAAAGGAAGCATAAACATCAAAATGGTAGAATTTAGTAAAATTATGTAGGTATTACCATGTTGCTGGAAGAGGAAATATGTGAGAATTATATAGTGTTACTTGAAAAAATATCCTGCGTATGCTATACATACTATGGAGGTGTGTTTTACCCAAAAGTAAATACTTAGATATACCAAGTCTAAAGACTTGATATAATACATACATTTAGCTAATCATTTGTAGCACCTAATAATAATGAAACATTAATTAAAACAACAACTTTCAATCAAAACCTTATAAAAATATTATAGCTGTCAGCAACAGGATAGTATGTTCACCTTTACACAAACAGATAAAGCAATTTAAAGTTAAACACACATTGCTATGGCACAGTGTGAATATTAACTTTACTCCTTTTTGTATGAAACCTCTTTGAGAAATAGTATTTGGTTGGTAAAAGTTTAGAAAACGCTTATCAAATTGATGTTTATTGGTAACCTCCCCTGCTCTCCAGGACCCCATACTGCACCTCAACCTGAAAGACTTGCATCCATTGTGCTCCTTGACAGATTGACTGGTTCTCTATCGACCATGATAGAAAATTCTTTGTGTTTGGATCCAATAGGATTCTTTAAAAGAGTTGAGTGTAATCCTAGCACCATTGACTTAGCATGGATAATAGAAGAGGTCTCATGTGAAACCGAACAAATGTAATTGTGTCTGATGTGAAAATCACCCGACCTAAAACCTCCAAGCATAGAGTTACAGTACGGATGGAAATAGATTGAAGTTTCACACATGCTGAATGGAATTTTATTTTCCTTTGCTCTGTCAAAAAGAGTCATAGAATTTATAACCCCTAGAAAAGAGACTCTGGTTTGATGAGATAAAGAACTCTTCAGAACGTTGATTCTTCAGTCATGATTGGAAAAATCAACAAAAGCTTGTTGGTATGAGATATTGCAAAAGGTAAAGATGGAGCCTGTACCAAGATATGCTACAGGTAATGAGGCACCAAAATACCTTGGCTAAAAGAATTCTCAGGAACATGGGACGGAAGAACCTGCTCTGCAACCTGGGAAACTATGCACCCAAGGATCCTGAATGGATAGTAACCATGCCTTCTGAAAAACATAATTTATGCTTACCTAATAAATTTATTTCTCTTGTAGTGTATCCAGTCCACGGATCATCCATTACTTGTGGGATATTCTCCTTCCCAACAGGAAGTTGCAAGAGGATCACCCACAGGAGAGCTGCTATATAGCTCCTCCCCTCACTGCCATATCCAGTCATTCGACCGAAACAAGCCGAGAAAGGAGAAACCATAGGGTGGAGTGGTGACTGTAGTTTAATTAAAAATGTAGACCTGCCTTAAAAGGACAGGGCGGGCCGTGGACTGGATACACTACAAGAGAAATAAATTTATCAGGTAAGCATAAATTATGTTTTCTCTTGTTAAGTGTATCCAGTCCACGGATCATCCATTACTTGTGGGATACCAATACCAAAGCTAAAGTACACGGATGATGGGAGGGACAAGGCAGGACCTTAAATGGAAGGAACCACTGCCTGTAGAACCTTTCTCCCAAAAACAGCCTCCGAAGAAGCAAAAGTATCAAATTTGTAAAATTTTGAAAAGGTATGAAGCGAAGACCAAGTCGCAGCCTTGCAAATCTGTTCAACAGAAGCCTCATTTTTAAAGGCCCAGTTGGAAGCCACAGCTCTAGTAGAATGAGCTGTAATCCTTTCAGGGGGCTGCTGTCCAGCAGTCTCATAGGCTAAACGGATTATACTTCGAAGCCAAAAAGAAAGAGAGGTTGCCGAGGCCTTCTGACCTCTCCTCTGTCCAGAGTAAACAACAAACAGGTTAGATGTTTGACGAAAATCCCTAGTAGCTTGTAAGTAAAACTTCAAGGCACGCACTACGTCTAGATTATGCAAAAGACGTTCCTTCTTCGAAGAAGGATTAGGACACAATGATGGAACAACAATCTCTTGATTGATATTCTTGTTAGAAACCACCTTGGGTAAAAACCCAGGTTTTGTACGCAGAACTACTTTATCTGAATGAAAGATCAGATAAGGAGAATCACAATGTAAGGCAGATAACTCAGAGACTCTTCGAGCCGAGGAAATAGCCATCAGAAACAGAACTTTCCATGATAGAAGTTTGATATCAATAGAATGAAGGGGTTCAAACGGAAACCCCTTGAAGAACTTTAAGAACCAAGTTTAAGCTCCATGGAGGAGCAACAGGTTTAAATACAGGCTTAATTCTAACTAAAGCCTGACAAAATGCTTGAACGTCTGGAACTTCTGCCAGACACTTGTGTAAAAGAATAGACAGAGCAGAAATCTGTCCCTTTAAAGAACTAGCTGATAATCCTTTGTCCAAACCCTCTTGGAGAAAGGACAATATCCTAGGAATCCTAACCCTACTCCATGAGTAATTCTTGGATTCACACCAATGAAGATATTTACGCCATATCTTGTGGTAAATTTTCCTGGTGACAGGCTTTCGTGCCTGTATTAAGGTATCAATGACTGAGGAAACGGTGGAAACACATAAGCCAGGTTGAAGAACCAAGGCGCTGCTAGAGCATCTATCAGTGCCGCTTCTGGGTCCCTGGACCTGGATCCGTAACAAGGAAGCTTGGCGTTCTGGCGAGACGCCATGAGATCCAGTTCTGGTTTGCCTCAATGGTGAACCAATTGAGCAAACACCTCCGGATGGAGTTCCCACTCCCCCGGATGAAAAGTCTGATGACTTACAAAATCCGCCTCCCAGTTCTCTACGCCCGGGATATGGATCGCTGACAGGTGGCAAGAGTGAGTCTCTGCCCAGCGAATTATCTTGGAGACTTCTGACATCGCTAGGGAACTCCTGGTTCCCCCTTGATGGTTGATGTAAGCCACAGTCGTGATGTTTTCCGACTGAAATCTGATGAACCTCAGTGTTGCTAACTGAGGCCAAGCTAGAAGAGCATTGAATATTGCTCTTAACGCCAGAATATTTATTGGGAGGAGTTTCTCCTCCTGAGTCCATGAACCCTGAGCCTTCAGGGAATTCCAGACTGCACCCCAACCTAGAAGGCTGGCATCTGTTGTTACAATTGTCCAATCTGGTCTGCGAAAGGTCATACCCTTGGACAGATGGACCCGAGATAACCACCAGAGAAGAGAATCTCTGGTTTCCTGATCCAGATTTAGTAGAGGGGACAAATCTGTGTAATCCCCATTCCACTGACTGAGCATGCATAATTGCAGCGGTCTGAGATGCAGGCGCGCAAATGGCACTATGTCCATCGCCTCTACCATTAAGCCAATTACTTCCATGCACTGAGCCACCGTGGGGTGCGGAATGGAGTGAAGAACACGGCAAGCATTTAGAAGTTTTGATAACCTGGACTCCGTCAGGTAAATTTTAATTTCTACAGAATCTATAAGGGTCCCTAGGAAGGAAACCCTTGTGAGAGGAGATAGAGAACTCTTTTCTTCGTTCACTTTCCACCCATGCGACCTCAGAAATGCCAGGACTATCTCTGTATGAGACTTGGCAATTTGAAAGCTTGACGCCTGTATCAGGATGTCGTCTAGATAAGGAGCCACCGCTATGCCTCGCGGTCTTAGAACTGCCAGAAGTGAGCCCAGAACCTTTGTAAAAATTCTTGGGGCTGTAGCCAACCCGAATGGAAGAGCTACAAATTGGTAATGCCTGTCTAGAAAGGCAAACCTCAGGAACCGATGATTTTTGTGAATCGGAATGTGAAGGTAGGCATCCTTTAAGTCCACTGTGGTCATGTACTGACCCTCTTGGATCATGGGTAAAATGGTCCGAATAGTTTACATCTTGAATGATGGAACTCTGAGGAATTTGTTTAAGATCTTTGGATCCAAAATTGGTCTGAAGGTTCCCTCTTTTTTGGGAACCACAAACAGATTTGAATAAAAACCCTGTCCTTGTTCCGTCCGCGGAACTGGATGGATCACTCCCATTTCAAGGAGGTCTTGCACGCAGCGTAGGAATGCCTCTTTCTTTATCTGGTTTGCAGATAATCTTGAAAGATGAAATCTCCCTTGTGGGGGAGAAGCTTTGAAGTCTAGAAGATATTCCTGAGATATGATCTCCAACGCCCAGGGATCCTGAACATCTCTTGCCCACGCCTGGGCGAAGAGAGAAAGTCTGGCCCCTACTAGATCCGTTGCCGGATAGGGGGCCGTTCCTTCATGCTGTCTTGGAGGCAGAAGCAGGCTTTCTGGCCTGCTTGCCCTTGTTCCAGGACTGGTTAGGTTTCCAGGCCTGCTTGGATTGAGCAAAAGTTCCCTCTTGTTCTGAAGCAGAGGAAGTTGATGCTGCACCTGCCTTGAAATTTCGAAAGGCATGAAAATTAGACTGTTTGGCCTTTGATTTGGCCCTGTCCTGAGGAAGGGTATGACCCTTACCTCCAGTAATGTCAGCAATAATTTCTTTCAAACCAGGCCCGAATAAGGTCTGCCCCTTGAAAGGAATGTTGAGTAATTTAGACTTTGAAGTCACATCAGCTGACCAGGATTTAAGCCAAAGTGCCCTACGCGCCTGGATGGCGAATCCGGATTTCTTAGCCGTTAGTTTAGTCAAATGAACAATGGCATCAGAAACAAATGAGTTAGCTAGCTTAAGTGTTCTAAGCTTGTCAGTGATTTCAGTCAATGGAGCTGTATGGATGGCCTCTTCCAGGGCCTCAAACCAGAACGCCGCCGCAGCAGTGACAGGCGCAATGCATGCAAGGGGCTGTAAGATAAAACCTTGTTGAATAAACATTTTCTTAAGGTAACCCTCTAATTTTTTATCCATTGGATCTGAAAAAGCACAACTGTCCTCAACCGGGATAGTAGTACGCTTTGCTAAAATAGAAACTGCTCCCTCCACCTTAGGGACTGTCTGCCATAAGTCCCGTGTAGTGGCGTCTATTGGAAACATTTTTCTAAATATAGGAGGTGGGGAAAAAGGCACACCGGGTCTATCCCACTCCTTACTAATAATTTCTGTAAGCCTTTTAGGTATTGGAAAAACATCAGTACACACCGGCACTGAATAGTATTTATCCAGTCTACACAATTTCTCTGGTACTGCAATTGTGTCACAGTCATTCAGAGCAGCTAATACCTCCCCAAGCAATACACGGAGGTTCTCAAGCTTAAATTTAAAATTAGAAATCTCTGAATCAGGTTTCCCCGAGTCAGAGATGTCACCCACAGACTGAAGCTCTCCGTCCTCAGGTTCTGCATATTGTGACGCAGTATCGGACATGGCTCTTACAGCATCTACGCGCTCTGTATCTCGTCTAACCCCAGAGCTATCGCGCTTGCCTCTTAATTCAGGCAATCTGGCTAATACCTCTGACAGGGTATTATTCATGATTGCAGCCATGTCCTGCAAAGTAATCGCTATTGGCGTCCCTGATGTACTTGGCGCCATATTAGCGTGCGTCCCTTGAGCGGGAGGCGAAGGGTCCGACACGTGGGGAGAGTTAGTCGGCATAACTTCCCCCTCGACAGAACCCTCTGGTGACAATTCTTTTATAGATAAAGACTGATCTTTACTGTTTAAGGTGAAATCAATACATTTAGTACACATTCTCCTATGGGGCTCCACCATGGCTTTTAAACATAATGAACAAGTAGTTTCCTCTGTGTCAGACATGTTTATACAGACTAGCAATGAGACTAGCAAGCTTGGAAAACACTTTAAACCAAATTAACAAGCAATATAAAAAACGTTATTGCGCCTTTAAGAAAAACTAATTTTGACAAAATTTGAAATAACAGTGAAAAAAGGCAGTTAACTAACGAAATTTTTACAGTGTATGTAACAAGTTAGCAGAGCATTGCACCCACTTGCAAATGGATGATTAACCCCTTAATACCAAAACGGAATAATAAATGACAAAAAATGTTTTTAAAACCAGTCACAACAACTGCCACAGCTCTACTGTGGCTGTTACCTTCCCCAAACACGACTTTTGAAGCCTTTTGAGCCCTTCAGAGATGTCCTGTATCAAGCAGAGGGAAGCTGAGTGTCTCTGTCTGTAATTTTTGCTGCGCAAAAAAACGCTAAAATAGGCCCCTCCCACTCATATTACAACAGTGGAAAGCCTCAGGAAACTGTTTCTAGGCAAAATCAAGCCAGCCATGTGGAAAAAAACTAGGCCCCAATAAGTTTTATCACCAAACATATATAAAAACGATTAACATGCCAGCAAACGTTTTATATTGCACTTTTATAAGAGTATGTATCTCTGTTAATAAGCCTGATACCAGTCGCTATTAAATCACTGCATTTAGGCTTAACTTACATTAATCCGGTATCAGCAGCATTTTCTAGCAAATTCCATCCCTAGAAAAATGTTAACTGCACATACCTTATTGCAGGAAAACCTGCACGCCATTCCCCCTCTAAAGTTACCTCACTCCTCAGAATATGTGAGAACGGCAGTGGATCTTAGTTACTTCTGCTAAGATCATAGAAACCGCAGGCAGATTCTTCTTCTAAATACTAAAAATAGTACGCTCCGGTACCATTTAAAATTAACAAACTTTTGATTGAAGAAAGAAACTAACTATAACACACCACTCTCCTCTTACTACCTCCATCTTTGTTGAGAGTTGCAAGAGAATGACTGGGTATGGCAGTGAGGGGAGGAGCTATATAGCAGCTCTGCTGTGGGTGATCCTCTTGCAACTTCCTGTTGGGAAGGAGAATATCCCACAAGTAATGGATGATCCGTGGACTGGATACACTTAACAAGAGAAAAGGTATAATATTCCCCTACCAGAATTTGATCTGGATCAGGGGCTGAACCTTCATGTGGACTTGGAAAAGGTGGATTGCTTTTTCGATTGTTTTTCCTTGGAGCAATTTTGATAAGATTTCCAAGACGATCTGGAAAAGTCCTGTTTTTTAGAAGAGGAGGAAGCTTTTTGTTTCCTTGATTGACAACGGGAACAAAAAGATTGGAATATCTGTCTTTTCCTTTAGATTTTTATCCGGAAGGAAAAGAGCACCCATTCCCCCAGTTACTGTAGAGACTTACCTGAACTGCACTCAATCTACTGTGCTTACCCCTTGTAGAAATTACAGGTTTCAGTAGAAAGCCAATCCATACTGAAGAACCAACAGGAGGAGGCTGAGGGACTGGTCCCCACAACACCTGTGGCAAGTTTTTGAACAACTTCTACACCGGGAGTAATTCTTTTCACTACCCTATACTCCATCTACCCTCTCAGTAGCAGCTCTCTGAGGGTTGTAAAATGGGCCTCACATCGGTCTGAGAATCCCTCTCATCAAATAATCCAGAGCAACTCAATTCTTCACCCACCTCTTGGGAGGCACAGAATAAAACTGGCATACCAGAGAGGTGGGAGGGATGAAGTGCTCTTCAAAGTTTTGGGAATCTTTGCCTCCTCCTAGTGGCCAGGAGTTAAATCCCAGGAGTAATGGATCGTGGACTCTCACCACCTTATGAAATCAATTATGTAACAGACAATTCAATAAACAGTGCCTTCAGAGGCGTGTGGGTTTTTTTTCCAAATAAATCCTTATGTGGCGATAGGGAAAGGTATGGAATGTCCATAATGAAATAAGTCCAAAAGTTTCATTAAAAAGAGTCCAAGTGGGCTTCAAGCCCTGTCAAACATTATAAAAAAAAATTGTAAACATGGGTAGAACGGTTTGATAAGTAACAAGCTTCAAATGAAACATACATCGAACGAAAAAAAACAACAACAAAAAAACTTTGTTTATTGAAATAACCCAGAATATCCTAATTGCGTGGCCCTTTACAGTTATTTAATGTAGGCAGTATAGCGTATCTATTATAACACCTTTGCGAGTCAGTTTTTTAGGGTAATGACAGATATAGGAGTGTTTTGGGGTCGTTCGGTAGTGTTTTCCCCACTGTGTTCTCTATATGAGTGAGTATCCCAGTCCAATATGTGTCTAGTTTGGGGCAGTCCCACCAGATGTGTGGGTGTACCATCTCCCCCGCAATACCGCCAGCACTTCCCGAGGTCGATTTGTAGCCTGCTGGGTGTGAGATACCATCTAGAGAGAAACTTATAACTAGACTCCTGGACTCTGGCAGATATTGATGCCATTTTTGTGACATGAAAAGCCACCTGCCACTCCTGGTATGTAATGTCTGATTGAAGTTCCCTTTCCCATGCTTTAACGTAAGAGGGGAGGCAATGTGTATCTTCTAGGAATAAGAGTTTATACAGTAAAGATATAGCGTGTTTCCTGGATGTATTGTGGAGGCAAAGATTTTCAAAGGTTGTCACGTGTCTCGTAATGTGGTGTTTATGTGGATGTGTGGTCATATAGTGGTTCAGATCTATTTATTTCTCCAGCTTGAGAGGTCTGCTACTAGCTTACTCTCTAAATTTTTGTAGTTGGCTTGGAAAATAACCTGGGGGTCCAGTAAAAGGTGTATCCTGAGGTATTTCATTTGGACTTGTTGCTTTTTCAAGGGACAGTGCTGGAGTAGTTGGGGTAGTTGGTCGTAAGTGATATTTAGAATTTAAGACTTATTTAGGTTGAGATGGAAATTTAAGACACTACCATAGTCCCTAAAGATTTTCAATGTTGTAGATGAAGATGTGCCTATGTTGGTGAGAGTGAGCATTACGTCATTTGCATACAAAGATAACTTGTTTCTTGTTCTGAATTTTTTGTGCGGAGGCTTCAATGCAAATGGCAAAAAGGATTGGTGAGAGTGGGCAGCCCTGACGCGTCCCGTTTTGGATATTACATTTATTGGATAAGAGACTGTTTACCTTGATAGGGGTGCTAGGCTTGCAGTAAAGGGGAAAGATATGGTCTATGAAAGTGTTGCCAAACTTCATTTTTTATAGGATTGTTTTTAGAAATTGCCAATGGACCCTGTCAAATGCTTTTTCTACGTCTGTTGATACAAGCACTATAGGTATGTTGTTTCGCTGGGTATATGATATAAGTTGTATTATTTTCAACGTGTTATCCCGTGCTTCCCTACCCCGGACAAAGCCTACTTGGTTTGGATGAATCAGTTTGGGGAGGTATTTATTAATTCTAGTGGCCAGGATCTTAGCATACATTTTGATGTCAGAATTTAGCAGGGAAATGGGGCGGACATTTTCTGGTTTATCCGGGCTCTCCCCCTGTTTAGGGAGTACCGTGATGTGTGCTTCTAACATTTGGTCAGTGAAGCCACCTTCTTTTAATAACTAATTGAATAGCGAAGTAAGGGCTCTTAGGACGTGGTGTAGGTATGTCTTATAGTACTTTATGCTAAGTCCATCTGGACCTGGGCTCTTCCCATTGGGCATGTTTTTAATGGCTAATTTAATTTCTTCTAGCGTAATTGGTGAGTCCAATGATTCAATATCAAATGTAGGGAAGTGTAGGACGGTTATGAAGTTGTCTATGTCATCTTGACTGCAGTCATTTTTTAAGTTGTAGAGCTCCTCATAAAATTGCCTGAACGTTTCTGTAGTGTTCATATTATACCCATGTATGTGTCCAGTCTTGTCTGAGATTGTGTGTATGTGTGTGTTTCCCAATATCGAATTTGGGAAAGCGTAGAATTTAAGAATTGTCTGTTATTTTTAACTTTTCTGGCTTTATATTTAATGAATACCCCCCTTACTACACATTTGTGTGCTTCCCATATCGTGGTGTTGGGTGTACAGTCGTTTGTATTTTCTCTGAAGTAGTGACCTCGGGTTGTGTCTATGTACCGACCTGATCAAGGGATTGTCTAGGACTAGTTCATCTAGTCTCCATTTGAAAGGTAATGTTGCAATGTTTGGCCATTCAATTTGACATTGTACGGGTGCATGGTCAGACCACGTGATTGGGAGTATAGTGGAGTTCCTGATAATTGAGAGTCCTGTCTGGTCTGTCAAGAGATAACCTGTCCTGGTGTATGTGTGATGTGGGTGAGAGTAAAAAGTGTAGTCTTGTGAGATGGGGTGCATAGTTCTCCAGATATCATGTAATCTTAGGTGTTGAATCTGTGTGTTGATTGTTTTTATGACTCTTTTCGGTGTACTAGTCCTGCCTATATAAGTGTTGAATGCAGGGTCTAGTGGAAGGTTGAAGTCCCCACATAGGAACAGTGTCCCCTTCGTGTGCTCTAAAGGTATCTGGGATATCTGTTTGAAGAGTTTGTGTTGCCCCTGGTTCGGGAGATAGACATTTGCTAGTGTCACCAGGAGGTCGAATAATAATCTGGATACTATTATATATTCACCTTTCGGATCTTTTACTGTGTGCGTGGGTTGGAATTTGATCGTATTACTGAGGAGTATTCCTACTCCTCCCTTCTTATCACAACCCGATGCAAGGAATGAGGTTCTATATAGATTATTAATACGTTTTGGTTCCCTCCCTTTTTTGAAGTGGGTCTCCTGTATAAAAATGATATCACCCGAGTACTTATGTAGTTGTTTGAAGGCTATCGATCTCTTTTCAGGGCTACTGAGGCCTTTATCGTTAATTGTGATCAGAGTGAGGGGGCGTGAGTATAGTGTTGTGTCCCTGCCATTTGTGTGAGAGCAACTATTTAGAAGTGTATGGATTATGAGAGGTATATATGCGCGGCTAGCAGAGAGGGGATCCGGTCTATGGGGAAAGCGCTGGAATGAAAACTTCCTATGCATGATTAAGTTGTAGGGTGCTGTTTGTGGATGTGGAGTAGATGTGTGTCAGTTATCAATTTATACGTTTGTCGTTCAAGAAAAAATAGAGAAAATCAGAAGATACAATTTATTATCTAACCATATAAATATTCAATACATTTTAATATAACACACATTTCCGATTTCTCAGCGAGGTGACATTTTGACAATATATGCATGCCTCTCCCCTTCTCCAAACTCACTCAGGGAAGTAAACATAGAATAATTGCACCAAAACAGGAAACTGCCATTTCATGGTTGTCATTTGTGTCTTACAGGGGCATGGAACGTTGTAAAGCCAGATTCCACTATTTTAATGAGAGGCCTCATGTCCGTTTAAAGGGACAGTATACACTCATTTTCATATAACTGCATGTAATAGACACTACTATAAAGAATAAGATGCACAGATACTGATATAAAAATCCAGTATAAAACTGTTTAAAAACTTACTTAGAAGCTCACAGTTTAGCTCTGTTGAAAAGGTAGCTGGAAAGCCCACTGTAAGTGGCAAATAAGAAACTCACCCCCCCCCCCCCTTCTTTTGCATATGAAAAGACCATTTACACAAGCAGGAGAAGGTAGCTGACGGTATTCTCCTAAAACTTTGGGGCTTGGTTAGAAGTCTGAAAATCAGAGCAATGTTATTTAAAAATAAGCAAAACTATACATTTAAAAAAAAAAACAAATGTCAACAAAAAAGAAACTTCATGGGCTATATAAATAGATCATCTACAAAACATTTATGCAAAGACAAAATGAGTGTATAATGTCCCTTTAAGTGTTTGGGAGCTCATATGTTAGCTCTAAAAGTCCCGCTGCAGCTTCAGTAATCAGCAAAACTCTACACTGCAGTCATAGGGATTTGTCAATACAGCTAACAAGGCAGAAGAAGGTGGCAGCCTACTTTCCTGACAGCAGTTTGGGGGATCCTTCAGGATGTGAAGTAGAAGTCTGGCCCCCAGGATCATGACATGTGTGTTTGCCCTTCCTGCATCCAACAACCCTGTGTTATCATCTGCAGAGAAGGGGTTAATGTCCATAAAATAGTGCCAGATAGTGACAACTTTACCATACGGTAGCCTAAGAGCAAAAGGGGTATGGATTTAAACAGCTACAATGTATTTAGAATTAAAATAAACAAAATACATAAATAAGATGATGATTTCCTGAGCTTTGTTTTGCCCTATATAATCTTTTATTATGACCAAGAATGACCATGAACATTTCTATTGTCCACTCTGCAGCATTGCCAAAGGGGATAAGTGAGTCCATCACAGACCTCAAGAGATGGGAGCTTACAAGATCCATGTTTTGTAGGGTTGTGGTTTATACAGGGAACCATTACCACTGTGCCAGAGGTTGCATTGTAGACATCCCTATATCTATTCAGTATATTAGGGGTAGTAAGTAATTCCATTGCATAGCTCTCAACTTCCTAATCTGTAAAGTTGAAACTGAGAGTCTGAGGAAAGAGTCAAGGTGTTCTAAGGTAGGGTAGTAGCTGTCTGAGTCAGAGGTACCAGCTAATGACTGTGGAGATGCACATTTCTAGATGGATTTGAAATGTTACTGGTTTAACTTTTGTGAAACTCAGATATAAAATTTGTTAGGAAAGCAGCAGGATTGTCAGTGAGTAGCCACCAAAAACAAAATAATCCAACAAAACATAGGACAATTAGGTACTCTATATAATCATAGCTATATTGCTGCAGTCATCACGGTAACAACCGGTTTTTGTAGAAAGTGAAAATGAGTAAAGTCTACCCAGAAAATAGGACTGTTATGGAATATATTATTTGTGGAACTAAACCAACTAATACATACTCAGAGCACTCAAATGTCCTGATGTCACAGATTAGGCTCTGCCCCACTGTCCCTCTAGACTACTGCTGTGTTGCCACTCCCCAAAATGAACTGACCACACCCACTAATCAGTCATACTAAGTCTCCCCTGTTCTGGGGAGCATCAAGAAAATATTGGCAGGTATGTGCATAGATTGGGCTTAGCTATACCATTTTAATTAACTGCCACCACAAACTTACATCACACCGTGCATTCGACAGCTGCAGCTTCTTCCTTAAAAAGAATTCCAGCAAGAAAAAAAAAAAAATTAAAAGAACTGTGTGATGAGCAGGGATAAAAGGCTACAGCTAGAACAAATTCATGAGCAAATGAATCATGACATATGCTCGTTTGCATAAAGGGAATTTTAATATTTTTTATTTTTTGCTTTTCACCATATGTGTAAAAAGAACTCATCTGTTACATGTGCTGTGCTTAATAGTATAAGGGTTAGGCTTAGAAAATCCCTATTAGACACATTTATCAGTTTCTTGTCTATCTCACTGATATAAATTAAAGGAATATAAGAGCACCAAACCTTTTTTTTTTTACATGAAAGCAAAGCACAATATGTGTTTAACCCCTGTGTGTGTGTTAATATATCATTTAATTTTGCAGGGTCGTGGGATGTGTAACCTGTCTGGTTTGAGAGTGCAGTACATTTCTGTGTTTTGTATGTGTTCAGGGGACCGTGTCACCCTTGTTTGTATCTCAGTGTGGTGGCTTGAAGGCAGTATTGTGTGGCTGTGGGTTAGGGACCCAGGGATGAGGAGTTTTTTTCGTTATTTGAACCAATGACCAGTCGACAGCGTTTGGATACATATACCATTTGCTAGGACATTCACGCCCCCTGCATACATACCTTGTATTGCATATGAGCTCGAGCTACCATAAGGAATCGAGGGGTGATTAGACTTAGTCCTGTGATCCTGTGTTCCTGCCTGTCAGACTACAGCTAGCTTGTTTGTTGTAAAATGTCCAGCCCGCATCTAATAGCACATTTGGGTGCTTGTGGTAAATGTGAATACCCTATTGACCGATTGAGTTTTATTTGGTGTCCTGACTAAACTGATACACACATGAGGCACCTCTTCTGTTGTTTATCTACCTTATAGAAATCTCACCTTGTCAGTGAGAGAGAGTGCAGCCCATATGATTACAGCTTCAGATATCAGAAGACTTCAGGTTATCTCCTTTTGGGGGTCCTATATATTAGACTATTAATACACCCCATGTTTTTTGGACTTTGCCATTTATGGTTTATTGATGTTTTTTTATTTTCTGTGTGCCCCTATGTTAGTGTGGGTGTTTACTCACACTATTTTTGTTTTGATGTGGTCCTGGGCCTATCACCATTTGGCCAAATGCTAATACTAATTCTTCCATTTTGCTTTTAATCTAGCTGTGTGCTTGCATGAGAATGCCAGATTTTATGTTTGTTGTGTTAATCATTTTGTTTTGTAATTTTCCCTATGGGCTTGCACCCAGGCTTGGCTGGGGTTAACTGCCAGAGTTCCTGAAAGCTGTGCAGCTGTCTATGAGTGCTGGTGTGCACCCAGGGCTGTAAATTTTGCACGGTCATGGGATGTGTAACCAGTTTGGTTTGAGAGTGGGTGATTTTCTATGTGTTTGGGGAAATTACAAAGGGCCTGTTTCACCCTTGTTTGTATCTCAGTGTGTTTGGTTAAGAAAATGCATTGTGTGGCAGGTTAGGGACCCAGGGAGAAGGAAACCTTGACATGGTCCTGGGCTTATAACCATTTTGCCAAATACTCTTCCATTTCCCTTTTAATCTAGCTGTCGGCTTTCAAGAGAGTGCCAGACATTCTGTGTTCTATATATATATATACACAAGAATATGCAGGGGCCGGCACTCAACATCTGTATGATCAATTTGCAGCTTCCCAGGGTGCTCCGTGCAATAGACATATACACTTTAAACAACAAAGGCACTCACCGTTTGTAGAATAATGTCAAACTTTAATTACTGTACAGTTATTCTACAAACGGTGAGTGCCTTTGTTTTTGTTTATGTTTTTTCCCCAAATTAATTCTATTATCAAATTTGCATCATTTCTATGTTATTCTTTGTTGAAGAGATATCTAGACAGGTAGCATCCAAATGTCTAGAACACTACATGACAGGAAATAGTGCTGCCATCTAGTGCTGCAGACACGTGCACGCTCCTGATCCTACCTTTCTGCTCTTCAACAAAGGATACTGAAAAAACAAAAAAAATGTAATAGTAGAAGTAAATTGTAAAGTTGTTTAAAATTGTATGTTCTATCTGAATCATGAAAGAAAAAGTTGGGTTTTATGTCCCTTTAACAACACATTGAAGTTTACTATCACTTTGATGTATTTCAATAATAATGACGATTGTGAATTAAAGGGACAGTCTACAGCAGAATTTATATTGTTTTAAAAGATAGATAATCCCTTTATTACCCATTTCCCAGTTTTGCATAACCAACACAGTTATAATAATATACTTTTAACCTCTGTGATTATCTTGTATCTTAGCCTCTGCAAACTGCCCCTTTTTTCAGTTCTTTTGACAGATAGCCAATCAGTTCCTGCTCCAAGATAACTTCACGTGCACGAGCACAGTGTTATCTATATGAAATATGTGAACTAACACCCTCTAGTGGTGAAAAACTGTTAAAATGCAATCTGAAAGAGGTGGGCTTCAAGGTCTAAGAAATTAGCATATGAACCTCCTAGGTTAAGCTTTCAACTTAGAATACCAAAAGAACAAAGCATAATTGGTAATAAAAGTAAATTGGAAAATTGTTTAAAATTACATACTCTATCTGAATCATGAAAGAAAAAAATTGGGTTCGGTGTCCCTTTAAGAAGTGTATCTTAGTAACGTATCAAAGCTAAGTTTGTGCTCAAAAGGAGCAATTCAGGGTCATTTCAACCTCATCAATAACTCCTTAAGCTAAAACACCCCGGGGTGTCTTTACACCCTGCTTGCGGATCGCTGTTCTAGAGTTTATGGTGACCGTTAAGCTCCTGTTCCTTCTTTATCAAGCACCAAATTATAGGAGAGAAAGTTTCATTAATCTATGTCAAGAGTCTTAAAACCTCTTCTATTCTCCAGTTAAACATAATATAACCCTTCTTCAAACAGCAATGTTAATTAATACAATCAGGGTTGTGCCATGTAATTGTGATCGCTGTTATTATCTCAACAACCAGAGTGAGATGCGAGTTCATTCACGTTACACAAGCTTCTTCTGCTCTACTTGGCAATCAATATAATTAGGCCAAACCATCTGCTTTAAAGAGACAGGCACGTGATACATTAGCTTTAATGCATCACTTCCACTACAAATGCAAAACCTTGTTTAAGCAATTAACAAGAAAAAAAAATCTGTGTCATATTTCTCTAAATAATTAGGTTTACATTAGCTTGGTTTCCTAATACCGCCCTCTCTCAGGCTGTTTAGTATTTTTACATGACTGTGCTCCATTCAGCCAATCAGAAAGTGCATCAAAAGAACAGTGGAACCCTTAACCTAGCCTAGACAGCATCTATTTGGCTGCAGAGTGCTTAAAGGGACAGTCTAGTCAAAATGAAACTTTCATAATTCAGATAGGACATGCAATTTTAAGCAACTTTCTAAGTTACTCCTATTATTAATTCTTCTTTGTTCTCTTGCTATCTTTATTTGAAAAAGAAGGCATCAAAGTTAAGGAGCCAGCCAATTTTTGTTTCAGACTCTGGACAGCAATTGTTTATTAGTGAGTGCATTTAGCCACCAATCAGCAAGCACAACCCATGTTGTGAACCAAAAATGGTCCAGATTCTAAACTTACATTCTTGCTTTTCAAATAAAGATAGAAAAAATGATAATAGAAGTAAATTAGAAAGTTGCTTACAATTGCATGCTCTATCTGTATCATGAAAGAAAAAAATTGGGTTTAGTGTCACTTTAAAGGGACATTAAACCCAATTTTTTCTTCCATGATTTAGAAAGAGGGTGTAACTTTAAACAACTTTCTAATTTACCTCTATTATCTAATTTGGTTCATTCTCTTGATATCCTTTGCTGAAAGTATATCTAGATATGCTCAGTAGCTGCTGATTGGTGGCTGCACATAGATGCCTCATGTGATTGGCTCATCCATATGCATTGCTATTTATTCAACATAGGATACCTAAATAATGAAGCACATTAGATAATATCAGTACATTGGAATGTTGTTTGAAATTGTATTCTCTATCTGAATAATGAAATAATTTACCTTAGTTGTAATCTCACCACTGCAATAAACCCTAGCTGTAATCTCACCACTGCAATAAACCCTAGCTATAATCTCCCCACTGCAATAACCCCAAGTTGTAAACTCACCAATTCAATAAACTCTGTTTTCTCACCAGTGCAATAAACCCTAGCTGTAATCTCACCACTGCAATAAACCCTAGCTGCAATCTCCCCACTGCAATAAACCCTAGCTGTAATTTTACCACTGCAATACACCCTAGCTGTAATCCCCCCACTGCAATAAACCCTAGCTTTAATCTCCCCACTGCAATACACCCTAGCTGTAATCTCACCACTGCAATAAACCCTAGCTGTAATATCACCACTGCAATAAACTCTAGCTGTAATCTCACCACTGCAATAAACCCTATCTGAAATCTCACCACTGCAATACACCCTAGATGTAATCTCTCCACTGCAATAAACCATAGCTTTAATCTCCCCACTGCAATACACCATAGCTATAATCTCATCCCTTCAATAAACCCTATCTGTAATTTCAGCATTGCAAAAAACTCTATCTGTAATCTCACCACTGCAATAACCCCTAGTTGTAATCTCACCACTGAAATAAACTATAGCTGTAATTTTACCACTGCAATAAACCCTAGCTATAATCTCACCGCTGCAATAAACCCTATCTGTAATCTCACCACTGCAATAAACCCTAGCTGTAATCTCAACACTGCAATACACCCCAGATGTAATCTCACCACTGCAATAAACCTTATCTGAAATTTTACCACTGCAATACACCCTAGCTGTAATCTCACCACTGAAATAAACCATAGCTGTAATCTCACCACTGCAATACACCCTATCTGTAATCTCCCCACTACAATAAACCCTAGCTGTAAAATCATCCCTTCAATAAACCCTAGCTCTAATCTCCCCACTGCAATAACCCTATATGTAATCTCACCCCTGTAATAAACCCTAGCTGTAATCTCACCACTGCAATAAAACCTACCTGTAATCACCCCACTGCAATAAACCTTAGCTGTAATATCACCCCTGTAATAAAGCATATATGTAATCTCACCCCTGTAATAAACCCAAGATGTAATCTCATCGCTGCAATAAACCCTAGATGTAATCTCACCACTGCAATAAACTCTAACTGTAATATCAGCACAACAATAAACCCTAGTTGTAATCTCATCACTTCAAAAAACCCTAGCTGTAATCTCAGCCCTGCAATAAACCCTAGTTGTAATTTCATCACTTCAATAAACCCTAGCTGTAATGTCAGCACTGCAATAAACCCTAGTTGTAATATCATCACTTCAATAAACCCTAGCTGTAATCACAGCACTGCATTAAACCCTAGATGTAATCTGAACACTGCTATAAATCCTAGTTGTAATCTCATCACTGCAATAAACCATAGCTTTAATCTGACCACTGCAATAAACCCTAGTTGTAATCTCATCACTTCAATAAACCCTAGCTGTAATCTCATCACTTCAATAAACCCTAGCTGTAATCTCAGCACTGCAATAAACCCTAGCTGTAATCTTAGCACTGCAATAAACCCTAGCTGTTATCTGACCACTGCAATAAACCCTAGTTGTCAAAGCATCACTTCAATAAACCCTAGCTGTAATCTCAGCACTGCAATAAACCCTAGCTGTAATCGCACCACTGCAATAAACCCTAGCTATAATCTCATCACTGCAATAAACCCTAGCTGTAATCTCACCACTACAATAAACCCTTGTTGTAATCTCATCACTGCAATAAACCCTAGCTGTAATCTCACTACTGCAATAAACCCTAGCTGTAATTTTACTACTGCAATAAACCCTAGCTGTAATCTCACCACTGCAATAAACCCTAGTTATAATCTCGCCACTGCAATAAACCCTAGCTGTATTCTCACCACTGCAATAAACCCTAGTTGTAACCTCACCACTGCAATAAACCCTAGCTTTAATCTCAACACTTCAACAAACCCTAGCTGTATTCTCATCACTGCAATAAACCCTAGCTGTAACTTCACCACTGCAATAAACCCTATCTTTAATCTCAACACTTCAATAAACCCTAGTTGTAATCTCACCACTGCAATAAACCCTAGCTGTAAAAAACCCTAGCTGTAATCTCAGTTATGCAATAAACTCTATCTGTAATAAGCCCTATCTGTAATTTTACCACTGCAATAAACCTTAGCTGTACTATCACCCCTGTAATAAAGCATATATGTAATCTCGACCCTGTAATAAACCCAAGATGTAATCTCATCGCTGCAATAAACCCTAGATGTAATCTCACCCCTGTAATAAACCCTAGCTGTAATCTCACCCCTGTAATAAACCCTAGCTGTAATCTCACCACTGCAATAAACTCTAACTGTAATATCAGCACTACAATAAACCCTAGTTGTAATCTCATCACTTCAAAAAACCCTAGCTGTATTGTCAGCACTGCAATAAACCATAGTTGTAATTTCAGCACTTCAATAAACCCTAGCTGTAATCTCAGCCCTGCAATAAACCCTAGTTGTAATATCATCACTTCAATAAACCCTAGCTGTAATCTCAGCACTGCATTAAACCCTAGATGTAATCTGAACACTGCAATAAACCCTAGTTGTAATCTCATCACTGCAATAAACCATAGCTGTAATCTGATCACTTCAATAAACCCTAGCTGTAATCTCATCACTTCAATAAACCCTAGCTGTAATCTCAGAACTGCAATAAACCCTAGCTGTAATCTGAGCACTGCAATAAACCCTAGTTGTCATAGCATCACTTCAACAAGACCTAGCTGTAATCTCAGCACTGCAATAAACCATAGCTGTAATCTGACCACTGCAATAAACCCTAGTTGTAATCTCATCACTTCAATAAACCCTAGCTGTAATCTCATCACTTCAATAAACCCTAGCTGTAATATGAGCACTGCAATAAACCCTAGCTGTAATCTTAGCACTGCAATAAACCCTAGCTGTAATCTGACCACTGCAATAAACCCTAGTTGTCATAGCATCACTTCAATAAACCCTATCTTTAATCTCAACACTTCAATAAACCTTAGTTGTAATCTCACCACTGCAATAAACCCTAGCTGTAATTAACCCTAGCTGTAATCTTAGCACTGCAATAAACCCTATCTGTAAAAAAACCCTAGCTGTAATCTCAGTACTTCAATAAACCCTATCTGTAAAAACCCCAGCTGTAATCTCAGTACTGCAATAAACCCTATCTGTAATAAGCCCTATCTGTAATTTTACCACTGTAATAAACCCTAGCTGTAATCTCACTACTGCAATAAACACTATCTGTAATCTCAGCACTGCAATAAACCCTATCTGTAATCTCAACACTGCAATAAACCCTAGTTGTAATAAACCCTATCTGTAATCTCATCACTGCATTAAATTCTAGCTGAATTTTCACCACTGCAATGAACCCTAGCTGTAATCTCAGAACTGCAATAAACCCTAGCTGTAATCTCACCGCTGCAATAAACCCTACCTGTAATTTTACTGCTGCATTAAACCCTACCTGTAATCTCACCACTGCAATAAACCCTAGATGTAATCTCACCCATGTAATAAACCCTAGATATAATCTCACCCCTGCAATAAACCCTAGCTGTAATCTCACCACTGCAATAACCCCTATATGTAAACTCACAACTGCAATAAACCCTATCTGTAATCTCACCACTGCAATAAACCCTATCTGTAATCTCAACAGTAAAATAAATCCTAACTGTAATCTCACTACAGCAATAAATCATAGCTGTACTCTCACCACTGCAATAAACCCTAGCTGTTATCTCACCACTGCTATAAACCAAAGGCTGTAATCTTACTACTACAATAAACCCTAGCTGTAATCTCCCCACTGCAATAAACCCTAGTTGTAATCTCATCACTGCAATAATCCCTAGCTGTAATCTCACTACTGCAATAAACCCTAGCTGTAAACTCACCTCTGCAAAAAACCTTAGTTCTAATCTCGCCACTTCAATAAACCCTAGCTGTATTCTCATCACTGCAATAAACCCTAGCTGTATTCTCACCAATGAAATAAAACCTAGCTGTAACATCACCACTGTAATAAACCCTAGCTTTAATCTCACCACTTCAATAAACCCTAGCTGTAATAAACCCTATCTGTAATCTCAGTACTGAAATAAACCCTATCTGTAATTTTACCACTGCAATAGACTCTAGCTGTAATCTCACTACTGCAATAAACTCTATCTGTAATCTCAGCACTGCAATAAACCCTAGTAGTAATAAACCTTATCTGTAATCTCATCACTGCAATAAACCCTAGTTGTAATAAACCCTATCTGTAATATCATTACTGCATTAAACCCTAGCTGTATTTTCACCACTGCAATAAACCGTAACTGTAATGTCACCACTAAAATAAACCCTAGCTGTAATCTCATTACTGCAATTAACTTTAGCTGTGAACTCATCACTGCAATAAACCCTATCTGTAATCTCAGCACTGCAATAAACCCTACCTGTAATCTCACCACTGCAATAAACCCTAACTGTAATCTCACCACTACAATAAACCCTAGATGTAATCTCACCCCTGTAATAAACCCTAGATGTAATCTCACCCCTGCAATAAACCCTAGCTGTAATCTCCCCACTGCAATAAACCCTATCTGTAATCTCACCGCTGCAATAAACCCTAGCTGTAATCTCACCACTGCAATAAACCCTATCTGTATACTCACCACTGCAATAAACCCTAGCTGCAATCTCACCACGGCAATAAACCCTATGTGTAATCAACAATAAAATAAACCCTAGCTGTAATCTCACCACTGCAATAAACCCTAGCTGTTATCTCATCACTGCAATAAACCCTATATATAATCCCACCACTAAAATAAACCCTAGCTGTAATCTCCCCACTGCAATAAACCCTAGCTGTAATCTCACCATTGCAATAAACCCTAGCTGTAATCTCACCACTGCAATAAACCCTTGCTGTAATATCACCACTGAAATAAACCCAAGATGTAATCTAACCACTGCAATAAACCCTTGCTGTAATATCACCACTGAAATAAACCCTAGCTGTAATCTCACCACTGAAATAAACCCTAGTTGTAATCTCACCATTGCAATAAACCATATCTGTAATGCCACTACGGCAATAAACCCTATCTGTAATCCCACCATTTAATAAACCATAGCTGTAATCTCACCACTGCAATAAACCATAGCTGTAATCTAACCACTGCAATAAACCCTTGCTGTAATCTCACCACTAAAATAAACCCTAGCTGTAATCTCACCACTGCAATAAACCCTATCTGTAATCTCACCATTGCAATAAACCCTAGCTGTAATCATACCACTGCAATAAACCCTATCTGTAATCCAACCACTGCAATAAACCCTAGCTGTAACTTCACCACTGCAATAAACCCTATCTTTAATCTCAACACTTCAATAAACCCTAGTTGTAATCTCACCACTGCAATAAACCCTATCTGTAAAAAACCCTAGCTGTAATCTCAGTACTGCAATAAACCCTATCTGTAATAAGCCCTATCTGTAATTTTACCACTGCAATAAACCCTTGCTGTAATCTCACCACTAAAATAAACCCTAGCTGTAATCTCATCACTGCAATAAACCCTATCTGTAATCTCACTGCTGCAATAAACCCTACCTGTAATCTCACCACTGCAATAAACCCTAGATGTAATCTCACCCATGTAATAAACCCTAGATATAATCTCACCCCTGCAATAAACCCTAGCTGTAATCTCACCACTGCAATAACCCCTATATGTAAACTCACAACTGCAATAAACCCTATCTGTAATCTCACCACTGCAATAAACCCTATCTGTAATCTCAACAGTAAAATAAATCCTAACTGTAATCTCACTACAGCAATAAATCATAGCTGTACTCTCACCACTGCAATAAACCCTAGCTGTTATCTCACCACTGCTATAAACCAAAGGCTGTAATCTTACCACTGCAAAAAACCTATCTGTAATCTTACTACTACAATAAACCCTAGCTGTAATCTCCCCACTGCAATAAACCCTAGTTGTAATCTCATCACTGCAATAATCCCTAGCTGTAATCTCACTACTGCAATAAACCCTAGCTGTAAACTCACCTCTGCAAAAAAGACTAGTTCTAATCTCGCCACTTCAATAAACCCTAGCTGTATTCTCATCACTGCAATAAACCCTAGATGTATTCTCACCAATGAAATAAAACCTAGCTGTAACATCACCACTGTAATAAACCCTAGCTTTAATCTCACCACTTCAATAAACCCTAGCTGTAATAAACCCTATCTGTAATCTCAGTACTGAAATAAACCCTATCTGTAATTTTACCACTGCAATAGACTCTAGCTGTAATCTCACTACTGCAATAAACTCTATCTGTAATCTCAGCACTGCAATAAACCCTAGTAGTAATAAACCTTATCTGTAATCTCATCACTGCAATAAACCCTAGTTGTAATAAAACCTATCTGTAATATCATTACTGCATTAAACCCTAGCTGTATTTTCACCACTGCAATAAACCGTAACTGTAATGTCACCACTAAAATAAACCCTAGCTGTAATCTCATCACTGCAATTAACTTTAGCTGTGAACTCATCACTGCAATAAACCCTATCTGTAATCTCAGCACTGCAATAAACCCTACCTGTAATCTCACCGCTGCAATAAACCCTAACTGTAATCTCACCACTACAATAAACCCTAGATGTAATCTCACCCCTGTAATAAACCCTAGATGTAATCTCACCCCTGCAATAAACCCTAGCTGTAATCTCCCCACTGCAATAAACCCTATCTGTAATCTCACCGCTGCAATAAACCCTAGCTGTAATCTCACCACTGCAATAAACCCTATCTGTATACTCACCACTGCAATAAACCTAGCTGTAATCTCACCACGGCAATAAACCCTATCTGTAATCAACAATAAAATAAACCCTAGCTGTAATCTCACCACTGCAATAAACCCTAGCTGTTATCTCATCACTGCAATAAACCCTATATATAATCCCACCACTAAAATAAACCCTAGCTGTAATCTCCCCACTGCAATAAACCCTAGCTGTAATCTCACAATTGCAATAAACCCTAGCTGTAATCTCACCACTGCAATAAACCCTTGCTGTAATATCACCACTGAAATAACCCCAAGCTGTAATCTAACCACTGCAATAAACCCTTGCTGTAATATCACCACTGAAATAAACCCTAGCTGTAATCTCACCACTGAAATAAACCCTAGTTGTAATCTCACCATTGCAATAAACCATATCTGTAATGCCACTACGGCAATAAACCCTATCTGTAATCCCACCACTTAATAAACCATAGCTGTAATCTCACCACTGCAATAAACCCTAGCTGTAATCTAACCACTGCAATAAACCCTTGCTGTAATCTCACCACTAAAATAAACCCTATCTGTAATCTCACCACTGCAATAAACCCTATCTGTAATCTCACCATTGCAATAAACCCTAGCTGTAATCATACCACTGCAATAAACCCTATCTGTAATCCAACCACTGCAATAAACCCTAGCTGTAACTTCACCACTGCAATAAACCCTATCTTTAATCTCAACACTTCAATAAACCCTAGTTGTAATCTCACCACTGCAATAAACCCTATCTGTAAAAAACCCTAGCTGTAATCTCAGTACTGCAATAAACCCTATCTGTAATAAGCCCTATCTGTAATTTTACCACTGCAATAAACCCTTGCTGTAATCTCACCACTAAAATAAACCCTAGCTGTAATCTCATCACTGCAATAATCCCTATCTGTAATCTCACCACTGCAATAAACCTTATCTGTAATCTCACCACTGAAATAATCCCTAGCTGTAATATCACCACTGAAATAAACCCAAGCTGTAATCTAACCACTGCAATAAACCCTTGCTGTAATATCACCATTGCAATAAACCCTATCTGTAAAAAACCCTAGCTGTAATCTCAGTACTGCAATAAATCCTATCTGTAATAAGCCCTATCTGTAATTTTACCACTGCAATAAACCCTTGCTGTAATCTCACCACTAAAATAAACCCTAGCTGTAATCTCATCACTGCAATAAACCCTATCTGTAATCTCACCACTGCAATAAACCTTATCTGTAATCTCACCACTGCAATAAACCTTATCTGTAATCTCACCACTGAAATAATCCCTAGCTGTAATCTCATCACTGCAATAAACCCTATCTGTAATCTCACCACTGCAATAAACCATATCTGTAATTTCACCACTAAAATAAACCCTAGCTGTAATCTCACCACTGTAATAAATCCTAGCTGTAATCTCACCACTGCAATAAACCGTAACTGTAATGTCACCACTAAAATAAACCCTAGCTGTAATCTCATCACTGCAATAAACCCTATCTGTATTCTCACCACTGCAATAAACTCTAGCTGTAAATTTACCACTGTAATAAACCCTATCTGTAATCTCACCACTGCAATAAACCCTAGCTGTAATCTCACCACTGCAATAAACTCTACCTGTAATCTCACCACTGCAATAAACCCTATCTGTAATCTCACCACTGCAATGAACTCTAGTTGTAATCTCACCACTGCAATAAACCCTATCAGTAATCTCACCACTGCAATAAACTCTAGCTGTTATCTCACCACTGCAATAAACCCTATCTGTAATCTCCCCACTGTAATAAACCCTAGTTGTAATCTCACCACTGCAATAAACTCTAGCTGTTATCTCACCACTGCAATAAACCCTAACTGTAATCTCCCCACTGCAATAAACTCTAGCTGTAATCTCCCCACTGCAATAAACTCTAGCTGTAATCTCACCACTACCATAAACCCTATCTGTAATGTCACCAGTAAAATAAACCCTAGCTGTAATCTCCTCACTGCAATTAACTTTAGCTGTGAACTCACCACTGCAATAAACCCTATCTGAAAGCTCACCACTGCAATAAACCCTAGCTGTAATCTCACCACTGCAATAAACCCTAGCTGTAATCTCACCACTGCAATAAACTTTAGCTGTGAACTCACCACTGCAATAAACCCTATCTGGAATCTCACCACTGCAATAAACTCTAGCTGTAATCTCACCACTGCAATAAACCCTACCTGTAATCTCACCACTGCAATAAACCCTAGCTGTAATCTCACCACTGCAATAAACTCTACCTGTAATCTCACCACTGCAATAAACCCTAGCTGTAATCTCAACACTGCAATAAACCCTAGCTGTAATCTCACCACTGCAATACACCCTAGCTGTAATCTCACCACTGTAATAAACCCTGTCTGTTATCTCCCCACTGTAATAAACCCTATCTGTAATCTCCCCACTGTAATAAACTCTAGCTTTAATCTCCCCACTGCAATAAACTCTAGCTTTAATCTCCCTACTGCAATAAACCCTGTCTGTAATCTCCCCACTGTAATAAACCCTCGTTGTAATATCACCACTGCAATAAACCATAATCATGATGACCCACCACTGCAATAACAGAATGATATCCACTTCAGAAAATGTCAGCTCTGGGATAAATTATCTACAATTTTGAAGATTGTTAGGTCTCTCAGTCCTGTTTTTTGTGCAAGTCTGCAGAAGTCTGAGGACATGGTGAGATTTCTCATGAAGTGATAACAAATCATACTGAAGTTAAATGAGAGTGACACAGAAATGCCAGTTCAATTGTGATGCTCTAGGTGAGACAAATAATAGGGGAAAACATGAGGCAGATGTTTAATTTGTAGAGTTTTTGTCTATCACTATATGACAGCATTAGGAGCAGGAACTATATGTCACACACTCATCCTGTAGAGATGTAGTGGCTCTTAAAGGGACCTGGCACCAGTATTCATTTTGTTTATGAAAAATATAAATGAAAAAGTTAGACAACTTTTTTCTTGTGCTAAAAATTTAGACAAAATGTAAATAACAATCTACTGTTCATCACAAATTTATTTCCCCCTTTTTTTTAAATTAAAGAATATAGATTAAACAAAACTAGGAGACTATTTAAAAAGTTGCTTAAGTATTTTGTTGTATGAAAATAGGCTGATCATTGGCTGCATAAACTAAGTTACAGCCTTTTTATTTGTTACATTTTATTTTTGTTCTTTGATATACAAGACAGTAAAAAATGAGTCTACTTTAATTTAATGCACTATGGATTGTTACAGCACCTCATCTGCTATAATTCTTTTCTTGTCAATATAAGACAGGTTTGAATCAATGCAGACAGCTACATTTGGAGGCCGATGACTAGTGGTGCGTATTAGGGGAAGGTAGTAGCCTAATGCCAGTAACGGGCCTACTCAACAGAGGGCCCTGGTGCACATTGTTTTTGGGGCCCCCCCAAAGATAACACAGCAGTAAGTAATGGTAATAATATACACGTTACTCTATATTATGATTTTGAGGAGAAATAAAAAGATATAAAGAAAAATAGACTGGATCTGCAACCCGCACTAATAAAAGTCTACCCTGCATTAAGATTGTACACACTGCATACACCTATGTATAGACTGGCAGGTATTGGCCCCCCAGCACTTGAGTTCTGGTGCCACTGGACCTGTTGCACCAATGGTAGTTCTGGCCCTGTCTAAAGCTCCTACTTTCACTTAGATACCTGTACTGATAGGGCAGCAGAGATTGTGTGGCACCGTGCACACACACACACATCTGTACATGCACACACACACATCTGTACGTGCACACACACACATCTGTACGTGCACACACACACACACATCTGTACGTGCACACACACACATCTGTACATGCACACACACATCTGTACATGCACACACACATCTGTACGTGCACACACACACATCTGTACATGCACACACACATCTGTACGTGCACACACACACATCTGTACGTGCACACACACATCTGTACATGAACACACACACATCTGTACATGCACACACACACATCTGTACATGCACACACACATCTGTACATGCACACACACACATCTGTACATGCACACACACATCTGTACATGCACACACACACATCTGTACATGCACACACACATCTGTACGTGCACACACACACATCTGTACATGCACACACACATCTGTACGTGCACACACACATCTGTACATGCACACACACATCTGTACGTGCACACACACATCTGTACATCAACACACACACATCTGTACGTGCACACACACACATCTGTACATGCACACACACATCTGTACATGCACACACACATCTGTACATGCACACACACACATCTGTACATGCACACAATTTTCAGCAACTAAGCACTGAATTTAAAAAAAACCTCTGCATACAAATTAAGTGTTTTAAATAAAGTTTTTTGTACTTCCAGGGATTCATCCCTGGTAAGCCCTATTTATAGATGTGTCTGCAAATCTCTGCAGTGTGGCCCTACTGCAGCATACTCTGGTATGGAGAAAGAGGGACAGAAAAACAACACTTTTCTCATGTAAATTATAAAAAAAGCAGGCAAAATAAAAATATATGTATAGTTTTATGTTTAATGTCATTAAACCCAATTTTTTATTTTATGATTCATATAAAGCATGCAATTTTAGACAATTTTCTATTTAACTCCTATTAACAATTTTTCTTCATTCTTGTGCTATCTTTATAGAAAAGCAGGAATGTAAAGCTTAGTAGCCGGCCCATTTTTGGTTCAGTACCCTGGATAGCGCTTGCTTATTGGTTTGCTAAATGTTACCACCAATAAACAAGCGCTATCCAGGGTGCTGAACCTAAAATAGGCCAGTTCCTAAGCTTTACAGTCCAGCTTTTCAAATAAAGATAACAAGAGAACGAAGACAAAATGCTAATAAGAGAAAACTAGATAGCTGATTAAAATTTAATGCTCTATCTGAATTATGAAAGAAAACATTGGGGTTAATATCCCTTTAAAGGGACAGTCAACACCAGACTGTTTTGTTGTTTTAAAAGATAATCCCTTTATTACCCATTCCCCAGTTTTGCATAACCAGCACTGTTTTACACTTTTACCTTTGTGATTAACTTGTATTTAAAGGGACATGAAACCCAATTTTTTTCTTTCACGATTTAGAAAGAGCATACAATTATAAACAACTTTCTAATTTACTTCTATTATCTATTTTGCTTCATTCTCTTGATATTCTTTGCTGAAAAGCATATCTAGATATGCTTAGTAGCTGCTGATTGGTAGCTGCACATAGATGCCTCCTGTGATTGGTTCACCGTGTGCATTGCTATTTCTTCATTAAAGTATATCTAAAGAATGAAGCAAATTAGGTAATAGAAGTAAATTGGAATGTTGTTTAAAATTGTATTCTCTACCTTAATCATGAAAGAAAACGTTTGGGTATAGTGTCCCTTTAAGCTTCTGACAGCCCCCTGATCACATGACATTTTATTAATTATCTACTGACTTTCAGTTTAGCCAAGTAGTGCTAATCACAATGTTATCTATATGGTTTACATGAACTAGCTCTCCCCTGTTGTGAAAAGCAAATAAAAAAGCATGTGATTAGAGGCGGCCTTCAAGGGCTTAGAAATTATCATATGAGCCTTCCTAGGTTTAGCTTTCAACCAAGAATACCAAGAGAACAAAGCAAAGTTGGAGATACATGTAAATTGGAAAGTTGTTTAAAATGACATGCCTTATTTGAAACATTAAAGTTTTTTTGGACTTGACTATCCCTTTAACTCAGTTGTGCTTATTGCCTAATGAACCTGGAACATTATGGTGTTCCATCAAAATTAAATAGATGGGAGAGTCAAAATTAACCTGGCATAATTCAGATAGAGCATGTCATTTTCAGACACTTTTAAATACATTTCAATGATCAAATTTATTTTGTTCTCTTAGTGTCCTTTGTTGAAAAGAGATCTGTGCATAACCTACACTACTGCAGCTGGATGTTGATTGGTGACTACAAACATTTGTCTATTGCCACTGGCTCACCAGGTGGTTTAATCTAGCTCCCAGTAGCACATTTCTGCTCTGAAGCGGACTTTAACTATGTGTTTAATCCCTTTGCAGGAGTTATATATAGGCTATCAGTTTATATACTAATAAATAAAATACGAAAACAAAGATATATATTTAAAAGAACTGAATTTTGTTTTGTGACAAAAAGTCTTCTTTCTAGAAATAATGCTAGTGGCAAAACCATTTCCATAAAACATTAACAACTGTAAAAAGGTTAAATACCCAAATTAATTAGATGTCTGTTCGGGTTGCATAGCCTAAAACACAGATTCAATACAAAGGAATTAAAAACCGTAGATGTTTGTCAACTTAATACTCAGGCTGTCAGAAAATAACAAATGACTTGGTGTATTCTCAGAAGCTGACAGTCACAATTGTATTGATGTTACAATCAAATTAAAATACGGCACATTTGGTGAAAGGTTAAAAAAAAAAACAAGGCCAATGACCTAATGAGCTATTAAGGACAAAGTATATTGCATTGTTTTCTCAATAAATACACTTACTATACAACACACTAATGAGCAATGTTTTAAGCATCGTTTTCATTAGTTGACAGATGTGGAATGAAATTGTATTTTTAATAAGCAATTAAGTGGCGTACTAGAACAACTGATTTCTTGTGGTGAAAGAGCTCCAGTTGCTTGTTTGTATGCTGTGTCTGTTCCAAAACGCCAGATACTCATTTCTGTTTATGGCTTCCTGTCTGCACATCTTCTTGCCGTTCCTGGCTTCATAACCTTCCTTTATGTTCCCTTTGATTGTCCCGTGGTGTCTCCACCAAGACAATAACACATTGTTAGATCCATCTTGCATGAAGAGTTTTCATTGCCTGAATAAAGCGCTAATACCCCCATCAGTTGTTTGCTATTGTGATTTACTTTGTACATATATTTCAAGGACAAAGCAAAACATAAATGAAGAACGGGATGTGGGATGTAACAAATATTCTTTACGGGAATAAATGACAGCTTTGGGGATATACAGAATACTGACAGCTTCTTTTAAAGGGACATAAAAATGCTCTAATGTGTTAAACAGTGTAGCTCTATTTCAGTCCTCAGGAACCACTAACAGGTCAGATTTTCATGATATCTGAACTAGGTCACAGGTAAAAAAAAGATAAAATCAGCTCCAGAGCATCAATGTGCTACTGGGAGCTAGCTGAACAAGGCAATGACAAGAGTCATATGCGTGAAGCCAACAATGAAGTAAATTTGATAATAAAAAGTAAATGTAAAAAGTCTATTAAAACTACAGGTAGCCCTCAGTTTAAGCCGGGGTTAGGTTCCAGAAGGAATGGTTTTAAATCGAAACCATTGTAAATTGAAACCCAGTTTATAATGTAAGTCAATGGGAAGTGAGGGAGATAGGTTCCAGGCTCCTGTCAAAATTGTCATAAGTAACACCTAATACATTATTTTAAAGCTTCGAAATGAAGACTTTAAATGCTAAACAGCATTATAAACCTAATAAAATAATCACACAACACAGTATATATAATTAAACTAAGTTAAATGAACAAAAACATTTGCTAAACAGCATTATAAACCTAATAAAATAATCACAACACAGACTTAACTTGCATTTTTCTGCATACAGTTCTTTCTATGCATTCCAATCTGGACTGATTTATAGACAGGAAGATTTTGTTCTTTTGAAATCTGCTCGATAGCTCAGGTCTGGTTAAACTGATTTATTTCAGCTTGCTTGGCTTTGCTGCAACACAAGTGGACAGCTCCACCAACTGGCTATTTTAATAAATGCACTGCTTCTCAATAAAAGTCACATGACTGGAAAAAAGGTTGTTATTCTGAAACGGTGTAAATTGAACCGTTGTAAAACGAGGGCCACCTGTACTGTCCTTGGCACAGGTACCTGAAACAATTCATCATGTTTCATTGGAAAAATGTATACATGCAAATGGACTTTTATATTATCATTAGTATGCACACATACTTCCTGGAAGCTTTTTGGGACAGGGAGGTGAGGTGTCTAATGAGCAGTGGCCCATCTGCATTTAGTGGGCAGAACAATGGCAGGAGGGGCGGAGCATCAGGCGTGACATGAGCAGGGCATGAGGTTAGTCATATCATGCCATGATGTGGGTAGAGCTCGTGCAGTCCCTAGAACTTGGGACATTTGCCCTGACAGAGGTAGGTGATGGAGGGACCAAGGGCAGGTCTTCTAAACTATGACGTTCCTGCAAGATGTGGGCCAGTGGGGAGGTCTCTGCACAGTCTTTTAGATTTCCATCTTGGACAGGAGCATTAGGTGAATAGGGTATTCAGCATAGTCCCCCAGCAGTAGTGATTTTTATTCTGATGTTGAAAATGTTTTGGTCTATAGTGTAAGAAGTATAAGAAAAATACTCCTAGGATTGTGATGAGGCATCTGATAAATTCTACAAATTGAAATGATGTACATATTTTCTTGTTCATTGTGTGACGACCCTTAGAGGGGCCATACATTCATTTTTATATATATTCAACAGGAATTGCTGCATTGCTAAAGTTCTACATGCAAGCATTTAAAGCTGATATTTTGTTAGCACAATATGTATTGTTTTGCAGTCCACGGACATACCCTTTGACAAAACTTCTTGAATGTTGTTTATCTTATCTCCATTGTTGTGGCCACTTAGTGGCAGATATAAAGTTACTGCACATATCAAGCATTCACTGTGCAGCATGTAGGAGAGTCAGGGTTCTGGATTCCTTAAAATAAATGCCAGCCTTATTAGGGAGGAGACAAAAACATAATTTATGCTTACCTGATAAATTCCTTTCTCCTGTAGTGTAGTCAGTCCACGGGTCATCCATTACTTATGGGATTATATCTCCTCCCTAACAGGAAGTGCAAGAGGATCACCCAAGCAAAGCTGCTATATAGCTCCTCCCCTCTACGTCATACCCAGTCATTCGACCAAAACCAAACGAGAAAGGAGAAACTATAGGGTGCAGTGGTGACTGGAGTTTAATTTAAAATTTTGACCTGCCGTAAAAACAGGGCGGGCCGTGGACTGACTACACTACAGGAGAAAGGAATTTATCAGGTAAGCATAAATTATGTTTTCTCCTGTTAAGTGTAGTCAGTCCACGGGTCATCCATTACTTATGGGATACCAATACCAAAGCTAAAAGTACACGGATGACGGGAGGGACAGGCAGGACCTTTACATGGAAGGAACCACTGCCTGAAGAACCTTTCTCCCAAAAACAGCCTCCGAAGAAGCAAAAGTGTCAAATTTGTAAAATTTTGAAAAGGTGTGAAGTGAAGACCAAGTTGCAGCCTTGCAAATCTGTTCAACAGAGGCCTCATTTTTAAAGGCCCAAGTGGAAGCCACAGCTCTGGTAGAATGAGCTGTAATTCTTTCAGGAGGCTGCTGTCCAGCAGTCTCATAGGCTAAACGTATTATGCTACGAAGCCAAAAAGAGAGAGAGGTAGCCGAAGCCTTTTGACCTCTCCTCTGTCCCGAATAAACGACAAACAGGGAAGAAGTTTGTCGAAAATCTTTAGTTGCCTGTAAATAGAATTTCAGGGCCCGGACAACGTCCAGATTGTGCAGAAGTCGTTCCTTCTTTGAGGAAGGATTAGGGCACAATGAAGGAACGACAATCTCTTGATTGATATTCTTGTTAGTGACTACCTTAGGTAAGAACCCAGGTTTAGTACGCAGAACTACCTTGTCTGAATGAAAAATCAGATAAGGGGAATCACAATGTAAGGCTGATAACTCAGAGACTCTTTGAGCCGAGGAAATAGCCATTAGGAACAGAACTTTCCAAGATAACAGCTTGATATCAATGGAATGAAGGGGTTCAAACGGAACACCCTGTAAAACGTTAAGAACTAAGTTTAAGCTCCATGGCGGAGCAACAGTTTTAAACACAGGCTTAATCCTGGCCAAAGCCTGACAAAAAGCCTGAACGTCTGGAACTTCTGACAGACGCTTGTGCAAAAGAATGGACAGAGCTGAGATCTGTCCCTTTAACGAACTAGCAGATAAACCCTTTTCTAAGCCTTCTTGTAGTAAAGACAATATCCTAGGAATCCTGACCTTACTCCATGAGTAAATCTTGGATTCGCACCAATGTAAGTATTTACGCCATATTTTATGGTAAATTTTCCTGGTAACAGGTTTCCTAGCCTGTATTAAGGTATCAATCACTGACTCCGAGAATCCACGCTTTGATAGAATCAAGCGTTCAATCTCCAAGCAGTCAGCTTCAGAGAAATTAGATTTGGATGTTTGAAAGGACCCTGAACCAGAAGGTCCTGTCTCAGAGGCAGAGACCATGGTGGACAGGATGACATGTCCACTAGATCTGCATACCAGGTCCTGCGTGGCCACGCAGGCGCTATTAGAATCACCGATGCTCTCTCCTGTTTGATCCTGGCAATCAGTCGAGGAAGTATCGGGAAGGGTGGAAACACATAAGCCATGTTGAAGACCCAGGGTGCTGTCAGAGCATCTATCAGAACCGCTTCCGGGTCCCTGGATCTTGATCCGTAACAAGGAAGCTTGGCGTTCTGGCGAGACGCCATGAGATCCAGATCTGGTTTGCCCCAACGCCGAAGCAGTTGTGCAAATACCTCCGGGTGAAGTTCCCACTCCCCCGGATGAAAAGTCTGGCGACTTAGGAAATCCGCCTCCCAGTTCTCCACGCCTGGGATGTGGATCGCTGACAGGTGGCAAGAGTGAGACTCTGCCCAGCGAATTATCTTTGAGACTTCCATCATCGCTAGGGAACTCCTTGTCCCTCCCTGATGGTTGATGTAAGCCACAGTCGTGATGTTGTCCGACTGGAACCTGATGAACCTCAGAGTTGCTAGCTGAGGCCAAGCCAGAAGAGCATTGAGAACTGCTCTTAATTCCAGAATGTTTATTGGAAGGAGACTCTCCTCCTGAGTCCATGATCCCTGAGCCTTCAGGGAATTCCAGACAGCGCCCCAACCTAGAAGGCTGGCGTCTGTTGTTACAATTGTCCAAACTGGCCTGCTGAAGGGCATCCCCCTGGACAGATGTGGCCGAGAAAGCCACCATAGAAGAGAATCTCTGGTCTCTTGATCCAGATTCAGCATAGGGGACAAATCTGAGTAATCCCCATTCCACTGACTTAGCATGCACAATTGTAGTGGTCTGAGATGCAGGCGTGCAAAAGGTACTATGTCCATTGCCGCTACCATTAAGCCGATTACCTCCATGCATTGAGCCACTGACGGGTGTTGAATGGAATGAAGGACACGGCAAGCATTTAGAAGTTTTGTTAACCTGTCTTTTGTCAGGTAAATTTTCATTTCTACAGAATCTATAAGAGTCCCCAAGAAGGGAACTCTTGTGAGTGGCAACAGAGAACTCTTTTCTACGTTCACCTTCCACCCATGCGACCTTAGAAATGCCAGAACCAACTCTGTATGAGACTTGGCAGTCTGGAAACTTGACGCTTGTATCAGAATGTCGTCTAGGTACGGAGCTACCGAAATTCCTTGCGGTCTTAGTACCGCCAGAAGAGAGCCCAGAACCTTTGTAAAGATTCTTGGAGCCGTGGCTAACCCGAAGGGAAGAGCTACAAATTGGTAATGCCTGTCTAGGAAGGCAAACCTTAGGTACCGATAATGATCCTTGTGAATCGGTATGTGAAGGTAGGCATCCTTTAAATCCACTGTGGTCATGTATTGACCCCTTTGGATCATAGGTAAGATTGTCCGAATAGTTTCCATTTTGAACGATGGAACTCTTAGGAACTTGTTTAGGATCTTTAAGTCCAAAATTGGTCTGAAGGTCCCCTCTTTTTTGGGAACCACAAACAGATTTGAGTAAAACCCTTGTCCGTGTTCCGACCGCGGAACTGGATGGATCACTCCCATTAGTAAAAGGTCTTGTACACAGCGTAGAAACGCTTCTCTCTTTAGCTGGTTTGCTGACATCCTTGAAAGATGAAATCTCCCTTTTGGAGGAGAAGCTTTGAAGTCCAGAAGATATCCCTGAGATATGATCTCTAACGCCCAGGGATCCTGGACATCTCTTGCCCAAGCCTGGGCGAAGAGAGAAAGTCTGCCCCCCACTAGATCCGTTTCCGGATCGGGGGCCCTCACTTCATGCTGTCTTAGGGGCAGCAGCAGGTTTTCTGGCCTGCTTGCCCTTGTTCCAGGACTGGTTAGGTTTCCAGCCCTGTCTGTAGCGAGCAACAGTTCCTTCCTGCTTTGGAGCTGAGGAAGTTGATGCTGCTCCTGCCTTGAAGTTACGAAAGGCACGAAAATTAGACTGTCTAGCCCTTGGTTTGGCTCTGTCTTGAGGCAGGGCATGACCCTTACCTCCAGTAATGTCAGCGATAATTTCTTTCAAACCGGGCCCGAATAATGTCTGCCCTTTGAAAGGTATATTAAGCAATTTAGATTTAGAGGTCACATCGGCTGACCAAGATTTAAGCCACAGCGCTCTGCGCGCTTGAATGGCGAATCCTGAATTCTTAGCCGTAAGTTTAATTAAGTGTACTACGGCATCGGAAATAAATGAATTGGCTAGCTTAAGTACTCTAAGCTTGCCTGTAATCTTATCCAATGTAACTGAGTTAATGGTCTCTTCCAGAGAATCAAACCAGAATGCCGCCGCAGCCGTGACAGGTGCAATGCATGCAAGGGGTTGTAATATAAAACCTTGTTGAACAAACATTTTCTTAAGGTAACCCTCTAACTTTTTATCCATTGGATCTGAAAAAGCACAGCTATCCTCCACCGGGATAGTGGTGCGTTTAGCCAGAGTAGAAACTGCTCCTTCCACCTTAGGGACCGTCTGCCATAAGTCCCGTGTGGTGGCGTCTATTGGAAACATTTTTCTAAATATAGGAGGGGGAGAAAAGGGCACACCAGGTCTATCCCACTCCTTGTTAATAATTTCTGTAAGCCTTTTAGGAATAGGAAAAACGTCAGTACACGTCGGTACCGCAAAATATTTATCCAGCCTACACATTTTCTCTGGAATTGCAACCGTGTTACAATCATTCAGAGCCGCTAATACCTCCCCTAGCAATACACGGAGGTTCTCAAGCTTAAATTTAAAATTTGAAATGTCTGAGTCCAGTTTACTTGGATCAGATCCGTCACCTACAGAATGAAGCTCTCCGTCCTCATGTTCTGCATATTGTGACGCAGTATCAGACATGGCTCTAATATTATCAGCGCACTCTGTTCTCACCCCAGAGTGGTCGCGTTTACCCCTAATTTCTGGCAATTTAGATAATACTTCAGTCATAACATTAGCCATGTCTTGCAAAGTGATCTGTATGGGCCGCCCTGATGTACTTGGCGCCACAATATCACGCACCTCCCGAGCGGGAGATGCAGGTACTGACACGTGAGGAGAGTTAGTCGGCATAACTTCCCCCTCGTTGTCTGGTGAAATTTTCTTTACATGTACACTTTTATTTAAAGTAGCATCAATGCAATTAGTACACAAATTTCTATTGGGCTCCACATTGGCCTTTAAACATATTGCACAAAGAGTTTCCTCTGTATCAGACATGTTTAACAGACTAGCAATGAAACTAGCAAGCTTGGAAAATACTTTTGAAATAAATTTACAAGCAATATAAAAAATGTTACTGTGCCTTTAAAAAACACCAATAAACTGTCACAGTTGAATTACAATGAACCAAATTTGTTATAGCAACCAAATTTTCACAATAAATGCAATAAGTTAGCAAAGGATTGCACCCACCAGCAAATGGATGATTAACCCCTTAATACCCAAAAAACGGATAACAGAATATAAAATGTTTTATCACAGTCAAAAGCACAGTCTCACAGGTCTGCTGTGAGTGATTACCTCCCTCAAAACTAGTTTTGGAGACCCCTGGGCTCTGTAGAGACGTCCTGGATCATGGAGGAAGGAATAGGAAGACTGTGAGTGAATTCTTACTGCGCAAGAAAGCGCCAAAATAGGCCCCTCCCACTCATATTATAACAGTGGGGAAGCTCAGTAAACTGAATTTATTCATAAATAAACGACAGCCATGTGGAAAAATAATGCCCAAAAAGTTTTATCACCAAGTACCTCAGAGAAAAACGATTAACATGCCAGAAAAACGTTTTAAAATAAAATTATGAAATTATACTAATAAGCCTGCTGCTAGTCGCTTTCACTGCAGTGGGGGCTCAAATATAAGTTAAATGTATACAGTATTTTCTTAGTGAAGTACCATTCCCCAGAAATACCTCAGTGTAACATACATACATATCAGCCTGATACCAGTCGCTACTACTGCATTTAAGGCTGCACTTACATTATATGGGTATTAGCAGTATTTTCTTAGTCAATTCCATTCCTAGAAAATAATATGCTGCAACATACCTCCTTGCAGGTGAACCCTGCCCGCTGTCCCCTGTTCTGAAGTTACCTCACTCCTCAGAATGGCCGAGAACAGCAAATGGATCTTAGTTACGACCTCTAAGATCATACATAAACTCAGGTAGATTCTTCTTCTAATGCTGCCTGAGAAAAAACAACACACTCCGGTGCTGTTTAAAATAACAAACTTTTGATTGAAGATATAAAAACTAATTTTAATAACCACAGTCCTCTCACACGTCCTATCTATTAGTTAGGTGCAAGAGAATGACTGGGCATGACGTAGAGGGGAGGAGCTATATAGCAGCTCTGCTTGGGTGATCCTCTTGCACTTCCTGTTAGGGAGGAGATATAATCCCATAAGTAATGGATGACCCGTGGACTGACTACACTTAACAGGAGAAATTACAGTTTTGAGCTGTAAATTACAGGAAAGACAGGCAAAATAAATAATACAAATATTGGAACTTTTCTTTACTATGTACAACTAAACATTTTATGGCAGAAATAATTTGCCTCTTTAATTGTTTTTTTTTTTATTATTATTTAGCTTCTAATGTTTTATAATATGATTTCCGTGAATTTGGCATTGCTTAGCCTCAGACACCAGCATTCCAACATTGTTCATTATCTTATTGCATTGGTTAATGTGGTATAAATAGACATCTTTAAAATCCGAGTAATCAAATAACATAACTATAAAGTTCTATATTCATCACGTTCTGGGTTGCTTTAGACCAGAGCTTTCCAAACTTTTCATCTTGGTGACACACTTTTTAGACCTACATCATTCCGTGACACAGTAAATCAGTTGTACTAGCAAAAAGGAGGTTAAACTAACTTGTTTTAAGAGATACGGACACATATATAAATTCTATAATAACTAAATGTATTTACAAGTAACAGTATGTATGTGCAAGAATTTTAAAAAAAAGTTTATAATAACTACACCAATAACTACTTACTATTTTAATGGGATGTATGAGGTTGATGGGATGAACACAATTTCTGAATATTTGGTGGAATATTAGATAAAGACACTCACATTTCATCATCAAGCATTTTTAAGCTTCCACTTCCTATCCATATATCAAGAGCAGGAGCAGCAATGCACTACTGGGAGTTAGCTGCAAAAAAACCCCCACTGACTTCTGACTTCAGCTCAGCGTTTAAGCTGCCGCCTTCAGAGCTTGGTGAGTCCGATTGACTACTGCCCGCGCTGCAAACACACTGCTGTCCCACTCACTGACTACACGTGCAGTCACGAGCCAATGTGCAGCCAAAACCGCCAATTGGAATAGTTTCAGTTCACACTGAGCTGTGCCAATAGGTTAAGATGATCTGTGACCCCCTAGGTATCAATCACGTGTCAACCATGTGATATGCGTAGCAGGCAGGCGGGATGTCAGAAACCCAAAGAAATTTTTTACAAAAATTAAATTTAAAAAAATTTGTGCTTAAGCAGGGACACACCTACACACTGCTGCCGACACACTAGTGTGTCCCGACACACAGTTTGGAAAGCACTGCTTTAGACTATTAAATGATCAGATACTCACGAGTTGGGATGGGTGAATGTTTTGCAACATTTGAAAAATGAAACAAATTTTAACACATTTGTTTGTTTTAAATTTGAATGTTTGTACAGCATTCTAACATTCATTTAATGTAATAGTATTTCTAATGCTTTCTTTAAATGTAATATTCAAATTATGCAATATTGGAAATAGAAATATATATTTGTATCTATTTTATTTCAATTTACTAAATTCCCTTCCACATGTACTACTGAACTGCTGAATAGCATTTGTTAAATTGAATGATACATTTTACATTTTGAATGTGGATATTTGATTTAATTATGAACATTCAAAAACTAAAGTAACATTCAAAAACTATAAATAACATCATTTTAATAGATTTTCATTCTTATCAACATTCGATTGTCCAAAAAAAATGTCCACAGGACTATTTGTTCTACCAAACTAATTGCACTTTCAGCAAATTCGCTCATCCCTACCCAAGAGAGTGCTGTTAAACAGCTACTTTACTGATCCATAAAGTCAAATTGTGTCAAACAACTTAAAACATATTTAGACCACTTTTTAAATGGTTTCCAAAGGTTTATTGTACATCTAAAGCCATTTAAATAATATGTCTACATGGTGGTTTCAAGGATAAATAAAAAAAAAATTGTTTAAAGGTAAAAATTCTTAGTTTTTTTCTATTTTTTAAAATCTGTCATATACAATAAGTAAATACATTGTTACCATAAGTAAATATATTGTTACAATAAGTAAATATATTGTTACAATAAGTAAATATATATTCATACAATAAGTAAATACATTGTTACCATAAGTAAATATATATTCATACAATAAGTAAATACATTGTTACCATAAGTAAATATATATTCATACAATAAGTAAATACATTGTTACCATAAGTAAATATATTGTTACAATAAGTAAATATATATTCATACAATAAGTAAATACATTGTTACCATAAGTAAATATATATTCATACAATA